>NC_085959.1:1893395-2521193 GCF_963556715.1 Cydia fagiglandana | reverse complement strand
GTCATTTTAGCTCCGAATACGTCGTGTCTAGCGCAAAATCAGCGCCATTTATGTCAGCGGCACGTACTGTTCCGAGTAATGGCTACTTTCTTCTATATATCTATATCAAAACTATGTTTGTAGGTATTATAGTTTATGAGATATAAGCCGCCGCGCCATAACACTTTTCGTTACACTTGGTTTTTGGTCCGGCACCTCTACTTTGGCTTTTTAAAGACGTTTCACGTCAAAACAGAATAAAATAAAGATTTAAATGGGGCTCCCATACAACAAACGTGATTTTTGACCAAAGTTAAGCAACGTCGGGAGTGGTCAGTACTTGGATGGGTGACCGTTTTTGACGTGAAACGTCTTTAAAAAGCCGTAGTAGAGGTGCCGGACCAAAAACCAAGTGTATCGAAAAGTGTTATGGCGCGGCGGCTTATATCTCATAAACTATAATACCTACAAACATAGTTTTGATATAGATATATAGAAGAAAGTAGCCATTACTCGGAACAGTACGTGCCGCTGACATAAATGGCGCTGATTCTGCGCTAGACACGACGTATTCGGAGCTAAAATGACCCCTATTTTCAGTGTTCATTTAGTAATGACTCATCAGCCCATTAACCGATTTCGGTAAAATTGGTGCCATTTGATAGATCTTATTTTATTTTAATGAAATATGAGTAAAATAAAGTACGTGGAATTATAATAAGCTGCTAAAACATAAAAATGTGACAGTTATTACAGAATTTTTATCACTGCTCTTGTTTGAGGCCACCGTGTGCGAAAAATAGGGCGCAAAACTGACAAAATATACCTGAAATAGTAAGATAAAGCAATAACGGTTCTTTTAATACTACATTCACCATAGTAATATATGCTCATCTCCTCAAATAATGCATTAGCATCTAAGGCGGCGCGGCGGCGCGAGTTACTTTGATAGAACACATATAACGTGTGACGGCTGCTTGACAATCCCGAGTTCCTAATGCTAGTAAGTATATAGTAATCTTAGTTAGGTACTTTCTGATGTAATGGGTAAAACATAATTTAGAAATGGTCACTTCTGTGGACAATAGGTACTATAAAATGTAACGACTGTGGTTCATATATATCCCGTTTTTCTCATTTGAGTCTCAAGTATTGAATGAAATATTCTGCCTGTAAAGGTGCTGCGTAAAAAAATGCTTTTAGATTCCCTTAAATGCGATGGCTACAGGAAAGACACGAACGAGTTTGCTATAAAACGTGTATTACCCGTATAAAATATCTATTCTCGTAATTTTGGTGTGTTATTTACACTAAAAATTGTACCTAATCGTTACATTCATTACTCCAAAATGAATTGATCATTTAATTATTTAAATAGGTGTGACGCTGTAATTAATTATTTTAAAATTACCCATCAAATGCCGCATTCAAGTTCATCTAGATACAGTGAATCATTATGACCCCAAATAATCTTTACAAATAAAATTTAGATATTATCCAAAATTATTATAATACATCACGCATTCGCGAGATGTGCGAATTCGGTATTCAAACACAAAGCAATAGTACAAGAGTCTAACTAAATGCGAAGGTCGAAGGCTGCGCTCTACGTAAGGCCGAAGGCAAGAAGTGTCCAAGATGTCAGTGCTTTAACACAGAACAATATTACAAGTGTCTAAACGCGAAGGCCGAAGGCCGAGCTCCGCGTAGGGCCGAAGGCCCGAAGCGTCCAGTCTGTCAGTTCTGTGTTTAACCACTGACATCCTGGACGCTTCGGCCTTCGCATTTAGACACTTGTACTATTGTTCTGTGTTATAGCACTTAAATCCTGGACGCTTCGGGCCTTCGGCCCTACGTGGAGCTCGGCCTTCGGCCTTCGCATTTAGACACTTGTACTATTTTTCTGTGCTACAGCACTGATGTCCTGCACGCTTCGGGCCTTCGGTCCTACGCGGAGCTCGGCCTTCGCATTTAGACACTTGTACTACTGTTCTATGTTAAAGCACTTAAATCCTGGACGCTTCGGGCCTTCGGCCCTACGCGGAGCTCGGCCTTCGGCCTTCGCATTTAGACACTTGTACTATTGTTCTGTGTTAAAGCACTAACATCCTGGACGCTTCGGGCCTTCGGCCCTACGCGGAGCTCGGCCTTCGGCCTTCGCATTTAGACACTTGTATTATTGTTCTGTGCTAAAACACTGATGTCCTGGACGCTTCGGGCCTTCGGCCCTACGCGGAGCTCGGCCTTCGGCCTTCGCATTTAGACACTTGTGCTATTGTTTTGTGTTATAGTGCTTAAATCCTGGACGCTTCGGGCCTTCGGTCCTACGCGGAGCTCGGCCTTCGGCCTTCGAATTTAGACACTTTTACTATTGTTCTGTTTTATAGCACTTAAATACTGGACGCTTCGGGCCTTCGGCCCTACGCGGAGCTCGGCCTTCGGTCTTCGCATTTAGACCCTTGTACTATTATTCTGTGTTAAAGCACTAACATTCTGGACGCTTCGGGCCTTCGGCCTTACGCGGAGCTCGGCTTTCGGCCTTCGCATTTAGACACTTTTACTATTTTTCTGTGCTAAAGCACTGACATCCTGGACGCTTCGGGCCTTCGGCCCTACGCGGAGCTCGGCCTTCGGCCTTCGCATTTAGACACTTGTACTATTGTTCTGTGTTATAGCACTAACATCCTGGACGCTTCGGGCCTTCGGCCCTACGCGGAGCTCGGCCTTCGGCCTTCGCATTTAGACACTTGTATTATTGTTCTGTGCTAAAACACTGATGTCCTGGACGCTTCGGGCCTTCGGCCCTACGCGGAGCTCGGCCTTCGGCCTTCGCATTTAGACACTGTTACTATTGTTCTGTGTTATAGCATTTAAATCCTGGACGCTTCGGGCCTTCGGCCCTACGCGGAGCTCGGCCTTCGGCCTTCGCATTTAGACACTTGTACTATTGTTCTGTGTTAAAGCACTAACATTCTGGGCGCTTCGGGCATTCGGCCCTACGCGGAGCTCGGCCTTCGGCCTTCGCATTTAGACACTTTTATTATTTTTCTGTGCTAAAGCACTGACATCTTGGACGCTTCGGGCCTTCGGCCCTACGCGGAGCTCGGCCTTCGGCCTTCGCATTTAGACACTTTTACTATTGTTATGTGTTATAGCACTTAAATCCTGGACGCTTCGGGCCTTCGGCCCTACGCGGAGCTCGGCCTTCGGCCTTCGCATTTAGACACTTTTACTATTGTTCTATGTTAAAGCACTTAAATCCTGGACGCTTCGGGCCTTCGGGTCCACACCACGTTTCACGTCAGCCATAGCGGCTGTGTCCCTGATACAGCCTCTCTCATTTTTTTTTTGTTGTTTTTTTTTTTGCATTATGGTACGGAACCCTTCGTGCGCGGAGTCCGACTCGCACTTGCCCGGTTTTTAAGCTACCAGTGGTTTCAGAGAGAATGCGAATGCGAATTTATTACATTGTACATGAGAATGCGAATTGCGAAAATATAATAATCGTGCATTTTGTCAATCTCGAAATTATCGCAAGATATTTTCTGTGACAAATTTGTAATAAACCAATGACATTAAAATTAAAATACCTATTTGAGTTATTAATTTATATTTCCATACTTCCCATTTCATCCTCAACAATAAATCAAACAACTAGATACGAGATACGATACGATAGATACGAGTGCCACTACCACGATAGTTTTTTGTACACAAGCCATAGTTCGCAACCCTAGAGCGACCGCCGGGCGTAGGTATGAAAAGTAAAGTACATACGTGTGATTGATTTCTGTACCTATCTGTTTTGTGGTATAGTTTCCTTACGCGCCACCCTTGTTTTTGAGCATAGTAATCGTGTTAAAACATGTCCGTACATATCTATAGCGCGTAGGTAGATAGCGCAACCATATGCAGTTAATGAACTGTCCGAGAATCCGTGCAATTCTAACGTTATGGAATCACTGATAAGCGCGTACCTAGGTATATGCAGTGAATTGAGCGTAAACAAGTTTTTATAGAAGGTTTCCCATTCACTTATAACATCTGTAGGTAAACTTTGGTCCCATTGATATTTATTGTCCCACAACTTTTTAATAATGAATTTAGCAATAATTAGGGTAGGGTTTAGAAGCCCTAGGGGATCAAATATAGCTGAGGCTAGGGATAAAATCTTTCGTTTGGTTAATGGCTTTGATACTGGTTCGTCTTTAAATTGGTACATTAAATCGTCACTTGTACTACACCACGCGAGCCCTAGCACCTTATGCGTATCGTGTGCGAGTGAGATGGGTGTTGTTGTGTTAGTGTGTGTGGGATCGGTATTACTTACAGTTTTCAATATGTTGGCAGAATTCGATTTCCATTTTCGCAGGTGAAAATTCGCTCCTTGCAGGATCTGCTTGAGATGAACAGCTGTTTCTTCGACCTGACGTTCATCGTCGCCTCCGTGGAGCAGGTCATCCATGTAGAAGCTGTCACGTATCGCGGCCGCTGCCTCTGGATATTTCTCCTGACACTCCTGCGCGAGCTGCTGTAGGCACCGAGTAGCTATATGGGGTGCGCTTTTTAAACCGAAACTTAGAGTTGTAAGTGTGTATGTACGTAAAGGTTCTGTAGGATTTTCGCGCCATAGTATACACTGTAAATGTCGTTGGTCGGGGTTGATATAAATCATTCGGTACATACGTTCGATGTCTGCACTTATTACATATTTATTTTTTCGGAACCTTAGCAATATGTTAGCTAAGTCGTCCTGGTTTATTGTACCCTTGTATTGAATACTATTAAGTGATTTTCCATTGTTAGTTTGAAATGAACAGTCCATCACGACTCTAAGAGGTGTCGTGGGCTTATGGGGGGTTAACACGGCATGATGGGGTAGGTAATTGCAGTATTCAGTATTTTTTGTCTGAACCATATGTCCAGCATTTTCAAAATCTTTCATGAATTGAACATATTTTTCCTTATATTCGGGATTTCGAGAGAACTTGGATTCTAATGTTTTAAATCGTTTGTAAACTACAGATCGCGATTGACCTAGATCGGTAGGCGGCTCCTTAAAGGGAATAGATACCACGAAGTTACCATCAGACTTTCTGGAGTGCTCATTGAATACCTTCTCACACTGAACGTATTCATCACTAGCTGTGCCCGCGGCTCCGCCCGCGTGGAATTCGGTCTGTTCTATTTCTCTCCCTCTCCCCTGGAGGCGGAACTTGAAGTAAAGTTGACAGATGGATATGCTAGAGGACTGTAGCCCAGATAAAATATTTTACAATTGACTGAAACTGAATAAAACTACACTCCAAAATCAATAGCTTTTTTCGCCCTTATTCAAATTTTACACGTGATTTAAACGACAGAGTAGTAGGTGTATATCGGACGATACAGTAAGGTATACGCGCGCGAGCAAAAGCGAAGCGGCTTGCCTGGCTAAAGCGCCACTCACCGTGGTCTTCTTCAGACTCCTGAGGAAAATCACGTGCCCTTTGTAACCTCAATGCGTTGCGAGACTTTCACGAATCATTCGATTTTTTTGGGGAAGGCATGGTAATGCATATAAAATGTGAGTCCCAAATCGTTTGACTCCGCTAACGACCAGTGCCGGATTAAGATATTTTGATGCCCTAAGCATTTCTAGACCATGGTGCCCCCTCTCCCTAGGGTCGTCAAGATTATATTGAATTTTTTTTTTGGTAAATTGAGTGACGTTCATTGCCGCATTACAGCTGGATATGGAAATCAGTCACATCATTTTATCACGAAAATTGACAGTCCTGCAGCAATAACGTTGCAACAGAGTAATGCTGCTGCAGTTGCCACCTGATTATCACCTTTATCATATCTTAGAATGTACTTGAAAACGCGAGCGAAGCGAGCGCGAAAATTTTTCAATATAAATACGCAATTTGATAGAGAGTTGTACATTTTTACTTTTAGTATAGAAATCAGACACATCATTTTATCACGAAAATTGACAGTACTGTAGCAGTAACGTTGCAATAAAGTACTATTTTCGATATAAAAAACGCAATTTGATAGACAGTTGTATATTTTTACTTTTAGTTCCAACCAGGCGCGAATCCAGGATTTCATACAGAGAAGGGATGTGACAGTTTTCTATCAGCCTAGCTTGGCATACTGCTGGAGTTGCTAACCGAATATCATCTTTATCATATCATAGAACGGTTTTGAAAACGCGAGCGAAGCGAGCGCGAAAATTTTTCGATATAAAAAACGCCATTTGATAGATAGTTGTACATTTTTAGGGTTCCGTACCCAAAGGGTAAAACGGGACCCTATTACTAAGACTCTGCTGTCCGTCCGTCCGTCTGTCACCAGGCTGTATCTCACGAACCGTGATAGCTAGACAGTTGAAATTTACACAGATGATGTATTTCTGTTGCCGCTATAACAACAAATACTAAAAACTGAATAAAATAAAGATTTAAGTGGGGCTCCCATACAACAAACGTGATTTTAGACCGTAGTTAAGCAATGTCGGACGGGGACTTGGATGGGGGACCGTTTTATTTTTGCCTGTTTTTGCATTATGGTACGGAACCCTTCGTGCGCGAGTCCGACTCGCACTTGCCCGGTTTTTTTACTTTTAGTCCCAACCAGGCGCGAAAAAGTTTGCCCCTCCTTCCTAAGTAGCGCCATAAGATTCAGGGGCAAACTTATATCAAGCGAGTATTGTGGCTACCCCCCCTTATATGGGTTGAATTTTTATAGCCTATAACCTGGCCGGAGATTTTCTAGACAGATTAGTAAAGTTTTCATCAAAATCCGTTCAGCCGTTTTCACGTGATGCGCGTTCAAATAAACAGACAAACAGATAAACAGACAAACAGACAAAAATTCTAAAAACTGTTGGAACGTGTTCTGTTATCGATTCTAAGTATCCCCAGCCAACTTTTTTTCAAATATCTTCCATGTACAGACTTTGGACCGTCTACAGCTTTATTATATGTATAGATTTGGTATTGCCGTTGTAGAATGTTCGCTGTCGGAATTCCAAAAGGTCTGAAGCGCCTGAGTTTGAGTGAAGTTACATCTCACCCTCTGTGGCACGTTGGTTGAGTTGCACGAGTACGGGCCGGATACTATGTAACCTAATTGGGTATTTTGAAGGATTGGTCGGCCGTTACCTAAATAATGTCGCTCGGTACAAAGTAACTGATAAAAATTTAAAAATGCTCAGCTCCTATTAGCAGATCGACTTCCCCGCCTTCGTAAAAGAATTCGTCTGCCAAACGGAATCGCCTAGGTATATTGAGTTGTCGAGCGCTAACCGCGTGTTTGGGTAAATTACTTATTGTGGATACAATAAAACAAGACAAATTCTTTGAGTATGAGTCATCGGTTGACCGCATGATTAAGTTGCATGATTGATCTACTTTCGTTATTTTTTCGTTAAATCCTATCCTATAATCTCTAAGTTTAATTGTTGTGTTGGTAAGTTTAATTTATTGTATGCACTTTTGGTTAAAAAGTTCGACTGCGAACCATTGTCTAGTAACGCGCGCAATATAATTGGTTGGTTATCTTTATTAAGTACCTTTACTCGGGCGGTGGACAAAATTACACCTTTGTTTTGTGGATTGCGATCGCGCGGAACCCCGCCAGAGTTCAATTGTCGTTGGTTAGTAATTAAATTGATTGACTGCGTATCTACAGAAGTCGGCGTGTCTGCAGGAGTATTAAGTGTCGATTGTCGTGGATTAGACTCGGTTGTGTCGGTATGTGTAATGTGTAAGAGCGTATGGTGCTTACCTTTACATGTTCTGCAGTTACTCGCGCGGCAGTTTGGTACGATATGATTCGATCCTAAGCAATTGGAGCAGAGACCTAATCTTTTTACCACACGAATGCATGTGGCTGCATTCAGAGCCAAAAACTTCGGGCATTGGTTTATGAAATGCGCCTCTTTACAGTTCGGACATTGGTTACGATAGGTACTATTTTTAGGGGTTACCTTACTGTTGGTATGGGACGGAGGGTGCGTGGTTACCATCGCCTTCCGCGACGGGGCCTCGTGGGCCGCGGTCTTCGAGGCCTTGGCTTGACTCACGGCCTCCCTGAGGTCGGCTTGAGTTCGCAAGAACGACTTGAAGTCCTGTAACGTAGGCAATTCACGGGAATTAATTTTTTCCTCCCATTAGGTTTGCAATTTTTTATCGAGTTTGGAACTGAGGAAAAAAACAATTAGCAAATCCCAATCGTTGGTAGGGACCTTTACTGATCTAAGTATGCGCAAATGCTTTGAAATGTTATCATTTAAGGATCTAAGGGCAGTGGCCGTATTAGGTAAAGTGTCAATATTAAACAGAGCTCTCAGATGGCTATAAACGAGTGTCTTAGGGCTATTATATCTCTCGCACAGTAATTGCCACGCTATGGCGTGGCTTTCCTCGGCAAATTCCAATGAGCTAATAACCTCCAGTGCGCTGTCAGTTAAGCAACCCTTTAGGTATTTACATTTTTGGATAGGTTTTAGACTGGTTTGATTGACGAGTGCGTCGAAAGTGTCTCGAAATTCAATCCAGTCCGTAACCTGTCCATTATAAGACGGTAATTTAATATCTGGGTATTTAATAGAATCGTGCTCACGTGGCTCGCTGACCTCGCGAACGTTGCCTTCGGGGGATGTGGAGGCTCCTGGTCTAGATGCCTGCGCTAAATAACCTTTGCTTAAAGACACACATTCGAAATAAGTGTTCTCAAAGGTTTCTCTTTCCTGTAAATGCTCATCTAGAGTTTCACTTAAAGTCTCAATTCTATCTTGAATAATTTCGAACTCTTTGAAAACACTTGTTATTCTAGTTGTACGTAATTCTAAATCGATTATATGATCAGCAGTTAATGAGGCAGGTGTAAGTTTCGACAGATATTTTTTAAATATGGTTAACTTCCCCTTAATTACTCCTCGTTTTTTAATTAAAGTTTTTAATTTTACATCCCCAACAACTGTGGATTCCGTGGAATCACTGTCCGATGAAGGCATATTTAAATGCAAGATATGATTGTAGAATTGAATAGGTATAACACGTGTACAGTTAGGTTATAAAAACGCGAAAGTTGAAGGATTTTCAAATAATTTAGCCCGTTAATTAATTGCCAGCCACTTACTTGATAATAGAAACCTGCTTTTAGCCTTCTTCTTCTCTTCTCAACCCTTCTCTGAAGCTTGACCTCTGCAGGTGACCTCGTGGCGTCGTCGCTCGCCACGACTCGCTCGTTGCTTGATGAATCGGTGACTTTCCAATTGATTTTGGTTGCTCTCTGCGCATATGCGAAGATCGTGTCGATTGTAGCACTAGCACGTGTGTTGTAGTTGTTGTGTTGGTTTCCTTCTCCGCTGACAAAACGCTTCGATCCCCCACGTGGCGATGCGGGAACACAAAGGCGGTCTGGATGCTTACCGCTCGATTTTCCCGTCTCGTTGTTGCTAGGCTCGCATCGCCCAGCTTCTACTCCGTGCGTATTCAATAGAAGTATCTTCTTTAGGATCGGGGTCACCAAAATGATGGCACGTGGGCGTAGGTCGGAGGATATTGAGGGAGTCGGAGACAAACCAGCGTGTGCTTCTTATGGTGTATATTCGGAAAGTGAGTATGAGTACATCGCAAATTAACTAGCCTAAAATAATTAAAGCTAATTACAGCGCCACCTATGCACTTTGTAGGGAACTAAGTAGGTACGTTATATAGATCATTAAGCCATCTAGTGATTCTAGACTTCGATAAAGTACGTAAGAGGTGAGATAGATGGCGCTGTTAAATATACAATTTAACACCTCTTAAACTACTTAATTTAATTTATACTTGATCGTACTATCAGTAATCGATAATATCGATATAACTTAAAACATTCTAAAATTAAGCAGCGCTCCATCTACCGGTTAAGCATCAAATCATCAAGTCATCATCTATAATTCTAGGCGACGAAGTTTATACCACGCGGCACTAGCGCCTTGCACGGCAAAGACAGAAAACATTTCCGTCTTAAATCTTTCTATGTGTGCCTCTTCGTGAGTCGTCGTTACGCGGTTACAGTGTAGTGGGCCTTCCTATAAGTACGAGCACACACTTATACAAGTAACGCACACATTTAAACGCATTAGGCAGTGCCTTTCGTACCAAACCTAAACGATGACGGTGACGCCCGAAAGTTTCCGAATAGTTCCGATGTTTACGTGACTATTTTAAAAAGTAGCATTGGCTATGGTAATTTAGTGCAATTACGAGACTTTTTTTTTATTCGTTTACTGTATTTGCGTAAGTTTATTTACATTTTTATTCAGTCGCCATTGTTTGTTTGTTTTGGTGAGTTTATGAGATAACAGTTGCCGGAAATTATAAAGTGCGATTAGTGAAAAAATGGATAATTTTAACTGTGAAAGTTGTACGGTGGGTGTGTGTGTGCAAAGTATTAAAAATGATGCTTTTTCAAAGCTTTCGTTTAGCCAAAAAAAAAGAAGTAATTGAAAAGGGCCGGTGTACCATAAAATCAATCAGTCTTCGGATATTTGACGTGGTTAATTAGGTACGTCATTATTAACCGACTTGACAACAAAATGATAACCATCACGCAATTTTTTTGGTAAGTTAGTAGCTCTCATTTTTAGGGTTCCGTACCCAAAGGGTAAAACGGGACCCTATTACTAAGACTCTGCTGTCCGTCCGTCCGTCCGTCCGTCCGTCTGTCACCAGGCTGTATCTCACGAACGGTTATAGCTAGACAGTTGAAATTTTCACAGATGATGTACTTATTTCTGTTATGGTGTATGGGACAGACAATAAATCTAGTGATTACGTCGACACATAATCCAAATAAATATATTACATTAAGGTATTTAAAAAAAAATGTAAAAATATAAAAAATCATAGAAAATTTGTAAAAAATATTAATAACATTTTTTAAATTAATACTCATAGAGAAATATTTGATTTATAACATTAAGCATGAATCACACAAAAAATAATTATGTATCCTACATTTAAAGTAAGTAACCTACGGTTATTATTAAATTCAGTATATTTCCGTCCTCAAAAATGGTAATAGGCTATTTTTTCTCTAATTATTTCCAAATTATAATAAGTACAAGCGTTGCAATTTAATCGTACACTAAATAATACCGTATGGTGGGTTTTATGGGGTTGTGCTTTAATTTCCTGGTTAAAAATGGTAATAGACCAATATCATATGGGATTTTCGTTATGAGTTCTCGATCGTCGAATACTGTAAAAATCGGCTTGAAATATGATTCATAACACAAAAAACCATCAAAAACGTTATCGTTGCTTTAAAATTGCCGCGCACGAGCCAGCGAGCTAACGCGATTGGTCGTTGCATGGAGCGGGCGGCGGAACGATGAAACTTCCCCCCGCCCCGAGCGCGAATATTTAAAAAAGTATTTAGTATATTTACTATTTACTCGGTCAAGACATATGTACCAGTGAAATTAAAAAATATGGGAGACTAGATTCGAACTACTTATCAGCTTTAATCTGGGCAAGAGTGCTGTAAATAAGAAAGTAAATTTTATATAATTGCAGGCTTTCCGTCTTTGCGTGCGCGTTAAATTTAATACAATAATAGGCCAATTATATTGGGCTATTATACCGAAACACACATAATTTGATAGCAGAAAAAGACGCGAAATTAAAATTTTCTTAGGGATTTCAAATCTTCGCGCCTATAAGTTTAAACCATTTAAGGTTTCAATAGCGGTCATTTAAGTACCACCCCTCACCACTAAAATGTAATTATCAAAAACGACAGTTGCTAATGTTCCCCAAAGTAAGCATTTCTAGTTATTGCTGCAATACAGTGGTACCGGGCACCTTACGACGCAAGGCCGAGCAGGAATCGCAAACCTTAAAATATTTGCACTAATTAATTGAGTTAGGATTTTGTTAGTACTCTTTAATTGAATAGCAAAAAATATAAGTTAAGTATTAGAAATACCGTTTTTACTCGATTTTTAACTAAGTAATTATTGTTAAACTTATTTTTACCGTGTGGTGTCGGTTAAAATTTCACTAAGTAACATCATTTATTTTGGCGACTAGGGCAATAAAAGTCGACACCATAACCAACAAATTAACAAACAACAAAAATTTGCAGTAATATTCCAAAACTCGACTGAACGCAAGCGCACCCGAACATGGAATGACTGATTAAAATGGCGGACCAAGTGTGCCACTCCCCTGACTCAGAGTCCTGTCATAAAACGTAAGGCCGTGGTATTCGTCAGGGGGTAGCTGAGCGGCGAGCGGTGAATGCAGGTAGCAATAAGGTGTTCAGTTAATGTTTTTATAATTTGAAATGACTTCGTTTCCAATGTAGAAATAATCAAACAGACTTTAGAAGCATTTAATATTTTATTTGTGGCCGTATAAATTATGTTTTGTAAATTAACTACAATTGTTCATATTTGTGGATAAAACAATATACATATATTTACTATATAATTCATACTAAATTAACATTAAATAAATACATTATTTTTGACATAAAAATACATTGCGCGTATTTAGCTACTTAGCAAGCACTTTGTTTGATTACGATACCTGCAAGCAAGTAGTAAGTCTATGGCTCCATCCTATCCTGTACCACGATATACAAGCGATAACATTTTTGCGACAGTTTTGTATAGATAATGGGTTTGTCGCTAGAAAATTACGATATCGAGATAAAAGTCAGGTCTATGAGGGCTATTGAAACCTTAAATGGTTTTTACATACATGTTTTAAATTTGCCGCGCTTTTTCAAGTCATGCTGATTCACTATAGAATAGTAATCGAATTGGTTCAGATTTAACGTTCAATGCATATATTGCATATAAATAACATAATTTTGGACTAAGTACATACCTACATGACATCAGGCTATGGTTTGGCGCACCGTGTTACGCGCGCGCGCTAATGTGTTACGGCTGTTAAGTGGAGTCCAGACGGGATGATCAAATCGACCGATTTGATCAGAAATGAAATTGGGGTCAATCTCCAAATTAAGCAACAATTAAACAACTGTACCGATATTTGGAACCTCAGAATAATATTGAGAGTAGAGATGCACCGGATAGTGACATTAGTGACCCACTATCCGGCCGAATACCGGATATTAACTTTGCTAGATTTCAGAGTAAACAAATTGGATTTAAGAAACAGTCACGGTCATATTGTACTTACTCGTTTATTATTTCAAAACAATTTAAAAATCCACATCCACTCACTTGCACGCGTAGGTACCTACTCATTTCGAACATAGAAATGAGTCCGCGCCAACGTTCACCACGAAACAGGTTAAAACCTGCACAATGCGCACCTAAAAACCGAAATGTAGGTATTATTCCGCCGGCCGATGGTCAGGCCGAATACCCGGTATCCGACCAAACAACTATCCATTGCATCTCAAATTGAGAGTGGCAACACTGTCGTAGGTCGTATTGCTCCTTTCTAGCATATACGTCCCTCGCTCCTACACTCCCACCACACAGGCAGGTTGCTTTGTCAGTTATTCAAGGCAAATTTTCAAGTCATTGGCTTGCTGTTTTTCCATCTAGAAGGTCGTGAAGCTAAATTACTGGTGAGTTTTTGAATTTGTACCTCAGTTTAGCTGACTATATTGAAATAGTTATTTATTTTACAAGGGGGCAAAGTTATTGTTTAACCGCTCGTGCTAATATTGCGAGTATCAATATTCGAAACATGGAATCTTGAGCGTTGCGAGGGTTTCAAAGCACGAGGGTTAAACAAAATTTGCCCCAATTGAAACACAAAATCTTCCACTACATCAACCTGAAGCAAATATTAAATGTAATAATCAAATACAAATGAATGTTATTAAATATTTATCATCCAAAATCATGATTTAAAAGTCAATTCTACCAGCAAACATAACAAAACAACTCAAAATTTGCATTTGATTACTTTGCCTCACTTGTGATTAAAATGTAAGTTTGCTCTTAGTTTTTGAAGTGCAAAGTAAGCCTTTCCGAGCTGGTGTGGTGAAAAACAGTTTCTAACGGCTTATGCCATGATATGACGTGAAAGTGTTTTCAAAGGCTGCCTGCGTGCACCGTGGCTATGCCAATGAAAATACTGAAGTACATATCTTTAAAAACACATCGAGTTAGTAAAGCGTGCACGTGTTACCATTACATACTACATGAAGTCTCTTCTGAGTCTTGTTAGTTTAAATCTTTCTGTGTGTATAATAAGGTTTGAAATTTGAATACTTAAATGGTGAATGGCATACCCTTCAGTTTTCAAGTGATTTGTGTTTTCGAATACGAATGGTACGGCTAGTTAATACGCGTTACGTAGAACCTACGTATTAAGGTAGACTATGATATGGCGAGGAGGTTTCATCTGTCTAAGTATCTATCAGCAATTTGTCTTTTTATCCCGTTCAGGGTTAGTATAATATAGCAGAATGTGACATCCTGCGGATAAAGGTACCTTATGGCGATTGGCGCTTACGCTATTATTAACGCCGCTCCAATATTATTGCAACGCTATGCGGCATAAGCGCCAGCCGCCATAAGGTACCTTTATCGCGGGACGTCACAAATAAACTTTTAGTAATAAAAGTGCTGATAAAAAGAGATACAAGGTAACGAACAAACCTACATCCCATTGTGGGTTAGTACTTCGGCAATTCATAATTCATATACTTAAATTTGACTAGAAACAGAGAGAGATTAGCATGGCTCTGCGCAAGAATGACATACGAAATCGTGAAATATTTCACTCTTTATCTACCTACTTATTTCTTTCCAACTAGATGTTTGATTTTGAATAAAATATTGGTAAAAATGTAGGTAGGTACTTAAATAAATAATTTAGCAGGTACTTACTTACCTATAGCTTAAAAGATTAAGGAAAAGAACTTTTGCATGTAGTTGTTATTTTGGATTTAATTACACTTCACATATTATAATTTTTTATCTAAGTCTTTATTTAACATCTATAAAAATATGATCAAATTTTTAGGTAGGATATCCACAACGCAGGCTTCGTCAGGTGCTCACAAATGCAAATCATATATATAAAATCGAAAAACCAGAACGGGATAAAAAACGAGGGAAGAAGAGAGATGGCACCTTACAAATTTCTAAAAAAGTTTTTGACACGTTTCACGAATAAGACGCACGTATGATAAGAAAAAGCTGTTCTAATCTATTATCTAAATATGAGAATATAACTAGAGCATAAAAACTATCGCTTTCGATGCGTATTTAACTTACAATAAGCAAAAGAAATTTTCATAACATTCTTCATTTTACGACTATCGGCCATTTTCGGAAACTCTGTTGGTTTCGTTTCGATCTTCAAATAACCAAAATTATGTTTGTTATGTTGGTATGCAGTGATTTCGGCTTTTTTTACTCGAAGTAAAATAAAAAGTGCTGTCAATGTCAACCTTCGTAGCCCCCATACGAATGACTTCTGTCATATTACTAATAATTTGCATTTCGTTGTTTTAAATTTATTTTCGAGTTATATTATTCAGATGACTTTTATGGCTTCGGCAACCATTGCCATTCGTCCGGGGAACGGGCTGCCGAGAAAGCCCAAAAATAAAAAGTTGATACGTTAATATGAAGTCCATCAGTTCAAGGGATGACTTTAGAGATATAATCAATTCGGGAATTGTTTTCTCGCGTAATAAGATACGACTCGACCAGGTAAGATTTTTCTTCTTGCTGAAAGTCACCATCAGATATATCGGAGCGGATGAGGTATTCACAAATATCTGAACCATGTAAATTATGTATAATGTAATCAAAGTGTATGTTCAGATATTTTTGAGCGACCTTGGTGGCTACGATATATATCTAATGGCGACTACACATTCATAAAGCAAATGTACAGTCAGTATGAAATAGATAGTGACGGCTAAAGTAGCCAAATATATCGTAATATAACTTTGTTGCCATAGAAATAATAAAAATGTGTTCCGATATATTTGGCGATATATTTGGCCTATCCTAATGTATGGCTGTGAGGCCTGGTCCCTAACACTAAAAGAAGAAGGTCAGCTCCTGGTAGCAGAGAGAAAAGTTTTTCGCAAGATCCTGGGACCTATTCAGAGAGATGACGGCACCTGGAGGATCCGGAAAAATGCCGAGATCGAGGAGTTAGTGGCCGAACCCAATATCATCGGCGAAACGAAAGCGCACAGACTTCGCTGGTTCGGTCACCTACTCAGAATGGGAGAGGATCGGGCTGTCAAGAAGGCGTTCTTGGGACGACCGACTGGTAGCCGTCCAGTGGGTCGGCCCAGGTATCGCTGGGAAGACAGTGTGGCGGCGGATCTGCTTCAGCTTCGCGTCAGTAACTGGCAGGAAGTTGCGCAGGATCGGGACAGGTGGCACGCTCTCGTTTCGGAGGCCAAGATTCTCTTTGGATCGCTGATTCAAAATAGTTAGTTAGTTAGTTAGTTATTGGAGAGACCAAAGCGGCTGAGCTTCCGTGGCTCGGACACAAAGAGAATGGGAGAGGATCGTGCCGAGAGCGTACTTGGGACAACGAAGTGGGAGACAGCCGATGGACGTCCTAGGTACCGCTGAAACGACGTAGTTGCTCTAGACCTGCCCAACCTCCGCCATGCTGACTGGCGAGAGCTATCGCAAGACCGAGAAACATGGCGTGATCTGGAGTCGGAGGCCAGGACTCACTTTGGGTCGTTGCATCACCGTAGCCGTAGTAAGTAATGTTAATATCCAGAAAGGGAAATGGGGACTACGTTTGTATGAAAAGGCGATTATCGATTTATGGGCGGTGATCGTCCATATTATTCTTAAGGCGGAAATTAATCTAATGAACGTTTTGGAACTAGGCTTATAAAAATAAAGAATAATTTTATGTTGAAACAAGTTGTTATAAATGTGACGTCCCACAGGTAAACGTACCTTATGGTGGTTGGCGCTTACGCTATTATTCGTTAATAATAGCATCGCTCCAATATTATTGCGGCGCTATGCGACGTAATCGGCAGCCGCCATAAAGTACCTTTTGCCGTGGAACGTCACAAATACCTACGTAGATGAAAAGATACAATCTTGCCTTTTATTCATCAAATCACATCATTTTTTGAGAAATTTGCGAATTAAGTTATCCAAGTAACGACTACAATTAAATAAGAAATGGGATATCACAGTTATAAACCCTGGCAAGGTTGCATATATATCCAACCCTGTCTGACTGTGTTATTAATTATTATGTACATAGTAATGTCGGCAGTTAAATAAACATAAGATAAACTCTATATTTCATTTACGCGAGCGGAGCCGCGGGCCCGTCTAGTTTATAGATATGTGTATATTATATATTTCGTCGTCTAGTACCCACAACACAAGCCTTATTGAGCTTACTGTGGGACTAGGTCAATCTGTGTAAAATTGTCCTATAGTATTTATTTATTTATTTAATGGCATATATACCTATGTTAATTCAAAATGTACCTATCAAATTGTATACTTTACTAAATATCTCTCTCCTCATTGGTGTTACAATAAAGGGTGTACTACATTTATAATATAATTATATTACATACACATAATAAGTATATCATAGGATATGTATAATCACATTGGTTTGGCGTCTTCCCACCACCAGGCGATAACAAACATGCTTCAATATTATTCTTAGGTTCCGAATATCGGTACAGCTGTTTAATGACAGCGTTTACACAAAAATAAAACGCTAATTAAATAACTTACCATATTCGGAACTACAGATGCAACGGATAGTTGTTTGGCCGCATACAGGATACCGGATATACGGCCTGACCATAGGCCGAATATTCGGTATTCGGGCGCCGAATATTCGGCCGGCGGAAATATACCTACATTCCGATTTTTCAGGTGAGCATTGTGGAAGTTTTGCCCTGTTTCGTAATGAACTTTTGCACGGACTCATATAGGTCTATCACTACGAAATTAGTGCGCGAGCTAGTGAATGGAACGTTTAAATTGTTTTAATATAATAATCGAGTACGATTATATTCCGATATCAAGCATAGTTACTATCCGGTATCCGGCCGGATATTAAAATAAGGGCGAGATAGGATACCGGATAATAACCGAATATCCGGTGCATCTCTATTCGGAACCTAAAGTTTTAATCCTGCATGGTGCACATATGTATAATTTTGAGACAATGACTTGAAAATTTATCTTGTATAACTGACAAAGCAACCTGCCTGTGTGGTAGGAGTGTGGGGGAGAGAGGGACGTATATGCTAGAAAAAGACAATACGACCTAGGGGCTGTCCATAAATGACGTCATCTATTTTTGACGATTTTTGCCCCCTGCCCCAAATTTGAAATGACGTAATTTATGAATAGCCTCCTGTGACAGTGTTGCCACTCTCAATATTGTTCTTAGGTTCCGAATATGGTAAGTTATGTAATTAGCGTTTTATTTTTGTGTAAAACGTTGTCATTTTAAAGCCGTACTTTTAGCCTTATTACAAAGGAATAAGGTGCAAAAGTGTAAACATATCTTTGGCGTCGACTATTATTATACTATGTTATACTTATTAAGCCTCCTCCACACTCGTGCGCGAATCGCGGCGTGAAGCCGCGAACGCGAGTGTGGCGTCGATTTTCGCAGACAGCGAGAGGGGGCTTTCTGAAACTTAGGAACGTAAACTAGTTATGAATAGAAAGAGCACGAAATAGTCAATATAATACGTTTGTTGAAAAAAAAAGTCTACAGACGCTTAGGCGCGAAAGGTTATTGTCTCATAGAAAATTTGAATTTCGCGCCTTTTTCTACTGACAAAGTTGTTGGATAGACTTTAATATAAAATTAAAGAGTGGGCCTACACACTTCGCTGTGACAGAATGTGAAAGTGTCACCAAAACTGTCAAATGACTACGATAATTGTGAGGGGGCAGGTAGAGGAACCTCACAGGGATGATGGGAGTGAAAAGGCAGGATCCAGAGCGATGAGGGGTATTTATTATTTAAATAAAAAGGCACCTGTAACAATACAGGTTACGTGTTAACAGATAGGTATGTATAAAAACACTTTCGTAATTCAGAAGGTTAGAAATCAAATAACTTACAATATGTGCCTTGGTGATGATGTAGATATATATCTGGAAGGTGTGCAGGGCCACAAAACGAGCACTATACTGAACTGCACGCACTTATGAATTATTACGTTTACTAATAAAAATCACACTTAAACGGTCGTGTTTAGAAACTTGGGAAGTACAGTCTGTTAGATAAAATGATGTTTATCGATCAAAGTATGTGATCGAACTGAAAATAAAAATCATTGAATGGAATTTGGAATAGGATTTGAATTTCAAAAAGGAATTTAGAATTTGTATGGTGCCAGAAATAGTATGAAGGTCGATAGTGTAACGCTTCGTTACACGCACCGTTACACTACCGGGGTCGCCCTGGAAGGGAAAATCCTGGGGCTTATGGCCAAAGGATTTTTCCGTAATGTAAATATAATGTAATGAATATGGGTATGAGTGACAAATTTAGAAGGTGGGGATGTTATATACAATGTTTATCATACAAGAGAGGCGATTTAAACATGCATACCAAAGGTCATTCATACATCATCTTATAAAATTTTGGTTAATTGTTTAACCAAAATAAGTTTCAATAGAGTACTCCTTTAAGTAGAGGACGTACTCATTAAATCGCTCTCCATTAGTATTAAGGCTTATTAATCAGTAACCACCCGCTGAATATTAAAGAATCTAAATATAATATCTACAATAATGTGTACCTACAAAGAGTACGATTGTTGAAATTTATTCAACAAAATAATGCCGTATGGAATGTAGGATTACTACAAAATATCATAAGATAATTCCTTAATGGAATTAATAAATGTACTGTACGGTATGTATGTACCTAAGTACGTAAATATGAACGTTATGTCAAGGGAAGAAATATATAAATAAGTATTGTTCTAACTCTGGTAGAGTTAGCTTTGAATAACGTTATATGAACGTAATATAACGTTATATAAATTAAATAGTATAAATGAACGTATAAATTCGTACTAAGTAGGTATGTACGAAATGTAATGAGTCCGAAATGTATAATGGGGATGAGATATAATTATAAATGTATAACATTATATACAATATTTTACAAGTTAGGAGCTTAGGAGAAAAGTAGCTAAGTTTGAGCCAAATAAGAATCTAATTAAGGAAAAACAGTATATTATTTATTTTAGAATTTTGGGGAGAGGTTTAAGGTCTCTAATATGCCATCGTCCGAGCATTTTGCCGGACATGTCTTGTAGGACATATACTAAGGGTGATATTTTTTTTAGGATAGAACATTTAATAAACTTGGGTGCAAGTTTAGCAGAATAGTGTTTAGGAGAATTACTAATTGCGTAATTTCGTTTCCAGACGATGTCATTTTCGTTGAATTCGAAATGTTGGTGATGTTTATTATACGATGAAGAATTGGTTTGGTGCGCTCTCCAAAGACGGGCTTGTACTTCGGAGAAGACAGGCTGGAGAAGACCAAGATTATCAGCGTATTCGTCTCTGGGCGCGAATATAATATCATCTGTGAGATCAGATTTATCGTATGCTGATCCACATGTGACTAGTTCGCGACCAAATACAAGGAAAGAAGGAGTATAATTTGTTGTTTCATTTACGGAAGTATTAATAGCAAATTGTATCTTATGTAGGTTGACATCCCAATTCCTGTGGTCATCCTGTATGAATGAGGATATTGCTGTGGTAACAACTTTATTATATCTCTCCACGGGATTTGGTTGGGCGCATTTAATTGCGCAATAGTGTATTTTTGGGATCTGATAGGAGTGGAATAAATCCGTTGTCTCTTGACTAACGAATTGAGGACCATGGTCAAGAATTATGGTCTGTGGGATTCCGTACACTAGGAAAACTAGGTTTTCTAGAATATGAACGATTACTGATGACGTAGCACGTTTAATCGCAAAGAGGAGGCAGTATTTTGAAAAACAGCAAGTAACGACAAAGATGAATCTGTTGTGTTTTAGTGTAGTAGGCAAGGGGCCGATCAAATCTATTGAAATGCATTGAAAGGGTCGAGAGCATTGCTTAGGTTTACCCATTAGGCCAAGTTTTAGTTGGGTTTGGTGTTTGCAAGCTAAGCAAGTCTCGCATTTGGCAATAAAATTTGAAATATCTTTGTACATTCCTGGCCAAAAATATTTCAATTTAACTTTATTGTATGTTTTAAATGTTCCGAAATGAGCGCAAGTTGGGGTGGAATGATTTTCTGTGATAATGGGTATTCTGTACTCTAGTGGGATAACTTCTTTCCAATTATACTCAGATTGGAGTAACGAAGGGGTTTTTGAGTATCGGTATAATTTATTATTATGTATTATGTAATCTGGAGTGGTGTTGGGGTTAGAACTGCATTTAGCGTAGATATTATTATACCAGTCGTCATTGGTATTAGAACTATTGTAGTTAATAACGTCTACTGAAGGTAAGCGTGATAAAGCGTCAGGGATTAGATGATCTTTACCACGTTTATGTTTAATTTCGAAGTTAAATGTAGATAGACGAATACTCCAGCGGGCTAGACGTCCGGTTGGATTATCTAGATGGAGAAACCATTGTAATGCGGAATGGTCTGTGTAGATTGTGAACTTTAAGCCGTTGTCAAGATAGCAACGCCAATGTTCTAGGGCTAGTAAGACACTTAAGAGTTCTCTTTCTGTAATTGAGTAATTTCTTTGGGGACCAGTTAGGGATTTGCTCATATAAGCAATGGGTTTCTCAACGCCATCAAATTCTTGGGTCAGCATGGCACCGATGCCGAAGCTGGATGCATCACAGTGGACTGCGAAGGGTTTTGAGAAGTCTGGGCAAGCAAGAACAGGGGTAGAGACTAGAGCTTCTTTAATGGATTTAAAGGCATTGTCTTCTAGTGATGTCCATTTAAATGGTGGTGCTTTTTTGGAAGTGGAGGTAAGTTTAGTTAGTGGTGCAACCTTTGTGCTGAAATCGGGGATAAAGCGTCTATACCAACTTGCTGTACCTAGGAACTTTTTAACTTCTCGAGGAGTTGTGGGAGGTGGGATGTTAAGTATTGCCTTAACCTTGTCAGGATCTGTTTGAAAGCCGTGTTCATTAACTATGTAACCAAGATATTTAAGTTCTTTTTTGAAAAATGAACACTTGGGGAAGTTTATAGTAATGTTGGCTTGTACTAGCCTTTGGTAAACTTTATTGAGTAAAGTGATGTGTTCATCGAAAGTATTACTTATGATGATAATATCATCTAAGTAGGTAAATACTGAGTTATCAAGGTTTTCAGAAGGGAATAACGCATCCATAAAGCGTTGTTGGGTAGCAGGGGCATTAGTCAATCCAAAAGGCATTACGCGAAACATGTACATGCCTTTTGAGGGTACATGGAAACTAGTTTTAGGTCTATCAGAAGGGCGTAGGGGTATTTCCCAAAATGCTTTTGCTATGTCTATCGATGATAGATATTTAGCATTTTTTAGATTATCTAGAATGTCAGAAATGAGTGGGAGTTTGTAGGCATCTTTGCGCGTAATCGAATTTAGTTTACGGCTGTCGATGCAAAAACGCCACGTTCCATCTTTTTTAGGAGTTATTATGACAGGGTTTAGCCATGGGCTTTCACAGGGTTCGATAACATTAAGCTTTAGCATTTCATCAACTTCTTTGCATAAAGCTTTTTGTTTCTCTGGAGAAAGCCTATAGCATCGCTGTTTGATTGGTGGATGGTCACCGGTATCTATGTGATGTTCAATGAGGTGGGTTCGTCCTAAGGGTTTGGTTTCTGTTGAAATATTTTTAAATTTTTCAATAATAGTATCTGAAATTAACTGTTGAGTTTCAGAAAGGCTGTCATAATTAGTGATGTGTTGGTCGCAGGTGGAAATAACTAGGGTATCTATATGTTTATCAGAATATGACGTTATGTCAGGTAATATGTGGGGAGCTATATTGAATTTTCTCCAAAAATTTGTGCCTAGAATCAAGGGTTGCTTTACAGTAGGGATAACATGAGCGGTAATAATAGCCACAATATTTTTGTACGAAATTGGTAGTTGAATTGTACCAATAGAGTATATAGGGTAGCCGTCGGCTACAGAGCCTACGACTTTATGGTCGTAATTTATGGTAAAATTGTGGGATAAGAGAATTTTATGGGAATTATTTCCGAAAATAGTTAAAGCACTGCCACTGTCTAAGAGGCCACATAAAGTTAAATTATTTGTCTGGATGTTGACATAAGGTCGTTCATCGTATGGATCTTGAGTGAAAAGTGCTGATGTAGTATTGTATGATGACATAAATAATTTAATGGTATCTAACCATTGGTTCCATTCTGTAGCAGTAGTTTTATTTAAGTTACTTTTCTCCTTTATGCGTTTTTTGGAAATTTATGGCAAACTGTACATTTTGCAAAAGTGACATTTTGTTTGCCACAGCGGAAGCATACTATATTTTTACTTGTACAAATATCTAAAGAATGATCGTTTGTTCTGCAACGCGGACAGGAGTAACGTAACGTAGAAGGTGGTGCTGTTACAGTATGGACCGGTTTATTAAATGGGAATGGTGGTATGTACGGTTGGGAAGGGGGGGTATGGTTAGAATCTTGTTGAATGTTGGTATAGTTGCTAGAGCTATAAGTAGAGGTAGTATTACAGCTTTCGTACCATTTGCACGATTGGAATAATGTGTCTATAGACGTAACATCTGTAGGAACTAATCTGGAACTGTAATAAGGGCTCATGTTTCTACGGAGGATATCTATTTTTTGTTTTTCAGAAAGGGGTTCATGTAATTTGGAAAAGAGGGCTTCCATGGCTGAAAAATACATTATTATTCGTTCATGTTGTTTTTGTTTACGGGAATGTATATTTTGTAGTAAGTTGTGGTCATGGTCATGCAATTCGAAATCTTTTAAGAAGTGGGTTTTAAATGATTTCCAATCTGTAAGGGTTGTTTTCTTTGACCTATACCAATCTAAAGGAGTGCCTGATAAAAAATCGTATATATATTTGTGTAAGCGTTTGTCGTCAATGTTACGCGCAATTGCAAACTCTTCGATGTTTCGAATAAAATCATAAGGGCAACTATCGCCTTTATAGTTGAATTTTTTAAAATCGCTTGGTTTTGCTTCAGAGAGGTTGGTTAATTTTCGAGCAAGTAGGTCTAAATTTGTGGAATCATCTATCAAAGAGGTTGCTGACGCGTAAGTTGACGTTGTTGTTGATGGTTGTGACATGTTAAATTTTGTTTGACATTTTGACAATAATTCGCATATTTTCGAATAGTTGTCAATAATTTCTGGAGATAATTCAGTGGTAATAGAGAGACGTTCTATTCTGTTATATAAATGAAATAAGAAAACCGCTATTCTATCGTGCTTCGCTTGGTTGGTGGTCGCAAGCTGTAGCTGAGAAGAAACTATTGTGAGGCATCTGCTAATTTCGGTGATATCCTGTTCAAGATCATATGGGCTGGAGAGATTCGAACACGGGTCCGCGAATAAATTTGGAGTGAGGAGCTGTCTTAAATCATCAGCCTGCGCGGTGGCTGGGAACTGAATGTTCCTGAGTTTGAGCTCATAGATGAGTTCAGGTTTATTTAATAGTGCTGGATTCATTGTTTATTAAAGTGGATACGTATCACGAAGAGAATAATTGATGTTGTCAATATAAATAAAATATGTAGTTATTAAATTTTATTTTTTATTGAATCGAAAGGAGAAGTTTATTGTGATATTAGGCTTAGTTGTGTATATTTATTTAATCGGGTGAAGGATAAGCTATCGGATTATCTCCAACAGTACTGCCGTAAGTCAGGATTGGTTCGCACTTCAGTGACTCCAAGGAGTTTTAAAAACACTTAGGATTGAAACCAATTTGTGAGATTTCAGTGGAAATCTTGGATTGTGTGATTGTATGTGATAGATGTTTTGTGTAATCACTATGTTAAGAGTTTTGTTACGTGGCGCGACAAAAAGCGTAGGACGCTGGCATAATAGGGATTAGAAAATAGATATAGATAAATTGGTATAAGATGATGAATGATGATAGATGTATATGTAATTGGTTATTTAAGGGGGGAATTTTGGTTAAACGGTTGAGGATTAGATAAAAGGTTGGTTGTAAAATAGAAAATTAAATAAAATGATGTTAGGCCGAGAGATATTGCGAAAATTTGAGTTGGGTCGACTATAACCTTTTAGAATTTTGAAAAGATCTTAAAGCTAGCAATTACAAACAATATAAAAAAAAAATTGGTAGAATAAGGAAAAATGTAGAACTGGAACAGCTGGTTGCGGTTGTTGGGTAGGAGCAGGTGCTGGCACGGAGGTACTGGAACGGGCTGCTCAGCGTCGTAGGGCGGGTGGGTGTCTTGTCAGGTCCGGGTTTGAGCACGTTGATGGCGCCAGTGTGAGGGGGCAGGTAGAGGAACCTCACAGGGATGATGGGAGTGAAAAGGCAGGATCCAGAGCGATGAGGGGTATTTATTATTTAAATAAAAAGGCACCTGTAACAATACAGGTTACGTGTTAACAGATAGGTATGTATAAAAACACTTTCGTAATTCAGAAGGTTAGAAATCAAATAACTTACAATATGTGCCTTGGTGATGATGTAGATATATATCTGGAAGGTGTGCAGGGCCACAAAACGAGCACTATACTGAACTGCACGCACTTATGAATTATTACGTTTACTAATAAAAATCACACTTAAACGGTCGTGTTTAGAAACTTGGGAAGTACAGTCTGTTAGATTAAATGATGTTTATCGATCAGAGTATGTGATCGAACTGAAAATAAAAATCATTGAATGGAATTTGGAATAGGATTTGAATTTCAAAAAGGAATTTAGAATTTGTATGGTGCCAGAAATAGTATGAAGGTCGATAGTGTAACGCTTCGTTACACGCACCGTTACAATAATAAGTATTCCTTTTATAATGCCACTCCACACTATGCCATTCTGAAATTAAATAAGAACGATAGTCATGCGAAATTTTTATTTTTGTAGTGGGTCATAACGTTGACGACTGACGTGTATAATTTGAACATCAACCAATATTAAAATAATGTTGGAAATTATATCAGTTATTTTTAATTAGCTATCATTCACGCGCGCGTTCATTTCGCTCAGACTTGGCCGCACAAATATTTGGTGCGAGCGGGACGCCCGCGCACGTTCGAATTGGCCTGTCACTTGTAGCAACTTGTAGTTAAGTACATACTTACCTACATACTATCCACGCGTCCTTGGCACGAACTCCCGCCACCGCCCGCATTGAAACTGTACCCGCGCGCCGCAAGGAAATGTAATCCTTAGCATTAGCGCACAGAGTTCAAATTTGGTAGTTTCATTTAGCGAATTTGTTAAATTGCTCTTATTTATTACATTGACCATGTTTTAGTGTGATTATGTATTGAATATCACTTTGAACGTTATCAGAACAAAGTCTGCTAGAAATTATATCTATAACCATTTTTTCTAGCACGTTTAAGGCGTAAATATATATAAAAGTGATACAAATAATATTGATGTTGGATTCTCGGATAAATAGCTTAATGAAGTAGTTTTATGGTAATTAAATCAAAGACTTAATTATAACTTTTTTTTTATATCAAGTTACGACGTATATCCGTGAGGTCCCGCAATTTATTGAATTAGTTATTTTTCGTGTAAATATTTTGACCGATTCCATTGTCGACTCATTATATATATTATTTTCGTCACGTTTACGAACTAAAAATACTATTACTATTTTTAACAAACAAGAACGGCTCTTTTTTTAAACTATTTTTTTTTACCTACTTCCGGAGGGAAAGTTGGTTGGATTCGAAAATAAAGTATCTTAAAATGATCTAAAGAACAGGAATAAAAAAAAAATTGCCTATTACTAATTAATGTTTAACGTAAGCGTATCTTTCTTGGGCTAATAAGAATATGAGTTTTAAATTAGCTTTTAAAAATAATTACAAGAGAATAATAATCATTTTCTCAAACATGCAATGAAATATTGATGTTATGTTCCTTATAATAGGCTGCGAAGTATGACGTTTCAGGTGCGGCTAGGACAAAAGGTCGTTAATGGAATTTCATACAAATCTTGCAGGCCTAGGCCGGCAAAGCCCTCTTTTTTAATTTTCATTTCACAGATATTTGTGACACAGCATCGTGGCATTCATCCATTAAAAAAAACTAGAGGCAGTATTTGCTTTATGGTTCGTAATGACACTGCCACTACGCCTATATAAAAAAAAAAACCAAAAAACAATGCTTGCTATAATTTGCAGTTTTATTTGTATAAAATCAACATGAAGTTAATAAATAATACATTATTAACCAAATTCTATAATTTTAAATTATAAATTTAACTACACACATAAAAACATTTAAAATATTTAATCTAAACGTTAGCGGTAAAAAGGTCTACTCAAACACGCGAAGTTATTTTTTTTTAAATTGTTATGGAGGTAAAGTTGAAAAATATTCATTCTGTTTTATTGTATTTATGGAGCGTTGTTGATTTTTTGACTTTAATATGAGTTCCGACGAAATAATGAAATTAATATCAATTGTAATCGTAGGTGTTGGAATTGGCAGCGTAAGCAGAATTGATTTTAAATAACTTGCTGCCTCTGCCGCCAAGTCAAAGACGAAGTATGTATATGGTTGCTTATGGCAATTTTATTATTTGAGGAACTAAGAAAAATGGCTTACAGTTTATTAGAAACAGTTTTGTGGCATATTTTAAATGAATGTAACTACAAATTCGTCAACAATGTGGAAATTATACTTATTTACTCCATGCATGAAGCAACGATGTATGTGAAACATGATATCAACATGAAAGACTATGTAAACTTACGTGACGAAAACGACAGTCAGACGGATACAAGGCGAAAAAATCAAAGATACATGAAAATATACGGGTAGTAAAAATACACGACTCGTGTAAAACATACGCGTGATAATGATATATAGGTACGTGTTGGTTATATTTTGGGTGTAGTTTACTTTTAGTTTTTTCTATAAATAAAACTTGGGTTTCGTGGATTTTTTATTTTATTTATTTCATTGCATGTTTGAGAAAAGCACTATACATACCTCGGCGGGAAATGGGGTTGCCCGCGCTCAGACCTATCCGGCCTCGCTTCGCTCGGCCGTCTATATGTCTTCGGCCGGCAACCCCTTTCGTCCCGGCCTCTGTAGTAATGTACTATTAAGAAACTAAAATGTCTTAATCTTGTTCATCCGTAAAATAGTAGGTAATGGCGACAATAAAGTGTCATAGTGGATGGTAAAAGTAAAAGTAAATACATATTATAGAGGTCTTGAGTGGAATATTATGTTATTGGTAAGTGCCGATTATTATTTATTGCGAACCTATGTATCTTTTCTGGCAAAATATTCACGCGCCTGCAAAATAACAAAGAGAAACCATAAGGAAAATATCAAAAATCGGTAAAGTTAGTGTTTGTTTTTAAGGTTAGAATATCAAAAATATTTATAAATATTAATTCTAAGGCTAAAGTTAATTTATTTTAGCTGGTAATCATAACACGATGTTAGTCTGATAAATATTTGCAAGTATTTCATTAATTATATTTACAAATACGTTTTATTTTCATTGTAAAATGGCGACAATTTTTAAGCAGCCTACAGGTTAGTTGGAGAGTATTATAATCTTAGTAGCTGTGCTGTGTAATAAATGGAGTATCATTTACAGCTTTTGTAATTAAAACAGCTTTATAATAGGATATTTGTATTCGTTTGGCTGTATTTCGGTTCTCCGTACATAAGTTATAAGTCTCTTTAGAAATCCGTATAACAAATAAAAAAACCCTTAGGTCCAAATGTCTATTTCTATTCTTCGTTCCATTTCATAATTTTCTAAATTATTAATTTTGTTCATTACATTTTTTTTATTTTCGTGGTCGAAATATATACTTATACGAGTGTAAAATTACGCCAAAATAAGCAACTCTGTCAGTAATACTGAAAAAAGCTGTACTATAGCTGCCATTTATTCTTTTAGTTTTATAATACCCTTACAGACAGAAGTTATACAACTACTATTCTTATAGGAGAGTAAAATTACGCCGAGGAGGAAGGAGGATTGTAAAGTTAGGTCCAGAGAGGCGACGGAAAGAAATAGGTAGAAAGAAACTAGACGAATCAAACGAATTATATAATCGCGCGGCGGATATTGTGTCTCAGTTACAGGAGCAAACGGAAAAATATAAAATTACAGAATTAGAGTTAGCTAATAAGCATATAAACGATATTGCCGACACTTACAGTAGGATAAAGATAGCAATAAATTATTTTGATACAGAAACTCAAACAGACGGAAAAATGGCTAAGCCCAGTTTTGATGTCAAGACGGCCATCGCCTTGTTGCCCGTCATGACGGGGCAGGAGGATACCACTAAACAATTAATAGACGGTATTCTAATGTACAGTTCCATTATTAGTAGCGAAACTCAACAGGTTTTAATAGACTTCGTCCTAAAAACAAGACTTTCATCTAGCGCTAAGCTCAGATTAAAGACGTCATATAGTAGCGTAGAATTACTTGTCACGGATATGCGCACATTTTTACTACCTAAAAAATCGTCCGAATCGATTCAGGCTCAACTATACAGAGCTAGGCAAGGTAGGAGAACTATAGAGGCATTCGGAGCCGAGATCGAGGATCTTTTCGTCAACCTGACCATATCTCAGGCCGACGATAACGATAGCAGGTACGATATACTTCGTCCGCTGAACGAGAAATCAGCCATTAAACGGTTTGCAGACGGTCTAGCAGACCCAAAATTAAGCACAATAATATCATCTAGGCAATTTACGTCATTGCCCGAAGCAATCAGGACGGCCATTGACGAGCACAGCTCATCACCACAACAGGATCAAGTCCTACATTATGGACGGGGACATTCTCGTAATAATTACGGGAACCGGAATGCCCACTCTGCGCGTTACAATAGGAATAAGGGCAGAGATTTTAACACAGGAAATAAAAATACATTCGGGACACGGTATTATTCCAATAATAACCGTAACACAGGTATTTCGCAACACGTCTCGACAAATAGAGTTAAACAACCGGACAATTTCGCTGACCGTGCAGCTACAGTCCACCGACCTGCGCGCGCGCCCACTCGCCCGAATACGCGTGCGCAGCAGCACATGCAACCGTCACACGATAATGTAAATCCTAACAGGCAGTTTTTTCGTGACTAATATGAATAGCGCAATATTTAGTTATAATAAAGATAACTATAGCACAGTAACTTGTAGTATAGGTAAAACATATAAATTATAATTTTTAAGAAAAAAAAACCGACTTCTATGGGACCCGGTGAAAGATTATGGTAGATGGTGCACTATGTAGAAAAGGAGGTAAAACCAGTACTTTCTAGTAGCATTTCGTTTCTGTAAGGGTCGTAGTTCTAGCCTAACTTAACCCACTTCTCTGATTGCAGTTCGGTTCTGTGAGGATCGTAGTTCGAACCTAATCAAACCCACTTTTCTAGTAGCATTTCGTTTCTGTAAGGCCCGCAGTTCTAACCAAACCTAACCCACTTTTGTTTGGTCTGTGAGGATCGCAGTTCAAACCTAACCTAACCTACTTAACGGCGCATGCCGTGCGGTGTACGGGGGTATGAGCGGGAGGGGTTTGGCATCATCATACTATATACCTACATTTTATGGTAGGTAATCATAGCGGTTTATTTAGTTTAGGTATCATAGTGATTTTCCGGGTCAAGGTCCAGGTCTCTGAGTCCGAGTCCGGGTCTGAGTCTGGGTCCGAGTCCGGGTCCGAGTCCGGTCCGAGTCCGGGTCCGAGTCCGGGTCCGAGTCCGGGTCAGAGTCCGGGTCCGAGTCCGGGTCCGAGTCCGGGTCCAAGTCCGAGTCCGAGTCCGAGTCCCGGTCCGGTTCCGATCCGGGTACGAGTCCGGGTCCCAGTCCAAGTCAAAATCGAAATTCGAAATCACCAAACGTGTACTATGCGTCGTTGAAGAGTTCTGTTCTGATCATCATCAGCAGTTCCACTTCATCAAATGCGACAGTTTTTAATGTAAATGCTTGATTTTATGATGAAAATACAGAAAATTCTATACGTATGCCTTTAAGATTTGAGGAGTTCCCTCGATTCCTTAAGGTTCCCATCATCAGAACTCGAGCTTGACAGAAATGTGGCTTAAAAACTAAACTTGCTTAGCAAACATAACGAAGAGTACAAATCGCCAAACGTGAACTATGCGTCGTTGAAGAGTTCCGTTCTGATAATCATCAGCAGTTCCACTCCATCAAATGCGACAGTTTTGAATGAAAATGCTTGATTTTCTGATAAAAATACAAAAACCTCTATATGCATGCCTTTAAAATTTGAGGAGTTCCCTCGATTTCTTATGGATCCCATCATCAGAACTCAAGCTTGACAAAAATGTTGCTTAAAAACTGAACTTGCTTAACAAACATAAGGAAGAGGACAAATCGCCAAAGGTGAACTATGCGTCGTTGAAGAGTTCCGTTCTGATCATCATCAGCAGTTCCACTTTATCAAATGTCACGTTTTTGAATGTATATGCTTGATTTATTGATAAAAACACAAAAATCACTATATGTAGGCCTTTAAGATTTGAGGAGTTCCGTCGATTCCTCATGGATCCCATCATCAGAACTGGATTTTGACAAAAACGGGACCAATCTGTATGCATATACATGCAATCAAAAAAAAATTTTTTTAAATCGGTCCAGTAATGACGGAGATATGGAGTAACAAACAAAAAATAAAAAAAATAAAAAAAAAATTAATAAAAAAAAACATACAACCGAATTGATAACCTCCTCCTTTGGGATTCGGAAGTCGGTTAAAAACTCTTGGCCGACAGCGGAGCAGGCCTGGGGCCTTATTCCACTCGTGCAAAGCTGACATTTCCAATCCACATCAAATCAACAGTTGATTGTATCACATGTTCAATGGAATCGCATTCTATCGCAAACATGTGATCGAAAAAATAAGTAAGAAAAAATCAACTTTGTTTTATTAATTACTACTATACGGTTTATAATGACTTTGAACTCGGGGTAGGTCGGTTAAGTCGGTTTGGTTCGGTTGTCACCTAACTGTGGATTGCTAATGTCAAATTTTGACAGGCGTGGATACTATCGCTAGACTTTTTTGTCCATGGGCTTGGGCACCATCTTGGAGTTTTTGACGTGCGAAAGGGTATTTTATAGCATAGAGTAAAGCTTTTTTTTTTCAATATATACGTTTACAGGAATTAATGACATCTTGTGAGAGATAGATTAACTAACGCGCTATTCACGGTGCGGCGGCGAGTAGTGGAACTATACGTGACAATTTCCCTCAATCAAAAGGGGACTACACTGTTGATGGTCGATAAAGGCTATTATTAATTGAATTTTAACAGCACGAACGCCTTATTGACAAGCGTTCTTTTTGTTGAACCCACACCTACACGTCAAATAATGCTCGCTCCACACATTCACCTATGAACGCTCAAAAATGCCTATTCACGCAAGTTGTAATTAAACCATATTTATTAAAGTCAGTTTTTATTACTGGGTGGAATTAGGGATGAAAATCCCGGAAAAAAACAAATGCTTATCGCACACACAAAAAACAACACAAAATTTCGTTTTTTCCGTTTTTTTTCCAGTTTAGGATGACTCACGTTAGACCGGGCTGTGGCCGGGCCGCCGGAGCTACCGGAGCTTCCTTTTCTATGCAAAGCGTTAAGCAGGCCACTGACGAGCCTTCCAAATGGATGCCGTTACAATGGATTCATCCAAATGGACGGCATCCTAATACTAAACATTGTACGTTTTTGACATTCACGGACCGATTTTGGAATGTAGCCACGCTATTTGGACTGTTGGAAGGTTCGTCAGTGGCCACCTTTATGTCATCACCAGGGCTCGGGAGTGGCACGGTGCGGGCCCGGCTCGGTCTTGCTATATGCAAAGCCCTGATCCCACCGAGTTTCTTGACAATTTTCACTATGACATTGATGTATCAAGGTGATTTGCTTACAGTACCTATGTTTACAGATAGGCTACCGCAAAACGCGATAATCGAAATTTCGTTATCTGCCTCTCTGTCGATCGAATGGCCATGAGTGATAGAGGCAGAAAACGATATTTCGATTTACGTGTTTCGCGGTAGGCCCTGGGATGTGCTATTAACGCCCTCTACGCAGGGTTTTTCGTAATGTTGCCTATTTCCTGCCTCAAATTACAGTGTGACAAAAACCAGTAGAATATAAATGAGGGCGCCACTTTCTACATTACTGTCCCTTTTTTGACGTAACATGCTTAAAAATGTCATCAATTTAGTATCGAATATTTTTAGTTCGTACTCTTTGTATATATATTTTTTAACCGACTTCCAAATCCCACAGGAGGAGGTTATCAATTCGGTTGTATGTTTTTTTTTTTTTTTTTTTTTTTTTTTTTTTTTTTTTTTTTTTTTATGTTTGTTACTCCATATCTCCGTCATTACTGGACCGATTTAGAAAATTATTTTTTTGATTGTATGTATATGCATACAGATTGGTCCCGTTTTTGTCAAAATCCAGTTCGGATGATGGGATCCATGAGGAATCGACGGAACTCCTCAAATCTTAAAGGCATACATATGGTGATTTTTATGTTTTTATCAACAAATCAAGCATTTACATTCAAAAACGTGACATTTGATGAAGTGGAACTGCTGATGATGATCAGAACGGAACTCTTCAACGACGCATAGTTCATTCATCCTTTGGCGATTTGTCCTCTTCGTTATGTTTGTTAAGCAAGTTAAGTTTTTAAGCCACAATTTTATCAAGCTTGAGTTCTGATGATGGGATCCATGAGAAATCGAGGGAACTCCTCAAATTTTAAAGGCATGCATATAGAGGTTTTTGTATTTTCATCAGAAAATCAAGCATTTTCATTAAAAACTGTCGCATTTGATGAAGTGGAACTGCTGATGATGATCAGAACGGAACTCTTCAACGACGCATAGTTCACGTTTGGCGATTTGTCCTCTTCGTTATGTTTGTTAAGCAAGTTTAGTTTTTAAGCCACATTTCTGTCAAGCTCGAGTTCTGATGATGGGATCCATAAGGAATCGAGGGAACTCCTCAAATCTTAAAGGCATACTCTTAAAGGTATAGAATTTTTTGTATTTTCATCATAAAATCAAGCATTTACATTAAAAACTGTCGCATTTGATGAAGTGGAACTGCTGATGATGATCAGAACAGAACTCTTCAACGACGCATAGTACATGTTTGGTGATTTCGAATTTCGATTTTGACTTGGACTGGGACCCGGACTCATACCCGGATCCGGTTCGGACCCGGACTCGGACTCGGACTCGGACCCGGACTCGGACCCGGACTCGGACCCGGACTCGGACCCGGACTCGGACCCGGACTCGGACCCGGACTCGGACCCGGACTCGGACCCGGACTCGGACCTGGACTCGGACCCGGACCCGGACTCGAACCCGGACCCGGACTTGGACCGGGACTCGGACCCGGACTCTGACTCAGAGACCCGGACCTTGACCCGGAAAACCCCTATGATACCTAAACTAAATAAACCGCTATGATTACCTACCATAAAATGTAGGTATAAAGTATGATGATGCCAAACCCCTCCCGCTCAAACCCCCGTACACCGCACCGCATGCGCCGTTAATTGGTTAGGTTAGGTTTGAACTGCGATCCTCACAGAACCGAACAAAAGTGGGTTAGGTTTGGTTAGAACTGCGAGCCTTACAGAAACGAAATGCTACTAGAAAAATGGGTTTGATTAGGCTCGAACTGCGATCCTCACAGAACCGAACTGCTATCAGAGAAGTGGGTTAGGTTAGGCTAGAACTACGACCCTTACGGACACGAAATGCTACTAGAAAGTACTGTTTTTACCTCCTTTTCTACATAGTGCAACATCTACCATAATCTTTCACCGGGCCCCATAGAAGTCGGTTTTTTTTTCTTAAAAATTATTTTACAATAAACTAAACGGGGATTGGCTCTAGTCACACCTGATGGAAAGTGAAAACAGAGCCTAAGATGATGGAGCTTACCGGCTCAGTAAGTAATAATAGCCTATTCACTCTTGCTTTAAAGACACCGAGGTCAAATTTCCCAGGAAACACAGATGACGGGAGCGCATTCCATTCCTTAATCGTCCTTACAAAAAAAAATGAGAGAGGCTGTATCAGGGACACAGCCGCTATGGCTGACGTGAAACGTGGTGTGGACCCGAAGGCCCGAAGCGTCCAGGATTTAAGTGCTTTAACATAGAACAATAGTAAAAGTGTCTAAATGCGAAGGCCGAAGGCCGAGCTCCGCGTAGGGCCGAAGGCCCGAAGCGTCCAGGATTTAAGTGCTATAACACATAACAATAGTAAAAGTGTCTAAATGCGAAGGCCGAAGGCCGAGCTCCGCGTAGGGCCGAAGGCCCGAAGCGTCCAAGATGTCAGTGCTTTAGCACAGAAAAATAGTAAAAGTGTCTAAATGCGAAGGCCGAAGGCCGAGCTCCGCGTAGGGCCGAATGCCCGAAGCGCCCAGAATGTTAGTGCTTTAACACAGAACAATAGTACAAGTGTCTAAATGCGAAGGCCGAAGGCCGAGCTCCACGTAGGGCCGAAGGCCCGAAGCGTCCAGGATTTAAATGCTATAACACAGAACAATAGTAAAAGTGTCTAAATGCGAAGGCCGAAGGCCGAGCTCCGCGTAGGGCTGAAGGCCCGAAGCGTCCAGGATTTAAGCACTATAACACAAAACAATAGTACAAGTGTCTAAATGCGAAGGCCGAAGGCCGAGCTCCGCGTAGGGCCGAAGGCCCGAAGCGTCCAGGACATCAGTGTTTTAGCACAGAACAATAATACAAGTGTCTAAATGCGAAGGCCGAAGGCCGAGCTCCGCGTAGGGCCGAAGGCCCGAAGCGTCCAGGATGTTAGTGCTTTAACACAGAACAATAGTACAAGTGTCTAAATGCGAAGGCCGAAGGCCGAGCTCCGCGTAGGGCCGAAGGCCCGAGGCGTCCAGGACATCAGTGTTTTAGCACAGAACAATAATACAAGTGTCTAAATGCGAAGGCCGAAGGCCGAGCTCCGCGTAGGGCCGAAGGCCCGAAGCGTCCAGGATTTAAGTGCTATAACACAGAACAATAGTACAAGTGTCTAAATGCGAAGGCCGAAGGCCGAGCTCCGCGCAGGGCCGAAGGCCCGAAGCGTCCAAGATGTCAGTGCTTTAGCACAGAAAAATAGTAAAAGTGTCTAAATGCGAAGGCCGAAGGCTGAGCTCCGCGTAAGGCCGAAGGCCCGAAGCGTCCAGAATGTTAGTGCTTTAACACAGAATAATAGTACAAGGGTCTAAATGCGAAGACCGAAGGCCGAGCTCCGCGTAGGGCCGAAGGCCCGAAGCGTCCAGTATTTAAGTGCTATAACACAGAACAATAGTAAAAGTGTCTAAATGCGAAGGCCGAAGGCCGAGCTCCGCGTAGGACCGAAGGCCCGAAGCGTCCAGGATTTAAGCACTATAACACAAAACAATAGCACAAGTGTCTAAATGCGAAGGCCGAAGGCCGAGCTCCGCGTAGGGCCGAAGGCCCGAAGCGTCCAGAACATCAGTGTTTTAGCACAGAACAATAATACAAGTGTCTAATTGCGAAGGCCGAAGGCCGAGCTCCGCGTAGGGCCGAAGGCCCGAAGCGTCCAGGATGTTAGTGCTTTAACACAGAACAATAGTACAAGTGTCTAAATGCGAAGGCCGAAGGCCGAGCTCCGCGTAGGGCCGAAGGCCCGAAGCGTCCAGGATTTAAGTGCTTTAACATAGAACAGTAGTACAAGTGTCTAAATGCGAAGGCCGAGCTCCGCGTAGGACCGAAGGCCCGAAGCGTGCAGGACATCAGTGCTTTAGCACAGAAAAATAGTACAAGTGTCTAAATGCGAAGGCCGAAGGCCGAGCTCCACGTAGGGCCGAAGGCCCGAAGCGTCCAGGATTTAAGTGCTATAACACAGAACAATAGTACAAGTGTCTAAATGCGAAGGCCGAAGCGTCCAGGATGTCAGTGGTTAAACACAGAACTGACAGACTGGACGCTTCGGGCCTTCGGCCCTACGCGGAGCTCGGCCTTCGGCCTTCGCGTTTAGACACTTGTAATATTGTTCTGTGTTAAAGCACTGACATCCTGGACACTTCTTGCCTTCGGCCTTACGTAGAGCGCAGCCTTCGACCTTCGCATTTAGTTAGACTCTTGTACTATTGCTTTGTGTTTGAATACCGAATTCGCACATCTCGCGAATGCGTGATGTATTATAATAATTTTGGATAATATCTAAATTTTATCTGTAAAGATTATTTGGGGTCATAATGATTCACTGTATCTAGATGAACTTGAATGCGGCATTTGATGGGTAATTTTAAAATTATTAATTACAGCGTCACACCTATTTAAATAATTAAATGATCAATTCATTTTGGAGTAATGAATGTAACGATTAGGTACAATTTTTTGTGTAAATAACACACCAAAATTACGAGAATAGATATTTTATACGGGTAATACACGTTTTATAGCAAACTCGTTCGTGTCTTTCCTGTAGCCATCGCATTTAAGGGAATCTAAAAGCATTTTTTTACGCAGCACCTTTACAGGCAGAATATTTCATTCAATACTTGAGACTCAAATGAGAAAAACGGGATATATATGAACCACAGTCGTTACCTTTTATAGTACCTATTGTCCACAGAAGTGACCATTTCTAAATTATGTTTTACCCATTACATCAGAAAGTACCTAACTAAGATTACTATATACTTACTAGCATTAGGAACTCGGGATTGTCAAGCAGCCGTCATACGTTATATGTGTTCTATCAAAGTAACTCGCGCCGCCGCGCCGCCTTAGATGCTAATGCATTATTTGAGGAGATGAGCATGTATTACTATGGTGAATGTAGTATTAAAAGAACCGTTATTGCTTTATCTTACTATTTCAAGTATATTTTGTCAGTTTTGCGCCCTATTTTCGGTGGCCTCAAACAAGAGCAGTGATAAAAATTCTGTAATAACTGTCACATTTTTATGTTTTAGCAGCTTATTATAATTCCACGTACTTTATTTTACTCATATTTCATTAAAATAAATTAAGATCTATCAAATGGCACCAATTTTACCGAAATCGGTTAATGGACTGATGAGTCATTACTAAATGAACACTGAAAATAGGGGTCATTTTAGCTCCGAATACGTCGTGTCTAGCGCAGAATCAGCGCCATTTATGTCAGCGGCACGTACTGTTCCGAGTAATGGCTACTTTTTTCTATATATCTATATCAAAAATATGTTTGTAGGTATTATAGTTTATGAGATATAAGCCGCCGCGCCATAACACTTTTCGTTACACTTGGTTTTTGGTCCGGCACCTCTACTACGGCTTTTTAAAGACGTTTCACGTCAAAAGTTGAGGCAAATCGTTTTGTGCGGACAAATATAGATGATCAAGCAAATCTTGTCAGTAGAAAAAGCCGCGAAATTCAAATTTTCTATGAGACGATATCCCTTCGTGCCTACATTTTTCAAATTTGCCGCCTTTTTCTACTGACAAGATCTGTGGCCTATTTTATAAAGTTACAAGTTACAATTTACAAGCGGAAGTCTCGTTCTAACACATAGGGTTAGAAAGAGACTTCCGCTTGTAAATTGTAACTTGTAGCTTTATAAAATAGGCCACTGCTTGACCAACTATAGAATATTAACAACGAACGGGTGCAATCGCTTTGCTCCTCCCGCCTGGACGTCCGACATAGACCTAGTATTATCATATCATATCATATCATTTATTCCATTGTAATCATGTTCATTGTACATTTGGTCTTACATTTGGCAAGAGGTACATTGAAACAATCCTAACCCCATAACTACTGAACTTACTTACTTAACCTAACCTACCTGCTCATTTACTAAGCAACTAGATGATCTCGGCCCTAATTCTCAAATACTTACCACAAGCTAAGTATCTCAAAGAACCTAAAACCCCCTTTTAAATAAAGTCCCAAAAGTACAGAATTAAATCTAAATAAACTAAAGCCCTGATATGAGTCAGAATTCCCCGTCACATGCTTTCTTAAAACTATGGCCTGGCTAAGATCGTAGTGGTTTATGAAGGACCCTTTTTGTTGTGACACATAGCAACTCAGATTCTTTATGAGGACGGGGGTGGTTACTAAAACAAACAACAGAATAGAGTTTAAAGCGTTTATTAACCGGAATATTTGATTTTGATTTTATTTTGTGTGGTTTTGTATTTTATTTTGAAGCTAATTTGTTTTATCCCTCGACTTACCTACCTAGTGTCTAGATTTAAGCGACGTGAGTCTATTTTAGCGTTCGTAATCTAGAATAAGCTTGCAGAAAGAACGCTAAGAAGAAAACTACAAGCTTTGAATATAGTAGAGCGAATGCTTCAATTATTTGTACTATAAATTATAAGTTATAATTTACTCTTGCTAGAAACAAGAACTAAAACTGATTTTAAGCAAAAGCTATTAAACATGGAAATTCATAAGTTAAACTCTATGTAACTCAACCATTTTGCAAATCTAATAAATCTATATCCGTTTGAAGCGATCATGGCGTAGTTCCGAACTTCTGAGTCCCTGAAAAAGTTATTGGACACAGTAGATTTACCGCAAAAGCGAATGAAGTTAAAATCCCAACTTTAGTACCTTCTACTAGAGAATTTGTAAAATAATTATGTTCTAATGCCCCAATTTAAACTAGAATAAAGCCAAATATGATTATTTACATAAATATAATAAAAGATTCCATTCAAACTCCAAAATTCTTTTATTACAGTATAATGCACAGATTACAAATGGTTTTTCCAACAGTAATCTTTCAGACTTGCTCTGCTTATCTGATGCACTGTAATTTGGAATATGAATAGATCTCTAGTGCATTATTTCACACTAATATGATCCTTTTATGTTTACAAAGGCTTTAGTCCAATTTTATTCATATTTTAAAAGTTACTTAAATTTTCTTGAGCTAAAACAGTTTATTCTCATTAAATCCATACTTAAATTTCTTTAAATTTAATTATTCTTGTAAAAATTCAATTTGCTTATGCGTTTATTCTCAAAAGGAAAGCTAGGGCATTCTAAATATTGCTCATGCATTCATAACATTCTTACTGTCAATTATTCTTAACTCACTGTTTCTTTTCATTCAGTTTTATTTTATCACTCTCGCTAAGCCAGTTAAATACTTTAATATTTCTACAATTCTGCTATTTGATTCCCATTTTAACCAGAAAAGTTCCACAGAACTCATAACTTTTATTCAACTTTCATTTATTTAGTTGTAATAGAAATATCTAAGTAAATTGATATGAAAAATATTTAAACACTCACAGAAGTTCTCGAGGCTAGACTGGAATTCGAAGCTCCGGATCTAGTAGCCGTCGCTCTGCTACTGAAGCCTCGTTGCTCGGAGTGGTGAGGCGTCTGCCCTTTATAGGCAGATGAGTTCGGAGACTGCCCGCAGGGCGGAGTCTACCCGTTGAACTCCTCTGTCCGGAGCCTATACGTTGAGGCTCTTCTGAAGATCCTACGTAGGGCTTCCCTGGCGATCTTGACCCCGTCGTAGGGCTCCGTAGGGCTTCGCTGACGATCTTGACCCCGCAGTAGGGCTTCGCTGGCTTCTTCGGCGATCTTGACCCCGCAATAGGGCTCCGTAGGGCTTCACTGGCGTCCTAGGCCTCCTCTAGTGTCCCGGCTCCTCGGCTGCTCCGTAGCTTCTTTGGCTGCTTCCTCTTCCTTCTTCTTTAGAGTTCTTCCCAGGACCGCTGCTGTAGACTGAATGCCCCTGTCCCAGATTCTGTCCTGCTTTTATACTCCGAATTTTGTGCCCCATTCCATTCAATAATTCAAATTTACAACTTTGGTCGCGTTATGCGACCAAAACGTATAATACGCTTCATTCAAAATATGCAACCACAAAAATGCATTTGTGGTTGCATATAGTTTCGATTTTGAACCTTATTATATATACATTTTGAGTCCATTTTCCTTTGCACCTATGATTTGTTCAGTAAAATATACATTTTTAGATGAAATTAAATGCAAAATCGGATGTATTTATGCCTTATTTATGTATTACAATAGCCCACTATAGTCATTTTTCCTTACTTTAAAAATTATGAACAAAATAACCTAACATTATTATTTGTAAGTTTTTTCCAAATTTATCATTATTTTCTCTATAAAATATGACTAAACCTATTTTCTATCAAATATTCTAATGTTCTAAATTCATTTCTAATAACATTTCCTTTAACTGTTTCTTAAATAATTTATCGCTAATTTCAAGATTCAGGAAACTAAGCACTTTAGTCATTATACGCACACATCGACAGTAAGGGCCGTTTCTTACCATAGCTAATTTGGAGGGTGGCAATAATAATTGAGGACCGACTGGTTTGCGATTTGGTCTTGACAGTTTTTTTATCTCAAACAACTGAAGGTGACTTTTTACAAATAGTGCCGCCTCCATTATATATATGGAGGGTAGTGTTAGTATTTTCAGTTCTTTGAAATATGAGCGACAGCTGTTTGGTACGCGCGTGTTGGATAAGATGCGAATGCATTTTTTCTGCATAACGAACAGTTGATGCACATCGGTGCTTTCTCCCCACAGGATAATACCATATCGTAGCCATGCGTACGCATATGCAAAATATGCGGTTTTAGCGGTTTCAATGTTCGTATTAATCTTTAAGATGCTTAATGCGTAGGTGAACCTAGCTAGTTTGCATTTTATATCCTGTATGTGCGATTTCCAATTAATACTCGAGTCTAGTGTCATGCCCAATAGTTTGCACTCGTCTACTTCTTCGATGGTTTTATTATGGTCAATTTGTAAACTTATATGCAACGGATTTTTTTGATTTGGTTTAAAGTGTATTATTTTCGTTTTATTAAAGTTTATATCGAGGTTATGTTCGTGGAGCCAGTCAGTAACTGTGTTGAGAGTCTCCAGTAGGCGAGTATTGCATTCTACACTATTTGTACAATTCAGTAATATTGAGACGTCGTCAGCAAACATAACGCATGATGTATTTAAAATTTTTGGCAAGTCATTTATGTATGCTATAAACAGAAGACATCCTGTAACACTTCCTTGCGGTATAGAGCAAGTCGTGTGCCGCATTTTTGAAGCTATTATACGCGTTTCCCCTGTACTAATATCTAAGTGTTCTAATTGTACATACTGTCTACGGTTATAAAGGTAAGATTTGAACCATTCATGTGCGTTTCCACGGATACCCATGCCATATAGCTTGTTAAGTAAAATCTGGTGGGATACACGGTCATAGGCTTTGGTCATGTATAATAACAATCCAACGCTGTACTGTTTATTATTTATGTAATTTAAGGCATCATGTATATAGTTATACACAGCAAGGCCAGTGGATCGGTTACATCTGAATCCATATTGGTTATTATCTAGAACATTATATTTCTCAAAAAATCTATACACGCGGTTTGACATTAACTTTTCAAATATCTTAGAGATAGACGGTAAAAGGGCGATGGGCCTGTATTGGTTTATATTAGTTTTTTCACCACCCGGCTTGAGGATTGGTACGATTTTTGAGACTTTTAGCATATCTGGAAATATTCCGTCGTTAAAAGATTGATTTATTAAAAGTCTTAAAGGTTCCGTTAGTTCCTTGTTGCAGTATTTAATAAGTATTAGGTACATAGATGAGCTATACGCGTGCCTCCGTGAGGGATAAAACATTCGCAAAGCGACAATATTAAAAACACGTTTTAACATTTATGACAACATACCAAAAACAATCTACGTAATTCGGTCGGGTTATTTGTTGCCCACCATAAACCATATAAATAAATTTTAGTGGGGAACAAACAAAAAGTGAGACTGTGACAAGGACAAGCAATAATACCGCTTTCTCTGCTACTCCTACTGAAATTGCCATAAGTGCATCTGGTTCGGTCGTTTAGCCCCACCCCCGTGTCATCTCTATACACCGTGTTTTTATTAGGGCTCCCGGTATCCGTGTTACACGCCGAAACGAATACCCGTGTTCTTAAGACCGGCGGTGCTAAGAACGCGGTTTACACGGAACCGCCGGGATCCGGATACGTATCCAAGAAACGTTCCCAAGAAACTTTTCTCAGATACGTATCTCCGTTTACACGGGTACTTAACACCGGCCCGAACGGATCCGAAACAGTTTGAGCCAATCAATGCTCTAGGTCTGGGCATGCAAGGTCTAGTATTGAATGTTAACTTCAGATGAACTCGTTTGGCGTAAGAATTTTTTAAATTATTTATAACAGTTTTAACACATGTGTTAATATATCATATTTAGCCAACTATACAATATATGAATGGAAGTAGGTGTCCCTATTCTATATAGTCTACTATTTTTAATTTTAAACCTACCCGTCCCTAGTTTAGAACCTTAATTTTTTTACTATTATTGCTTTTAAGCTAATTTCATTACATATTACATTTCAATCAAAGAAACACATTTTATATACCTATAATGGTGTCAAGTTATATAGTTTCGCGAAGAATAGGTGTGCAGATAAATACTACCTACTACTACTTTGTGGTCATTTATTATTTTTATCATTTTCATTTCATTTCATTTATTTATTTCTATAACAATATGATATTGTGTTAGAAAAATCTTACAAACTAATACATGCACATAATTAAAATTATACAATAACAGCAGGACCGGATATGTCAATAATTATAATTCCAAAAACACACTTAAACCAACAAAAAAAGTAGGTACAAATAAAGTAATAAAAATGTCATCATTAAAAGTGTAAAGTTACATGCATGATAATTTTGTAAAAATCAGTTTAATTTGCAAAGATCTCGTCAATACTGTAAAAACACCCCCTCAATAAAAATATCTTCAAGTGCTTATTAAATGTCTTATAATCTGTAATGGCTTTTAGATTTGTAGGTAGTTGGTTAAAAATCCGGACAGCCTGATACCTTACACAATGCCTTGCTACTTGTTGTTTAGGGCAGAAAGAGTGCTTTATGTTTTTTGTTCGTGATTGAAGGCGCAACTCCTGCTCCGCAGAAGACTCAAAGTTAGCGATATTTTTCACAAAGTCAGTTAATAAAACGAGGACGTATAACGAAGGAGCTGTCAGGATATCTAAACTTGAGAAGTGATCACGGCAAGATACCCATTGTTGTATGCGCATTATTGTTCGAATTGCTCTTTTTTGTACTACAATGGCTTTATTTATATTGTATTTGAAGCTGTTCCCCCAAAGTTTGATGCTGTACCTCAGCCTGGACTCCACTAGCGCATAGTACACTACTTTTAGCTGTTCAATCGAGAGTTCTTCCCTTAGACTTCTAAGCGCGTAGCAAGCTGATAGGATTGTGTTTTCTACAACCTCTAACTCCGGTTTCCAGTTTAGTTCAGCATCAATACGAATACCAAGAAATTTAACAACATCCACAATATCTACTGTTATTCCATCTATGATAACTTCTAGCTTGTCAGTTTTTTTTGTGTTGTTTTTGAACAGCATTACATTTGTTTTCCTAGCGTTAAGACTTAAATTATTTACATTGAACCAGTACTGGAATGCCGCAAAGGTCTCATTTATTAATTCGCTAAGCTCATTCATACTATCGGAAGATACAACTCCACTAGTGTCATCGGCAAATAAAGTTAATTTGCAATCAGGCACTCTGCTGTCCATATAGTCAACTAGGTCATTTGTAAACAAAATGAACAGCAGAGGCCCTAAAATCGAACCCTGCGGGATGCCCCTCTTAACACTAACATAATGAGATCTAACCGCACTCTCAAGGTTGTTCTCAAGGTTTTTTATCTCTACAAATTGCTTACGGTTTTTGAGATAACTATTTAGCAGTCTAGCAACATTACCCCTTACACCGTAGAATTCTAATTTTTTTAAAAGAATGTCATGGTCCACCGTATCAAATGCGGAGCTGAGATCGAGGAAGAGGCCTGCAACTCTTTTTTTGTTGTGAAGCTTTAATATAACGTCATCCACAAAGCAATCGACTGCGTCTGTGGTGGACTTATTTTTCTGAAACCCAAACTGCCTAGGGTTGATAATAGTATTTTCTTTCAGATGTTTCAAAAGACGGGAATTTATTAGCTTTTCAAAGATTTTTGATAAAGTTGGTAGAAGAGATATGGGCCGATAATTTTTTGGGTCAGATTTACTACCTTTCTTATGAACTGGCAAAACTCTGGCCACTTTCAACTGATCTGGAAACACGCCGTGGTCAGAGCATTTATTGAATAGGTAAGTAAGTGGGCCCATGAGTATGTCATTGCACCTTTTAATAACTGTTATTGGGATCTCGTCATACCCATAAGATGTTTTGTTTTCCATGCATCTAACAATACTAAATATTTCTGACTGTGAAATTGGCTGCCAGCATAAATCCGCAAAACATTTCCTGTGCGAATTCTCTAAACACTGAGTTGCAGAGCCCAAGTCACCTGTTCCCGGGACATTACTAGAATCGAATTGGGACGAGAAAATATCCGCAACATCTTGGGGGCTCTGTATCACTTTGCAATTAAATTTAACCGATATATTACTCTGTTTGCTCTTTGGAAATTTACTTCTTCGCTTATTTACAATGTCCCATATCCCCTTTGAAGAGTTTTTAGCCTTATATATTTGTGCTTGAATTGCTGACTTTTTTGCATACCTGACCACTTTCCTAAAAATATTTAAATATCTATCCCGATATTCCAGGATAGAGCGATCACACGAAGACTTATCTACGTTACAAAGAACCCGTTTCATTTTACTAGCTACCTTGACGCCTTTTGTTATCCATTTTATTTTCGGATTTTCTCTTCTAATAGACTTAACCTGTCTTTTTTTAAAACATTGATTGAATATGTCGGAAAATTTATTCAAAAAACTATTTATACCCATGTCATACCAATTTATAGCCATCAAATTTTGTCTAAACGTTTTAATATTATTTTCCGTAAAGAAACGCCTTTCAGTTACAAAAGAACGCTCTTTAATTTTGTTTGTTTGTTGGTCTGCGGTGTAAAGTTCACAGGAAATTGCAGCATGTCCATCTGCTAACCCATTATGGTCAATGGCAGTGCCCGCAACTAAATCTGCAGGAATATTTGTAACATAGTTGTCAAGGCAAGATTGCGATTCATTTCTAATGAATGTGGCATCATTTATGAGGTGCCTAAAATTATAACATCTCAATAAACTCAGGAAATCATTACGGCGCTTATTGTCATCCAACATATTTATATTAAAATCGCCACAAATAATAGACATTTTATTGAAGAGGTGCTCCAGCAATAATTCTAACTGTGTCATAAATGTATCGAGATTTGTGTCGTTCGGAGTTCTATAGCAGCAACAGATATACATATTAGTAGTACTCAAAACAGTTGGCTGTATATAGCTTCTTACAATATGGTATTTCCTCAGTTTCCCTTTTTTCTAAACTCATGATAAGAGACCCTCCCCGTTTTTTAGCAGGTCTTGTGTTGCAAGAAGACAATTTGTATTTCGGGAAACTTAGGCAAGCCACTGAATTTTTATTTAGGAAATGCTCACTAATACATATAAAATCCATAATTTTTGGTATGTCATTCAAATAAATTTCAAGGTCATTTAGTTTATTTAGCAGCCCGCATACATTTTGATGGACTATATTTAAGGTATCTTTTGTGCTACTCACGAAAAAACTCTTCTTCCCTCATAGAAATAGTTTGTGGTTCTATCTCGGCATGCTCAACATTCTCAGCGCAACCATCGTTGAGGTGCCACAGAATGTTATTGTGGAGAGTATCCAAGAGATAGCTCATACCATAGTTATTAAACCTTCCTGTCCACTTAGAAAACATATCGTATGACAGATTTAATAAATTGGGATCATAAACAAAGTAACGTGAATTTTGCTTATGCAAATCTTTGGTCAGCAAATGAATAAACCATTCCACCCTAGCGTTAAACAATGATTTTTCGCGTATGTACAGTGGGCAGGTAACTATAACATTGGTGTTTAAGATGCATTTTACAATATTTTCTATGTATTTAACTAAAACTGTTACATTGCTCGATTGATGAAAGTCCGCCTCGCCTATTAGCACTACACAATAGTCACGTGACGTCATGTCCTTTGCATGGTTATGTAAGTCTTGGAACAACTCTCTTACACCAACTCCAGGTGTGATGTAGTGGCAGTAGGAGAAATTTCTAAAATAATCATTGTTCGTGATGGTTTTCAATATGCTGTTTCTATTATTGCTACTTATAATGAGGAGTTTATCTTTAGTCTTAGTGGATTCCGTTTGTTTGAGAGGGTTGACAGGTTTCAAGATCGACTGACCAGGACTGGCACTGTTTACTCTGTCATGTTGTTTCGTCCCTTTTTCAGAAGTTACCCTATTACAGTCGTTCACCGGTGCTTTACTTTGTAGTTTCTGTTTTCCTTTCTTCTGTATAGGTGTACTTATTGACCTCGCTGGCTCCTTTAATAGTTTTTTATACAGCTCGCATTTTTTGCGCGTCTCTGTTAATGTATCTTGCAGCTCGAAATTTTCACTAAGAAGTTTTTGGATTTCATTGTCCGCGCTTAGAAGTTGATTTTTAAGCTTTTGAATCTGTTGCTTCAGGTCATATACTACAACATTTTGCACCTGCGAATCCAGGTTAGGAAGACTAGTGACGCTGACCTCACGAGACGGTCCTTGACCTTGTCCAGATCCATTCATTGATATATAAGGACAGCTGTTGTTTAGTGTAGTGTGATTTTCTTCGAGGGAACAGTCAAAGGAGTCTTCCTGAGAAAGGGAGTCAAAGGAATTATGTACTGGAACATTATATTGAGGTGTTGTGATATTGCCCGGTAAACACATGCTATCCTCTTTCAAATCATCATTATCAGTAGATTTCTTAGCTTCCAATTTTTTCCTTCTAATTGTGATCCTGTCCGGTGAAATAGTGGGTTTTGTACGCGGCAGCTCTGCGTTGTCAGGAGATACCGGAGGTAGTAGAGCATGTTGAGTATTCGTGATAGAGTTAGGTGTAAGATTTATACTATCCATTGACAGGTCGACCTTGTCAGAGGATGCATCAGTGGCCCTATCATGTGACGCAGGGTGATTTGATTTTATTGCGAGATTCGCTGTCTCCGATGTGGCCTGTTCTGCAGACGTCGGTGATGTTAATAGTGGCACTCCAGGAGATACTTTTATCTGGTCATTTTCGGGAGCCACTTTTTTTACTAGATCTTGTATCATATTACGCTCAGGAGACGCAATCTGCTCTTGCACCAATTCTTCTTTACTTTTACACTCAGTGGTTTCCTTTGGTGTAGATGCCAATATAGCTGTATGAACTCTTTTCTTCTGTACGTTAGGCGTGTTTGTTCTCCCCTTGTAAACTTTTGCTCTTATGCAATTTGTACACTTCCAAGATTGCTTCCGTTCTTTATCCATAAGATTATAACGCTTTTCCGCATTACAGCACTGAAGGTCATAACTTTTTTTGCAGCAGGAACACGTCAAGAAGTGTTTGTCTTGAATTCTCTTCGTGCATCGAGCGCATATGTGAATCGGAGCCATTTTTGTTTTTTGTTTTAGTAGAAAAGACGGATTAGGCCTTGTCTTCCGTTTTAAATATAAAGAAATGCAGAAGAAAAACAAAAAAAACAAAAAAAAAAAAAACAAAATGAAAACACAAAAAGTCACTCGGCCACTGGGGATCGAACTCCGGACGTCGGTGAAAGAGTGATTCAAAAATATGCACTTGAGCCACTAGACTACAGAAGCTTATACGTGGTGTGACGAATTTAGGATCTATGTTAGTCCAGTTTCATTAACAAACACACCCGTTAGCGGTTTGAACAAATAAAGTTTTAGAGATCACCCTCAATAGAAAAAAAAAGAGCACACACTAACACTGAATCTGAGTTTTAGTAATTTCTTTGATTACTTGCCGTAAACTAGTCAGTGCACTACACTTTTTGTACTTCCAAAAGTTGTTTCCTTATATATTTGTTCTTACACTGCAGTTAATGTTTACTTTTACACAGATTTTTGCACAACGTTGTTACATTTTTTCTATTCATAGTTTTGCACTTTGTATAAATATAAAATTAAGGACAACATTGTCACATAAGATTTAGAAGTTTCTCAATAGACTTAGCTATTTCCCGGCACTGAATTTGTTTATTTTGCATTTTAAAATAGCAAAGTTTACAGAGCTAATACGTGCGCGTTAGCGACAGCTATCAATTACCTAACTGTTGCGCGAGAACAGCAAATCCACCAACGATGCAAAAAAAAGTACACAAAAGCGGCATTTGAAACTCAGGATTTCACGCGAAAACTTTAAAAACCCATGCTACCTTGGTTACCTTGTAATTATATTGTTAAATACATTAAGATAGATCTCAAAATTGGTAATCATTCATGTTCACTTGGGTCACTTTCACACTAGTGCTCAGGTAATAAATGCCGGCCGGTGGTGTTCAACGTGTTGTTTTCCAATACCCTTTTGTCTCATATCGCCGAAAACAAGTAGCATCCCAAATCGTTATCAGACCTGCCATAGCCAATTCTAAGCTTTATGTCGGTGTACTAAGGAGAACCTGTCTACACATACATGAAATTGTAACAAATGCAGCGGCTAAAATTAAAGAAGCAAATATTTGATATAAGATATAAGCAAATGATTTATTAATAATAAACCATAAAGTATTAGTACCTATTTGAAGTCTTATACAAAATACTATTTTGATAAGTAGCATAGGTATATTGTATTTCTAATTTTCTATTCGTATTGCAACATTGCAAGCAAAAACTACCTGCTCAGAAAAGGGTTACGAGTATTTAAACCGTTTGTTGAATTTCGACTCTATGGACCATGGAATAAGGTTAGATATGACGGAAACTCGTCATGAATCTTTTGTCTATTTATTTGTAGCTCTTAAGTAGGTACGCCGCGCCGGCTCGTTCCTTCGCTACTCGTCAAAGGACGTGTCCGGAGTAGAGATGGGTAGTGAGTAAATACTCACAGGTAAATACCGAGTAAATACTCAGTATTTACTCAATATACCCGTATTTACTCGTTTATACCCAAATTGGTGGGTATAAACTATTTCGAGTGCTGAAAGGGGCATATAAATTTGAAATATAGGTGTATTTTGTAAGCCGCTACTGGAATAAGTACTCAAAATTGTAAGAAATGTATTTAAAAAGAGGGGCACTCCATACATGTAACTAATTGTCACAAAAAAATATCTCAGAAACCACCAACGTGTTGCACGTCATTAAATGGGTCTTCAAAAATAACTGGAATGTTTCTAAGATCATTTTTGGATAAATTGAATATTTTTGGAAAAAACCGTTCCGAAAGGCCAAAATATTGTTTATCTCTCTATAACTTTCGAACCAAAGATCAGAAAAAATATGAAAACATACCGGGAGATGAGCCGTATAATAGAGTACAAAAAACAATATTTTGAATATCATCGGTTGAGCCATTTTTGAGTTTTCTTTAAAAAACCCTTAATAAAAGGTCGTAAGTGCCGCGTAAACACGCACTTTTGCGCGACATGCACTTATCTAGAACATCGATAAAATTTAAGTACTCATATTTTTTAAGTAAATACCTTCTTATTTAAAACAAAATTGTTATCACAATTTGCCTCTCACTAATAATTTCCTTTTTTTCCTAAATTAAGCGCCTTCTATGCTTTTTATTTTATAGATATTGTTAATACACGTTAGCACTCTTCAATAAAAGACAATTTTGTACTTAAATTTCACTTTTTGAATATTTTATAAGCAATCGTTTTTACCCACCTAAATGAGTAAATACGGGTATTTATCGGGTGCTTTGAGTAAATACCGAGTAAATACTCAGTATTTACTCACCCCTACCCATCTCTAGTCCGGAGCCACGGGTAAATAAGATCCGTTTCTTCGAATACCCGTTTATCCGTGGAGACGGATCTCAATTACACGTTTCTTAATTACACGTGCAGAACGGGCCAGAAAACCGTGTACGTGTTATTCGGAAACGGGTATTCGAAACGTGTAAACGAAACACGGACTCGACCGCGAGCCCTAGTTTTTATTGAATTCCGTTACCTTCGGGGTATGGATAAGTACGTTTAAAGCAGGCCACTGACGAGCCTTCCAAATGGATGACGTTACAATGGATTCATCCAAATGGAAGGCATCCTAATATTAAACATTGTACGTTTTTGACATTCACGGACCGATTTTGGATTGCAGCCACGCTATTTGGACTGTTGTATGGATATGCACTAGTCCAAGCACCAAGGGCGTGTAAGCGATAAGATAGAGATTCCGTGTCGGTAAAAGACAATAGATAGGTACCTATATTAATAGTTGATCGCTGGCTGTTCACATTGCCGGCGAGGACTCTCTTTGCACTCTTTACTCGCAGCGATAAAATGTAGTGTAGTCAGATCATACACAGCTGCTATCAGCTGATACAGCTGATACTTGATGCCTATCTCCCATATATGTATTTTACTACTTTATAGAACATTAAGTTAACGATGCCTTAAACCTTGACTTACTGTAATTTATTATACAATGTTTAATGACCATTGCCATAACTTCCACTCGATTAAACCTGTTAAAACCTTAGTATATAAGGCGAGCGCTTTCTACCAATATATTCAGTATTTACTCGACTCTTGTGTTATCATTATAACCCCTGAACTCCGGACACTTCATGGCGATCCTGCCAGTCGGGCTGCTCGAGGCAGCCACAGCTTAGACACCGCCCAGCCAGCCAGCCAGTAAGCCAGCCAGCCAGCCAGCCAGCCAGCCAGCTCTACTGCTCCACTGCTCAAGCAAGCACAAATCCACGAAAATTATGGGAAGCCAGTGCACCAAAAACGACAAGAAAGAAGAGGTGATTATTGCACAGAACGGTGCTTCCAACAACGCCAGCGCTAAACAGGCAGACAACAGCACAGTTGCAACATACATAACAACAGCTGTTCTAGTAATCGTATGCGTAATTTTTTCATACGCCATATGGAAAAAGATACATAAGTGTCTAACAAGGAAAATTGAGCGACAAGCAGTAGCCACGATAATGCGCAACACCAACAAGGCAGAGCAGAGCGTCTAGGAAGAGCATCAGCCCCACCGCCGCTACCCAGCACCTGCAGCGTGTCACCAGCACCAGAGCCGTCGCTACGACCACCCCCAGTGTCCAACAACGACCATACGATGTTAAGAGGTACAATTTAAGCATAACTGTGTTAAACCAATTTCAATTATTGTTGTAAGCAATGTGAATATTTCCGTACCACCTAAATTCATAAGAATATTATGACCAATATTCAAAAGTTATATGACCAATTAAAATCACTACAGGAAGATATTAGAAAATTAGGACCAAAACGCCGAAAAGAGGCTAATGGTCAAAGTAAACTTCAGCAAGTAAAACTATTATATAATCAGTACGAAGAATATATAGAGCTACATAGTTCTAAAGTAGAAAAATCAGAAATTTCTATACAGGACAGTGAGTTAATCCAGTCTTATTTTCTAAAAATAGAAGAAATTTACAGTAAAATTATAACTCAATACGACCAAGACAACAAATATCAGGTCACAATGACGTCGAATGACAACTTTAACCTGAAAACAGCAGTAGCATTGCTACCAGCTATGGACGGTTCGGAGACCGTCACTAGACAACTTATAGACGCCATAGAGTTGTACTCTACAATGATAAAAGATTCAGATTCACAATTATTGATGAATTTCATTATTAAGACTCGATTAACACAAAGTGCTAAACTTAGAATATCCGAAAAACATACCAGTGTAAGCGATTTAGTTGATGAGATGAAACTCCGTCTTTTACCGACTAAATCAGCTACCGCGATACAAACCAAGCTATTTACGGCAAAACAGGGAAATAGGTCAATCGAGCGATACGGACAGGAGTTGGAGGATTTATTTGTAAACCTCACAGTAACACAGGCCAATGGGAAACCAGAGGCATATGCGGTCTTACAATCGTTGAATGAGAAAATGGCAATAAATAAATTCGCGGAAGGCCTGCGAAATGACAAACTAAGTACCATTATAGCTTCACGAGGATACACCTCGCTAAAAGATGCCATACAAGGTGCAAAAGACCAAGAGGTGTCCATATCATCTACGCCCGCTCCGGAGCAAGTTTTATACTTCCGGAACAAAGGGTATAATAACCACAGACAATACAGGTCTAATTACAATAATAAACCAGTGGGTAAATACCCACAGCGTACATACCCTACTAGGGGTAATACGTCAAACAAGCCACCAAGGGTTCACACCCAGATGAAAAACACTCGACCTATACAAATCGCGAAAAACTATAATACGCGTACATATACAAATTATAACCGTCCTCGTCAAAATATACCAAACAAACGATATCAAGTTAATACGGCGATACAAAATACACCAGATGACAGCAATTCGCCTCAGCTGTTACAATTTTTTCGTGAATAACAACTATATCCTAACTTATTGTCATATGAATTCAGTTCAATTTACGATAAACGGTACAACGCACAAATGGCTTATTGACACAGGCGCGAGTCTAAGCGCGATAACGAACGACGCAGCATTAATATCTCGCGGACACATGGTACCAAAGATGACTCATATCAACGGAGTCGGAGGGAAAATAACGTCATACAATACAATTACTCTACACTTGCAGAGTGAAAACCAATCATTTGAGCATGAATTTCATGTATTCCAAAAATTACCATTACAGGTCGACGGAATAATTGGGCAAGATTTTCTGATAAAATACAAATGTGTCATAAATTACGAAAAAGGAGTAATCACATTAAACAATAACAACGAATTAATTACAATACCATTGACATTACAAAATGACAACAACAGAACCATTAGTTCAAATCAAATACAATTACCCGCAAGAAGTGAATCTATTGTAAAATTACCCACAAATTATACAGGGGAGTACGTCGTATTATCAAGCGAAATTGGGGAAGGAATTTTTTTGGCCAATACCTTAACACATAGCAAGAATGGGAAGATAACTGTTAAAATATTAAACACACGTGAAGAAGACGTAACTTTAAACAATATCACACCAGAAATAAAACCATTGCGTGATTATAATTGTTTCACATATGAGAAAAGTAAAAATAACGCAGACCGAGTAAAATTACTTTATTCTCTTTTAAAATTCAACAACTTAAACAATGAAGAAAGCAACTCCATTGCCAGCATTTGCGCAAAATATGCCGACATTTTTCAGCTGCCGGGTGACTTGTTAAACACTACAAACCTATATGAACAGAAAATACATTTAAAACCCAACGTATCACCCGTATATACTAAACCCTACCGATTACCTCAGTCACAGCAATCAGAAATAAATAGACAAATAAAACAAATGTTGGAAAATGACATCATAGAAGAGTCGCAGTCGGAATGGGCAAGTCCGTTACTACTCGTTCCCAAGAAACCAGACTCAAATGGAGATAAGAAATGGAGATTGGTAATAGATTACAGGAAAGTAAATGAGGTAATAGAAAACGATAAATTCCCTTTACCCAACATCACGGAAATCTTAGATTCTTTAACCGGCGCTATGTATTTTAGCACTTTAGACTTAAACCAGGGTTATTATCAAATAAAACTTGATCCCGAGAGCAGGAAATACACCGCGTTCATAGCAGATAAACACTATCAAATGAAACGCCTACCTATGGGATTAAAAAATTCACCAAATGCTTTTAGCAGAGCAATGACCATAGCTATGTCAGGACTAAACTACGTGCAATGTATAGTTTATTTAGATGACATCATTGTCATGGGTCGAAACTTGCAACAACATAATAAAAACTTAACAGATATTTTTGAGAGATTAAGACAAGTAAATTTTAAACTAAATCCACTAAAATGTAATTTTTTGCAAAAAGAAATATTGTACCTAGGACATGTAGTAACCTCGGAAGGGATAAAACCCGATCCAAAAAAGATTTCAATAGTTCAAAACTATCCAGTACCGAAAAACTCAGACGAGGTCAGACGTTTTGTAGCTTTTGTAAATTATTACAGGAAATTTATTAGGAAATTCTCCGAAATAACACAACCACTAAACAATTTATTAAAGAAAAATGTAGAATTTAGTTGGACGAAACAATGCGACGACGCATTTAAAAAGTTAAAAATAGCCATCAGTACCCCACCATTACTACAATATCCGGATTTCTCAAATGACAACACGTTTACGATACACACAGACGCATCGGGCATAGCTTTAGGATGTGTCTTATCCAATGAAAATGGATTACCAGTAGCATATGCAAGCAGACCTCTAAACAAAGCAGAGAAAAATTATCCCACGACAGAAAAAGAATTACTAGCTATAGTATGGGCAGTGAAATATTTTAGACCATACTTATATGGACGAAAATTTAAAATTGTCACCGATCACCGCCCACTCATTTATTTATTCAAAATGAATAATCCCTCGAGTCGACTCACCAAGTTTCGATTGTGCCTAGAAGAATACGATTTCACTGTAGAATATTTGAAAGGTAAAGATAACGTAGCTGCAGACGCGTTATCTAGGATTGAAATTTCCAGTGAAGAATTAAAGAACATGACAAAGCAAGTGGTATCAGTAATGACTAGAGCACAGAGGAAACGCATGGAAGAGCAAGAAAAGAATAATAAGTCACAAGACAAGGGTTCCAATTGCGACTGGCCTGCGCAACCAGACATAGTTGAACTTCTCAAAAAACCTCAGGAATTACCGGAATTAAGTTTCAATAAACGCGACTACTACAAAATACTAAAACAATCAGATCGCGTCATGAGTAAAAATAATGAAATCATATACTCGCCATCCTTGGCGACATTGTGTGTCAGGCCTATTACTCCATCGTGTACGAAACGAGCTTTCTTCGCGAGAGAATTAGGTGCATTTTGCAAGGCACAACAAATAAAAGAGGTATGCATATTATATAATGATGACACCGCATTTATCATAAAGGAGCTAGCTCAATACATGCATACACACAATACCGGGTCCGGACCCCGATTATGTATTATTAAAGGTGTCACAAAGATAACAAATAAAGATGACCAACGCGTCATATTAAACGATTTTCATTTATTACCTACTAGCGGTCACGCAGGAATTCAAAGAATGACCAATAACGTAAAGCGGTACTACTACTGGCCCGGAATGGATAACGACATTAAGAAATTCGTAAAAAAATGTGATAAATGTCAAAAACAAAAATTCCATAAAAACGTTAAACAACCGCTATGTACAGTCAGCAGCAGAAGTCGCTATGCACTCCAGGTGCTCAAAGAGAGGTAAACGTTTAAACTGTCAAAAAGTTGTTGACTGTCATGGTAGTATTTACTTGTGAGCGCTCAACGTGTCACAAATATGTTAACAGTCGCTATTCATTAATTTCTACACTTACAACAAGTCATTGATACCTTAGCTGTCAAAAAACCAATGGTATCTAAGCGGTCAACGTGTCAAATATATCTGAACAATATGGAAAAATAGACTTTAAAGCATACAAGTATGGTCGAATATTGAATAAAAGATAGCCATGCTAATTTCAGGTAAAGCGTTTTGACAATCATCGAAAGCAGTACAGTCTTGTCATCACATACATCTATCTCACGTTTTGCCCTTCAACCATTTGACAGGAGCCTTTCGGTCAACTTACTGCAAACTATTTCTTTTAACAGAATCGTCAAGACGAATGACACATAGCAAAAGCTAACTGAAGCCGAATTTAGAGCCAATTGTCAAGGCACGTCGTGGTCTCAGTAACAGGCGTTTGCTTTTCAAAGCAGAGACTGCGGGTTCAAATCTCAGTCGTACGCACCTAGAGATTACAGCTTTTTGTTTTTTTTTTGGGTTTCATTTCTTTTATTAATTTGTGTCTTCTGGTTTTATGTTAATTTCGCATTAGTTTATATAATTTTTGAAGATAATGTCACATGTAGCGTATGTACGACTTTCTATCAGGACGTTGTAGGTTTGAACCCGCAGTGGGCGTTACTTAGATTACTCCTGTGCGGAATGCCATTTGATATTTACTACTCAAAAATCACGTTTGTTGTATGGGAGCCCCACTTAAATCTTTATTTTATTCTGTTTTTAGTATTTCTTGTTACTTATAATAGCGGCAACAGAAATACATGATTTGTGAAAATTTCAACTGTCTAACTATCACGGTTCCTGAGATACAGCCTGGTGACAGACGGACGGACGGACGGATGGATGGACAGACGGACGGACAGCAGAGTCTTAGTAATAGGGTCCCGTTTTACCCTTTGGGTACGGAACCCTAAAAATGCTGGTCTCTTCGAAAACTGACTAAATTGAGACCTACAAAATCGATATCTAAATAGAAATAATCTTAGTTTTATTTTTCAAAACGTTCGGGGTTCGATTCCCGAGCTGAGTACACATTTTTTTAAATGTATGAATGTAGTTTTTTGTGTTACTAAAATCGATGACATGATTCCTAAGAAGAGATCGGTGTATATCTTATAGTATCAGATTTTCCCATACTGGCCGATCTAAATGGGCCACCCTGTATAGTATATTTTACTACAATAAGTGGGCTAAATAAATATATTAACATAGGTATATAATATGATCAACAGTTTGGAAGAACAGCCGCATATGACAGTTAAAATAAAAAAACCGATCATTCTAGTAGAACCTACTTATTTATTGTATAAGTTTGACACTTAACGATAAAATACTTCTTTAAGAAAGGAGGTGTCAATTCGTAGTGCTACAGTATTAGTTAAACAGATAAAATGTTGATGCTTAGTTACCATTGAAATAACAACTGCTTAGCAACTGGTGGCACCCTGGCTGCTGACGTACGTGATTGGCAGTGCGTATAGGTATTAATGACAGCAGCTTGAATTTGATTGCTTAGTTACCACTGACTTTTTAACCGTTATTGTCATTGTGATTAAATAAGGATGTAGGTGTTAAAGAAAAACTCAGAAGTTAAGGTATTTGTGACGAACTGAAAGCCTACGTGAAAATGACATCTTAGATGTCCTTATTTTTGTGACGATTCAAGTGTATATGTTTTCTTGGACACCTTGCCCGCTCAGGTATATCTGCTGCTGACTGTATTACTAGCACGGCAACAGCGTCATTCGATAAGGTATTCCTAGACTTATGCGGACCCCTAACTAAAGATACAAATGGATATTGCTATATACTTACGTTACAGTGCGAGCTCACAAAGTATGTAGAGGCATATCCACTGCTAAATAAGGAGACAGACACAGTCGCGAGAGCTTTAGTTGATAATTTTATATTACGATATGGTATTCCCAAAGAAATAGGAACAGATAGAGGAAGTGAATTCATCTCATCAACTATGCGCGAAATTTGTAACATTTTAGGTATAAAACAATTGCAATCAACCGCGTACCACCACGAAAGCCTTGGTTCCTTGGAAAATTCACATAAAGCTCTAGGAGCATTTTTAAGAATACAAACAGACAACCAGGCTCACCAGTGGTCAGATTGGTTACAATATTGGTGTTTTTCCTATAATATGACAGTGCATTCAGCAACTAAATATACACCGTATGAATTAGTATTCGGTAAATTATGTCGTATACCAAGTAATATTGTTAATCAAGTAGATCCAATGTATAATTTTGACTCATATCCAATAGAATTTAAGTATAGATTACAAAAATCCCAAGAGGATGCTAGAAATAATTTAATTAAGACAAAATTATCTAGAAAACTAAGTTATGATTTAAAAACAAATCCAATAACATATACAATAGGAGATTTGGTATTAGTCAAAAAGGAAGATAGAGATAAAATGGACCCAGTGTATAAGGGACCATATACATAATACAGTTATTGAAGATCAAGGTACAAATGTAAAAATATTAGTTTTAGGTAAAGAACGAAGAAGAGAATATTAGTTTTAGGTATATGATGATATACCTATAGAATTGATCAAATACTCTAACGAGAACTTACTTCACTTATTATTCGAAATGACAAAAGTAGTATATAACACAGGGCAAATACCGGAAGACTTCAAACTCACCAAAACTGTGACCTTGCCGAAAAAAGCCAATACCTTAAAATGCGAAGAGCATAGGACCCTAAGTTTGATCTCACATGTATCTAAAATATTACTCAAAATTATCCAAAATAGAATAGAAGGAAAAATAGATAGCACCTTAAGTACAGATCAATACGGATTCAGGAAAAAGAAGGGCACAAGAGAGGCCATACTAGCTCTAAGACAAATAATAGACCGACGAATGGATCTAGGACTAAGTACACATATCGCTTTTGTGGATCTAGAGAAAGCGTTCGATAAGATTGATTGGAACAAGATGACGAAAACATTGAAGGACATAGGGCTAGACTACCGAGATAGACGGATAATACACGAAATCTATAAAGAGCAAGAAACCGTAATAGAGCTAGCATCGGAAAAGGTTCGGGCGAAAATACGACAAGGGGTTCGACAAGGATGTCCACTATCCCCACTCATATTCAACGCTTTCATAGAGGTTGCCATAAAGAAAATTTGGGAATCGACCGACGTAGGAGTGAAATTCAATGGCCAAGTAATAAAGTTCACGCTTAGTTGCAAAACAAGCTGTACTAAGCGGACGGTGTCTTGGTGAACGCCGCCTCACATAGAGATTAACCAATTACGATGCATTAAGGATACTTTATCTTAATAATGAAAAAGGTAAAAACAGGTAATGAGACAAACAATAGCTAGTAGGGACAGTTCATTAGTTGTTGTTGTTTAGGCTAAGCTTCGCCTCCTCATAACGATTGATTATCTTTATATATTCCAATTAGAATGCATCAACAACGACGTTATTGAACTTGGCTCTCATTTCACATTTGTTTTTGATGGGATTATAGCTTACTTATATGGTCTCCTTAATCTTTGTCTTGCCTGTAATTTTACTACATATTTAATTAACTTTATAATTTTTAAGAAAAAAAAACCGACTTCCATGGGGGCCGATGAAAGATTATTGTAGATGGTACACTATGTAGAAAAGGAGGTAAAACCACCCACTTTTCTACTAGCATTTTGCTTCTGTATAATGGCCTCCTACGGTCCTCTACAGGATGGGCCAACGCCGGCCACTCCAAGGGACGCAGCCATGCGGTAGAATGAGATAGCAATATCACTTGCTCCCTCTAACGCATAAATGCGTCCCTTGGAGTGGCCGGCGTTGGCCCATCGTGAAGAAGAGCCATGAGGGTCGTAGTTCTAGCCTAACCTAACCCACTCCTCAGATAGCAGTTCGTTTCTGTGCGCATCGCAGTTCGAACCTAATCAAACCCACTTTTCAAGTAGCATTTCGTTTCTGTAAGGCTCGCAGTTCTAATCTAACCTAATCCTTGTTCGGTTCTGTGAGGATCGCAGTTCAAACCTAACCTAACCCACTTAATGGCGCATGCCGTGCAGTGTACGGGGGTTTAAGCGGGAGGGGCTAGTAAGATTGGCATCATCGTACTTTAGTCGTACCTACATTAATTTTATGGTAGGTAATCATAGTTGTTTATTTAGTTAAGGTATCATAGTGGTTTTCTGGGTCAAGGTCCGGGTCCGAGTCCGGGTCCGAGTCCGGGTCCGTGTCCGGGTCCGAGACCGGGTCCGAGTCCGAATCCGGATCCGAGTCCAGGTCCGGGTCCGAAACGGATCCGGGTCCGAACCGGATCCGGGTATGAGTCCGAGTCCGGGTCCCAGTCCAAGTCAAAATCGAAATTCGTAATCACCAAACGTGTACCATGCGTCATTGAAGAGTTCTGTTCTGGTCATCATCAGCAGTTCCACTTCATCAAATGCGACAGTTTTTAATGTAAATGCTTGATTTTATGATGAAAATACAAAAAAATCTATACGTATGCCTTTAATATTTGAGGAGTTCCCTCGATTCCTTATGGATCCCATCATCAGAACTCGAGCTTGACAAAAATGTGGCTTAAAAACTTAACTTGCTTAACGAACATAACGAAAAGGAAAAATCGCCAAACGTGAACTATGCGTCGTTTAAGAGTTCTGTTCTGATCATCATCAGCAGTTCCACTTCATCAAATGCAACAGTTTTTAATGAAAATGCTTGATTTTCTGATGTAAATACAAAAATCTCTATACGCATGCCTTTAAGATTTGAGGAGTTCCCTTGATTCCTCATGGATCCCATCCCATCATCAGAACTCGAGCTTGACAAAAATGTGGCTTAAAAACTTAACTTTGCTTAACAAACATAACGACGAGGACAAATCGCCAACCGTGAACTATGCGGCGTTGAAGAGTTCTGTTCTGATCATCATCAGCAGTTCCACTTCATCAAATGCAACAGTTTTTAATGAAAATGCTTGATTTTCTGATGTAAATACAAAAATCTCTATACGCATGCCTTTAAGATTTGAGGAGTTCCCTTGATTCCTCATGGATCCCATCATCAGAACTCGAGCTTGACAAAAATGTGGCTTAAAAACTTAACTTGCTTAACAAACATAACGAAGAGGACAAATCGTCAACCGTGAACTATGCGTCGTTAAAGAGTTCCGTTCTGATCATCATCAGCAGTTCCACTTCATCAAATGCAACAGTTTTTAATGAAAATGCTTGATTTTCTGATGTAAATACAAAAATCTCTATACGCATGCCTTTAAGATTTGAGGAGTTCCCTTGATTCCTCATGGATCCCATCCCATCATCAGAACTCGAGCTTGACAAAAATGTGGCTTAAAAACTTAACTTTGCTTAACAAACATAACGACGAGGACAAATCGCCAACCGTGAACTATGCGGCGTTGAAGAGTTCTGTTATGATCATCATCAGCAGTTCCACTTCATCAAATGCAACAGTTTTTAATGAAAATGCTTGATTTTCTGATGTAAATACAAAAATCTCTATACGCATGCCTTTAAGATTTGAGGAGTTCCCTTGATTCCTCATGGATCCCATCATCAGAACTCGAGCTTGACAAAAATGTGGCTTAAAAACTTAACTTGCTTAACAAACATAACGAAGAGGACAAATCGTCAACCGTGAACTATGCGTCGTTAAAGAGTTCCGTTCTGATCATCATCAGCAGTTCCACTTCATCAAATGTCACTTTTTTGGGTGTATATGTAACGGTGCGTGTAACGAAGCGTTACACTATCGACCTTCATACTATTTCTGGCACCATACAAATTCTAAATTCCCTTTTGAAATTCAAATCCTATTCCAAATTCCATTCAATGATTTTTATTTTCAGTTCGATCACATACTTTGATCGATAAACATCATTTTATCTAACGGACTGTACTTCCCAAGTTTCTAAACACGACCGTTTAAGTGTGATTTTTATTAGTAAACGTAATAATTCATAAGTGCGTGCAGTTCAGTATAGTGCTCGTTTTGTGGCCCTGCACACCTTCCAGATATATATCTACATCATCACCAAGGCACATATTGTAAGTTATTTGATTTCTAACCTTCTGAATTACGAAAGTGCTTTTATACATACCTATCTGTTAACACGTAACCTGTATTGTTACAGGTGCCTTTTTATTTAAATAATAAATACCCCTCATCGCTCTGGATCCTGCCTTTTCATTCCCATCATCCCCGTGAGGCTCCTCTACCTGCCCCCTCACACTGGCGCCACCAACGTGCTCAAACCCGGACCTGACAAGACACCCACCCGCCCTACGACGCTGAGCAGCCCGTTCCAGTACCTCCGTGCCAGCACCTGCTCCTACCCAACAACCACAACCAGCTGTTCCAGTCCTACATTTTTCCTTTTTCTAACAATTTTTTTTTTATATTGTTTGTAATCGCTAGCTTTAAGATCTTTTCAAAATTCTAAAAGGTTATAGTCGACCCAACTCAAATTTTCGCAATATCTCTTGGCCTAACATCATTTTATTTAATTTTCTATTTTACAACCAACCTTTTATCTAATCCTCAACCGTTTAACCAAAATTCCCCCCTTAAATAACCAATTACATATACATCTATCATCATTCATCATCTTATACCAATTTATCTATATCTATTTTCTAATCCCTATTATGCCAGCGTCCTACGCTTTTTGTCGCGCCACGTAACAAAACTCTTAACATAGTGATTACACAAAACATCTATCACACATACAATTACACAATCCAAGATTTCCACTGAAATCTCACAAATTGGTTTCAATCCTAAGTGTTTTTAAAACTCCTTGGAGTCACTGAAGTGCGAACCAATCCTGACTTACGGCAGTACTGTTGGAGATAATCCGATAGCTTATCCTTCACCCGATTAAATAAATATACACAACTAAGCCTAATATCACAATAAACTTCTCCTTTCGATTCAATAAAAAATAAAATTTAATAACTACATATTTTATTTATATTGATAACATCAATTATTCTCTTCGTAATAGGTATCCACTTTAATAAACAATGAATCCAGCACTATTAAATAAACCTGAACTCATCTATGAGCTCAAACTCAGGAACATTCAGTTCCCAGCCACCGCGCAGGCTGATGATTTAAGACAGCTCCTCACTCCAAATTTATTCGCGGACCCGTGTTCGAATCTCTCCAGCCCATATGATCTTGAACAGGATATCACCGAAATTAGCAGATGCCTCACAATAGTTTCTTCTCAGCTACAGCTTGCGACCACCAACCAAGCGAAGCACGATAGAATAGCGGTTTTCTTATTTCATTTATATAACAGAATAGAACGTCTCTCTATTACCACTGAATTGTCTCCAGAAATTATTGACAACTATTCGAAAATATGCGAATTATTGTCAAAATGTCAAACAAAATTTAACATGTCACAACCATCAACAACAACGTCAACTTACGCGTCAGCAACCTCTTTGATAGATGATTCCACAAATTTAGACCTACTTGCTCGAAAATTAACCAACCTCTCTGAAGCAAAACCAAGCGATTTTAAAAAATTCAACTATAAAGGCGATAGTTGCCCTTATGATTTTATTCGAAACATCGAAGAGTTTGCAATTGCGCGTAACATTGACGACAAACGCTTACACAAATATATATACGATTTTTTATCAGGCACTCCTTTAGATTGGTATAGGTCAAAGAAAACAACCCTTACAGATTGGAAATCATTTAAAACCCACTTCTTAAAAGATTTCGAATTGCATGACCATGACCACAACTTACTACAAAATATACATTCCCGTAAACAAAAACAACATGAACGAATAATAATGTATTTTTCAGCCATGGAAGCCCTCTTTTCCAAATTACATGAACCCCTTTCTGAAAAACAAAAAATAGATATCCTCCGTATAAACATGAGCCCTTATTACAGTTCCAGATTAGTTCCTACAGATGTTACGTCTATAGACACATTATTCCAATCGTGCAAATGGTACGAAAGCTGTAATACTACCTCTACTTATAGCTCTAGCAACTATACCAACATTCAACAAGATTCTAACCATACCCCCCCTTCCCAACCGTATATACCACCATTCCCATTTAATAAACCGGTCCATACTGTAACAGCACCACCTTCTACGTTACGTTACTCCTGTCCGCGTTGCAGAACAAACGATCATTCTTTAGATATTTGTACAAGTAAAAATATAGTATGCTTCCGCTGTGGCAAACAAAATGTCACTTTTGCAAAATGTATAGTTTGCCATAAATTTCCAAAAAACGCATAAAGGAGAAAAGTAACTTAAATAAAACTACTGCTACAGAATGGAACCAATGGTTAGATACCATTAAATTATTTATGTCATCATACAATACTACATCAGCACTTTTCACTCAAGATCCATACGATGAACGACCTTATGTCAACATCCAGACAAATAATTTAACTTTATGTGGCCTCTTAGACAGTGGCAGTGCTTTAACTATTTTCGGAAATAATTCCCATAAAATTCTCTTATCCCACAATTTTACCATAAATTACGACCATAAAGTCGTAGGCTCTGTAGCCGACGGCTACCCTATATACTCTATTGGTACAATTCAACTACCAATTTCGTACAAAAATATTGTGGCTATTATTACCGCTCATGTTATCCCTACTGTAAAGCAACCCTTGATTCTAGGCACAAATTTTTGGAGAAAATTCAATATAGCTCCCCACATATTACCTGACATAACGTCATATTCTGATAAACATATAGATACCCTAGTTATTTCCACCTGCGACCAACACATCACTAATTATGACAACCTTTCTGAAACTCAACAGTTAATTTCAGATACTATTATTGAAAAATTTAAAAATATTTCAACAGAAACCAAACCCTTAGGACGAACCCACCTCATTGAACATCACATAGATACCGGTGACCATCCACCAATCAAACAGCGATGCTATAGGCTTTCTCCAGAGAAACAAAAAGCTTTATGCAAAGAAGTTGATGAAATGCTAAAGCTTAATGTTATCGAACCCTGTGAAAGCCCATGGCTAAACCCTGTCATAATAACTCCTAAAAAAGATGGAACGTGGCGTTTTTGCATCGACAGCCGTAAACTAAATTCGATTACGCGCAAAGATGCCTACAAACTCCCACTCATTTCTGACATTTTAGATAATCTAAAAAATGCTAAATATCTATCATCGATAGACATAGCAAAAGCATTTTGGGAAATATTCCTACGCCCTTCTGATAGACCTAAAACTAGTTTCCATGTACCCTCAAAAGGCATGTACATGTTTCGCGTAATGCCTTTTGGATTGACTAATGCCCCTGCTACCCAACAACGCTTTATGGATGCGTTATTCCCTTCTGAAAACCTTGATAACTCAGTATTTACCTACTTAGATGATATTATCATCATAAGTAATACTTTCGATGAACACATCACTTTACTTAATAAAGTTTACCAAAGGCTAGTACAAGCCAACATTACTATAAACTTCCCCAAGTGTTCATTTTTCAAAAAAGAACTTAAATATCTTGGTTACATAGTTAATGAACACGGCTTTCAAACAGATCCTGACAAGGTTAAGGCAATACTTAACATCCCACCTCCCACAACTCCTCGAGAAGTTAAAAAGTTCCTAGGTACAGCAAGTTGGTATAGACGCTTTATCCCCGATTTCAGCACAAAGGTTGCACCACTAACTAAACTTACCTCCACTTCCAAAAAAGCACCACCATTTAAATGGACATCACTAGAAGACAATGCCTTTAAATCCATTAAAGAAGCTCTAGTCTCTACCCCTGTTCTTGCTTGCCCAGACTTCTCAAAACCCTTCGCAGTCCACTGTGATGCATCCAGCTTCGGCATCGGTGCCATGCTGACCCAAGAATTTGATGGCGTTGAGAAACCCATTGCTTGTATGAGCAAATCCCTAACTGGTCCCCAAAGAAATTACTCAATTACAGAAAGAGAACTCTTAAGTGTCTTACTAGCCCTAGAACATTGGCGTTGCTATCTTGACAACGGCTTAAAGTTCACAATCTACACAGACCATTCCGCATTACAATGGTTTCTCCATCTAGATAATCCAACCGGACGTCTAGCCCGCTGGAGTATTCGTCTATCTACATTTAACTTCGAAATTAAACATAAACGTGGTAAAGATCATCTAATCCCTGACGCTTTATCACGCTTACCTTCAGTAGACGTTATTAACTACAATAGTTCTAATACCAATGACGACTGGTATAATAATATCTACGCTAAATGCAGTTCTAACCCCAACACCACTCCAGATTACATAATACATAATAATAAATTATACCGATACTCAAAAACCCCTTCGTTACTCCAATCTGAGTATAATTGGAAAGAAGTTATCCCACTAGAGTACAGAATACCCATTATCACAGAAAATCATTCCACCCCAACTTGCGCTCATTTCGGAACATTTAAAACATACAATAAAGTTAAATTGAAATATTTTTGGCCAGGAATGTACAAAGATATTTCAAATTTTATTGCCAAATGCGAGACTTGCTTAGCTTGCAAACACCAAACCCAACTAAAACTTGGCCTAATGGGTAAACCTAAGCAATGCTCTCGACCCTTTCAATGCATTTCAATAGATTTGATCGGCCCCTTGCCTACTACACTAAAACACAACAGATTCATCTTTGTCGTTACTTGCTGTTTTTCAAAATACTGCCTCCTCTTTGCGATTAAACGTGCTACGTCATCAGTAATCGTTCATATTCTAGAAAACCTAGTTTTCCTAGTGTACGGAATCCCACAGACCATAATTCTTGACCATGGTCCTCAATTCGTTAGTCAAGAGACAACGGATTTATTCCACTCCTATCAGATCCCAAAAATACACTATTGCGCAATTAAATGCGCCCAACCAAATCCCGTGGAGAGATATAATAAAGTTGTTACCACAGCAATATCCTTATTCATACAGGATGACCACAGGAATTGGGATATCAACCTACATAAGATACAATTTGCTATTAATACTTCCGTAAATGAAACAACAAATTATACTCCTTCTTTCCTTGTATTTGGTCGCGAATTAGTCACATGTGGATCAGCATACGATAAATCTGATCTCACAGATGATATTATATTCGCGCCCAGAGACGAATACGCTGATAATCTTGGTCTTCTCCAGCCTGTCTTCTCCGAAGTACAAGCCCGTCTTTGGAGAGCACACCAAACCAATTCTTCATCGTATAATAAACATCACCAACATTTCGAATTCAACGAAAATGACATCGTCTGGAAACGAAATTACGCAATTAGTAATTCTCCTAAACACTATTCTGCTAAACTTGCACCCAAGTTTATTAAATGTTCTATCCTAAAAAAAATATCACCCTTAGTATATGTCCTACAAGACATGTCCGGCAAAATGCTCGGACGATGGCATATTAGAGACCTTAAACCTCTCCCCAAAATTCTAAAATAAATAATATACTGTTTTTCCTTAATTAGATTCTTATTTGGCTCAAACTTAGCTACTTTTCTCCTAAGCTCCTAACTTGTAAAATATTGTATATAATGTTATACATTTATAATTATATCTCATCCCCATTATACATTTCGGACTCATTACATTTCGTACATACCTACTTAGTACGAATTTATACGTTCATTTATACTATTTAATTTATATAACGTTATATTACGTTCATATAACGTTATTCAAAGCTAACTCTACCAGAGTTAGAACAATACTTATTTATATATTTCTTCCCTTGACATAACGTTCATATTTACGTACTTAGGTACATACGTACCGTACAGTACATTTATTAATTCCATTAAGGAATTATCTTATGATATTTTGTAGTAATCCTACATTCCATACGGCATTATTTTGTTGAATAAATTTCAACAATCGTACTCTTTGTAGGTACACATTATTGTAGATATTATATTTAGATTCATTAATATTCAGCGGGTGGTTACTGATTAATAAGCCTTAATACCAATGGAGAGCGATTTAATGAGTACGTCCTCTACTTAAAGGAGTACTCTATTGAAACTTATTTTGGTTTAACAATTAACCAAAATTTTATAAGATGATGTATGAATGACCTTTGGTATGCATGTTTAAATCGCCTCTCTTGTATGATAAACATTGTATATAACATCCCCACCTTCTAAATTTATCACTCATACCCATATTCATTACATTATATTTACAATACGGAAAAATCCTTTGGCCATAAGCCCCAGGATTTTCCCTTCCAGGGCGACCCCGGTAGTGTAACGGTGCGTGTAACGAAGCGTTACACTATCGACCTTCATACTATTTCTGGCACCATACAAATTCTAAATTCCCTTTTGAAATTCAAATCCTATTCCAAATTCCATTCAATGATTTTTATTTTCAGTTCGATCACATACTTTGATCGATAAACATCATTTTATCTAACGGACTGTACTTCCCAAGTTTCTAAACACGACCGTTTAAGTGTGATTTTTATTAGTAAACGTAATAATTCATAAGTGCGTGCAGTTCAGTATAGTGCTCGTTTTGTGGCCCTGCACACCTTCCAGATATATATCTACATCATCACCAAGGCACATATTGTAAGTTATTTGATTTCTAACCTTCTGAATTACGAAAGTGCTTTTATACATACCTATCTGTTAACACGTAACCTGTATTGTTACAGGTGCCTTTTTATTTAAATAATAAATACCCCTCATCGCTCTGGATCCTGCCTTTTCATTCCCATCATCCCCGTGAGGCTCCTCTACCTGCCCCCTCACAGTATATGCTTGATTTGTTGATAATAATTTTTAAGAAAAAAAAACCGACTTCTATGGGGCCCGGTGAAAGATTATGGTAGATGGTGCACTATGTAGAAAAGGAGGTAAAACCAGTACCTACTTTCTAGTAGCATTTCGTTTCCGTAAGGGTCGTAGTTATCTAGCCTAACCTAACCCACTTCTCTGATAGCAGTTCGGTTCTGTGAGGATCGCAGTTCTAACCGAACCTAACCCACTTTTGTTCGGTTCTGTGAGGATCGCAGTTCAAACCTAACCTAACCCACTTAACGGCGCATGCGGTGCGGTGTACGGGAGTTTGAGCGGGAGGGGTTTGGCATCATCATACCCACATTTTATGGTAGGTAATCATAGTGGTTTATTTAGTTTAGGTATCATAGTGGTTTTCCGGGTCAAGGTCCGGGTCTCTGAGTCAGAGTCCGGGTCCGAGTCCCGGTCCAAGTCCGGGTCCGGGTCCGAGTCCGGGTCCGAGTTCGGGTCCGAGTCCGGGTCCGAGTCCGAGTCCGAGTCCGGGTCCGAACCGGATCCGGGTATGAGTCCGGGTCCCAGTCCAAGTCAAAATCGAAATTCGAAATCACCAAACATGTACTATGCGTCGTTGAAGAGTTCTGTTCTGATCATCATCAGCAGTTTCACTTCGTCAAATGCGACAGTTTTTAATGTAAATGCTTGATTTTATGATGAAAATACAAAAAATTATATACGTATGCCTTTAAGATTTGAGGAGTTCCCTCGATTCCTTATGGATCCCATCATCAGAACTCGAGCTTGACAGAAATGTGGCTTAAAAACTAAACTTGCTTAACAAACATAACGAAGAGGACAAATCGCCAAACGTGAACTATGCGTCGTTGAAGAGTTCCGTTCTGATCATCATCAGCAGTTCCACTTCATCAAATGCGACAGTTTTTAATGAAAATGCTTGATTTTCTGATGAAAATACAAAAATCTCTATACGCATGCCTTTAAAATTTGAGGAGTTCCCTCGATTTCTCATGGATCCCATCATCAGAACTCAAGCTTGATAAAATTGTGGCTTAAAAACTTAACTTGCTTAACAAACATAACGAAGAGGACAAATCGACAAAGGTGAACTATGCGTCGTTGAAGAGTTCCGTTCTGATCATCATCAGCAGTTCCACTTCATCAAATGTCATGTTTTTGAATGTATATGCTTGATTTGTTATAAAAACACAAAAATCACCATATGTATGCCTTTAAGATTTGAGGAGTTCCGTCGATTCCTCATGGATCCCATCATCAGAACTGGATTTTGACAAAAACGGGACCAATCTGTATGCATATACATACAATCAAAAAAATAGTTTTCAAAATCGGTCCAGTAATGACGGAGATATGGAGTAACAAACATAAAAAATAAAAATAAAAATAAAAAAAATAAAAAAAATAAAAATAAAAAACATACAACCGAATTGATAACCTCCTCCTTTGGGATTTGGAAGTCGGTTAAAAACCCAAAAATCACTATATGTATACCTTTAAGATTTGAGGAGTTCCCTCGATTCCTCATGGATCCCATCATCAGAACTGGGTTTTGACAAAAACGGGACCAATCTGTATGCATATACATTCAAACAAAAAAAGAATTTTCAAAATCGATCTAGTAATGACGGAGATATGGAGTAACAAACATAAAAAAAAATAAAAAAAAACATACAACCGAATTGATAACCTCCTTCTTTGAGATTTGGAAGTCGGTTAAAAATAGAGCCATCCGGTGTTAAGTAGTTGTATTAGGTGAATGTTTAGCAAGCTTTCGTGAGATGATTGAAGTAATTAAAGAGTCGTATGTCTCATAACTTTGACATTTTATATTTTAGACCGTGATGGGTCATGTCACCTATAGTTGATAATTATTCGTGTGAGAAATGTCAACCGGTGTCACCCAATGGCACGAAAAGTTGCTACGAATCAAAGCATTTATATGTAGGCATTGTAGGTATTTCAGTGACATATTTTAACGTGCCCACAGATTAGTGAGTTTGGCGACATTGGTTTTCATACTAAAACAACAGTCATATTTCACTTCCACTACTTTATTAATTCGTGGAATATTCAGCGTAGACACTGTCCTCCACGGACTAGTCCTGAGGGCGCACGCCCTCCGTGCCTATCATAGAGTTGTCCCGCAGCTATGACCGCGGGCAGCGGCCCTTTCTCAATATCTCGAGATCTGAAAATATAATCATTATTACGATTAATGTTAGACCCAGAAAAAAAGCGTTTATATTCGCATCGCTTTCAAGCCACATTTCTAACTTAGGGCCATGCATTTGCACCATACCACTAATCCGGGGTAAACCGGTTAAACCCTTAACCCAGTGTCAAATTGTCCTGGTAACCAAGGTGACTTCAGGTTTAACCGGTTAACCCGGGTTAGTCGAATGTTGCAAGTGGCGTTTTAGAGGCCGGTAACGATTTTAGTCGCAAAAATGTAAAATTAATAGATTTAGTCGGTGAAATTGTACATAGACTTTTCTATCTACTTAAATAAATAATTTGGCCAAGTCCGAGATAGCTCGAGACATTTAGTGTTCCGTACGGCTACCATCAGTTTGGCATTGACATAAACGATATCGTGAACGTAATTTACTTCCTATAGGAGTATAGGTATATCTCTTTCGCACTAATATGTCAGTACGAGCGAGATACATAGAAAGTAAATTACGTTCACGCCCACGGTAGCGTTTATGTCAATGCCAAACTGATGGTAGCCGTACCGCTCGCATCGTTACATTTAACAGAGGTTGTTTGCCTGTTTTTAGGATACCGTATTCAACTACACACACAGAACAATAGTACAAAGTGTCTAAGTGCGAAGGCCGAAGGCCGAGCTTTAGCAAAATGTCATCGCTTTAGCACAGAGCAACAGTACAAGTGTCTAAATGTGAAGGCCAAAGGCCGACCTCCGCGTAGCCCGAAGGCCCGAAGTGTCCAGGATGTCAGTGATTTAACACAGAACAATAGTACAAGTGTCTAAATGCGAAAGCCGAAGGTCGAGCTCCGCGTAGGGCCGAAGGCCCGAAGCTTCCAGGATGTTAGTACTTAAACACAGAACAATAGTATAAATATCTAAAGGCGAAGGCCGAAGGCCGAGCTCCGCGTAGGGCCGAAGGCCCGAAGCGTCCAGGCTGTCAGTTATGTGTTTAACCACTGACATCTTGCAGGCTTCGGGCCTTCGGCCCTACGCGGAGCTCGGCCTCCGGCCTTTGCATTTAGGCACTTGTATTAATTACCTGTGTTTAGAACTGACCTCCTGGATGCTTCGGACTTTCGGCCCAATGCGACTTCAGCCTTTGGATCTTGCGACTTAGACACTTGTACTTAAAAATACTTGGAAAAGTTACGGGAGGCGCGCGTCTGTCGGACGCTTCGGATCTTCGAATCGCTCCTTCGGCCTTTGCATTTAGTTAGATTCTTGTACTATTGCTTTGTGTTTGAATACCGAAGTCGAGCATCTCGCGAATGCTTGATGTATTATAATAATTTAGAGTAAGGCCAAGCGCGCACCACGATTTTTTGTCCTGCGATAATTTTGTCGCAGAAATGCAACGTATGTGTTTATATGTTAGTGCGCGCATATGCGACAACAAAATCGCAGTGATTTTAAGATTGTGATTTATCACATTTTTCCGCGATTGTTCGAGACGCGATTGTCGCAAAGTGAATTGCAGCATGCGGAGTTGTATGGCCCCGCGCGCACTATAATAATAAAATCGCACCCCGGCCGGACCTCAGTCGGCATTTCGCTCTCCAAACCCCAACATCTCGGCACCTGCATCTCCAATGGAGTCTCAAAATGAGACGCTAGATGTTGACCATTCAATTATTGAAATAGACGGGGATCACCTTTGTGTTATAAATGCTCAAAGTCATACAGCAATCGCATATTAAAGACACGTTTCATGACAAGCGACTGGTACGAAATCCATGTTGAGAATGAACAAATCGTCGACTTTTTCATCGCAGTGCGCGCAGTGAATTTTCTGCGATACTTATATTACAGCGCGATTCTAAAATCGTGTCGCAAAAATTAATATCGTAATATCGTGCGCGCTTGGCCTATAATACCTTAAATGTATACTCCTTCAATTTGAATTTAGAACTCATTATTATTTTTTATTTGATTTTGTTTCTAGTTCTATGCCATATATATAGACTTTAATATTATTTAGAACTGCTAAAAAAGAAGATCGGCTTACTTTAAATATTTCGTCAATTTTAACTTTATTTCTAAAAACTGTGATATTTAACTGTCATATACTATTAATGTCTTCCAAAATTATTTTCTCGTAACAGGAGGGGCTACCGCGAAAACCGAAATTCGCAATTTGATCGCAATGAAGGCGTAATTAGAGTGACAGAGAAAAATGCTCGCAATTTGCGAACTTCTATTTTCGCGGTTATAGCTCTGAATCTTGTTGCTCACCTTTCCGTTCAAAAATATACATAAGTACTGAATATAATTAATAGATATTATAATTATACAATTAATACAGAAATGTAATGGTACTTAATGAAAAGGAATATTGTGTATATTGTTTCGACGAATCAGATACTCTCAATAAAATCTATACATGAGGCCAAAGCTGTTCATAAATATTAAATGACTTTATTATCTCTATACGCCTTACTAACTCTATGTGTCCTATTGTGAAAAAAAAACAACGACAGTCAAGAACGGAATTCTTAATTTGAATTTTTCAGATTTTTGAGATGCCTAGTCCATTGGTTGGAAAGCCCGTTCGAAATTTAAACTTATTTGCAATATAATAAGGTCATATTTTGTAGATCTCTCTCATACTTATTGTAGGCTATTGAGATAAAATTAAATATCCCACAAAAATAAGCAAGCAGAATTAAACTTTGTGTCAAAGACATAAGTCATAAATTTCAATGCCAAAGTTTTAACTAAGGATGTTTCTCGCCTAATATGAATTGACCAGTGTAAGCATCAGTTAGCTAGCCCTAAGCAACCAAAGGTCAAGCTGCAGTTGAAAAACTAATAAAGATAAAGTTAAGCTGATAATTTTCCCGCCGTCTCCATGCTTCTTTAAGTTGGGTATTGACTGGTCAGCTGCCTGTTAGCTATAGTTTTCACGAAAATCGCCAGGACAGAGGTGAAAATTTTTGTATGAAAACTTGCAACTTTAAATGCATTTTTTGACGAAACTATTGCAGTCTAAAATGAAGTCAAAATCAGTCCATCGACTCAATTTTTTGCAAGCTTTCTAATGGTACCCCACACGATTCTTACAAATGAAAAAAGTTTCAGCCTACCCCTCTCAACCCCCTAAATTTCCCCCTTTAATAAGAAATAAGCAATTTTGACTTATTTACAATATGAGTGGTGGTAATTGCTATAACTGTTCCAAATTTTAGGTATCTATGTCAAACGGTCTCTGAGAAAAACGTATTTAACTGATTTGCAAGACCGAAGTGATCCCATAAGTGTTCCTTAAACAAAGTTTTGTACGGAACACTAAAAATAAGTTCAAAAACTAAAACCCGACTACTGCAAATCACGCTCTAAAAAGTATGAAAAAAAGATAGAATTCTTATCTGAAATTATTAAACAGGAAATATTATAAATGTTATCATTTTTTAATAAAAAAATACAACGTAATATAATTTACTACAATTTTTAGAGCACCGTACAAAACTTTGTTCACGGTGCTCTTATGGGATCACTTCGGTCTTGCAAATCGGTTAAATGCGTTTTTCTCATAGACCGTTTGATGTAGGTACCTGAAATTTGGAATAGTTGTGGCAAGTACCATCACTAACACTGTGAATAAATCGAAACTGCTTATTTCTGATTTTAGGGGGAAATTTAGGGCTTAAGAGGGGTAGGCTGAATTTTATTTTCAATTGTAAGAATTGTGTGAGGTACCATTAGAAAGCTTGCAAAAAATTGAGTCGATGGACTGATTTTGACTTCATTTTAGAATGCAATTTTCACCTCTGTCCTGGCGATTTTCGGGAAAACTATAGCTAACAGGCAGCTGACCAGTCAATAACCAACTAAAACCAGTATGGAGACGGCGGGAAAATTATCAGGTTAACTCTAACTTTATTAGTTTTTAAACTGCAGCCTGATCTTTGGTTGCTTAGGGCTAGCTAACTGATGCTTACACTGGTCATTCATATTAAGAAGTAATTTAGTAAGAAAGATCCTTACTTAAAACTTTGACATTGAAATTTATGACTTATGTCTTTGATACAAAGTTTAATTCTACTTACTTACTTTTGTGAGATATTTCATTTTATTTTCTGAATAGCCTACTATAAGTATGAGAGAGTAAAAGATCTGCAAAATGCAACCTTATTATAAAGCAAATAAGTTTAAATTTCGAACGGGCTTTCCAACCAATGGACTATCGCAGTGTGCTCAGTAAGAATCATATTTATTATTGGAGTTTATCAGTTCAAATTTAAATTAAGAATTCTGTTCTTCACTGTCGTTGTGTTTTTTTTTTCACATTAGAGCACATAGAGTTAGTAAAGCGATAGAATAGAGATAATAAAGTCATTCAATATTTATTAACAGCTATGGCGTCATCTACCTATAGATTTTACTGAGAGTATCTGATTCGTCGAAACAGTACCTATTCCTTTTCATTAAGTACCATTACATTTATGTATTAATTGTATAAAGTATGTATATTTTTGAACCGATCGGTGAGAGCAGCAACTATACTGGGTCAAGCAAATCTTGTCAGTAGCAAACGGCGGCAAATTTGAAAAATCGCGGGTTAGCAACACTGTGTTCGAATAATTCGAAAATCGCGTGTCATCTGTGCTTTATCTGTGGAATGTGGATCGCGAATGACAGCCATTATCTTTGTTTACATTCTGAATCGATTCTATTTCAAGAGATATTTCTGCTGTGTCACCATTAAATACCAATATATTAAATAAGATTGTGCTTAATCAAAGCTAAGATGCCTACAATGCCTACGGTGGCAACTGAGAAATCTAATAAAATATTAAAATCCAGTAGTAAGGACATCTACCTGCTGAAGCAATGATTTTATTCATACATTCTTGTTTAACGGCATAGTCCACTTCTAATTTTATTTTGAGATCTTCAAATTAGTTAATCATTTTTATCAACATCACACACCGCTTTTAAATTGTCCGTCCGTACCTATTAATAACAATTTCAAACATTTTCAATAGAGAATCCGCGAGTGACAATTTGAATTGACGGGTGCGCTCAGCGGAAAAAAAAGTTTAGGTTCGATGTACACTATTTTGGTGTTTGAAAGAATCAATAATTGGCAAAGTGCCGTGGCAGAAAAAGCCAATCTCACAAAAAAGAATCAATAATAATGAAAATGTTCAGACAAGTGGAAGAATATCATACTTCAATATGTTATGGATGCTAGTAAGATGTAAAAACAACAGTTTAGCGGAATGTGAGTTTACGAAATGGTTTGTACAAATTACAGAGAAATTCATAATAATTTGTTTTTACTAGAAATGTGCCTTCACCAAACGTTTTAGATAAACGGTATTAGGCCTATATTATATAAACGTTCTTGATTTCGGTTGGCCGAAATGGGCCTTACGATTTTTCCTCTTTTCACCTCCAAGATGAGGTTGATTGTTAGTGTTCAGAAAGCTGTAATTTGGTATGGATATACAATCAACCCGACAAGGTGGTAAATAAAATCTTTAATCTCTAAAAAATATATCTAAGGTAGAAGCTTTGTAACTTCTACATTACCTATACTAGCCCAGGCGGCGTAGCACGGTGGCGTTTTTATCCCTTGTCACCATGCCTGTCACGTTCTAACAAGTATGTTAGTGCGAAAGGGACGCGCATAGTGATAGTCGATAAAAATGGAACCGTGCTGCGCCCGCAGAGGACTTTAATAAAAGTCCAAACTCCAAGGTCCCAGAGCTCCCAGACATTACCTTCTTATTTCCTAGTCAATAAAATGTACTTATGGGATAAATTAGTATTAGTATCCAAACTTAAAACCACCTAGGGATGTGTCGTACGGTGCTCTGAACACCGTAGTCTTGACTTCGTGCTTGGCCAATTATTATATATTTACAGAGATTCAGAGGATAGCCGTGGTCGTATGCTACTTTACTTTAAAGTTAATAATCGTGGCATACGACCACGGAGATCCTTTGAATCTCTGTAAATATATAAAAATTGTAGTAATAGTTATTTGTACAACAAGAGATCAAAGTTTGATATTTCTTCGAGTGCTTATTTTGAGTCCAGTGCAAGCGAAAGATTCTAAATAATCTATATATAATTTAGAATCTTGTGCGTAGTAAGGGATTCAAAAGCGCACGAGATGTAAATAACTTTGATCTCGTGTAGTACGCACAATTTTTCACCCTAAGCAGTGAGAACATACCTAGAGGGACAGAGATAATAGAATCCAAGTATATCGAACTTCCCGCATGTTGAAATAACATTTGACTATAAAGGTCACTTGAATGACATTTTGTCTCACTCAGTGAGCAAAATGCGATTTTGCTCACTTATTTCGTCTCACTCAGTGAGCAAAATGCGATTTTGCTCACTGAGTGAGACAAAATGACTCAGTGTGCAAAATCGCATTTTGCTCACTATTTTTAAGCAGCAAAGTACCCTTGTTCGAGCTGCTGAGGTGAAAATTATATTACGTTGTATTTTTTTATTAAAAAATGATAACAGTTATAATATTTCCTGTTTAATAATTTCAGATAAGAATTCTATCTTTTTTTCATACTTTTTAGAGCGAAATTTGCAGTAGTCGGGTTTTAGTTTTTGAACTTATTTTTTATTTAATTAATTTTGGGGACAAGACTTCGTTACTAACTATTTGAAGTTACTTTACTTTTGCGAGGGCATCTTCAATACAGAAATGCACGCAGAGCGCCGCATATAACGGGCTGCGCCATCCTTTGGCATGGAGGCGCTTTCGGCGCCCGGCTTTAGAATGCGTACAGTGTGCCTCGTCCGTCGGGCTACGCCCGACTCTTTTAGTATGAGGGCGCCGAAGGCGCCCGGCTTTGGAACGCGTACAGCGTACCTCGTACGTCGGGCTACGCCCGACTCTTATAGTTTGAGGGCGTCTTCGGCGCCCGGCTTTGAACCGCGTACAGCGTACCTCGTACGTCGGGCTACGCCCGACTCTTTTAGTATGAGGGCGCCTTCGGCGACCGGCTTTGGAACGCGTACTGCGAGCTTCGTACGTCGGGCTACGCCCGACTCTTTTAGTATAAGGGCGCCTTCGGCGCCCGGCTTTGGAACGCGTACCGCGTACCTCGTACGTCGGGCTAAGCCCGACTCTTTTAGTATGAGGGCGCCTTCGGCGCCCTGCTGTGGAACGCGTACAGCGTGTCTCGTACGTCGTCGGGCTACGCCCGAGTCTTTTAGTATGAGGGCGCCTTCGGCGCCCGGCTTTGGAACGCGTACAGCGTGTCTCGTACGTCGGGCTACGCCCGACTCTTTTAGTATGAGGGCGCCTTCGGCGCCCGGCTTTGGAACGCGTAAATCGTGTCTCGTACGTCGACGGGCTACGCCCGAGTCTATTAGTATGAGGGCGCCTTCGGCGCCCGGCTTTGGAACGCGTACAGCGTACCTCGTACGTCGGGCTACGCCCGACTCTTTTAGTATGAGGGCGCCTTCGGCGCCCTGCTGTGGAACGCGTACAGCGTGTCTCGTACGTCGTCGGGCTACGCCCGAGTCTTTTAGTATGAGGGCGCTTTCGGCGCCCGGCTTTGGAACGCGTACAGCGTACCTCGTACGTCGGGCTACGCCCGACTCTTTTAGTATAAGGGCGCCTTCGGCGCCCGGCTTTGGAACGCGTACAGCGTACCTCGTACGTCAGGCTACGCCCGACTCTTTTAGTATGAGGGCGCCTTCGGCGCGCGGCTTTGGAACGCGTACTGCGAGCTTCGCACGTCGGGCTACGCCCGACTCTTTTAGTATGAGAGCGCCTTCAACACCCGGCTTTGGAACGCCTAGAGCGTACCTCGGACGTCGGGCTACGCCCGACTCTTTTTGTATGAGGGCGCCGAAGGCGCCCGGTTTTGGAACACCTACAGCGAGCTTCGTACGTACACGTACGTTCGTCTCTTGTACGGCTGTTGCCTACATTTTGGCTGATCTGGACTTTTTTACCTATTTGCGTTATAAAATATTGCAGATCATTAAAAACCGGGCAATTGCGAGTCGGATTCGCGCACGAAGGGTTCCGTACAAATAAAAAAAAAAGCAAAAAAGGTAAAAAAAAACGGTCACCCATCCAAGTACTGACCCCGCCCGACGTTGCTTAACTTTGGTCAAAAATCATGTTTGTTGTATGAAGCCCCATTTAAATCTTTATTTTATTCTGTTTTAGTATCTATATTATATAAAGCCGCAACCCGACTGATTGATTGACATGATTGTTCTCCCAGAAGGAGGTTCGTGGGGTATTTAAGTTTGGTACGGTCGTATAGAGGGCGGTCTGGTGACCTCCAGAAAAATCCGACTTTTGGTCTACCGCTTCCGATCAGAAAAATGTACAACGGCCCGGCCAAACGGTGGGAGGTAGGTGGGGGGTGCTCGACCAAATGTCATAGAGGGACCCTGGCAGTTTTTGAAGCCACCATTTTTTTTTTTCAAAATGGCGGACTTTTTTTTTTTAATTTTTTCAAGTTTGTCCTAGCGCGCTGAAATTTTGGTCACGGAATCTCGGAGTCCCCTAGATTCCTACGAAAAAAAAATTTTTGGAAAAATGCTCTAATTGTTGGAAAACTGGCCACTTTTGTTTTGTATGGCAACTTTTAAACGGTGCGAGATAGGTGGGGGGTGCTCGACCAAATGTCATAGAGGGCCTCGAGAGAAATAAAACTGCATTAAAAAAAATTCAAAATGGCCGACTTTTTTTTTTTTAATTTTTCAAGTTGATCCGAGCGCGCTGATATTTAGCATGGCGAAAGATAGTGGGCTCTAGATTCCTATGAAAAAAAATTTTTTTGGAAAAAATCCAATATGGCGGAAATAATGGGCATTTTAATTTTGTATGGCAACTTTTAAACAGTGCGAGATGGGTGGGGGGTGCTCGACCAAATGTCATAGAGGGCCCCGAGACAAATCAAACTGCATTTAAAATTTTTCAAAATGGCCGACTTTTTTTTTTTAATTTTTTCAAGTTGGTCCGAGCGCGCTGAGATTTGGCATGCGGCGAGCTTGGGGGCCCAAGATTACCATGTGAAAAAAAATTTTTGGAAAAATCCAAAATGGCGGCGGACACGGGCCAAATTCAAATTTCCAAGTAGGTTAAGCGAGCCCGAAGGGCGAGCTTCAGGCTGGGAGGCCGAAGGCCGACCTCGCGGAGGGCCGTCAGGCCCGGAGCTTCATCTCGAATGTCCAAGCATGCTCCACCCCCAGTAATTTTGGGCGAGGCCGAAGGCCGAGCTGCGGGAATGCCGAACAAAGCAAAATCCTATATTAAAAGTGTGTTAGGCGAGCCTGAAGGGCGAGCTTCAGGCCGGGTGGTCGAAAGCTGACCCCAGCGGAGGGCCGAATGCCCGGAGCCTCCACCCCGACTCCCGAAACGCGAGGCCGAAGGCCGAGCTGCGTGAATGCAGTTCCTCCAAGCGTTCTACAAAGTCAACTGTCTTGATAAGCGAAGCCGGCGGGCCGAAGGCCCGACGGCGGAGCGTCGAGGCTCGCGAAGGCCGAAGGCCGAGCTCCGCGTAGGGCCGAAGGCCCGAAGCGTCACACGAGAGGGGGAAGTTGGAGCTTAAACACGACCCAATAGGAAAAGTGTCTTAGACAAGCGAAACGACGGGCCGAAGGCCGAAGGCCGTAGGCCCGACGTGAGCTTGTCAAGACACTTTTACTATTGGGTCGTGTTTAAGCTCCAACTTCCCGCTTACGCCCCAAAGCAAAACCAACCCTCCAAGTGTTTTAATAAGCGAAGCGGCGGGCCGAAGGCCCGACGCTGAGCTTCGAAACCCAGCGAAGGCCGAAGGCCGAGCTCCGCGTAGGGCCGAAGGCCCGGAGCGTCCCTTTCGATTTCCCAAGCACGCGAGGCCGAAGGCCGAGCTGCGGGAATGAAGTGCTCGCACGCGGATCTTTTCGTCTTAGCAAAAGTAGAAATTCATTTAATTTTCCCTTTGGAAAACAAACTACTACACAATTACAACAGCAACAACAACATTACCAACAATAACACATCAACAACAACACCAGCAGCAAACAACACGCGTACCGCGGGGCCCTCGGGCCCCGCGCACAGGGCAAAATCTAGTTTTTTGTTATAGCGGCAACAGAAATACATCATCTGTGAAAATTTCAACTGTCTAGCTATCACGGTTCTTGAGATACAGCCTGGTGACAGACGGACGGACGGACGGACGGACGGACGGACGAACGGACGGACAGCAGAGTCTTAGTAATAGGGTCCCGTTTTACCCTTTGGCAGAGTTGGGCGTAATCAATTCCTTTTGGAATTAAATTACACATTACATTACAGTAATCATTTTTCCTTAGTAATCGATTCCTTTGGTAATCGAAATTACTGGAATCAAATCCGCTGATTACTTGCGTACTTGATTCCTTTGGAATTGAATATATCTAAGTACAAGTGTAATCGTGATTCCTTCGTAATCAATTACTCCAGTATTACGGAACCCTAAAAACACCATGTATAGATAGTGGCCATTGTTTGGCAAAAATCTTCTTGTATCGCCTTAATTGGGTAATACGCGGATAGAATCCAGAGCGCTTGTAGATTCGTAGTTCGAATTACCTACCCGATAAATTAATGTTTTATCGGGTTCATGTAAGTAAAGCCGGATGCAAAAGCTAGCATAATGTATATATTTGAAATGTGCTAATTGAGCTCTTTCAAATGATATGCAACACGTCATCATTATTTTATTTTATTTTTTTGGTTCGTGACTTTATGGCCTCTAGAGGGCGCCGTGTTCATTTTTTTTGTGACGTCATATAGCCTATAACCAGCGGACGATTAAAACGAGTCGAATGACATATCGTTTGTCAAATTATAATGCGTACTTTAGAAGTTCTGAGGGAACAAATGAACATACATACATACATACCCACATATATACCGGTCAAAATCATAACCCTCCTTTTGCGTGGCTGTAGTCGGGTAACAAGCAGTCAATAGTAAAATGAAAATTACGAGTAGGGGAAAACTATAACTTTAGATCGATTATATAGGATCTTTTCGCCGTGTGCCTGCTATACTGCCACAATTCAAAATTTTTGATTTTCTGGATTATTGCAGATTCGTATTCAAAATTGTTCAATTTACGACCTTATTTCGAGAGCCATAGCAAAAAAGGTCTTTAAGAGCCTTTTTCTCACAAGTGGCCTTATGCATTTGACCATATATTGTCAGACAATTCCCTGCAATACAGCCACTTTTGAGTTGTGGCTATAAAGCACACGTTTTAAATGAAGCTTTTGAGTTGCGTCCTAGAAAATAATAATTAGCTGAGTTACACATATTATTATTGTCGCGTACAGTGATCTTGTTCCTATCAAAGTTGATATAAGTTCAAAAACTAAAACCCGACTACTGCAAATCGCGCTCTAAAAAGTATGAAACAAGATAGAATTCTTATCTGAAGTTATCTTATCAAACAGGAAATATTATAAATGTTATATTTTTTTTAATAAAAAAATACAACGTAATAAAATGTATTACATTTTTGATATATTTACAGAGATATTCAAAGGATCGCCGTGCATGGTCGTATGCCACGATTATAAACTTTAAGGTAAAGTGGCATACGACCACAGCTATCCTCTGAATCTCTGTAAAAATATAAATAATGTAGTAAATTATACATATTACGTTGTATTTTTTTATTAAAAAAATTATAACATTCATAATATTTCCTGTTTGATAACTTCAGATAAGAATTCTATCTTGTTTCATACTTTTAGAGCGCGATTTGCAGTAGTCGGGTTTTAGTTTTTGAACTTATTTTTTATTTAATTAATTTTGGGGTCATGACTTCGTTACTAACTACCTATTCGAAGTCACTTTATATTACTTTTTCGAGGGCATCCCCAGTACAGAAATACACGCAGAGCGCCACATATATCGGGCTGCGCTATCCTTTGGCATGGAGGCGGTTTCGGCGCCCAGCTTTGGAACGTGTACAGTGCGCCTCCTACGTCGGGCTACGCCCGACTCTATTACTATGAGGGCGCCGAAGGCGCCCGGCTTTGGAACGCGTAGAGCGTGTCTTGTACGTCGGGCTACGCCTGACTCTTTTAGTATAAGGGCGCCAAAGGCGCCCGGCTTTGGAACGCGTAGAGCGAGCTTCGTACGTCGGGCTACGCCCGACTCTTTTAGTATGAGAGCGCCCAAGGCGCCCGGCTTTGGAACACGTACAGCGTGCCCGCACGTCTTTTGTACGGCTGTTTCATGCATTTGCCCGGATTTGGTAAGCGTCCAGCGTGTCACGTATGTCGACACTTGTAGTATGAGAAAGTCGAAGTCGCCTGGCTTTGGACTGCTTGCAGCGCGCCACGTACGTCAGGCTACGCCCGACTCCTCTAGTATGAGGGCGCCGAAGGCGCCCGGCTTTGGAACGCGTACAGCGAGCTTCCTACGTCTCTTGTACGGCTGTTTTATACATTTTGGCTGATCTGGACTTCTATACCTATTCACGTTATACAATATTGCAGGTCATTAAAAAAAACACTATGTTTATAGCGGCCAAACAAATTTATTTTGCAAATACCTTCTTGTATCGCCGTAGTCGGGTAATATGCGGATAGAATCCAGAGCGCTTGTAGATTCGTAGTTCGAATTACCTACCCGATAAATTAATGTTTCATCGGGTGCATGCAAGCAAAGCCGGTTGCAAAAGCTAACAATATTTATATATTTAAAATGTGCTAACTGAGCTCTTTCAAATGATATACATCACGTAATCATTACTTATTTTTATTTTTTTCGTTCGTGACTTTATGACCTCTAGAGGACGCCTTGTTCATTTTTTTGTGACTTCATATAGCCTATAACCAGCGGACGATTAAGATAATTCGAATGACATGTCGTTTGTCAAATTATAATGTGTACTTTAGAAGTTATGAGGGAACAAATGAACATACATACATACATACATACATACCCACATACATACCGGTCAAAATCATAACCCTCCTTTTGCGTTGCCGTAGTCGGGTAAAAATAAAGGGATTTTAACTATTTTGGTGTTTTTATTTATATTTTCATGGTAACCTTTATCCAATAATTTTGTGTTTAAATTTGGCCGCATCTCAAAATCTTTAAAAAACGTTTCTGCAATACGGCCACAACTCTAAATACCTGTCTTTCGGGCCTTGTGTCTTAAAAAATATACATTTCTTTTAAAAAGTGGCGTGGTCATAAGGAGGGTTATATCATTCCGAGTAAAAAAAGCTAAATTTTAAATTCATAGACCTAAAACTAAAGGAGTAAGATCCTATTAAACACCCTGAACTATACTCTCAAAACTTTGAGACGCGATTTCTCGAAAAAACGGTTTTTTGAGATGTGGCAGTGTAGCAGGCACACGGCGTTTTGACGTGAAACGTAGGTGAACATCTTTAAAAACCCTTAGAGGGGCTCGGATCAAAAACCGATGTAGGTAACGAAAAAGTGTTATGGTAAGACCGTTAAATATTTAATAAAATGATTAACTTATCAGAAAATTATTACCAATTATTCTAAGAAAACTACTACTCTAAGTAATCCGGCACTGTTAACAATGTATTTTTTATGTAAAACGTGAGTGATATCTCTTTAAAAAATCCGTAGGGGTCGGATCAAAACCTGTAATTAAGTCCGACTCACGCTTGACTGTACATTTCTAATAGGTTTTCCTGTCATCTATAGGTATAGACCAATTTACTGTATTTTTTTCAAAATTTTAGACCTAGTAGTTTCGGAGATAAGTGGGGGGAAAGATCATTTTTTGCCTATTTTCTTGAATAACTTCTAAACTGTTTATTTGAAAATAATAAAAAAAATATATTTGAGATCCTTATAATAATTTCTTTCATTTGATATGTAACATGATATAGTTTGAAAAATTTTATTTTTTCATTTTTTCATTTACCCCCCTAAAGTGGTCGCCATGTTTAAAATTCAAATACGATACATGTCCGTATATGGGTCACAAACTTACATATGTGTACCAAATTTCAACTTGATTGGTCCAGTAAGTAGTTCCGGAGAAAATCGGCTGTGACAGACGGACAGACAGACAGACGCACGAGTGATCCTATAAGGGTTCCGTTTTTTCCTTTTGAGGTACGGAACCCTAAAAAGTATAATTTTGCCTTTTATCAAATCACATAATTTTTTTCAGATATTTTGCGTATTAAGTTATCCAAATAACGGGTGCAAATAAAAAATCCCTATCACCGTTATGAACCCTGGCAGGGTTGACACACTCTTTATTTCATTTACGCGAGCGGAGCTGCGGGCCCGTCTAGTACTTATATAATATTAATAATGACTATCCGTGTGAGGTCCGCAAACTATTATTTAAGCTCGTAAATAATTACGACAATGTGCGAAGTCGACGTGAAGCGTTTTATAACGAAAAACTGCAATGTTTACAAGTCGAAAACAATTTAGTAGGTTGGTGCTCTTTTAATATTTTGATACTTTAAGTACTAGTTCTAAACTTCTAACATTTCCGTATAACTTTGATTAAGTATGTGAATTTATTAATACCTGAATCTCATAAACAGGACAAGTGTGTAAAAACACGGATAAACGAGAAGTTCTGGAAGATATCAATAAAATTAAAATATTAGAACGTAATGATATGTGTTTGTCCTTGACTGTACTTTACATAGTAGTAGAAATTAATATGAGTTGACTTTCAAATTAAGAAATTCACGCCCACGGTAGCGTTTATGTCAATGCCAAACTGATGGTAGCCGTACCGCTCGCATCGTTACATTTTACAGAGGTTGTTTGCCTGTTTTTAGGATACCGTATTCAACTACACACACAGAACAATAGTACAAAGTGTCTAAGTGCGAAGGCCGAAGGCCGAGCTTTAGCAAAATGTCATCGCTTTAGCACAGAGCAATAGTACAAGTGTCTAAATGTGAAGGCCAAAGGCCGACCTCCGTGTAGCCCGAAGGCCCGAAGCGTCCAGGATGTCAGTGCTTTAACACAGAACAATAGTACAAGTGTCTAAATGCGAAAGCCGAAGGCCGGGCTCCGCGTAGGGCCGAAGGCCCGAAGCATCCAGGATGTTAGTACTTAAACACAGAACAATAGTATAAGTATCTAAATGCGAAGGCCGAAGGCCGAGCTCCGCGTAGTGCCGAAGGCCCGAAGCGTCCAGGCTGTCAGTTCTGTACGTGTTTAACCACTGACATCTTGCAGTCGCATTTAGACACTTGTATTAATTACCTGTGTTTAGAACTGACCTCCTGATGGATGCTTCGGGCTTTCGGCCCAATGCGACTTCAGCCTTTGGATCTTGCGACTTAGTCACTTGTACTTAAAAATACTTGGAAAAGTTACGGGAGGCGCGCGTCTGTCGGACGCTTCGGATCTTCGAATTGCTCCTTCGGCCTTTGCATTTAGTTAGATTCTTGTACTATTGCTTTGTGTTTGAATACCGAAGTCGAGCATCTCGCGAATGCTTGATGTATTATAATAATTTAGAGTAAGGCCAAGCGCGCACCACGATTTTTTGTCCTGCGATAATTTTGTCGCAGAAATGCAACGTATGTGTTTATATGTTGTTTTTGTACCATATATATGAATAAAGTATTTGGTCCGCATATGCGAAAAAAAATCGCAGCGATTTTAAAATTGTGATTTGTCACATTTTTCCGCGATTGTTCGCGACGCGATTGTCGCAAAGTGAATTGCAGCATGCGGAGTTGTATGGCCCCGCGCGCACTATGATAATCAAATCGCACCCCGGCCGGACCTCAGTCGGCATTTCGCTCTCCAAACCCCAACATCTCGGCACCTGCATCTCCAATGGAGTCTCAAAATGAGACGCTAGATGTTGACCATTTAATTATGGAAATAGACGGGGATCACCTTTGTGTTATAAATGCTCAAAGTCATACAGCATTCGCATATTAAAGACACGTTTCATGACAAGCGACTGGTACGAAATCCATGTTGAGAATGAACAAATCGTCGACTTTTTCATCAGTCATTCAGTCATTCAGTGAATTTTCTGCGATATATTACAGCACGATTCTAAAATCGTGTCACAAAAATTAAAATCGTGGTGTGTGCTTGGCCTATAATACCTTAAATTTGAATTTAGAACTCATTATTTTTTTTTATTTGATTTTGTTTCTAGTTCTATGCCATATATATAGACTTTAATATTATTTAGAACTGCTAAAAAACAAGATCGGCTTACTTTAAATATTTCGTCAATTTTACCTTTGTTTCTAAAAACTGTGATATTTAACTGTCATATACTATTAATGTCTTCCAAACTAATTTTCTCGTAACAGGACTGAGGGGCTACCGCAAAAACCGAAATTCGCAATTTGCGGGGATCTTTCTCTTTTACTCCAATGAAGGCATAATTAGAGTTACAGAGAAAAATGCTCGCAATTTGCGAACTTCTATTTTCGCGATTATAGCCCTGAATCTTGATGCTCACCGATCCGTTCAAAAATATACATAAGTACTGAATATAATTAATAGATATTATAATTATACAATTAATACAGAAATGTAATAGTACTTAATGAAAAGGAATACTGTGTATATTGTTTCGACGAATCAGATAGTCTCAATAAAATCTATACATGAGGCCAAAGCTGTTCATATATATTAAATGACTTTATTATCTCTATACGCCTTACTAACTCTATGTGTCCTATTGTGAAAAAAAAAAACACAACGACAGTCAAGAACGGAATTCTTAATGTGAATTTCTCAGATTTTTGAGATGCCTAGTCCATTGGTTGGAAAGCCCGTTCGAAATTTAAACTTATTTGCAATATAATAAGGTCGTATTTTGTAGATCTCTCTCATACTTATTGTAGGCTATTGAGATCAAATTAAATATCCCACAAAAATAAACAAGCAGAATTAAACTTTGTGTCAAAGACATAAGTCATAAATTTCAATGCCAAAGTTTTAACTAAGGATGTTTCTCGTTAAAATCCCATCAAAAACATAAATGTAAAAAAGGAGAGCCAAGTTCAATACAGTTTTCATTACATCAGTCATTTTATAAAGTTATTCAACATATATATTTTGTAACTAGCTGTGCCCGCGGCTCCGCCCGCGTGGAATTCGGTTTGTGTCAGTAAGCTGCTAAATAAAAAAAAAATTGTAAATTACAATACATTACGCTGTATTTTTTTAATTCAAAAAATTATAACTTTTATAATTTCCTGCATGGTAATTTCTTAAAATAATCTTATTGTTTCATACTTTTTAGAGCGCGATTTGTAGTAGTCCGACTACGCCCGACTCTTTTAGTATGAGAAAGTCTAAGTCGCCTAGCTTTGGACCGCGTGCAGTGCGCCACATACGTCGGGCAATTCCCGACTCTTTTAGTATGAGGGCGCCGAAGGAGCCCGGCTTTGGAACGCATTTAGCGCGCCACGTGCGTCGGGCTTAGCCCGATGCTTTGAGTATGAGGGTGCCTTCGGCTCCCAACTTTGGCAAGCGTACAGCGTGTCACGTACGTCGGGTTACGCCCGACGCTTTGAGTATGAGGGAGGCGCCCGGCTTTGGAACGCGTACAGCGTATCACGTACGTCGGTCTACGCCCGACACTTTTAGTATGAGGGCGCCGAAGGCGCCCGGCTTTGGAACGCGTACGTTACGCCCGACGCTCTTAGTATGAGGGCGCCGGAGGTGTAACGTACGCCGGAGGTGGAATGCGTACAACGTGTCACGTACGTCGGGCTACTCCCGACGCTCTGAGTATGAGGGCGCCGAAGGCGCCCGGCTTTGGAACGCGTACAGCGCGACACGTACGTCGGGTTAAGTCCGAAGCAGTGCCGGATTAAGATATTTTGATGACGCGTAGCCCGACGCTTTGAGTATGAGGATGCCTTCGGCGCCCAACTTTGGCAAGCGTACAGCGTGTCACGTACGTCGGTCTACGCCCGACTCTTTTGGTATGAGGGCGCCGAAGACGCCCAGCTTTGAAACGCGTACGTTACGCCCGACGCTCTTAGTATGAGGGCGCCGGAGGCGCCCGGCTTTGGAATGCGTACAGCGTGTCACGTACGTCGGTCTACGCCCGACACTTTTAGTATGAGGGTGCCGTAGGCGCCCGGCTTTGGAACGCGTACAGCGCGCCACGTACGTCGGGCTACTCCCGACGCTCTGAGTATGAGGGCGCCGAAGGCGCCCGGCTTTGGAACGCGTACAGCGCGACACGTACGTCGGGTTAAGTCCGAAGCAGTGCCGGATTAAGATATTTTGATGACGCGTAGCCCGACGCTTTGAGTATGAGGATGCCTTCGGCGCCCAACTTTGGCAAGCGTACAGCGTGTCACGTACGTCGGTCTACGCCCGACTCTTTTGGTATGAGGGCGCCGAAGACGCCCAGCTTTGAAACGCGTACGTTACGCCCGACGCTCTTAGTATGAGGGCGCCGGAGGCGCCCGGCTTTGGAATGCGTACAGCGTGTCACGTACGTCGGTCTACGCCCGACACTTTTAGTATGAGGGTGCCGTAGGCGCCCGGCTTTGGAACGCGTACAGCGCGCCACGTACGTCGGGCTACTCCCGACGCTCTGAGTATGAGGGCGCCGAAGGCGCCCGGCTTTGGAACGCGTACAGCGCGACACGTACGTCGGGTTAAGTCCGAAGCAGTGCCGGATTAAGATATTTTGATGCCCTAAGCATTTCTAGACCCTGGTGCCTCCTCTCCCTAAGGTCATCAAGATTACATTATTTTTTTTTGGTAAATTGAGTGAAGTTCATTGCAACATTACAGCTGAGAATAGAAATCAGTCACATCATTTTATCAGGAAAATTGTCAGTGCCGCAGCAGTAATGTTCCAACAGAGTAGCCACCCGAATGTCACCTTTATCATATCTTAGGTGAGAATGTAATTGAAAACGCGAGCGAAGCGAGCGGGAAAATTTTTCGATATAAAAACGCAATTTGATAGACAGTTGTACATTTTTACTTTTAGTATGGAAATCAGTCACATCATTTTATCACGAAAATTGACAGTGCTGCAGCAGTAACGTTGTAACAGAGTAATGTTGCTGCAGTCGCCACCCGAATGTCACCTTTAACATACCTTAGAAAGTGATTGAAAACGCGAGCGATGCGAGCGCGAAAATTTTTCGATATAAAAATGCAATATGATAGACAGTTGTACATTTTCACTTTTAGTATGGAAATCAGTCACATCATTTTATGACGAAAATTGACAGTACCGCAGCAGTAACGTTGCAACAGAGTAATGCTGCTGCAGTCGCCACCCGAATGGCACCTTTATCATACCTTAGAAAGTTATTAAAAACGCGAGCGTAGCGAGCGCGAAAATTTTTCGATAAAAAAAACGCCTCAGCGAGGTTGTTTTCATGCATAAAAGATGCAAGAAAGCAGAGCTTGGAATTGACCAAGTGAATTGAATTGGCGAAGTGTGAGCAAGGCAGTAGGCCCAGCTGCGAAAGAGGAAAGCTTGGATTTGGATCCACGCCCAAGTGTAATTAAGGCAGAAGATCAACTTTGCCGTAAGGCAAAGTAATTCAATTAAATTTGTTGATTCCGTACCCCCTCATCTAAACTTATAGTTAATATGGCAAAAACCTTCCTCGGTGGCTATTCATGTCACTACGTATTAAATTCAGCGCCATCTGTTAGTTTACCAGGGTACTCAATAGTGGTAGCACATTTGAAAAAAGTTTGCCCCTCCTTCCTAAGTAGCGCCATAAGATTCAGGGGCAAACTTAAATCAAGCAAGTTTTGTGGCTACCCCCCCTTTTAAGGGTTGAATTTTTATAGCCTATAACCTGGCCGGAGATTGTCTCGACAGATTAGTAAAGTTTGCATCAAAATCCGTTCAGCCGTTTTCACGTGATGCGCGTTCAAATAAACAGACAAACAGATAAACAGATAAACAGACAAACAGACAAAAATTCTAAAAACTGTTGGAACGTGTTCTGTTATCGATTTTAAGTATCCCTAGCCAACTTTTTTTCAAATATCTTCCAAGTACAGACTTTCGACCCTCTACAGCTTTATTATAATGTATAGATAGATGTATAGATTCTGATAAAAACTGGCCAAGCCAAATCTAACCTACTTTAAGATCTCACATTTTTTTTAAATAACAGCAATCGTTAGAGGTATCCAATAAAGCAAAGAAATAGAGTTTAATACTTTTTTATAATGTTATTTTGTTCCTATAAATACATATTTGGATTTTGCATAGAACTTGGCACTCATTTAGATCTCCATTCTTTTGGCGGCGAACCCCACAGCCAAGCATAATTTTTGTATTGAACTTGGCTCTCCTTTTTTACATTTATGTTTTTGATGGGATATCAATACTTTTTGTAAAGAAAACTAGGCAGGTATTGAGATTTAATGTTTTTTCTTGTGTTTCCGCTGCATGTTTTTTACTTCTGTTCTTTGTATTAATTATGTGGTGCCGCGCGCCGCCAACGACACACCGTTGGCCGGTTGTTTAGCGCGTATTACAGGTTTTTTGTATGGGGACCCCCCCTATTTTTTAACTTTTTTTATTTTTAGATTTTTTCCTACGCTTACACACAATTACCGAGCTGGATTCCAAATTTCATCCTTCTAGGTCATCTGGAAGTAGGTTAGGTTTAGGTACTTATATGTCAGTCACAATAAAAAATGGTTTTTTGTATGGGGACCCCCCCTATTTTATAACTTTTTTTTTTATTTTTAGATTTTTCCTACGCTTTCACACATTAACTGAGCTGGATTCCAAATTTCATCCTTCTAGGTCATCTGGAAGTAGGCTAGGTTTAGGTACTTATATGTCAGTCACAATAAAAAATGGTTTTTTTTGTATGGGGACCCCCCCTATTTTATAACTTTTTTTATTTTTAGATTTTTTCCTACGCTTTCACACAATAACTGAGCTTGATTCCAAATTTCATCCTTCTAGGTCATCTGGAAGTAGGTTAGGTTTAGGTACTATAAGTCTGTCAGTGAGTCTTAAAATTTACGACTTTTTGACCTTCATATCTTTATAACCGTTTGAGCTAGCTAAGGAACATAACATCAATATTTCATTGCATGTTTGAGAAAAGGTAATTTCCTACTTTTCGCACTTGTATAATAGTAATGTATTATTCCTTTTGGTTTTGCCACAGTAGATTGTATTTTTATCAACCTAAACCGATTAAGACCGATTATCGGCGCGGGCCACGGGAGCCTCGCCAAAACACGTGCTCGTTGCTCGTCTCTGAGTAGTAAATAGATACTTACCGTGTGGTAAATCTGAAAAAAAATAACGATGACATTACTTGCCAAATTCCATAGTTCTAGGTCAACATTAACTACCCTATCCATTTTGATTCCCTTGAGAGTGTCGAAATATACGTTTTTATTTGCGGCATAAACGCGTGGCTAACAACCAGCTCCTAGCGTACCTTGAGGACCTCCAGCTCATAAGTGACCGGCAATACGGCTTCCGCCATGGTCGTGGCGCTGGTGATCTTCTGGTATATTTCACTCACCGTAGGGCCAGCGCCATTGAGAGCAAGCTCTGGCAATTAGCCTAGATATCGCAAAGGATTTCGATAGGGTTTGGCACAAGCCGCTTCTCTCCAAGCTTTCTTAGTACGCGCTCCCGATGGACACGCACATGGGTCGCCAGCTTTCTATCTGGGCGTAGCATTACAGCGCTTATTGACGGACAATGCTCAAACCTCCGGCCCATTAACGCTGGCGTACCCCAAGGATCTGTTTTGTTACCTACTCTGTTCATCATTCATATCAATGATATGCTATTGAGTAGCAATATCTATTGCTGTGCGTTGACAGCACGGGTGACTGCATGAAGACTTGATGGTTTAAAGGTCAAATGTGCTGCACTCCTTAAAGGGATAAGTTCGCCTTTGTACTGCCTATCCTGTGCCATAAATTTGTATTTTGTACATTAAAGAGTTTATACATACATGCATACATACAAATTATTAATTATTATGTTCCAAAAAAAGTAATATCAAAAATTATGTTGAAAATGTTGAAATTGCATGTTTAGTACTATGTTTGTCCCTAGTACACTGTTAGTACTACTATGCTACTGTAGTAGTACTATGTTTGTAGATCCCTGGAGGTTTGATGACCATTTTCTATTTCTAACAGAATTTACCATTTGTTATGTTAATTATTAATGTATTCTTTAAACTACCTACTTTCCCAAAAATGTGACTTTTCTTTAAGTTTTATCTTTAAGTTTTACCTATGTAATTTCCTAGCACTATTAAGATACTGGAGATCGGCATAACACCGTCCGTATATGTTGTGCTGCCAACGGATTAAAGGCCGACCGCCATGTTACCGTATCTGTAGATACCGCATTTCGCGTAACTTAAAATGTAAGTATGCAATTTTAGACTGTCCATATTTTGAATTTGGCATAATTAATTCATATGAATACAATTTTAGTTTTAAATACGTCTTATCGGTGGTTCTTGTACTACTTATTCGTATTATATAAAAAACTGGTCAAGTGCGAGTCGGACTCGCGTTTCAAGGGTTCCGTACATCACACAATTTTCAAATTTTTTTTTATACGAGAAACGTGACGTGAGTGAAACGTCTTGAAAAACCCGAATGGGTCAATCAAAAACCAGATGTAACATGAAGTTTTCTGGCGTGGTGGCATATCTCTGAAGATTAAATGCCGAACAATAGTACCTACAAGTGTCCAAATGCGTAGAGCTGAACACTCGAGCGTCCGACGGGTCGCGCTTCCTACAACTTCCGAAAGTGTTTTAAAAGCGAAGGCCGAAGAGAGATAATACCTACAGGGTGACCAAAAAATAAGTGTATTCCCGTAGCCAAGGAGGTTTTGGGATTATACTCAGCAACTTTTAGTATGGGACCAACCCCGAAATCGCGAAAATAGAAGTATCCTCCCATAGAAAACGGACCAGCCAAAATGTATGAAACAGCCAAATTTTTCTTCGCGATTTCAAGGTTGCACGTTGGCAACGGGAATACACTTAGTTTATTTTTTAGCCACCCTGTATACCTACTGCTTTTTAAAACACGTAACAATAGTAACCTAATCAATCAGTACAGTCAGCAGCAGAAGTTGCTAAGCGGGAGAGTGGTTTAAAATGATCTGGACGCGACTTTATATTTAAGACAATAAGAGCATGTCAAGGTAATTTTGAACACCTCGGCCGCTTAGCAACTTCTGCTGTTGACTGTACTACAAGTACCATTGCGACTATGTGCCAGATACAGCCTAGTCGCATTTTTTGTCTTCAGTCCGACTCTCGCTTGAAGCTAAAGGCACGCCTCTTTGGGGAGCTTCGGGCCTTCGGCTTTATGCGGATATCGGGCTAGGGCCTTCGCAATAGCTGTCTACATCATGTTTCACTGAAAGTATTGCGGCTGTGTCCCTAAAAAAACCTAAACCGCATTTTGTTTTTAAATCCGACTCACGCTTGACTCTAGATTTGTAATAAGTTTTCCTGTCATCTTTAGGTAAAGGACTATTTTGTGTATTTTTTTCAGAATTTTAGACTAAGTAGTTTCGGAGATAGAGGGGGGGGGAATGGTAATTTTTTGTCTATTTTCTTGAATAACTTCTAAACGTTTTATCGTAAATTTATAAGAAATAGTACATTTCGATGCTAGTGCGGAAGGTATGTCATTACTTCACGAGTATCGAGATATCTTGCCACGAGCCGCAGGCGAGTGGCAAGACTCGGGACGAGTGAAGAATGACATTTCCGCACGTGTATCGAACGACGTTTTTTAATACAGTTGCGAAAAAATAAGAAAAACATTGTTAATCGTACACTAAACAAAAGTGGTAACAGTGACAGCTCGGTTAGACGTCGTCTTTAAGTATATTATATCTATGGGCGTTTGACAGCTATTCCGTTCCATTCAGTCAACTTATTAAGAACGGAATTTTCAATATTGAATATTAAAAAATAAACGTGTTATAATGATGAAGAGGTAAGTAATTAAATATGAAATATGTAATATTTTTCCTATTCTTACATTAACGGTAGGTTTTTATGCTGATTACGACGTTTAAAGGAAACTAATGTCAACACTCATCAATAAGTAGTCGTGAATTAGAACAAGTATAAATTTAAAAAAATTGGAAAAGTAAAAAGCACTAGTTCGAGATAACCAACTTTCCGCACGCTAAACAGCTACGTAAAGTAGCACTTTTTGAGCAACTGTATTAAAAAATTCATTTGTTGACGTTACATATCCGTCTTTGGGTCACAGACTTACATATGTGTACCAAATTTAAACTTAATTGGTCCGGTAGTTTCGGAGCAAATTGGCTGTGACAGACGGACAGACGGACAGACAGACGCACGAGTGATCCTATAAGGGTTCCGTTTTTTTCCTTTTGAGGTACGGAACCCTAATAAAGAAACGGAACATAATTTTGTCAGTTATGATAAGTTCTTTGTTTTAATCGTTAACGTCGATTTTCTCGAAATGCCAATTTCAAATATACGTGAGTTTGGCTGGACACGGCAGTCTTGCGTATTCGAGCGATAAAGAGGCAGATAGCTCAAGTTTCGATTTTCGCGTTTCCGTGTGTGAAAACTTGTAAAAAACAGTTTAAGGCACAGTATGTATGAGTTACTCAATGGTTTACGAAGGGTGCTAGTGCTGCACTGTGGCGGCAGCACATTGCAGTAATACCCCCTATTAAGAAGTTTTTTTTCAGTTACTGACCCCGTAATTTTATTAATCCCACCAAAAACATAAATGTAAAAAAGGAGAGCCAAGTTCAATACAAAAATTATGCTTGGCTGTGGGGCTCGCCGCAAAAAGAATGGAGATCTAAATGAGTGCCACTGCCAAGTTCTATGCAAAATCCAAATATGTATTTATAGGAACAAAATAACATTATAAACAAGTATTAAACTCTATTTCTTTGCTTTATTGGATACCTATAACAATTGCTGTTATTTAAAAAAATGTGAGATCTTAAAGCAGGTTAGATTTGACTTGGCCAGTTTTCATTATATCAATCATTTTATTTACCTATATTGTAATTCTGATAAAACCTGGCCAAGCCAAATCTAACCTACTTTAAGATCTCACATTTTTTTAAATAACAGCAATTGTTATAGGTATCCAATAAAGCAAAGAAATAGAGTTTAATACTTGTTTATAATGTTATTTTGTTCCTATAAATACATATTTGGATTTTGCATAGAACTTGGCAGTGGCACTCATTTAGATCTCCATTCTTTTTGCGGCGAGCCCCACAGCCAAGCATAATTTTTGTATTGAACTTGGCTCTCCTTTTTTACATTTATGTTTTTGGTGGGATATCAATACTTTTTGTAAAGAAAACTAGGCAGGTATTGAGATTTAATGTTTTTTCTTGTGTTTCCGTTGTATGGTTTTTACTTCTGTTCTTTATATAATTATGTGGTGCCGCGCGCCGCCGACGACACACCGTTGGCCGGTTGTTTAGAGCGTATTACAAGTTTTTTGTATGGGGACACCACTTATTTTTTGACTAAACTTTATTTTAATTTAGCAAATATAATAATACATATATTGGGGTAGTTTCAAATATCTGCTTGTAACGGTTCCAACGCTACAATGAAAAAATATTTTTTGTATGGGGACCCCCCCTATTTTTTAACTTTTTTTTATTTTTAGATTTTTTCCTACGCTTACACATAATAACCGAGCTGGATTCCAAATTTCATCCTTCTAGGTCATCTGGAAGTAGGTTAGGTTTAGGTACTTATATGTCAGTCCCAACAAAAAATGGTTTTTTTGTATGGGGACCCCCCCTATTTTTAAACTTTATTTTATTTTTAGATTTTTTCCTATGGTTACATACAATAACCGAGCTGGATTCCAAATTTCATCCTTCTAGATCATCTGGAAGTAGGTTAGGTTTAGGTACTTATATGTCAGTCCCAATAAAAAGTGGTTTTTTTTGTATGGGGACCCCCCCTATTTTTTAACTTTATTTTATTTTTAGATTTTTTCCTACGGTTACACACAATTATCAAGCTGGATTCCAAATTTCATCCTTCTAGGTCATCTGGAAGTAGGTTAGGTTTAGGTACTATAAGTCATAAGTCAGTCTTAAAATTTACGACTTTTTGACCTTCATACCTTTATAACCGTTTGAGCTAGCTTCATGAAATTTGGGCTTCTAGATATCCTTATGGATATAATTAAACACACGTAGTTTTATGTGTTTACGTCAAAGATGTTTTGAGTTATAGAAGGGTCAAAAGTGGCACCAAGTGGTTCATGTAATATTACACTCGGCGCTGGCTAGCCAGTTCCTTTGCTTGAACTTGGCTTGACACGCTGCCGCGTGTCTAGATTTACCCAGTAGTAGGGCAAACATAAAGAGATAAAATGGCATGACATTACGAGATACGAGCTTTTTACCTTGACACTCTTGACAGTTACTTTAAAAAGCTCGTATCCCGTAACTTTTATGTTGTATTACAATGCGCGCCGAATTATTTTGTATGGTTAAAATTACTATCATTGTATTTCTAAGCAATATCTAGGTATCTTAATGTATACGTCTTAGGTCCTATGTTAACCACCGTTTAAATATTCGCCCGTATTGAATTTACACACTGTATAGATAAATAAATGCTTAGATACATACATGCTTAGATACATAGAAAATACCGATGACTCAGGAACAGATATTTGGGTTCAATAAATGCCCGTACCGGGATTCGAACCCAGTGCCATCGGCTTCACAGGCAGGGTCACTACCCGCTAGGCTAGACCGGTCGTCTATACAAGAAAACTGATTATAGCACTTTGGAAAATTATTTTTCTATGAGGGTTGAGAGGGTTTATATTAAACGTTTAAGACTTTTGTGTACGCACCGTGGAGTATCCAGGTCAGAGGGATGCCGCGATCACTCGACACGTCGAAGTATTTGATGTTCCTGGGGTAGGGCCAGGACACGTGATCAAGGAGGAAGTGCTCCCGCCAGTGGATCCAGCGAGGCTGCGACATGAGGAACCAGCCGGAGGTCTTGTTCCACACGACGCTGTACTCCGTCCAGAGGTCTGCACCTCGAAGCGCGTTGGGGTTGTCGATCACCTTCGGCGGCTCCCGCTCTTCCTGCCACAACTTGGTCATTAACCGGGATCCACCCCACCACCAGCTGCTGCTGCTACCCCATCGGCCGTTGAGGACCACCTGGAACACGACCGAACGAGTCAACTGTTTATCTCAACCATCATGTTACGTGCCTACTTCAAAATATTGATATCAAATGTGGTAAACCAGGGCCCATCCCCTCATCTGACATAATATTGTTTATCCGAAATATACTTCGCATAACATGTATCGCCGAAACAAATCAAATCAAATCAAATATCATTTATTATCAGGCAACTAAGGCCCATAGATACATACCTTACAAACTAACATACATACAATAGTAAAATCTTACAAGCTAAAAAATTATTTCGGCGACACGGCGGTTTTCAGTTGTGTCGCATGTTCCGGTGTAGGATTTGGTAGATTCCCACGGAACCGCCGAAACACTACACCCTTCGGCCAGAAGTCCGCGCTCGCGATGGTTTCCAGCAGCGGCCGCGGCACGCGCACGACGAAAGAGCTGAAGTGCACGTAATGGCGCGATCGCAGCTGGAACACTTTCAGTTCGTAACGGCTCTTCTTGCGAACATATTCCACCACATCGTCAACCGTGGTGGAAACGTGCAGGCGCGATACATATAGCGCCGTATTCGGCGTGGCAACTCTCAGGCCAGAAGCAATATCTAGCTCCGCAGTGCCACACTGGCTCTTGCGAGGCGCCTTGCGCGGCTTCCTCTCCTTCGACGCCTGTCTGAATCCTTTTTCAGCGCGGGGTGGCTTCTCATTACGAGAAACACGTTCAGGTACCCTCGAAGGTGCTTTTCTTCGTTTTGCAGCAGCAGCGTAATCGAGACCAGGAGTCGCTGATACACCAACTGGAGCAGATGACGGTACGACGAGACGCGGCGTGCGGGGTGCGGGGGGCGAGTCGGCGGCGGGGACTGGCGTCATATCGCCCGTTGCTGACCCAGCATTGCACACAATTGCACGCGCATCACTACACGAGCCTAAGTCAGTGGCCTCGTGTGACCTACATACCGAAACAGTGTCACGGAGTGTCACTACCTCAGTACGAAGTTCACAAATGGTGTTATTTGCGACCTCTAACTTAGACTGCACCTCTGCTAGACTCGTCTTCAGGAATGTTATGTCCTTCAGCAGCCTGGTGACGTCGACGTGATCGAAGGTAACCGGCGGTAACCGGTCTAGCCGCTTCGCAAGGAAGGCAGGCACGTCGTCTGGATTCGTCTCCTTGAACACTTTAATTATGTCCTGAAGACTCTTCACACCCCCATCCCTCCGACGGGATGGCATCTGGTCAGTTTTGCCGATCGTCTGGAATAGCAGCGCCTTGCCACTGTAAATGTCGTCTTCACTGAAACTTGATTTGCAGATCTGCCTGATGCTGACTTCGTCCATGGTGTCGACGGCATTCTGTACGAACGCCAGTAATTCATTCGCTACGAGTTGTTGCGAACCCATTACGAAAAGATCCGAGGCAGCGACCTAATTCGCGCCGATCGCGAATAATTATATTATTCTATACTAGCTGTGCCCGCGGCTCCGCCCGCGTGGAATTCGGTTTGTGTCAGTAAGCTGCTAAATATAAAAAAAAATTGTAAATTACAATACATTACGCTGTATTTTTTTATTCAAAAAATTATAACATTTATAATTTCCTGCATGGTAATTTCTTAAAATAATCTTATTGTTTCATACTTTTTAGAGCGCGATTTGTAGTAGTCCGACTACGCCCGACTCTTTTAGTATGAGAAAGTCTAAGTCGCCTAGCTTTGGACCGCGTGCAGTGCGCCACATACGTCGGGCAATTCCCGACTCTTTTAGTATGAGGGCGCCGAAGGAGCCCGGCTTTGGAACGCATTTAGCGCGCCACGTGCGTCGGGCTTAGCCCGATGCTTTGAGTATGAGGGTGCCTTCGGCTCCCAACTTTGGCAAGCGTACAGCGTGTCACGTACGTCGGGTTACGCCCGACGCTATGAGTATGAGGGAGGCACCCGGCTTTGGAACGCGTACAGCGTATCACGTACGTCGGTCTACGCCCGACACTTTTAGTATGAGGGCGCCGAAGGCGCCCGGCTTTGGAACGCGTACGTTACGCCCGACGCTCTTAGTATGAGGGCGCCGGAGGTGTAACGTACGCCGGAGGTGGAATGCGTACAACGTGTCACGTACGTCGGGCTACTCCCGACGCTCTGAGTATGAGGGCGCCGAAGGCGCCCGGCTTTGGAACGCGTACAGCGCGACACGTACGTCGGGTTAAGTCCGAAGCAGTGCCGGATTAAGATATTTTGATGACGCGTAGCCCGACACTTTGAGTATGAGGATGCCTTCGGCGCCCAACTTTGGCAAGCGTACAGCGTGTCACGTACGTCGGTCTACGCCCGACTCTTTTGGTATGAGGGCGCCGAAGACGCCCAGCTTTGAAACGCGTACGTTACGCCCGACGCTCTTAGTATGAGGGCGCCGGAGGCGCCCGGCTTTGGAATGCGTACAGCGTGTCACGTACGTCGGTCTACGCCCGACACTTTTAGTATGAGGGTGCCGTAGGCGCCCGGCTTTGGAACGCGTACAGCGCGCCACGTACGTCGGGCTACTCCCGACGCTCTGAGTATGAGGGCGCCGAAGGCGCCCGGCTTTGGAACGCGTACAGCGCGACACGTACGTCGGGTTAAGTCCGAAGCAGTGCCGGATTAAGATATTTTGATGCCCTAAGCATTTCTAGACCCTGGTGCCTCCTCTCCCTAAGGTCATCAAGATTACATTATTTTTTTTTGGTAAATTGAGTGAAGTTCATTGCAACATTACAGCTGAGAATAGAAATCAGTCACATCATTTTATCAGGAAAATTGTCAGTGCCGCAGCAGTAATGTTCCAACAGAGTACCTAATGCTGCTGCATTCGCCACCCGAATGTCACCTTTATCATATCTTAGGTGAGAATGTAATTGAAAACGCGAGCGAAGCGAGCGGGAAATTTTTTCGATATAAAAACGCAATTTGATAGACAGTTGTACATTTTTACTTTTAGTATGGAAATCAGTCACATCATTTTATCACGAAAATTGACAGTGCTGCAGCAGTAACGTTGTAACAGAGTAATGTTGCTGCAGTCGCCACCCGAATGTCACCTTTAACATACCTTAGAAAGTGATTGAAAACGCGAGCGATGCGAGCGCGAAAATTTTTCGATATAAAAATGCAATATGATAGACAGTTGTACATTTTCACTTTTAGTATGGAAATCAGTCACATCATTTTATGACGAAAATTGACAGTACCGCAGCAGTAACGTTGCAACAGAGTAATGCTGCTGCAGTCGCCACCCGAATGGCACCTTTATCATACCTTAGAAAGTTATTAAAAACGCGAGCGTAGCGAGCGCGAAAATTTTTCGATAAAAAAAACGCCTCAGCGAGGTTGTTTTCATGCATAAAAGATGCAAGAAAGCAGAGCTTGGAATTGACCAAGTGAATTGAATTGGCGAAGTGTGAGCAAGGCAGTAGGCCCAGCTGCGAAAGAGGAAAGCTTGGATTTGGATCCACGCCCAAGTGTAATTAAGGCAGAAGATCAACTTTGCCGTAAGGCAAAGTAATTCAATTAAATTTGTTGATTCCGTACCCCCTCATCTAAACTTATAGTTAATATGGCAAAAACCTTCCTCGGTGGCTATTCATGTCACTACGTATTAAATTCAGCGCCATCTGTTAGTTTACCAGGGTACTCAATAGTGGTAGCACATTTGAAAAAAGTTTGCCCCTCCTTCCTAAGTAGCGCCATAAGATTCAGGGGCAAACTTAAATCAAGCGAGTTTTGTGGCTACCCCCCCTTTTAAGGGTTGAATTTTTATAGCCTATAACCTGGCCGGAGATTGTCTCGACAGATTAGTAAAGTTTGCATCAAAATCCGTTCAGCCGTTTTCACGTGATGCGCGTTCAAATAAACAGACAAACAGATAAACAGATAAACAGATAAACAGACAAACAGACAAAAATTCTAAAAACTGTTGGAACGTGTTCTGTTATCGATTCTAAGTATCCCCAGCCAACTTTTTTTCAAATATCTTCCATGTACAGACTTTGGACCGTCTACAGCTTTATTATATGTATAGATAGATAGATAGAAGATAGATTGTGCAGTAATGCGCGTCCGATTCCAAGCGCGCATAGCACTTCACTCGAGCGATACAATAATACATCTTTTAGTCGAATGATAATTTTGCATTAATATTACTTGGCGTTATTATTACTATGCATACAATACATTTTGCAGCATATTATTTAGCAGAAGATTACTTTTGCACACTTGCGTTTAGCAAAATTTAATGTACCATAATCATCCTGCAGCATACTTTTATTATGGCATAATGTTTTTTCTGCTAGCAGAAAAGTGGATTACGTTAAGTAAGAACTGTGAACCCCAAACAAAATTGAACCTGTGCCAGAAAAGATTATGTTAGGTAGGAACAACGGCCTCCTGTATAGAACGAACGGATACCAGAAAAGTGGGTTAGGTTACGTTAGAACTGCGACCTCATACAAAACGAACGGCCACCAGAAAAGTAAGTTAGGTTAGGTTAGAACTGTGACCTACAAAAACGAACAACTGCCAGAAAATTAGATTAGGTTAGGAAGAGCATGATAATGATATACGTATTAGGTTATATAAATAAATGAAGCAATTTTTTTATAATATTTTCTATTACCCGATAGACTTTATACTAATTCTTTTACCATATACTTATTTATAAACACTTTAAAAACTAGCAAACAGCAATTTCGTCATAACTCTGTCCTTCTGTAAGTACCTACATAAATATGTTACCTATTCACTAAAGAAAATAAAATGATATTCCTCAAATTATCCCATTAATTATCATAAAAACCCCATATCCCATTGATTCGGTTAAATTGTGTTCTACTTAATGTATGGGGAAGACAAACTAATTATAGCCAGCCTTTTATGAATGTAGTATGATACCTTAGGGTATGGTGCTTTACGCACACTAGCGTCCCTTCCCCTCCCTCTGACGCAACCCCACTTTTTGGCTGAAATATGTCCCGGTTCACAGTTTTTTACATTTCTTGAGAAAAGTATACATTTGAGGAAAAAAGTGTCAATGAAAGATATAATCCTTAATAAATACTTAATAAAAAAGGTCATATTATTTTTTTATATGGTGCACAATATTCATGTATTAGCTTGTTAAAATTCGAAATAACATGAAACGGAGGAGGGGCCAAATGACTGAACTAGATACACTTATGAAACTTTCAGTAGGAGTAGCAGAGAAAGCGGTATTATTGCTTGTTCTTGTCACAGTCCCACTTTTTGTTTGTTCGCCCCATAAATTAAATGAATAACCCGACCGACTTACGAATTTTGTCATTTAAAGAAAGAAGAAAGAAATACATTTATTTGACGTCACAACATATGTTGAAGAACGCCTTAAGAATAACGCCTGACAAAACCCTCATCGCAAATCCATCGCCCCTCCGGCGCGAATAATTATTAGACTAGGATATATTAGTTTTAAGCACTTACTCTTAAGCTTTTGTACCGACTGGTAATAAATTAGTCATGTAGTAAAATATATTACGCTAGTTTCCATTTTCCTCCTAAAGACCTAAACATGGTCCTTACGACACGGATGGAAGACACCAGTGACTAAAAATAATACGGTCAAGAGGAATTGTGGAATTACTGGAGAGTTACCTATCAATTGGCATCGGGTGGCACCATCATCTCGAACAAAGAAGAGACAAAGGATCGTCGAAAGTGGTCGAGATTTGATATATTACAAGACTTTAGTAAAGAAAAGTTGTAATCCAGTGCTAATTGTGTGTATTAAATTTAATCCAGCACTCTACAGGTATTATTTAAGCGTAATTTAACTCTGTGACAAAGGTTAGTACACACGTGTCAAGCTTTGTTCTTTAACTTTAGATTTAATTTAAGTGTACCGGTCTGATTTAGTTACAACTTATTAATTTAATAAAAATACTAGTTTAAAAAATAAGTAATTTAATAAATATACAAAATCAGAACGCTTAATATTCACACTTAAACGCTTAAAGCTTACACTGCACTTGCCATCAACATTAATTTTAATTAGTTAAAAATCAAATGTACAATTAACATTATCCTTAAATTCATTTCAAGTGCTTTTACGTGAATATCGTACACCTATAATTGTAGACTGCTAAGATTATTTAACCTTAAAATTGTAACTTTAACTTTTGCTTGCTTATTGCTAGGGCACTTTCATTGATTGTTATTTCTCCTTCTCAAATTTGTAACATAAATATTCCAGGTTGACTACACTCGCTTCCCAAAAATGACTGAAGAAAAGGAGCTAATTGCCAGGCGGGCCAGCTATAAAGGCCGACTAACCATATTTGAGAAATATATGGATGATTTGGACGTTGCTTCACTGACATCGGCTGAGGTAAATGAATTGCAGTTGCGTATGGGCAAAATTGAGTCGTTGTATGGCCGTTATGATGAGATTCAATTGGAACTTGAGTGCAGTTCGAGTAACTCTGACACTCAGTTAGCTGAGCGAGCAGAGTTTGAAAGTAGGTATTTTAAATTACTTTCCAAGGCGCAAGACATATTGGCCAAACACGCCAAACAGCAAGAATCGAGTTTCAACTCAGCCGCAAGCGACCAATCATCGCGTAAAGGAAATAATAAGCTTGTTCGGTTACCGACTATTCAATTGCCAAAATACAATGGTTCCTATGAAAATTGGTTAGGCTTTCGCGACACCTTTACTAGCCTCATTCACTCCAACGACGGCATTGACGACATAAATAAATTTCACTACCTTAGGACTTCCCTGGAGGCATCCGCAGCAGTCGTCATACAGTCGGTGGAATTCTCGTCTGACAACTACGCGTTGGCTTGGAGACTTCTATGTGATCGCTTCAACAACAAGCGCCAGTTGCTGCATAATCATGTATCGGCCTTGTTCAATATTGAACCGATTGCACGAGAATCTTCCAGCCACATTAAAAGGGTCATAGATCAGGTTAACAAAAACCTTCGTTCGTTAGAAACACTAGGCGAGCCCGTCAAAGAATGGTCAACACTTCTCATTCACTTAATTTCACAGAAGTTAGACACAAAATCATTTCGTGAGTGGGAAGAGTTCAAAGGCGGTTTAGATAAAAACAAATCAGTTACTTTCGAGGAATTCTTAACTTTCTTACAAAACCGTGCTGATTTACTCGAAACACTCGAATTATCATCGAATCAGTCACTTCAACACACTAAAAGTGCCACTAAAATAAAAACTATGATAGCAGTGCATGATAAAATAGGTAATAATAACAACAAAACTCAGCCGCCGGCGACAAAGCCGTGCCCGAGATGTAAGGGCGATCATTGCTTATCAAACTGTGCGCAATTCCTTGCGTTAAGTAATGCGGCTCGGTTGCAATCATTACCTAAACAACATAGTACATGGAAAAAATAAATAAAAGAAAAGTATGCAGACATAAAAGAGATTAGGACGCTAAAATAGGATCCCCACTCAGCATGATGCCGCGGCAGACCGTGGCGCTGGTTTTCTGTGGGGACCTGACTTAATCTAAAAATTGATGGCGACACGTACGCCAACGATACACAAATACCAACGACACATAAATTTGGTATATTGTCAGGAATGTCAAAACGCGTTTTTAATATTGTCGCATTGCGTATGTTTTGTCCCTCGCGGAGGCACGCGTATACCACTTCTATAGGATGCTACCTTCTATGACACATCGAGACATGAATTTAAAATATTAACCCACCAAAAACATTCTGTAAAAAACTAGCCAAGTCTCGATGGAGCTGCTTGTTTATCTCTAAAAAGTAATGAAATCTAGACAAAGTCGTGCCAAGTCTAAGGTTCCTTACTGCGATTTCTTTATTATTATAGTTAATGTTGCGTGACTTGGCCGTTGAAGGGTACACAAGGGTACAAAACCAGGTGCTCCATGACACCATTGCACCAATCTGCCTGCGTTCACGATAGCGTTTATGTCAATGCCAAACTGATGGTAGCCGTAAAGGTCCAAATTACCAGACCAATGACACTATGTTGTCAAGTCACGGCACAATATTTATAGTAGGTAAGTACTTATTCAAATAAATGTCAGTGAGCGTTATTACGCCCAGATAATATAGTTGTGTTTGCTCAGAGCAAAAAAAGGTCAACCACGGCGTTGCATGAACAAGAGATTTCCTTTAGCAGGATTGGTCCTTAGGACCCAAGGATGGATTTAAGAAGTGGAGCCACCCAGATTTTTGATGCAGGTGGGGGGTGGGGGGGGGTTAAGCGTCTGCGACGTTTGAGGTTAATATTTTTTTAAGTTTAGGTTCTAAGTCAAGTTTAGTATCATTTTCAACTAAATCAAAGATATAGACATAGATTTCATCGAAATCGGTTCAACGTTTATTGATTTCCCATACAATCCTACACCTTACCATTCATTAATAAGGTTTTTTTTTGGAATAAAAACTATCCTATGTTCTTCCCCGGCACTCAAACTATCCCTATACCAAATTTTATCTAAATCGGTTCAGCGGTTATTGAATCCCCATACAAATTTCCTCCTCCCTTTTCACACCCTTAAGGGATAATTATTGAGATTAAAAGTATGCTATGTTATTCCCTGGGACTCAAACTATCTCTGTACCAAATTTTAACTAAATTGGTTCAGCAGTTTAAGCGTGAAAAGGAATTAAAAAAAAAGTATTTTTTTCATATTTTATGTGTTTTTACTTCGGAATGGTGTCATTATGATATCAGAAATGAATTCGGCACCCCTGATTTATACGGAAACGATACCAAACTTGACCTAGTAGCTTAAATGATACAGATATCAAGATCAAGTTTAGACCCCCCCCCCTAAGAATTTACATCAAAAATCTCGGTGGCTCCACTTCTTGAATCCATCCCTGGGTCCTGGGACCAATCCTGCCAAAGGAAATCTCTTGTTCATGCAACGCCGTATATTAGCTCCAGCACCATCCACTAATAGGTTTTCCACGTAAATTGTAGCCTATTTAACACGAAACACTATTGTATTGTCCGAAAAATAAGTACCTATCATTTAAAATAAATTTAAGATTATGTTCAGCGGACGTGCCAGTAGGTTTTAACAAGCTACCTGCGTTATCTCTATAATAATAATTACAGTGAAACCTGGATAAGTGGAATCTCAAGGGATGAGCAAATTTGTCTCACTTAAAGAGGTTTTTCACTTACCCAGGCTCTCAGTTAGCCAGGTACAAATAAATTTCTGTCTCATTTACAGAGGGTTCCATTAATAGAGGTGAGAATAGAGTATATTTCAGTTATAGAGGTGGTTAATAAGGTATTTAGTAATTATCTTTAAAAATAAATAAGGTAAAATAATCCTTGTCCCTAAATATTTTTAAGTCTGTTTAAATATTTATTTGAATTTATTTTGAATGATTCTCCAAAGGATAGATATTTCAAAATTAAATTAAATTTGATACGGACTTCATTGCGTATTAGAAATTTAATAAATGAAAATTTATTTTTTCGTGTTACTTATCAAAATTTCAGCTTTCGTTTCGATAGTTTTAACTACTTACATAAATTAACTAAATCAATCTTGAAATTGTTTAGACACAATAAGGCAAATGCGGAATTTGTGGATAAACTAAGAGTTAGTAAGAATACGGAAATTGAGTCAAAGTTAGAGAGGTCATAGATTGACGTTATCTCAGATACAGAGGTCAATTCCCTATAAAATACTAAAAAACAATTAGGAAAATGTAATCTTATAAATATAGTCTCAGTAAAAGAGGTAAAATACACTCTCTGTCTCAATTATAGAGGTAAATGTGACTATAAAATCACAACAACGAATCCCAGTTATAGAGGTTCGTTTTTTCTCAGTAACAGAGGTAATTCAGTGCTAAAGTGTCGGGACCGCACCATGAGTCCCAGCTATAGAGGTTTCTCACTTATCCAGGTCCCATTTAACTAGGTTTCACTGTATTAAGAAAAAACAAGTGCGAGTCGGACTCGCGCACGAAGGGTTCCGTAACATAATGAAAAAAAAAAAAAAACAAAAAGAAAAAAAAAAACGGTCACCCATCCAAGTACTGACCACTCCCGACGTTGCTTAACTTTGGTCAAAAATCACGTTTGTTGTATGGGAGCCCCATTTAAATCTTTATTTTATTCTGTTTTTAGTATTTGTTGTTATAGCGGCAACAGAAATACATCATCTGTGAAAATTTCAACTGTCTAGCTATCACGGTTCGTGAGATAAAGCCTGGTGACAGACGGACGGACGGACAGCGAAGTCTTAGTAATAGGGTCCCGTTTTACCCTTTGGGTACGGAACCCTAAAAATGAGAGAGGCTGCATCAGGGACACAGCCGCTATGGCTGACGTGAAACGTGGTGTGGACCGCCAATGCGAAGGCCGAAGGCCCGAAGCGTCTAAGATGTCAGTGCTTAAACACATAACAATAGTACAAGTGTCTAAATGCGAAGGCCGAAGGCCGAGCTCCGCGTACGGCCGAAGGCCCGAAGCGTCCAGGATTTAAGTGCTTTAACATAGAACAATAGTACCTACAAGTGTCTAAATGCGAAGGCCGAAGGCCGAGCTACGCGTAGGGCCGAAGGGTCCAAGATTTAAGTGCTTAAACACATAACAATATTACAAGTGTCTACATGCGAAAGCCGTAGGCCGAGCTCCGCGTAGGCCGAAGACCCGAAGCGTCCAGGATTTAAGTGCTTTAACATAGAACAATAGTACCTACAAGTGTCTAAATGCGAAGGCCGAAGGCCGAGCTCCGCGTAGGGCCAAAGGCCCGAAGCGTCCAGGATTTAAGTGCTATATCAAAGGACAACAGTACAAGTGTCTAAATGCGAAGGCCGAAGGCCGAGCTCCGCGTAGGGCCGAAGGCCCGAAGCTCCCAAGATGTCAGTGCTTAAACACATAACAATATTACAAGTGTCTAAATGCGAAGGCCGAAGGCCGAAGGCCCGAAGCGTCCAGGATTTAAGTGCTTTAACATAGAACAATAGTACTTACAAGTGTCTAAATGCGAAGGCCGAAGGCCGAGCTCCGCGTAGGGCCAAAGGCCCGAAGCGTCCAGGATTTAAGTGCTATATCAAAGGACAACAGTACAAGTGTCTAAATGCGAAGGCCGAAGGCCGAGCTCCGCGTAGGGCCGAAGGCCCGAAGCTCCCAAGATGTCAGTGCTTAAACACATAACAATATTACAAGTGTCTAAATGCGAAGGCCGAAGGCCGAAGGCCCGAAGCGTCCAGGATTTAAGTGCTTTAACATAGAACAATAGTACTTACAAGTGTCTAAATGCGAAGGCCGAAGGCCGAGCTCCGCGTAGGGCCGAAGACCCGAAGCGTCCAGGATTTAAGTGCTTTAGAGAGGTCATAGATTGACGTTATCTCAGATACAGAGGTCACGTCCCTATAAAATACTAAAAAACAATTAGGAAAATGTAATCTTATAAAATAAATATAGTCTCAGTAAAAGAGGTAAAATACACTCTCTGTCTCAATTATAGAGGTAAATGTGACTATAAAATCACAACAACGAATCCCAGTTATAGAGGTTCGTTTTTTCTCAGTAACAGAGGTAATTCAGTGCTAAAGTGTCGGGACCGCACCATGAGTCCCAGCTATAGAGGTTTCTCACTTATCCAGGTCCCATTTAACTAGGTTTCACTGTATTAAGAAAAAACAAGTGCGAGTCGGACTCGCGCACGAAGGGTTCCGTAACATAATGAAAAAATAAAAAAACAAAAAGAAACAAAAAAAAAAAACGGTCACCCATCCAAGTACTGACCACTCCCGACGTTGCTTAACTTTGGTCAAAAATCACGTTTGTTGTATGGGAGCCCCATTTAAATCTTTATTTTATTCTGTTTTTAGTATTTGTTGTTATAGCGGCAACAGAAATACATCATCTGTGAAAATTTCAACTGTCTAGCTATCACGGTTCGTGAGATACAGCCTGGTGACAGACGGACGGACGGACAGCGAAGTCTTAGTAATAGGGTCCCGTTTTACCCTTTGGGTACGGAACCCTAAAAATGAGAGAGGCTGTATCAGGGACACAGCCGCTATGGCTGACGTGAAACGTGGTGTGGACCGCCAATGCGAAGGCCGAAGGCCCGAAGCGTCTAAGATGTCAGTGCTTAAACACATAACAATAGTACAAGTGTCTAAATGCGAAGGCCGAAGGCCGAGCTCCGCGTACGGCCGAAGGCCCGAAGCGTCCAGGATTTAAGTGCTTTAACATAGAACAATAGTACCTACAAGTGTCTAAATGCGAAGGCCGAAGGCCGAGCTCCGCGTAGCGCCGAAGGCCCGATGCGTCCAAGATGTCAGTGCTTAAACACATAACAATATTACAAGTGTCTACATGCGAAAGCCGTAGGCCGAGCTCCGCGTAGGGCCGAAGACCCGAAGCGTCCAGGATTTAAGTGCTTTAACATAGAACAATAGTACCTACAAGTGTCTAAATGCGAAGGCCGAAGGCCGAGCTCCGCGTAGGGCCAAAGGCCCGAAGCGTCCAGGATTTAAGTGCTATATCAAAGGACAACAGTTCAAGTGTCTAAATGCGAAGGCCGAAGGCCGAGCTCCGCGTAGGGCCGAAGGCCCGAAGCTTCCAAGATGTCAGTGCTTAAACACATAACAATATTACAAGTGTCTAAATGCGAAGGCCGAAGGCCGAGCTCCGCGTAGGGCCGAAGGCCCGAAGCATCCAGGATTTAAGTGCTTTAACATAGAACAATAGTACTTACAAGTGTCTAAATGCGAAGGCCGAAGGCCGAGCTCCGCGTAGGGCCGAAGACCCGAAGCGTCCAGGATTTAAGTGCTATAACACAGAACAATAGTACAAGCGTCTAAATGCGAAGGCCGAAGGCCGAGCTCCGCATAGGGCCGAAGGCCCGAAGCGCCCAAGATGTCAGTGCTTAAACACATAACAATATTACAAGTGTCTAAATGCCGAAGGCCGGGCTCCGTGTAGGGCCGATGGCCCGAAGCGTCCAGGATTTAAGTGCAATAACACAGAACAATAGTACAAGTGTCTAAATGCGAAGGCAGAAGGCCGAGCTCCGCGTAGGGCCGAAGGCCCGAAGCGTTCAGGATTTAAGTGCTTTAACATAGAACAATAGTACAAGTGTCTAAATGCGAAGGCCGAAGGCCGAGCTCCGCGTAGGACCGAAGGCCCGAAGCGTCCAGGACATCAGTGTTTTAGCACAGAAAAATAGTACAAGTGTCTAAATGCGAAGGCCGAAGGCCGGGCTCCGCGTAGGGCCGAAGGCCCGAAGCGTCCAGGATTTAAGTACTATAACACAGAACAATAGTACAAGTGTCTAAATGCGAAGGCTGAAGGCCGAGCTCCACGTAGGGCCGAAGGCCCGATGCGTCCAAGATGTCAGTGCTTATACACATAACAATATTACAAGTGTCTAAATGCCGTAGGCCGAGCTCCGTGTAGGGCCGATGGCCCGAAGCGTCCAGGATTTAAGTGCAATAACACAGAACAATAGTACAAGTGTCTAAATGCGAAGGCCGAAGGCCGAGCTCCGCGTAGGACCGAAGGCCCGAAGCGTCCAGGACATCAGTGTTTTAGCACAGAAAAATAGTACAAGTGTCTAAATGCGAAGGCCGAAGGCCGGGCTCCGCGTAGGGCCGAAGGCCCGAAGCGTCCAGGATTTAAGTACTATAACACAGAACATTAGTACAAGTGTCTAGATGCGAAGGCCGAAGGCCGAGCTCCACGTAGGGCCGAAGGCCCGAAGCGTCCAGGGCAACAGTGTTTTAGCACAGAAAAATAATACAAGTGTCTAAATGTGAAGGCCGAAGGCCGAGCTCCACGTAGGGCCAAAGGCCCGAAGCGGTCAGGATGTTAGTGCTTTACAACAGAACAATAGTACAAGAGTCTAAATGCGAAGGCTGAAGGCCGAGCTCCCCGTAGGGCCGAAGGCCCGAAGCGTCCAGGATTTAAATGCTATAAAACAGAACAATAGTACAAGTGTCTAAATGCGAAGGCCGAAGGCCGAGCTCCGCGTAGGGCCGAAGGCCCGAAGCGTCCAAGATGTCAGTGCTTAAACACAACAATAATACAAGTGTCTAAATGCGAAGGCCGAAGGCCGAGCTTGGCGTAGGGCCGAATGCCCGAAGCGTCCAAGATTTACGTGCTTTAACATAAAATAATAGTACAAGTGTCTAAATGCGAAGGCCGAAGGCCGAGCTCCGCGTAGGACCGAAGGCCCGAAGCGTCCAGGTCATCAGTGCTTTAGCACAGAACAATAATACAAGTGTCTAAATGTGAAGGCCGAAGGCCGAGCTCCGCGTACGGCCGAAGGCTCGAAGCGTCCAGGATTTAAGTGCTTTAATACAGAACAGTAGTACAAGTGTCTAAATGCAAAGACCTAAGGCTGAGCTCTACGTATGGCCGAAGGCTTGAAGCGTCCAGGATGTTAGTGCCTTAGCAGAGCTACTATTGTAGAAGTGTCTAAATGTGAAGCCAAGCTCCGCGTAGGGCCGAAGGCCCGATGCGTCCAGGATGTTATTGCTTTAATACAGAACAATAGTATAAATGTATAAGTGCGAAGGCCGAAGGCCAAGCACCGCATAGGGCCGAAGGCCCGAAATGTCCAGGATGTCAATGCTTTATCTCAGAACAATAGTACAAGTGTCAATGTGAAGACCGAAGGCTGAGCTCCGCGTAGGGGCGAAGGCCCGAAGCGTCCAGGATGTCAGTAGTTAAACACAGAACTGACAGACTGGACGCTTCGGGCCTTCGGCCCTACGCGGATCACGGCCTTCGGCCTTCGCATTTAGTTACTTGTAATATTGTTCTGTGTTAAACATTACACTAACATCCTGGACGCTTCTTGCCTTCGGCCTTACATAGAGCGCGGCCTTCGACCTTCGCATTTAGTTCTACCCTTGCCTTGTGTTTGAATATCGAAGTCGCGCATCTCGTGAATGCGTGATGTATTATAATAATTTTGAGTAAGATCTAAATTTTATCTGTAAAGATTATTTGGGGTCATAATGATTCAGTGTATCGAGATGAACTTAATAATTCATTACAGCGTCTCACCTATTTAAATAATTAAATGATCAATTCATTTTGGAGTAATGAATGTAACGATTAGGTACATTTTTTTTGTAAATAACACTCCAAAATTACGAGAATAGATATTTTGTACGGGTAATACACGTTTTATAGCAAACTTGTTCGTGTTTTTCCAGTAGCCATCGCATTTAAGGGAATCTAAAAGCAATTTTTTACGCAGCACCTTTACAGGCAGAATATTTCATTCAGTACTTGAGACTCAAATGAGAAAAACGGGGTATACAGGGTGAAATTTAAATCACTGGCCATATTCATTCCCGGCACTAGGTTACACTTAAGGAATCTATTTAGCGAAAAAAAAGAGTACACTTTTTTTAATTTTCATTTTTCAATTTTTAAATATTTTCCACGACTCGTGGTCACCCTATTACCACAAATGTAAACAAACCTAATAGTAGGTTTTAACAACAACATCAGCAAAACCCTTATCTGACCTTCACTAAACCTTATAATCGTTGCAATAGAGTCCACCCAGTTAGTGTTGGCGATGGTAGGCAGGTTTATCAATTTCGAGGGTAGTCTAAACTAAACCATTCCGCGCTAGCGGTAAACATAACGGTAAGCATAAATGATTAGTCACTCATCACTCGCCAACCTTAAAATAATAATCGCGCACGTACTAAGGTTAAAAAAATGTTTTCGAACCGGGAATATTACGAAGTGGTACAGTGTTATTTATTAAGTGGTGAGTGTTTACGTGGTGCACAAAGATTATACGAAATGGAATCCGTTCCACGCCTTCGCAGACAAGGATTGAATCCAAGAGTACCATCTCGTGGGACTTTCGTTAATTGCGTCTATTTTTAATCGAATGTACGTAAGTTGATTCAATTTTTTAAATACGCCTGAATGCAAAGATTCCTGACCTAGTTTTTACTCATTGTTTTTAAGCCACGGAAGTTTTGTTAATAATCATTAGTCAGCAATAACATATGGGTTTCCTTTGCATTTTGACGGTTCTAAGCCCGTTAATATGAAAGGAAAAAAAATTAGCAACTTATGTAGGTAATCTCGCTGCAATAGGGTTCATAATTGGTGACGCGATTGCAAACAGCGGGAGGGGCGGGGTGTCAATGACCTTAACTGATAAGAGAGAAGCGGGTGTAGTGGGTAGTTGTCGGTTCACCATAACGTACGAGATTTTTAGGACAACTTGATGATGAGTTATTTCGAAAAAAATGTACTGAGCGGTATTAAAAGAAAAAACACGTGTTTAATATTTTTTCGATTTCTTTCGGTTGTTTCAATTTGGCCAGTGAATTAAATTTCACCCTGTATATGAACCACAGTCCTATTGTCCACAGAAGATACCTTTTCTAAATTATATTTTACCCATTACATCAGAAAGTACCTAACTAAGGCCGACTTGCACCATTTCACTAACCCAGGGTTAAGCGGTAAATCTGTTAACCCAGTGTCAAATTGTACTGGTAACCATGGTAACTCCAGGTTTAACCGCTTAACCCCGGGTTAGTGGAATGGTGCAAGTCGGCCTAAGATTACTATATATATACTTACTAGCATTAGGAACTCGGGATTGTCAAGCAGCCGTCATCTATCTATCTATCTTCTATCTATCTATCTATACATATAATAAAGCTGTAGACGGTCCAAAGTCTGTACATGGAAGATATTTGAAAAAAAGTTGGCTGGGGATACTTAGAATCGATAACAGAACACGTTCCAACAGTTTTTAGAATTTTTGTCTGTTTGTCTGTTTATCTGTTTATCTGTTTGTCTGTTTATTTGAACGCGCATCACGTGAAAACGGCTGAACGGATTTTGATGAAAACTTTACTAATCTGTCGAGAAAATCTCCGGCCAGGTTATAGGCTATAAAAATTCAACCCATATAAGGGGGGGTAGCCACAATACCCGCTTGATTTAAGTTTGCCCCTGAATCTTACGGCGCTACTTAGGAAGGAGGGGCAAACTTTTTCGCGCCTGGTTGGGACTAAAAGTAAAGAAACCGGGCAAGTGCGAGTTGGACTCGCGCACGAAGGGTTCCGTACCATAATGCAAAAACAGGCAAAAATAAAACGGTCACCCATCCAAGTACTTGACCCCGCCCGACGTTGCTTAACTACGGTCTAAAATCACGTTTGTTGTATGGGAGCCCCACTTAAATCTTTATTTTATTCAGTTTTTAGTATTTGTTGTTATAGCGGCAACAGAACTACATCATCTGTGAAAATTTCAACTGTCTAGCTATCACGGTTCGTGAGATACAGCGTGGTGACAGACGGACGGACGGACAGCAAAGTCTTAGTAATAGGGTCCCGTTTTACCCTTTGGGTATGGAACCCTAAAAATGTACAACTGTCTATCAAATGGCGTTTTTTATATCGAAAAATTTTCGGGCTCGCTTCGCTCGCGTTTTCAATAACATTCTGCGGTATGCTAAAGGTGATATTCGGTTGGCAACTGCAGCAGCATTACTCTGTTGCAACGTTACTGCTCCGGCACTGTCAATTTTCATCATAAAATGATGTGACTGATTTCCATACTAAAAGTAAGAGAGTGAGGGTACGAAAGAACATCTCCAACGTAGGCTTTCGATTTGACCTTTACGCGGAGGCCCTTAAAGTCATGGAAAAAAATCTTGCTTTCGGGCTTGCGGCCAGCCGATGTTTTCGACATAGGTTACCGATTTTATAGCGAATTTTGCTCTCTTGAACGGCAGATTTGTCGGCCAAGGCGAGTTACTACTTAGCCGCGATCCTGAGACCTAACTGTCAAAGTGATAACACTTTGGCAGTTAGGTCTCAGGGGCCCCGTGAAAGCCGAAAACTAAAAGCATCCTATCAAGTAGCGCTTTTGAGTGAAGCCAAAGAGCGAGCAGTAGAAGATGAGAGAAACTGTCACATCCCTTCTCTGTATGAAATCCTGGATTCGCGCCTGGTTGGGACTAAAAGTAAAAATGTACAACTGTCTATCAAATTGCGTTTTTTATATCGAAAATAGTACTCTGTTGCAACGTTACTGCTGCAGTACTGTCAATTTTTGAGGTAAAATGATGTGTCTGATTTCTATACTAACAGTAAAAATGTACAACTGTCTATCATATTGCGATTTTATATCGAAAAATTTTCGCGCTCGCTTCGCTCGCGTTTTCAATAACATTCTAAGATATGATAAAGGTGATATTCGGGTGGCAACTGCAGCAGCATTACTGTTTTGCAACGTAACTGTTGCAACACTGTCAATTTTTGTGCAAATAGATGTGACTTATTTCCATACTAAAAATAAAAATGACCAACTGTCTATTAAATTGCGTTTTTATATCGAAAAATTTTCGCGCTCGCTTCGATCGCGTTTTCAATAACATTCTAAGATATGATAAAGGTGATATTCAGGTGGCGACTTCAGCAGCATTACTCTGTTGCAACGTTATTGCTGCAGGACTCTCAATTTTTGTGATAAAATGATGTGACTGATTTCCATATCCAGCTGTAATGCGGCAATGAACGTCACTCAATTGACCAAAAAAAAATCAATATAATCTTGACGACCCTAGGGAGAGGGGGCACCATGGTCTAGAAATGCTTAGGGCATCAAAATATCTGGCACTGGTCGTTTGCGGAGTCAAACGATTTGGGACTCGCATTTTATACGCATTACCATGCCTTCCCTAAAAAAATCGAATGATTCGCGAAAGTCTCGCAACGCATTGAGGTTACAAAGGGCACGTGGTTTTCCTCAGGAGTCTGAAGAAGACCACGGTGAGTGGCGCTTTAGCCAGGCAAGCCGATTCGCTTTTGCTCGCGCGCGTACCTTACTGTATCGTCCGATATACACCTACAACTCTGTCGTTTAAATCACGTGTAAAATTTGAATAAGGGCCAAAAAAGCTATTGATTTTGGAGTGTAGTTTTATTTAGTGGTACCTAATCTATACATCTATACATATAATAAAGCTGTAGACGGTCCAAAGTCTGTACATGGAAGATATTTGAAAAAAAGTTGGCTGGGGATACTTAGAATCGATAACAGAACACGTTCCAACAGTTTTTAGAATTTTTGACTGTTTGTCTGTTTATCTGTTTATCTGTTTGTCTGTTTATTTGAACGCGCATCACGTGAAAACGGCTGAACGGATTTTGATGAAAACTTTACTAATCTGTCTAGAAAATCTCCGGCCAGGTTATAGGCTATAAAAATTCAACCCATATAAGGGGGGGTAGCCACAATACTCGCTTGATATAAGTTTGCCCCTGAATCTTATGGCGCTACTTAGGAAGGAGGGGCAAACTTTTTCGCGCCTGGTTGGGACTAAAAGTAAAAAAACCGGGCAAGTGCGAGTCGGACTCGCGCACGAAGGGTTCCGTACCATAATGCAAAAACAGGCAAAAATAAAACGGTCCCCCATCCAAGTCCCCGTCCGACATTGCTTAACTACGGTCTAAAATCACGTTTGTTGTATGGGAGCCCCACTTAAATCTTTATTTTATTCAGTTTTTAGTATTTGTTGTTATAGCGGCAACAGAAATACATCATCTGTGAAAATTTCAACTGTCTAGCTATCACGGTTCGTGAGATACAGCCTGGTGACAGACGGACGGACGGACAGCAGAGTCTTAGTAATAGGGTCCCGTTTTACCCTTTGGGTACGGAACCCTAAAAATGTACAACTATCTATCAAATGGCGTTTTTTATATCGAAAAATTTTCGCGCTCGCTTCGCTCGCGTTTTCAAAACCGTTCTATGATATGATAAAGATGATATTCGGTTAGCAACTCCAGCAGTATGCCAAGCTAGGCTGATAGAAAACTGTCACATCCCTTCTCTGTATGAAATCCTGGATTCGCGCCTGGTTGGAACTAAAAGTAAAAATATACAACTGTCTATCAAATTGCGTTTTTTATATCGAAAATAGTACTTTATTGCAACGTTACTGCTACAGTACTGTAAATTTTCGTGATAAAATGATGTGTCTGATTTCTATACTAAAAGTAAAAATGTACAACTCTCTATCAAATTGCGTTTTTATATCGAAAAATTTTCGCGCTCGCTTCGCCCGCGTTTTCAATAACATTCTAAGATGTGATAAAGGTGATATTCGGGTGGCAACTGCAGCAGCATTACTGTGTTGCAACGTTACTGTTGCAGCACTGTCAATTTTTGTGCAAAAATAATGTGACTGATTTCCATGTCAATTTTCGTGATAAAATGATGTGTCTGATTTCTATACTAAAAGTAAAAATGACCAACTGTCTATTAAATTGCGTATTTATATTGAAAAATTTTCGCGCTCGCTTCGCTCGCGTTTTCAAGTACATTCTAAGATATGATAAAGGTGATAATCAGGTGGCAACTGCAGCAGCATTACTCTGTTGCAACGTTATTGCTGCAGGACTGTCAATTTTCGTGATAAAATGATGTGACTGATTTCCATATCCAGCTGTAATGCGGCAATGAACGTCACTCAATTTACCAAAAAAAAATTCAATATAATCTTGACGACCCTAGGGAGAGGGGGCACCATGGTCTAGAAATGCTTAGGGCATCAAAATATCTTAATCCGGCACTGGTCGTTAGCGGAGTCAAACGATTTGGGACTCACATTTTATATGCATTACCATGCCTTCCCCAAAAAAATCGAATGATTCGTGAAAGTCTCGCAACGCATTGAGGTTACAAAGGGCACGTGATTTTCCTCAGGAGTCTGAAGAAGACCACGGTGAGTGGCGCTTTAGCCAGGCAAGCCGCTTCGCTTTTGCTCGCGCGCGTATACCTTACTGTATCGTCCGATATACACCTACTACTCTGTCGTTTAAATCACGTGTAAAATTTGAATAAGGGCGAAAAAAGCTATTGATTTTGGAGTGTAGTTTTATTCAGTGGTACCTAATTGTAAAATATTTTATCTGGGCTACAGTCCTCTAGCATATCCATCTGTCAACTTTACTTCAAGTTCCGCCTCCAGGGGAGAGGGAGAGAAATAGAACAGACCGAATTCCACGCGGGCGGAGCCGCGGGCACAGCTAGTTGTAAAATATTTTATCTGGACTACAGTCCTCTAGCATATCCATCTGTCAACTTTACTTCAAGTTCCGCCTCCAGGGGAGAGGAAGAAAAATACAACAGACCGAATTCCACGCGGGCGGAGCCGCGGGCACAGCTAGTACATATAATAAAGCTGTAGACGGTCCAAAGTCTGTACATGGAAGATATTTGAAAAAAAGTTGGCTGGGGATACTTAGAATCGATAACAGAACACGTTCCAACAGTTTTTAGAATTTTTGTCTGTTTGTCTGTTTATCTGTTTATCTGTTTGTCTGTTTATTTGAACGCGCATCACGTGAAAACGGCTGAACGGATTTTGATGAAAACTTTACTAATCTGTCTAGAAAATCTCCGGCCAGGTTATAGGCTATAAAAATTCAACCCATATAAGGGGGGGTAGCCACAATACTCGCTTGATATAAGTTTGCCCCTGAATCTTATGGCGCTACTTAGGAAGGAGGGGCAAACTTTTTCGCGCCTGGTTGGGACTAAAAGTAAAAAAACCGGGCAAGTGCGAGTCGGACTCGCGCACGAAGGGTTCCGTACCATAATGCAAAAACAGGCAAAAATAAAACGGTCCCCCATCCAAGTCCCCGTCCGACATTGCTTAACTACGGTCTAAAATCACGTTTGTTGTATGGGAGCCCCACTTAAATCTTTATTTTATTCAGTTTTTAGTATTTGTTGTTATAGCGGCAACAGAAATACATCATCTGTGTAAATTTCAACTGTCTAGCTATCACGGTTCGTGAGATACAGCCTGGTGACAGACGGACGGACGGACAGCAGAGTCTTAGTAATAGGGTCCCGTTTTACCCTTTGGGTACGGAACCCTAAAAATGTACAACTATCTATCAAATGGCGTTTTTTATATCGAAAAATTTTCGCGCTCGCTTCGCTCGCGTTTTCAAAACCGTTCTATGATATGATAAAGATGATATTCGGTTAGCAACTCCAGCAGTATGCCAAGCTAGGCTGATAGAAAACTGTCACATCCCTTCTCTGTATGAAATCCTGGATTCGCGCCTGGTTGGAACTAAAAGTAAAAATATACAACTGTCTATCAAATTGCGTTTTTTATATCGAAAATAGTACTTTATTGCAACGTTACTGCTACAGTACTGTCAATTTTCGTGATAAAATGATGTGTCTGATTTCTATACTAAAAATAAAAATGTACAACTCTCTATCAAATTGCGTTTTTATATCGAAAAATTTTCGCGCTCGCTTCGCCCGATTTTTCAATAACATTCTAAGATGTGATAAAGGTGATATTCGGGTGGCAACTGCAGCAGCATTACTGTGTTGCAACGTTACTGTTGCAGCACTGTCAATTTTTGTGCAAAAATAATGTGACTGATTTCCATGTCAATTTTCGTGATAAAATGATGTGTCTGATTTCTATACTAAAAGTAAAAATGACCAACTGTCTATTAAATTGCGTATTTATATTGAAAAATTTTCGCGCTCGCTTCGCTCGCGTTTTCAAGTACATTCTAAGATATGATAAAGGTGATAATCAGGTGGCAACTGCAGCAGCATTACTCTGTTGCAACGTTATTGCTGCAGGACTGTCAATTTTCGTGATAAAATGATGTGACTGATTTCCATATCCAGCTGTAATGCGGCAATGAACGTCACTCAATTTACCAAAAAAAAAAATTCAATATAATCTTGACGACCCTAGGGAGAGGGGGCACCATGGTCTAGAAATGCTTAGGGCATCAAAATATCTTAATCCGGCACTGGTCGTTAGCGGAGTCAAACGATTTGGGACTCACATTTTATATGCATTACCATGCCTTCCCCAAAAAAATCGAATGATTCGTGAAAGTCTCGCAACGCATTGAGGTTACAAAGGGCACGTGATTTTCCTCAGGAGTCTGAAGAAGACCACGGTGAGTGGCGCTTTAGCCAGGCAAGCCGCTTCGCTTTTGCTCGCGCGCGTATACCTTACTGTATCGTCCGATATACACCTACTACTCTGTCGTTTAAATCACGTGTAAAATTTGAATAAGGGCGAAAAAAGCTATTGATTTTGGAGTGTAGTTTTATTCAGTGGTACCTAATTGTAAAATATTTTATCTGGGCTACAGTCCTCTAGCATATCCATCTGTCAACTTTACTTCAAGTTCCGCCTCCAGGGGAGAGGGAGAGAAATAGAACAGACCGAATTCCACGCGGGCGGAGCCGCGGGCACAGCTAGTACGTTATATGTGTTCTATCAAAGTAACTCCGCCGTAGATGCTAATGCATTATTTGAGGAGATGAGCATGTATTACTATAAAGAATGTGGTATTAAAAAAACTGTTATTGCTTTGTCTTACTATTTCAGGTATATTTTGTCAGTTTTGCGCCCTTTTTTGCGCACACGGTGGCCTCAAACAAGAGCAGTGATAAAAATTCTGTAAAACTTGTCACCTTTTTATTTTTTAACAGCTTATTATAATTCCATGTACTTTATTTTACTCATATTTCAATAAAATAAAGTAAGATCTATCAAATGACATGAATTTTACCGAAATCGGTAAATGGGCTGATGAGTCATTACTAAATGAACACTGAAAATAGGGGTCATTTTTGCTCCGAATACGTCGTGTCTAGCGCAGAATCAGCGGCACGTACTGTTTCGAGTAAAGGCTACTTTCTTCTAAACATCTATATCAAAACTATGTTTTTTTGGTATTATAGTTTCGGAGATATAAGGTGCCGCGCCATAACACTTTTTCGTTACATTGGGTTTTGATCCGAGCCCCTCTACGGGTTTTTAAAGACATTTACCTACGTTTCACGTCAAAAAACCGACTTCTATGGGGGCCTGTGAAAGATTATTGTAGATGGTACACTATGTAGAAAAGGAGGTAAAACCACCCACTTTTCTACTAGCATTTCGATTCTGTAAGGGTCGTAGTTCTAGCCTTTTTTTTTTAAAGAGGGGAAATGCTTTACGCATACCACCCCGGCGCGGGGACGGGCCGGGATGGTTATGTGGGACTCCCTGTTGTGGGCTCATGAGACCCCAGGTTTACCCACTAAAACCCCTCTGTTGCCGCCTCGCTGCTATACGGCGAGGTCCCAGGAACGCCGAAGTACTCTTCCGCAACCTCGCCAGGTCGTAGTTCTAGCCTAATCTAACCCACTTCGATAGCAGTTCGGTTCTGTGAGGATCGCAGTTCGAACCTAATCAAACCCACTTTTCAACTTTTCGTTTCTGTAAGGCTCGCAGTTCTAACCTAACCTAACCCTTGTTCGGTTCTGTGAGGATCGCAGTTCAAACCTAACCTAATCCACTTAACGGCGCTTGCGGTCTGGTCTGGGTCAGAGACCAAAAGTGTACCTACTATGAGTCGTTGAAGAGTCCTGTTCTGGTCATCATCATCAGCAGTTCCACTTCATGAAATGCGACAGTTTTTAATGGAAATGCTTGATTTTATGATGAAACTACAACAAAATCTATACGTATGCCTTTAATATTTGAGGAGTTCCCTCGATTCCTTTTGGATCCCATCATCAGAACTCGAGCTTGACGAAAATGTGGCTTAAATCGCCAAACGTGAACTATGCGTCGTTGAAGAGTTCCGTTCTGATCATCATCACAAACAAACAAACAAATATATTTTTATTTTCCAAATTGACATGACTTGAAACCTTAGTAATTAAATTAAAATTAACTATAGAATATGTACAACAGCTTCTTAGAACAAACAATAGCCCTCACACTAGGTCGAGCCTGTGTCGTGAGGACTGTGGGGCATTGAACATAAGATTTACCAACAAGATGCGTGGGATACAGGTCTGATACTTACTTAAAAGTAAAATACACTACTAACTACTACTAATATGTACTACTTATATCAAAGATTAATAAACACAAAGAAGAAAGAAATGTGTACAGATATGCTCCGGGTTTATGTGTGTGTGTGTGTGTGTGTGTGTGTGTATGTGTGTGTGTGTGTGTGTGTGTGTGTGAGTGTGTGAGAGAGAGTGATCCTGTGTATGCGGTGCGTTATTGCAAGGGTTTTAGTATGTCTTCGGTGGCCTTGTAGGAAAGAGAGATTAACCATTTCTTAAGGGTGTACAGCAGTTCTTTGAGAGATAATGTTTGGACGTTGAAAGCTTTTAATATTTGGTTATAAATATATGGATGTAGAAACTGTGGGTAGCGTCGCGAGTAAGATGTTTTTGTCAAACTTTGTGGGACACGAAAAACCCTTTTGCGATGTAATGCTGCGTATGTGGGGGAGTTAAGCGTGAGTTTGTGCATCAGCATGGCGACTCTGCAGACGAATAATTGACGAACTGAAAGTAATTGGGTTTCAGAGAAAAGTTGGTCTGTAGGATGTTGGTAGGGCTTTTTGTACGTTACCTTGAGAACAGCTCTTTGTGCCCTTTCCAACCCGAGCATCGTGGTGGTACCAGCTCCGCCCCATACTGATATACAATACCCCAGTATAGACTGACATAAGGCAATGTAGACCTGACGCAGGACTCGGTTATCAGCGGAATGCCGAAGTAGGCGCATAACATAAATTAATTTTCTCACTCGCTGTGAAAGTGAACTTATGTGTTGCTTAAATGAGAAGTGCTGATCAACTTCAACACCCAAATATCGAATGCAATTCGTTCGGCTGATCGAATTGCAGGGGTCATTCGATGATAGACCAGTAGCACACTTGATATGAAGGGCCGTGGCTAGCCTTGGCTCAGAAGCTTTGGTTTTGTGAAAACAAATATATTTGGTTTTCTTTAGGTTCAGAGAGAGAAGATTATTGTCTAACCAGCGTTTCATGTCGGACATACCCACTTCAGCTTTCCGCAGAGTATCGCTCCAGGATTTCCCGTAGAAGATAGCCACTGTATCGTCTGCATAGCATATGAGGTCGCACTGAGCAGGCGTGGCGGAGAAAATATCATTTATATAAAGGATAAACAGTGTTGGGCCTAGAACACTCCCTTGTGGTACGCCGAAAACAGTTGGCGTTTCTTCGCTCAAGTACTCATCCACCCTCAATCTCTGGTATCTGCCAGTAAGGTAACTCTCAAACCACTGAAGCGGAAGTCCCCTTATTCCATAATGCTCTAGCTTTCGCAGTAGTATGGGCACTGAGACGGTGTCGAATGCTTTTGCTAGATCAAGAAACACTCCCACACACTTCAGGCCGCTGTCCAATGCAGAAGTGATTTTCCTGGTCAAGCTTCCGACTGCATCTTCCGTCGACTTACCGCGTCTGAAACCGTATTGGGAGTCTTCTAGTAGGCTGAATCGGTCCAAGTAGTCAACTAGGCGACTATTAACAATTTTCTCAAGCAATTTTGAAAATATAGGCAAAAGAGATATTGGTCTATAGTTTTCGGGTGCGTTTCTTTGGCCGCTCTTGTGGATAGGTATAACCACTGCTTTCTTCCACATGGAAGGAACTATTCCTGTTGTGAGACTTAGGTTGAATATATAAGTTAAAGGACTAGTTATAGCGGCTTTAATAGCTTTAAGGAGTGAAGGTTTTAGGTTATCAGGACCAGGGCTACTATCATTTCGCAGCACACTAATAAGTTTGGCCACTTCACGTTCGTCAGTAGGCCGCAAAAAGAAAGTGTGTGGGGATGAGGCAGTATTGCTGAGAGTCGATGGGAGAGAAAGCTCTGTCTTGTTCATTTTTGAGAGTAAGTTACTGGCTAGACGTGTTCCTGTGTTGGCAAAGTGGTTATTGCAATAATTTATTGATTCTAAGGGCGTTGGCTTTATTTTTGTTAGTTCTGTGGCTTTTGATTTACTATCTGGGAATTCGGCAATGTTTTTAATTACTTTCCAGAGTCCTTTTGTGTTGCTTACGTTTTTTTCCAATTCTCTGCTATCATGAGCGTTTTTTAACCTATGTTGTAACCCTGTAAGAAAATTTCTATACCTCTTATACACCAATTTGCGCATGGGGTCATCAGGGTGGTTTCTAAGTTCCATGTGTAATCGGTCACGGTGTTTTTGACACCTAATAAGGCCGGGTGTTATCCACGGCTTCAAAGTATATGTCGATCTGCTCGCACGTTTTTTAACTGTGTGCTTTTGTACTACCGATTCAAGGACCTTGTGAAATTCTTCAGCTGCCACATCGGGGTTATTTTGTTGCATTACCGCAGACCAGTCCTCTTCTTGGAGTTCTAAAACGATGGCACGGCAGTCTGTTTTAAAAATAAATCTGTTTTTATCTTTAGGCTTGTCGGTATGGAGAGACATTCCAAGTATCACAGCTTCGTGGTCAGTAATATTCATTTTGCATACTAGGCCAATTAAATTGTGGGATTTTGATTTTACAAATATGTGATCTAGGCAAGAGTCCAGTCTAGTGGGTTCCGAGATTGCTGGTCGAAAACCTGCTTCAGCCATGAAGCACAGGTACTCGTTGGTGTGATGGTCAAGTGTGTTTAAAATATTAATGTTTATGTCCCCGGCGACAATAACGGAGGAATTATTGCTGATCGAGGTAAGGGTAATGCTAAGGTGCTTAATGAATTTACTAAGTTGCGTGAAAGAAGGAGAACGATATATGCCAAGAACCGTGATCGTATCTGATAATTTAATCAATAAACACTCAGCCTCTTCAAAATAAGGCTCTGTGACAGATTCGCTCCAGGCCTCTTGGACATAGGCTACAACGCCGCCAGCACGGTTTAGATTGTTTTTTGTAGCATACATACGATAACCGGGAATCTGGCCTGGTGGAGCTCCAGCTGCTAACCAGCACTCTGTTAATATAATTACGTCGATTTTGGATTTTAGACGTTCTAATGCGACTAGAAAAGAATTGAAGTTTTGCTGTATGCTGCGGATGTTAAGGGCAAGCACCTTAAAGTTGTGTTTATTTAGTGCGTCTTTGCAAGTTTCTATATAGTTGTGAACCTGACATTCTATAGCTAGAGTTTGGTCTATGTCATTATGTATCTTAGAACTCTCTATTATAAAGCTTTATTAGATTACATGAAGTTAAACCACAATAAGAGTTTGAGAATGGCAGGTTCCAAGTTTGCACAGGATCTTTGAATTTTGTGTTGTGTGTGTAGTGATATATGAATGAGTGGGTGATGTCATGAGGGCATATGTTTTGAATCGCTATATTAGGTTGTGTGAGTTGGTGTGAGGAGCAATATTCCACAGCTTGGTTATTAAGACAGGAATACACATGCAAAAATACTAAACTAATACTCGTAAACAGCAGTTTAAGTGAAGTTTGTGGTTGCCACGGAGTCCGATTCTTCTGCTGGAACCTCCGCGTTTGCCGGACGCGCATTTGCTTCAGGTAATCCCATGTGCAAATCAATTTCAGCAAGAGATCGAATATGGATTGCGGGCTTGCCTTCAGCTTTCCGAACGTATATGCATCCGTTGCGGGTCCAGCAAAAGCGAAAGTGGCACTGTGCGGACCGTTGTCTGGCGGCGTGAAAAAGAGCCCGATTGCATTTTGTCAGCCTTTCATTAATGTATACTTTTGTGGACGCGCCGGACACTATACCCTCGGAGGTCAGGCTTCGTCGAGCTCTAGCGGCCTTTACTATTTCGTCTCGTCTTGACTGTCGTGTAAGTTTAATAACAATCGGTCGCGGTTGTTGTTTCTTTCCTGCACTCGCTCCATGGATGTCAGTTGAACGTCGTTTCGCTCCTGCTCGAAATGCTCGGCTCACCTCGGCATCGGTGAGGGACACGCCCAGTTTCGTGGATGCTACGAGGGCAATATGGTGAAGATTTTCGTTCTCAGACTCCTCAATGCCAGCAATCTCTAGCTCGTCATTCAGGCTGTTTTGTTCGAGAGTCCTATAGGATTGCTGAAGCTGCTCCAAAGCGTCAGTGAGCTCTGTTATATTATTTTGCTGAGAACAGAGCTTTTTCTCATACTCCTTGGTGGACTCGTTAAGAGACGCAGTCGCACTGGATAATTGCGTTTTGAGCTCCTGCACGTCTTTCCTCAGGAGAGCGATTTCTAAATTTTGCTCTTTAAGTTCGAGAACCTCTGTTCGTAGCTGCCTGATTTCTTTTACTAGCTCGGGTATACCAGGCTCATTATCTGGAGGGGTTACAACTGTTTTGGTGGATTTTTGCCGGCTTCCGCGGGTCATGTTTACGTTGTCCGATGCATTGTGGATGGTAGTTGAGAGTGTAGCGGCGCCGCGAATGGGCGTGTGCGTGTTGTCTCCTTTAGGTCGCGAGGAGGTACACGAGGGACAGAGCCATTGGCTTTTTTGGTCTTTGCTGAACTTATTAAAAGCGTTAAGCTCAATCCCGAGGCAAACCAGGTCGTACTTCCTTTCGCATTCGATGCAATTCATAAACTTGGAGCCAGGCAAGAGTTCGCCACAACCACTGCACTTTTCCTTTGACATTTTTGTATGTATGTGTACTTTTCAGTCCAAAAAAAAAAAAAAAAAAAAAAAAAAAAAAAAAAAAAAAAAAAAAAAAAAAAAAAAAAAAAAAAAAAAAAAAAAAAAAAAAAAAAAAAAAAAAAAAAAAAAAAATAACAATAATCATCAGCAGTTCCGCTTCACCAAATGTCACTTTTTTGGATGTATATGCTTGAGTTGTTGATAAAAACCCAAAAATCACTATATGTATGCCTTTAAGATTTGAGGAGTTCCCTCGATTCCTCATGGACCCCATCATCAGAACTGGGTTTTGACAAAAACGGGACCAATCTGTATGCATATACATACAATCAAAAAAATAATTTTCAAAATCGGTCCAGTAAAGACGGAGATATGGAGTAACAAACAAAAAAAAAATAAAAAACATACAACCGAATTGATAACCTCCTTCTTTGAGATTTGGAAGTCGGTTAATAAAAACATTGAAAACGTGTAATTCCGCCCCGAAGCCCAAAAAGATGTTACATATACAATAAAAATAATTAAAATTACATTAAACGTACCGGGTGTGGCTTGTAACATGAGCAAATAATCAAAACATAGATTGTACTCCTCAAACGGTGACCCTTTGCTTCGACAACTTTTAAAAACTATGAATTATTTTGATTCCCTATTTTTCATACAAAATAAATAATTATTATCTTCAATGAACGCCATCGCCACGCCATATCATTGTGATTGATGTTGCTTGTCACGTCTTAAACATAACATAATACATTGCGTCTTCGAATACACTTTAAAGTGTATTTAAAATCAAACCACAAGTTATTTAAGTCGCCGAACAAATGTTGGTCAGTATGAGGAGTAGTTTATAGTAGAGTTTAATTATTGCTCATATTACAGGCCACACCCGGTATAACATAATATCTGTGATTTGTGAATTACCCAATAACTGTGTTTTATCTTATACGGCCAGTTGTCGTAAAAGCGGATGTGGGCGTTTTCGGCACCCCGGATCGAAATACGCCCCCAGCGCGGCTTGATGGCGAACGGTATCTTCCCAAACTCTCCCCATCTGCCTGACGACTGAACAACTGGAACAGAAAGCGTGCTGCTGTGATCACCTCCTCGGGTAGCTCCTATGGGCTTGTATACCTTCGGAATGCATTATCAGATCAACTTCATACTAAATAGTATACCTATCGACGGCAAATAACAAACACGTAAGTATAAACCCACAAAAACCAAATTGTTCACCAGCGAAGCACCTTTCAATTTTTGAAAAAAAAAAAGTCATTAAAAACGTGTTTATGAACATACCTTACTCAAAATTGGAAGCAATGTTTAAAAAAAAATTGGACTTAATTTCATTTAAGTAAATGCATTTAACCGTAAGAGCCTGCGCCCACAGAAAGCGGTCTGAAGTTCTGCGTTCCGCGTTCAGAGTTCTGCGTTCTATGCAATGTAGGTAGCTCCTAACTACTCAAAACACACACAGGAGGCATTCAGACAGCTGCGGTCAGACAGAACGCCGGCGGTCAAGAGTTCTATTCCTGCCGAGACAGAGAACGCCAGATCACCGCAATGTCAACCGCCATTGACATAGAAAAATATATTGAGCTGGTGAGAGAAAGGCGTATTTTATAATTATGATTTAAGTCATAATGATTATAACTATTGCTAGACATGCGAAAATAAATATAAAATCCTTCTTTATCTCCAATATGTAATTCGGTAAAAATATTATGGAATTCACCTCGTTTCTTTCTTTTTTTTAATGCCTCTAATAGGCACAAAACGCAACGCAACGCTTCGTCTTCGGAAGATGAACTATTTAGCGACATGTTGCACATACAATAGCATAAACACTTTAGAACGCTTTCGTAAACCAAGCGGTCAGCGGTCAGCCGATCGCGGAACTTCTGACCGCTTTCTGTGTGCGCGGGCTCTAAGTATTAGTTACAAATGAAAATTTTGTGGGTTACTACGTTTACGTTTAAATACGTAGTAAACTGCATTACCAAATGTATAAGTAATTTATATGTATACGGCAAAAACGCAGTAGTCCACGTGAATTAGACAAAAGATATATACAATATCCGTAATAAAACGTTGCGGTTAAATAATTTGGGTGATCAAAACGCTGTAAGTATTTGTTTTCTTGTTGTAAGTAATTTAGAACGCTTTAGATGTTTGCCAAATTTTTTTGCACGCCTTTAAAAATGATTTTTATGGCATCTTAAAGAAAATTGCACGAAATTTCAAATGTAGGTATACTTATATATTAAAAAAGCTCATTTCTCACTAATTATGACACACTTTTGTGTAAATTTCTGGGGTGCATAATACAGGTTTATTTGAAATATTTGAATCTTACGGGAAGTAGAGTATCAGAGCCAATTGCCATCTTTCAAAAATATCATGCAAGCTAATTTTGGACAAGAGGCCTGCTTGTTGACTTCGCCTGCTAACAGTGAGTGTAGGTAGGCGGGTAAGTACGTACCCGCGACGCCGCCTATGCAATTCATTTTCACTAGCACGCAATAGTCCATTTCTTGGTACACGTTGTCTTTTATATCCTTCGCGCATACCAGGCCGACTCTATAAAAGTATACACTGTTATGCTATTTGATTCGGTCAAGTTATGGTCGATGTATGGGAAAGGAAAGCAAATTATATCTAGCTTGAAAAGAACCTACCTATTATGATACCTTGGGTACACTTGGGGCTTTATGCACACTGCACGCTACCCTCGCCCCTGACGCAACCCCTCCTTTAAGCACGAAATATGTCCCGGTAGATGGTTTTTTTTTCGTTTTTAAGAAAAGTATTAGAGTTTGGAAAAAAGTCAATGTAAGAAATAATCCTTAATGAATTCTTAACGAAAAAGGTTTATAAGTTTTTTGGTAAGATTCACCATATTCATGTATTGACTTGTTGAATTTCAATATAATGTATGTATGTAGGTAAGTATGTCAATTTATTGCACATAAACAAGTTTACACAAAACAGAAATAACAGAGTAAAAGATGTAAGTATAATTATGTACAAGCGCGAACTTATCCCTAATAGAGATCTCTTCCAGCTAACCTTTGATAAAATGAGAGAGGAACAAACACTAAAAGGTGAAAAGAAAAATGAACATATAACTATATTAATGTTTTGGACACACATAAAGTAGGACGAGAATAAAAAGGAAAAAGGAAATATAAGCCAGTAATATTAATACGAATAACCTAATGAATAGTGTCCGGAGTAGCGGTGGCCAATTTCACACAGAGGGTAATGGAGTCGTTTTTTTCAATAATGTTTTTAACATAGAATAAATAAATTATTCGTTTTCCAAAAGTACTCGTTAATTGGAAGTAAGTACCTACTTAAAACTTATTTAACCCATTATCACTCGTTGGGGCACCTGGTTAAATGCATGTTTTTACTACGATACACATTTTGACGTGGTTAAAAATGTTGTGATGCAATTGAACAGTAAAGAAACTCATTTTCAAACAACTCTTGGGCTTTTCTGATAGCAATCATCAGAAAAGCCCAAGAGTTGTTCGAAAATGAACATTTAAAAAAACGAATTAAGCTTTATAAAAAAGTGTTACGAAATTATACCAGAATAGATAGAAAAATTAGAATGCACTAAAATTCCGATAGAAGTAAGTTTTCTGGTAATAGTTAGTTAGTTAGGAGTATTTTAAGCCTCCAAGGAAGTAAAACCGTGCGAAATAAACTCGAATTGGTTCTAGATAGAAACACAGATGTTGACAAATTAAGGAATATGATTTCAATGGAAAATTATAAACAAGTCCTAAAACATGCAACCATGACATCGGTAGATGTAGAGTGATCGATCATTTCCTACTCATAAATGGATTATTATGCAAAATTAATCATTTACTCGTTTGTCGTTTAATCATAAAAATACTTAGGTGACTCCGTTACCTTCTGTGTGAAATTTGCCACCGCTACTCCGGACACTACTAATAAACATATACCTACCTACACCTACACCTATTATAAAGCATGTAATACATATATAAACATATTGCTATATCCTAACTATAATAATTAAAAACCGGGCTAGTGCGAGTCGGACTCGCGCACGAAGGGTTCCGTACCATAAAGCAAAAAAAAACGGAAAAAAAAGCAAAAAGAAAACGGTCACCCATCCAAGTACTGACCATGCCCGACGTTGCTTAACTTTGGTCAAAAATCACGTTTGCTCTATGGGAGCCCTACTTAAATCTTTATTTTATTCTGTTTTTAGTATTTGTTGTTATAGCGGCAACAGAAATACATCATCTGTGAAAATTTCAACTGTCTAGCTATCACGGTTCGTGAGTTACAGCCTGGTGACAGACAGACGGACGGACGGACAGCGAAGTCTTAGTAATAGGGTCCCGTTTTACCCTTTGGGTACGGAACCCTAAAAATAAACAAACACACATAATAATACAGTGTGTAAGTCTAATACGGGCGATAAATTAAATCGGACATAGTATTCATTAGTGTAATCATGAAGTAAAATTTTTTTTTAAGTTGCAGTTCATTACGACCCCATAATTTTTTTTTTAAATTTCTCAGCAGCTATGTATTGTAAACATGGTTGAGGTACCGAAATGTCAAATGTTCATTAGCAATACAACAATAGCATTTACAAACTTACCTATCTGGAGGAACATTCACAATACATGTTAGCATTACACTGCGTTTAATGTTTTGTAGTAATTTTGGTAGATAAAAGTACTACTAGGCGTGTTAAAAGATATTAAATCTTATTTATTTATCATGTTTATCAACAAGAAACTGACTTCATTTTAATCAGTCACGATGACAGCACTTGACGTGATTATTTCTAATCTGAGCAATAGACAAGCACCTTTGATAGGACACCTTTTTTGAAAAGTCATTTAATATCAGTATCTCATAAGAAGTGATTATTGTGTATTCATTTCGTATTTAATTTGCCAAATTTTTTATACCAGGATGGCGGAAAATAAGCATACGGCCCGCCTAATAGTTGTACAGTTATTACCAAAATTATTTCGAGAATTAACTAAACCGTCTAAACAGCACAAAACTTGGTACATTGTATGAAAACGTGGCAACTCTTTGGTGAAATTGCAAGTTTCTTATTTTATTTCAACTCTGATTTGACGATGTCAGTCTTTCGATTCAAAAGTAATCGTATGTTATAAAAATGCCTCGTTTAACAAGTTTTAATGCTCCTGAATAAATGGGCATGATTTTAATTTACGGTGAAACACTACAAAATGGTCATCGAGCGCTAGCAGTGTACAGAGAGCGATTCCCTCATCGAGTTGTACCAAAAAACGCTTGAGTAAATTGTAAACGCGATACAGCGAGCTCGCGAAGGATTGCCCGTAACTGGAAGGGTGGAGGGGGCAAAACTAAACTCAGGTTTCTTAGAATTTGTATTGTTGTAAATTGTGTTTTTTAGTTTTCTTTTTTAGTTGGTTTTCTTTAAATTTCAGTTGTAATTTCAATGGGTCGTTATTAAAATTAATGATTGCTTTAATAAGATTTTTTGATGTAATTTGGTTTTAAACTAGGTAGTAATTTCGTCAGATAAAAAACATCATACTTATTTATTATTTACCCACTCATGACAGTTAATGGCATTACATACGTAATAGGAGTTTTTGAAAGTAACTGTCAATGAGCGTATAACGTGAGTGTGTTTGCATTACATTGCGGGCTGAATTATTTTGTATGGACAAAATTATTGTTGCAACTTTAAGTAAATGTTATCTAATTACCTTTACTTTGACCTATACTAACCACCGTTAAGAGATTCGCCCGTATTAGCCCGTATTATTACACACTGTATAATTAAGTATAATATCTTGGACACGCGCGCGGATAGTCCGCCGGTTCCTCTCTCCGCAGCCCTGACCACCGGTAGCCTCGGCCTTGCCCCGCTGCTGCTGCTGGCGGCGGCACCCTAGGTTAGGTTTTTTATAAAGTGTTTATTATGTATATTTTATTGTTTTGTAAGTGTTTTTATATTTTACTTTTATATTCATATTATAAATAACCTAACTTGAGACGAAAAATAAATTAAGAGTAGGTATACTATAATATTATATATATTATATACACTATAACATAAATTAGTAGGTAACTAGTCAATTTCAACATCGGGAGTCCAACTACCACAACTATTTCAATTTCTCCTTGAGCGAGGCAACAGACTGTGATTTCCGAACGTCTACTGGTAGCTCGTTCCACAATTTAGCTGCATGAGCAGTGAAGGACCTAGAGTATGTACGCGACTTTTTAGGCGGAATGGCTAAAGACAGATTTGTACTAGGTACTTAGATTGCAGATGGTGACCGCTGGCAGAAGCCAGAAAACTAAACCTTTCCGACAGATACGCAGGGAATGCGGGATTAAATCAGTACCGTCTTTACCATAAGGGCACACGGGGCCTGTGCCCAGGGCCCCCATCCTCAGGGGGCCCCCAAAGACAGACAGAAACACTATATTTGACTACCCATAACAAATAGAAGATTATAGTAGACAAATGTTAGTCTAATTCGCTTTCTCTACTTTCCAACAGGGCCCCAAATTCTTATGTGCCCAGGGGCATTGTTTAAGATGGCCCTGGATGAAATAATACGTTGAAAAGTAAAGAAAGAACATGCACATCCCTACGCCGACGTATCGGAAGAACATGCACATCCCTACGCCGACGTATCGGAAGAACATGCACATCCCTACGCCGACGTATCGGAAGAACATGCACATCCCTACGCCGACGTATCGGAAGAACATGCACATCCCTACGCCAACGTATCGGAAGAACATGCACATCCCTACGCCGACGTATCGGAAGCCAGCCAAGCTGCGAGCGGAAGGTGGATACACGGCCGTACTTTCGCAATCCAAATATACTGTAGGTATCTAATGCAGACATTCTGCAAGCGCTCAAGCTTATCAAGCAATTCCATCCTAAGGTCCACAAATGCAATATCCCCATAGGTAATCAAGGAGTGGCAGTAAGAGATAGCGAGCAAGACAAACTTTCGTGGGAAGAGTAAGAAAGCTTAGCAGTGGCCTCAAATAATGTAGCAAAGCAAACAGCTTCCTACTGACCTCAGATATATGCGGCGTCCATGAAAGTGTCTGGTCCAAGATGATACCCAAGTTTTTGACAGTAGAAGTCAGAGAATATAACATACTACCTACTAAATATCTATATAAATCGTACCTATAGGGAGAACCAGCTGGTTCACTGGTTCAGCTTGTTCCATTATTATTTCTTTCATTGAGACTTTGTTCTTTAAATAATAATCAGCCCGTAGGGCAGCTTGTGGCGAGCTGTTGTTGGGGAGTAACGACCCCATGGACCCGATTGCTCCCGAGAGTCGGTCAGGGTGTCCATCTCCGGCGTGTCTTCGTTGGTCAGAGTGGACCCCAAGGGGACCCCCAGGACTCTCAGCTCTAGCTTGCCTTCATTAGTCCAGAGAGGAGTCGCTAGAGCTATATGGTCCAGAGGTGGAAGTGAAAGATGCATACAGCCACTGGGTAAAAAGCGGCGCACACCCCTCCACCCCTGAGCCGCTCACACCGATGTTACTCATGGTCGTCTTCGCGACGGCAGTTTCAGGAGCCCATCTACTCAGCGGCAAGTCACCACCTGCCTCAGTAACGTGTAAAACATTGTTATTGCAGGTGTCCGACCTCTCAATAGCCATTTCTCATTGTCCACCCAAACTGCAACCTATAGACCGGTATACTGTTCACTTTTTCTACAATAGTCCCAATGCCTGCTGAGACCGGTTCATGGGTGTCTATTGTTGCGCCTGTGAACGGGTTCGAGCAGGCGAGCTACATGAAATTAAAGCTCTTCAAGGGGCCTCTACGTGTTAGATCTATATCCCCACGCAAGCCTATCAAAAGACCGGGATTTATAGGCCCGTGAAATCCAAGGAATTACAATAATTAAAATAATTAAAACCCTGTTAGTGCCTAGACTAAGATAGAAAACTACAACTAAAAACAAAAATATATATATATGTTGAAACTATACTTAATCAATAAGATGTACTGCTACACTTTTTACTTGCCCTAGTGAGGAAACGATGATCGGGTAATCAAACTTGTCAGCAATCACATTCAGAATGCAATCACATTCAGAATGCTAATAAAATTGTCAATCGGGACATAATACTTCATGCTAAAAGGGGGGTTTGCGTCAGGGGGTGGAGAGGGGACGCTAGTGTGCGTAAAGCACCAAACCCATAAAATTTTGTTTAAATAAAACATAATTTGACATAATCATAAAAAATAATATGATTATGTTTAAATAATTAAAACATAATCATATTAATCAGCGACATAATTCGATATTAACGTACATAGCATGTGATAAAGATAATTTTCAAAAATTGCAAAGTTCCCATGAATGTTCTTGTTATTTTTTTCCGAAAGTTTATTGCCAAACCTTCTTATGATAAGTTTCTATTACTAAGTTAAGGGTCATACCCTTAAGAGCAAACAGGAGTGGTCATTCCTCCATACAAACGTACTCCACGTTTTCCTCCGTGGTTTTTGAAGCTAGAGCAATGATTTTTTCAACACAGATTAATATTGTCAATATCTGTGTCGGACCGTTTTGCTTTTTTTGATATTTTTGTTGTTTAAGGCGCTAGAGCCCTTCAAAAATGGCCAAAATGGCCTAATTGACTATGCCGCAATGAGAGGCGTGGTATTCAAAACTGATATCAATTAGCCAAAAAGGCAAAACGGTCCAATACAGATAATTTCATAATTATTTAGATTTCCAAATTTGGTTCCAGTTCTGTGGGTGGGTGTGGATTACAGCGGCCACACTTGTATCTACGCGTGCCTATACAGGTCTCATAGCGGAAGCACGGAAACAACCCGGGTTTTCGAGCACCTACAACGGACGGCTGACAAACTTCTGGAGCAGTACCCTTCCGCAGAGCTGGTGATTTTGGGGGATTTTAACGCTCAATACGTTGAGTGGCTTGGTTCCCGGTCCACCGACCACGCAGGGAGGGCTGCTCACGATGTTTCTCTGGCCTATGGACTCTCGCAACTGGTACATTCTCCCACGAGAATTCCAGATATCGAGAACCATACGAGCTCTTTATTGGACCCCCTGCTGACCACACGTCCGGACGGATATTTCGTCTCAGTGAATGCACCTCTCGGTTCGTCCGATCACTGCCTCGTCCGGGCACAGGCACCTTGCGCGCGGCCCGATCCACCACAGCCAGCTAGCTCGCGGCGCGTGTGGCATTATAAGTCAGCAGATTGGGACGGACTGCGTGAATTCTACGCCTCGTTCCCGTGGAGGCAGCTCTGTTTCACATCAGACGATCCTGACTCCTGTGCAGCCAATGTTGCCGAGACAATACTGCTGGGAATGGATTGTTTCATTCCCAACTCGGTAATAGCTGCGGGAGCAAAGCGACGTCTTTGGTTTAATCGGCCTTGTAAAGAAGCTACAGTTCGCAAGCAAGCCGCTTACAGGGCTTGGACCAAGGCCGTAGCTAATAAGGATCCGAACGTTTCTGATGTGAAGCGCAAATTAAACGCTGCCTCGAGGTCCAGTAAAAAAGCCATTGCCAGGGCTAAATACGATTTCGTCGGCAGAATTGGTGAGAAACTAGCGGGCTATCCCACTGGGAGTCGCGCGTTCTGGTCACTTGCCAAAGCTGCCGAGGGAAATTTTTGTCAGTCGTCTTTACCACCACTGCGGAAAGCTGATGGTGATCTGGCCCACAGTGCAAAGGAGAAAGCCGATCTCCTTGGTACTCTTTTTGCCTCGAACTCGACCCTGAACGACGACGGTAGCGCCGTGCCGCCCACCATCCCGCGGTGCGTATACTCCATGCCAGAAATCTCATTCACGCAGAGGGATATTCGGCGGGAGTTGCTATCCCTGAACGTCCATAAGTCGAGCGGGCCAGACGGCATACCAGCTCTTGTGCTAAAGCAGTGTGCTCCTGAGTTATGTCCTGTGTTAGCGCGTCTTTTCTCACTCTCTAGCGACAAACGGCATGTTCCATCTTCGTGGAAGACGGCCCTTGTACACCCTGTGCCTATAAAAGGGCGATAGATCGGACCCATCGAATTACAGGCCTATCGCTATTACCTTCCTTCTCTCTAAGGTCATGGAGCGTATAATCAACGCAAACCTCCTGAGATACCTAGAAGAACACGATCTGATCAGCGACCGCCAATATGGTTTTCGCCACGGTCGCTCGACTGGTGATCTTCTAGTGTATCTCACACACCGCTGGGCTTCGGCCATTGAGAGTCAAGATGAGGCATTGGCAGTAAGCCTAGATATAGCGAAGGCGTTCGATCGGGTCTGGCATCGGGGTCTCTTGTCGAAGTTACCATCTTATGGATTGCCGGAGGGACTATGCAAATGGATCGCTAGCTTTTTGTCCGGCAGACGCATACGAGCCGTAGTAGACGGAAGCTGCTCCGATAGCATGGACATTAACGCTGGCGTTCCGCAAGGTTCTGTGCTATCCCCTACGCTGTTTTTGCTGCACATCAATGACATGTTGTCTATCGATGACATTCATTGCTATGCAGACGACAGTACTGGGGATGCCTTTTACACAGGCCGTGCCAATATCCCTCGCTCTGTGGTGCTGGAGAGTCGTGAAAAGCTTGTGTCAGACATTCAGAGCACTCTATCCAGAGTTTCGGTGTGGGGCCGGGACAATTTAGTGCGATTCAACCCCACCAAGACACAAGTTTGCGCGTTAACTGCTAAGAAAACCCCATTCACTGTGGTCCCACAGTTCCAAGGCACAGCCCTTACCATGTCAGGGAGTATTGGGAACCTCGGTGTTGACATCTCCAGTGACGTCCAATTCCGCAGCCACCTGGAAGGTAAGGCTGCGCTGGCATCCAAAAAACTCAGTGTGCTCAATAAAGCGAGGCGATACTTTACTCCGGGGCAAAGACTGCTGCTTTATAAATCGCAAGTCAGACCCCATATGGAGTACTGCTGTCACCTTTGGGCAGGAGCACCTGGATGCCAGCTTGGACCCTTCGACTCAGTCCAAAGGCACGCTGTGCGAATCGTCGATGATCCCAAACTCACAAGCTGTATTGAACCTTTAAGTCTAAGGAGAGACTTTGCCTCCTTGTGTGTGTTCTACCGCTTGTACAATGGGTTGTGCCCTGAGGAACTATTTGACATGATGCCAACGGCCGCTTTCTATCACCGCACCGCTCGCCGTCGGCAGGGTGTTCATCCTCACACCCTAGAACCTAAATAGTCGCGTACTGTGCGATTTAAGAGGAATTTCCTCCCGCAGACGCTCCGGCTGTGGAATGAGATCCCTCCCGAGGTTTTCCCGAGGGTCTACAGTATGGGGTTCTTCGAAAAAGGAGTGTACAGGTTTTTAAAAGGTCGGCAACGCGCATGTAACACCTCTGGAGTTGCAGGCGTTCATAGGCTACGGTGACTGCTTACCATCAGGCGGGCCGTATGCTTGTTTGCCACCGATGTGGTATAAAAAAAAAGGTTACGATTGGTTAAGTTTTGGAGGAGGAAACAGTGGAGTACGAAACCTCGATTTTTGACATTTTTACGCAGGATTTTTCGCCTCAGCTGCAGTTGTCCCTATCGCACTAATTTTAGGGGCGGAGTCAAGTTTCTAAATACGTACACTGCCAGAAAAGTGATGGGCAATAGTCGACATTTAATGTCGATAATCTAGTGATGTAAAAAGTTATCGATAAACCGTCTTGTGTGAAAATATCTAGATCCTCCTAAGACACAAGGGGTTTTGCGTTGAGAGGGAACACATTTTTGTAGTTACATATACAATTTATTTTGAACTTTTTGATTCTAATATTTCAAATTAGAAATCAAAATCAAAAATATTTTATTTTTTACATTAAATAAGTAAAAGTTTATTGATAAGGTAGTGTAACACGGCTGTTTTGAAAGGGGGTAAAATAAATGAATGAAGAGCTCCGGCTTGTCTAAAATGGAAACAGCCATGTTAACAAAATAAAATTAAATCAAAATAAAATAAAATAAACTAAATGGAAACCTTGCTGTAGGAAAGCTAGGAGGAGAAACAATTAGACAAATTTAAAACTAACAAACTTTATTAACCTAATAAATAATTTGAAAAGCTCAGTGGCAAAGCTGGGTCGCTTCACAGGTTCAAGTTATGAGGATTTACTCCAATTAACTAAATACTAAAGGGTCAATTTTCAAATAGGCATTTTTTGCTGTCCCACGGCTAAAACTCGAAGTCCATAGGACTAAAAGACTGGGTATGTATATATTTTCACTCAGTGTATTATAAGCTTTAAAAATCATGCACAACTGTACCTAAAATATTATTTGTTCCTGACAAAATCGCATTTGAAGTTCCAAAAACGGCGAAATTTGCCGTTTTTCGCGTGTCCCAGTGGCGGCATAGCGCAATAAAAAAAATCATAACTTTGTATGTAGGCAACCTATTATAAAGAACTTTGTATTTCTATAAAGAGCATTTTCTAGAGAATTGATTTAATCATATTGATAAATTAATGCGTTATTTAATAAAACCAGGGAAGCCTTTTTATCGCTGTCCCGCGTCGCACCTGTTTTGTTATGACTTAAATATACCCCCTATAATCTTCTTTGTCTATTGAATAACGGTTAGATTAAATTTACGACGCAATAGTGCGGTTAGTTGGGCATCGATTGACATCAAATATAGACCCGGAAACAGTTTAATTTATTTAAAAACAGATAAAAATCTCTTTCGATATATTTTGGTACGACTACAATGACATTTGTATGGACGCTTAATACGTTGGTACATAGTTGGAATAAAAATGTTTATTTTATAATAATAGTTGCAAATATAGTGTTAAAATATATAGTAAAATAAATAAGTGAATCGGTTGTTTTGTGTAGGAAATATCGCTAAAAAATATTATTAGCGACATGTCGTGACATTTGTATGGCGACATTTATACGGCTATTTTGACCGTATAAATGTCGATTGTGGCATACAAATGTCGACATAGTGCCATACAGATGTCGAGAAGGTGTCATACAAATGTCGTCAGGGTCTTATAAATGCAACAAAAATAATAAATAGTAGCATATACATGTTGATACTGCCATATAATGTCGAAAAAATGCCTTATACATGTCAAAAGCGCCTTACAAATGGCTAAATAGTGTCATACAAATGTCGATCTTTAAACGTCCATATCTAGCTAACTATAAAAAGTACAGAGGTGCCTCCTACAGTATATTTTTTGTTGTGAAGAACCCTTCCTAAAACGATGATTATAAATCAGATTTTTCAAAAATAAAAGATTGCCATACAAATGTCGAAAAAACACCCTCTTCAAAAATTGACCCTAAAAACTAAATTTCGAAATACCTAAATTTTATGCACCAGAACTTTCAAAACTTTAAACTGAAATAACTAAATAACTACTCTAAATTACATTTTAAATTTGTAGGTAGTCGAGCGCAGACGCAATTTAAAAATTAAAGATGCATCGGACCGACCTCAAAAACTGCTACCGGACCTGGAGCAGCGGGGAGTGACCTCGCCTATCCCCCGGGAAGCTGACTGCTAACCTGGTTGGAGCCGGCCAGTGCAGATGGCGTGGGATAGATCCCACAGCATTTTAAAAGTTCAAAACATCTTCGAAAGAAATCTAAAGCTCATGAAACATCTTGAAACATCGAAAGCTTCTAGAAACATCGAAAGCTTCTAGAAACATCGAAAGCTTCTAGAAACATTGAAAGCTTCTAGAAACATCTTGAAACATCTAGAAACATCCCGGCTCCTGTAAACCGAGAAAAGGATATATTAGCCGACGACTTAATGGCCGCTAAAGAAAAAATGAAACAATTGGAAATTTAGCTCACCGCACTGGAAGCTGTTACGACTTCTCGCGGAGCACTCCCAACCCTCGAGCAGGAGTCAACTCTGTAAAGAACCAAAACCTGGTGTTGGCGACTGGCTGGCGCGCGACCTCTTTCGAACATATTATTTGTAAAACCTTTGATTTACCTTTTGATTTTTATTATGTCAATTCTGTCTGCCTGTCACCGCCTACATATTAAGATCTTGTTGTGCTTTCTTAAATAAATTATTTATAATATTTGTATAAAATCTGCGTGTTTCCATTATATCACCAATTCATCATACAGTCCACTTCACTAGCTATCATTTTGGTCCTGGAGTGACGCTCGCGCGTTTAAACCTTTCGTGGCACACAGGTTGGGAGAGATATTGGAAACCACCAATCCATCCGATTGGAGGTGAATCAATACCTCTCTCAACGTCGCTGACGATGCGACAAAACCAAAACGAACTGAGTTTACCGCAACTCATCGGTGGTTCACCGGTCCACAGTTCCTTGTTGAACAGTCTTGCACTTGGCCGACCGAGCGCGTCACTGACGAGGGAGAGACCTCATCAGACCCCGAGTTAAAATCGGATCTGATGGTTCTGCTCCTCGACACCCCACTCTCGAATTCGTTACCTGACTCAACGCGTTTTAGCTCCTGGCTACGCTTACTACGTGCCACTGCCCGTTTTCTCCAGGGCGCACGCCTATTCCGGTTTAAACTGTCTCGGCCAATAGATCCAAATTCCAAACTCTACATTGACAACACCACGTCTCCCCACCGGCTTCACGCGTCAGAGATGATAGAAGCGGAGAATATGTTGGTCCGTCAAGCACAAACAGAGAGTTTCCCCGAGGAATTATCGAACTTACGATCTTCGAAGCCAGTGCCCAAGAATAGTCGGATTAAGAAATTGGCGCCTACACTTGATGGAGAAGGCATAATGCGACAAAACACGCGCATAAGTTCCGCACCGGGAGTGAACGACGAGATGAAATCACCCATGATTCTCGACGGCCGCCACTACATTTCACGACTCTTGATCCTCCACGAACATATCAAAGCCGCGCATCAGTTTAATGAGCTCGTCCTAAATGAACTTCGGCAAAGATATTCGATATTAAGAGCCAGAGGAACCATCCGTAGCGTAGCAAGCGCCTGCCTGAAGTGTAAGAGATGGAACACGAAACCTATCCAACCTCAGACCGGCAACTTACCACCAGAACGTCTTGATCACCACAAAAGACCATTCACCCACGTGGGCCTTGATTACTTTAGCCCGATCCTAGTAACGCTATATCGACGGAGCGAGAAACGATACATCGCCTTATATACATGCCTCACAACCAGAGCGCTTCACCTCGAAATCGTGAACTCACTCACTGCAGATAGCGCCATAATGAGCCTCAGACGCTTCATTGCTCGCCGGGGATCGCCCACCACCATATTTTCCGATAACGGGACTAACTTTGTTGGCTCTTCCCGCGAACTGCGCTCCCTACATGACAACTCGGTCGTAGAGTACGCCACTAATCACAAAATCGACTGGCGCTTCATCCCACCAGCATCCCCGTTCATGGGCGGCGCCTGGGAGCGGCTTGTGCGGACAGTGAAAGCAGCCCTCAGATCTTGCCTAACAAATCAACCACTGAAGGAAGAGGTCCTGTCAACGCTCCTACTCGAGGCTGAATCGATAGTGAATTCCAGGCCACTTACATACGTCCCGTCCTCCCCAGATGCACCAGAGGCGTTGACACCATTCCATTTTATCCTCGGCTCCTCATCAGTAGTTCCATGGACCACGTCGCTGACAGACGCAGACCTATCCCGACGATGTGACTGGCGGAGAACCCTGCGCCTAGCAGATCAGTTTTGGGCACGATGGCTACGGGAGTACCTACCGACGCTACGTGCAAGGGGACCGAACGTGACGTGGTGCTAATCGCCGATCCTACCCTTCCTCGTGGTTTGTTGGCCACTAGGAACGGTAGCAAAGGTCTACCTAGGACCCGACGGAGCGGTCCGCGTGGCAGACGTCCACACCAGAGGGGGCGTGCTGCGCAGACCGGCCCGGAAACTTATCCTGATGGAGGCCGCGCCCCAGCCAGTAGCCACCAGTGGTTAGTGTTCCACTGGGGGTCCGGTATGTTGGCGACTGGCTGGCGCGCGACCTCTTTCGAACATATTATTTGTAAAACCTTTGATTTACCTTTTGATTTTTATTATGTCAATTCTGTCTGCCTGTCACCGCCTATATATTAAGATCTTGTTGTGCTTTCTTAAATAAATTATTTATAATATTTGTATAAAATCTGCGTGTTTCCATTATATCACCAATTCATCATACAGTCTACTTCACTAGCTATCACCTGGTTAAGAACAAACCCACAATGTTTCGCGCCATTGTGGAATTGATCACAACTAAATTCCATTTATACTTACTCAGTGGAACACACCGAAGGACTCGAACTGCTTCCACCATTTTGACCACCATGTGGAATGTGTGGTCTTACCACAAAATAGGGCTCATGCGAGCGTGCGTCCCCGGAGGGGTCCACACATCAAAAGTGCATGTCACCTCAGAATGACCTCCTCATATGTTGAGAACAAAAGGCCAAAAACAAAAGTAGGGTGCCAATCCCTGAAGACACAAATCCTTCGAAAATTCTGAACTGATTTATCTAGAGAACTCTTTCTTGAGCCTAAGAAATATATTTTATCATTAAATCTAATAATGTTTCATTTCAGAGCCACTTTGTCAGTCTGTAATTTCTATGTTTTGCTTTACATCAATATTATTTTTTATCTAAAAAAGTCATACCTAAATCATACAAAGTTTTCCTGGAATGACAACATAAATATCTTATGTTTTACTTATATTTACTTATATGACAACCCCGACAACAGATAAGCATCAAAAGGTGCATCTGAATGCAACAGATTATGCAAAGAAGTGCAATCAATCGCGTTCGTTTGGGATATTGTTAAAAACGTTGAAATAAGAAAAGGAATTCAACCCAAAAATATTAATTAATAATTTGGCCAAGTCCGAGATAGCTCGAGACATTTAGTGTTCCGTACGGCTACCATCAGTTTGGCATTGACATAAACGATATCGTGAACGTAATTTACTTCCTATAGGAGTATAGGTATATCTCTTTCGCACTAATATGTCAGTACGAGCGAGATACATAGAAAGTAAATTACGTTCACGCCCACGGTAGCGTTTATGTCAATGCCAAACTGATGGTAGCCGTACCGCTCGCATCGTTACATTTTACAGAGGTTGTTTGCCTGTTTTTAGGATACCGTATTCAACTACACACACAGAACAATAGTACAAAGTGTCTAAGTGCGAAGGCCGAAGGCCGAGCTTTAGCAAAATGTCATCGCTTTAGCACAGAGCAATAGTACAAGTGTCTAAATGTGAAGGCCAAAGGCCGTCCTCCGCGTAGCCCGAAGGCCCGAAGCGTCCAGGATGTCAGTGCTTTAACACAGAACAATAGTACAAGTGTCTAAATGCGAAAGCCGAAGGTCGAGCTCCGCGTAGGGCCGAAGGCCCGAAGCTTCCAGGATGTTAGTACTTAAACACAGAACAATAGTATAAGTATCTAAAGGCGAAGGCCGAAGGCCGAGCTCCGCGTAGGGCCGAAGGCCCGAAGCGTCCAGGCTGTCAGTTATGTGTTTAACCACTGACATCTTGCAGGCTTCGGGCCTTCGGCCCTACGCGGAGCTCGGCCTCCGGCCTTCGCATTTAGACACTTGTATTAATTACCTGTGTTTAGAACTGACCTCCTGGATGCTTCGGACTTTCGGCCCAATGCGACTTCAGCCTTTGGATCTTGCGACTTAGACACTTGTACTTAAAAATACTTGGAAAAGTTACGGGAGGCGCGCGTCTGTCGGACGCTTCGGATCTTCGAATCGCTCCTTCGGCCTTTGCATTTAGTTAGATTCTTGTACTATTGCTTTGTGTTTGAATACCGAAGTCGAGCATCTCGCGAATGCTTGATGTATTATAATAATTTAGAGTAAGGCCAAGCGCGCACCACGATTTTTTGTCCTGCGATAATTTTGTCGCAGAAATGCAACGTATGTGTTTATATGTTAGTGCGCGCATATGCGACAAAAAAATCGCAGCGATTTTAAAATTGTGATTTATCACATTTTTCCGCGATTGTTCGAGACGCGATTGTCGCAAAGTGAATTGCAGCATGCGGAGTTGTATGGCCCCGCGCGCACTATAATAATAAAATCGCACCCCGGCCGGACCTCAGTCGGCATTTCGCTCTCCAAACCCCAACATCTCGGCACCTGCGTCTCCAATGGAGTCTCAAAATGAGACGCTAGATGTTGACCATTCAATTATTGAAATAGACGGGGATCACCTTTGTGTTATAAATGCTCAAAGTCATACAGCAATCGCATATTAAAGACACGTTTCATGACAAGCGACTGGTACGAAATCCATGTTGAGAATGAACAAATCGTCGACTTTTTCATCGCAGTGCGCGCAGTGAATTTTCTGCGATACTTATATTACAGCGCGATTCTAAAATCGTGTCGCAAAAATTAATATCGTAATATCGTGCGCGCTTGGCCTATAATACCTTAAATGTATACTCCTTCAATTTGAATTTAGAACTCATTATTATTTTTTATTTGATTTTGTTTCTAGTTCTATGCCATATGTATAGACTTTAATATTATTTAGAACTGCTAAAAAAGAAGATCGGCTTACTTTAAATATTTCGTCAATTTTAACTTTGTTTCTAAAAACTGTGATATTTAACTGTCATATACTATTAATGTCTTCCAAAATTATTTTCTCGTAACAGGAGAGGCTACCGCGAAAACCGAAATTCGCAATTTGCGGGGATTTTCTCTTTTACTCCAATGAAGGCGTAATTAGAGTGACAGAGAAAAATGCTCGCAATTTGCGAACTTCTATTTTCGCGGTTATAGCTCTGAATCTTGTTGCTCACCTTTCCGTTCAAAAATATACATAAGTACTGAATATAATTAATAGATATTATAATTATACAATTAATACAGAAATGTAATGGTACTTAATGAAAAGGAATATTGTGTATATTGTTTCGACGAATCAGATACTCTCAATAAAATCTATACATGAGGCCAAAGCTGTTCATAAATATTAAATGACTTTATTATCTCTATACGCCTTACTAACTCTATGTGTCCTATTGTGGGAAAAAAAAAACACAACGACAGTCAAGAACGGAATTCTTAATTTGAAGTTTTCAGATTTTTGAGATGCCTAGTCCATTGGTTGGAAAGCCCGTTCGAAATTTAAACTTATTTGCAATATAATAAGGTCGTATTTTGTAGATCTCTCTCATACTTATAGTAGGCTATTGAGATAAAATTAAATATCCCACAAAAATAAGCAAGCAGAATTAAACTTTGTGTCAAAGACATAAGTCATAAATTTCAATGCCAAAGTTTTAACTAAGCATGTTTCTCGTAAAAATTACTGCCTAATATGAATTGACCAGTGTAAGCATCAGTTAGCTAGCCCTAAGCAACCAAAGGTCAAGCTGCAGTTGAAAAACTAATAAAGATAAAGTTAAGCTGATAATTTTCTCGCCGTCTCCATGCTTCTTTAAGTTGGGTATTGACTGGTCAGCTGCCTGTTAGCTATAGTTTTCACGAAAATCGCCAGGACAGAGGTGAAAAGTTTTGTATGAAAACTTGCAACTTTAAATGCATTTTTTGACGAAACTATTGCAGTCTAAAATGAAGTCAAAATCAGTCCATCGACTCAATTTTTTGCAAACTTTATAATGGTACCCCACACGATTCTTACAAATGAAAAAAGTTTCAGCCTACCCCTCTCAACCCCCTAAATTTCCCCCTTTAATAAGAAATAAGCAGTTTTGACTTATTTACAATATGAGTGGTGGTAATTGCTATAACTGTTCCAAATTTTAGGTATCTATGTCAAACGGTCTCTGAGAAAAACGTATTTAACTGATTTGCAAGACCGAAGTGATCCCATAAGTGTTCCGTAAACAAAGTTTTGTACGGAACACTAATAATCTAAGAAAATGTCTACGTTACAGTAGATACAAATATTAAAAATGAAAATAAACTAACTTATCTATAAAATAAAACTAAATTAAAACTAAAAACTAATACTAAATAAAATAAGATAAAATTAAAATATATCTAAGTAATTGGGCCCCTTTGGCATGGTGCCGAGGACGCTGGCAGCATTTCCCCGCTGTATTGCTAAGCTAATACGTTGAGCGAGAAAGCTGCCAGCTCTTCGGTCACCAGTGAAGTCTATAATCCTTTTCGAAAGCTCCTTAAATTTTATTGCATGGATATGGGTTTACAATTTTTTTAGGTACAGTCACGCTCCGTAATTGTCGAGCAATTTAAGGTCCTAGCTAGGGAATGCAATCTCGCACCAAGATTGGCGATTCGAGATCTCGCACGAAAAATCCGTCTCGACATTGGGTGTTTCGAGATCTCGACAGTCAGATTTTCGGGATCGAGATTAATAACTCGACGAGATCGAATTTGACAAAGTAACTAAAAATGTGTTATTTTAATCAAAAATCTCTAAGAATTCCAAACATATAATATGTAGGCGGCACATCGTAAAATCGGGCGTATCGAGATATTCCTAGGAATATAATGAAACGCCGACATTTCATGATCTGCCTAGCGAACACCAGCCATTTTGTGCAAACCTCAAGGTGTGATATTCTAATATTCCTATAGTCTATAGGCAAATTAAACAAAAGTCGTCTCTTTCACGATTTTCGTCGACATCCCTTCTAAATATCTAAAACTGGTATGGACGTGTTCCTCGTGGTCTCCAGAATATGAATAGACCGGTTTTTATTTTATGGAGGGGTAGGGGGGACGTGTCGAAAAAAGGAATGAAAAAGTGGGCGGCCGACCACCATTGATATTTGTTCACGTCTTTAGGCCTATGGGACCGATCGGTTCGTGTGAGATGTCGTTTGAAAGAGTATTAAACGTGCAATTATTGTTTTATATAATAACCGTAGTCATAACTGTAGTCGTTTACAAAATATTTTAAAATATATGATTTTTTACCGTGCATGGATGGCATAAGTACTGACAAAACATGCGTCTAACTCAATAAATTATAACTTTACCGCAATTAATGTTATTATAAAATAAACAAATATTTCATTAGCTTTCCAAAAACATAAGTTTTATTGCTGTATGATATTATATAACCAAGTAATGATGAATTTTGTTCCGTCACGTAAATGGCGGGCGACCGACCTCAACTGTTCATTATTTCTCGGGTTCTATTTTACTGATCAATTGGTGATGCATACCATTAGAAAGAATATTAAACATACTATAACTGGTTTCTAATAACCGTAGTCATAACTGTAGTCATTTACAAAATCATTGAAAATACATATATGATTTCTCGATCAATTATTTTACAATGCGCCCGCTATGAAGCTAGGAATATCAAAGAATGCATTGATCTGATGGATCTGCCATCTCTTTCATAAGGAAGATCGTGATATGCCTGGGTTAATATTAGATCAGGAAATGGTGGCGTTTCATGATACGCCTAGGATTACGATTTTACGATATGCCGCCGACATACTACTTATTTAAGGTAAGTACCGCATGTTATATTTTGAAAATAACAACAACAAATTAAATTGACATTTAACTTAAAATCAATTTAAATTTTTACTGTACTTCTATGAAATGCTATCGATGTTAAACCACTATTTACCTTTACTTAGAAACTGCGTAACAATAAAATAGCTAAAGCCGGACACATAATAGCACTGCCTGAACAAGATGAATCTAAGGTCCTATATTACTTAAAACAAAGAATTTCACTTTCAGTCTTGTTCGAGATCTCGAAAATATTTATCGAGATCTCGACCGAGATTGCATATATCGAGATTTTCGGTCAACTAGATTAAATTTCGATAATACGTGCGAGATCTAGCGAGATCTCGAAATTGCGAGATCTAGATTGCATTCCCTAGTCCTAGCTGAATTGGTAGTTTCATACACTTACTCTTACTCTATAGAATGTCCAATCCTGCCTTACAAAGATTTCTCGAAGACGTTAATATTTATATTTGTCATGTCTATACTTCGTTTCAGAGCATTATTGAAAAAAAATACTTACTTGATACTAGTATTAACCACTAAGTACATAAATAGGGTAATTCGCCAGTAACAGGCCACTATTAGTAACTGGCCACGCCAAACCAAAAACGAATTCTATTCACCTATAAATAGAATTCATTTTAGTATATTTAAGGTGGCCAGTTATTGAAACCTTATACCTACTAAAATGAATTCTGTATAAAGGTGAATAGAATTCATTTTTAGTTTAGGGCGGCCAGTTACTTAACTTGGCCAGGTACTAAACGTGGCCAGTTACTGGCGAATTACCCTATTCGATATCGAGTTCCGTAAACGTAAGCCGGGTAAGTAAAAAAGTTCAATCGCAATAGGGTAATTCGTCAGTGGCCACCCCAAACCAAAAATGAATTATATTCACCTATAAATATAATTAATTTTAGTATAAGGTGGCCAGTTATTGAAGCTATTGAAACCTTATACTAAAATGAATTCTGTTCATAGGTGAATAGGATTCATTTTTAGTTTAGGGCGGCCAGTTATTAAAAGTGGCCAGTTACTGGTGAATTACCCTACTTAGTAGTAGCAGTAACAAAAAGTGACAATGCAACCCATACAACCATTTCTAGTCGCCGTTACGACGCGGTGTTGACACATCTTGTGTCGACACCGTCTGTTTCGGTCACAATTCCAGTCGCAGAGTCGTCGCCGTGTCGACACAGTTACCAGAAATGGGGAAGGGTCGACACATGACACAAAGTGACATAAAGTGTGGTCGCCGTGTGCACACATTGTTTCGGGTTTGCGACTACTTTATGCCAAAATCATTCGTTCATTCGTTCATTTCGTTCCTGTCAAATGGAAACTGTCAGATGGAAAAATGCTTAAATAAAAATAAGTGACATTAATACGCCATCTCTAAAACGGATTACAAGACGTAATTATATATTGTTTGCATTTATATTACAATAGGACTTAAATTATTATGGGGAATTAAACTGCTCGAGTGATTTGATAAACTAAGTGTAATATAATCAACGCGCCACCACATTGTTTTAGTTTAGCCGGAAATGAAATTGTTTACTTCTCAGTGCCTGTGTTCATAACTATATTATTTGATGCATTTTTAGTACTTCGATGCGTATACTATACTTAAATAACAGAAATAACGCTTTACATACTACGAAACTTGTTAATTATGATGTATAAATATGGTTTAAGGCTGAGAAATATTGCAGTCACAAAGTAGTCGCAAATGTTTCGACTTTGTGTCGACTCTGTGTTGACACATGACACGCGCTGTCAAAAGTAATAACAAAGTTACTGGATTTGCAAAATGGCTCCTTGTGTTCATTCGTTTTCAGATATTCTCAAAGTGTAAGAGCCATGCAGTGGAATAAAAAAAAGTTAATCCTCATATTTTAATCGCGATTAATTTAGTCGACCTAACATAGATTGAAATTGCATTAATCTGAATATTAATCGAATAATTTATCGATTAAATCTCGATTGAAAGTTGACAGGGGGACATTTTTGTACGTAAATGGAATAGGATTTGCATGTAAATATTTCCCACCTTTTCGGGGCGGGGACAAATGGGAACACACAATTTTTGGATGTATTCCCATTTATTCCCGCAGGGAACAGATGGAATAGGATTTGAAAGTAAATATTTCCCATTTTTTCCCCCCTTATCGGGCTGGGGACAAATGGGAACACACAATTTTCGGATGTAATCCCATTTATCATTTATCCTCGCAGGAAACAGATGGAATAAGATTTGCATGTAAATACATATTTCCCATTTATTCCACCTTATCGGGGTGGGGACAAATGGGAACACACAATTTTCAGATGTATTCCCATTTATCCCCGCAGGGAACTGATGGAATAGTATTTGCATGTAAATATTTCCCATTTTTTCCCACCTTATCGGGGTGGGGACAAATGGGAACACACAATTTTCAGATGTAATCCCATTTATCCCCGCAGGGAACAGATGGAATAGTATTTGCATGTAAATATTTCCCATTTTTTCCCACCTTATCGGGGTGGGGACAAATGGGAACACACAATTTTCAGATGTAATCCCATTTATCCCCGCAGGGAACAGATGGAATAGTATTTGCATGTAAATATTTCCCATTTTTCCCCCCCTTATCGGGGTGGGGACAAATGGGAACACACTATTTTCGGATGTAATCCCATTTATCATTTATCCTCGCAGGGAACAGATGGAATAAGATTTGCATGTAAATATTTCCCATTTTTTCCACCTTATCGGGGTGGGGATAAATGGGAACACACAATTTTCAGATGTATTCCCATTTATCCCCGTAGGGAACAGATGGAAGAGGATTTGCATGTAAATATTTCCCAATTTTCCCACCTTTTCGGGGTGGGGACAAATGGGAACACAAAATTTTCAGATGTAATCCCATTTATCCTCGCAGGGAACAGATGGAATAGGATTTGCATGTAAATATTTCCCATTTTTTCCACCTTATCGGGGTGGGGACAAATGGGAACACAAAATTTTCGGATGTATTCCCATTTATCTCCGTAGGGAACAGATGGAATAGGATTTGCATGTAAATATTTCCCATTTTTTCCACCTTATCGGGGTGGGGACAAATGGGAACACACAATTTTCGGATGTATTCCCATTTATCTCCGTAGGGAACAGATGGAATAGGATTTGCATGTAAATATTTCCCATTTTTAGTGTTCCGTACAAAACTTTGTTTACGGAACACTTATGGGATCACTTCGGTCTTGCAAATCAGTTAAATACGTTTTTCTCAGAGATCGTTTGACATAGATACCTAAAATTTGGAACAGTTATAGCAATTACCACCACTCATATTGTAAATAAGTCAAAACTGCTTATTTCTTATTAAAGGGGGAAATTTAGGGGGTTGAGAGGGGTTAGGCTGAAACTTTTTTCATTTGTAAGAATCGTGTGGGGTACCATTAGAAAGCTTGCAAAAAATTGAGTCGATGGACTGATTTTGACTTCATTTTAGACTGTAATAGTTTCGTCAAAAAATGCATTTTAAGTTGCAAGTTTTCATACAAAAATTTTCACCTCTGTCCTGGCGATTTTCGCGAAAACTATAGCTAACAGGCAGCTGACCAGTCAATACCCAACTTAAAGAAGCATGGAGACGGCGGGAAAATTATCAGCTTAACTTTATCTTTATTAGTTTTTCAACTGCAGCTTGACCTTTGGTTGCTTAGGGCTAGCTAACTGATGCTTACACTGGTCAATCCATATTAGGCGAGAAACATCCTTAGTTAAAACTTTGGCATTGAAATTTATGACTTATGTCTTTGACACAAAGTTTAATTCTGCTTGCTTATTTTTGTGGGATATTTAATTTTATCTCAATAGCCTACTATAAGTATGAGAGAGATCTATAAAATACGACCTTATTATATTGCAAATAAGTTTCAATTTCGAACGGGCTTTCCAACCAATGGACTAAGCATCTCAAAAATCTGAAAAATTCAAATTAAGAATTCCGTTCTTGACTGTCGTTGTGTTTTTTGACGTGAAACGTCTTTAAAAAGCCGTAGTAGAGGTGCCGGACCAAAAACCAAGTGTAACGAAAAGTGTTATGGCGCGGCGGCTTATATCTCATAAACTATAATACCTACAAACATAGTTTTGATATAGATATATAGAAGAAAGTAGCCATTACTCGGAACAGTACGTGCCGCTGACATAGATGGCGCTGATTCTGCGCTAGACACGACGTATTCGGAGCTAATATGACCCCTATTTTCAGTGTTCATTTAGTAATGACTCATCAGCCCATTAACCGATTTCGGTAAAATTGGTGCCATTTGATAGATCTTATTTTATTTTAATGAAATATGAGTAAAATAAAGTACGTGGAATTATAATAAGCTGCTAAAACATAAAAATGTGACAGTTATTACAGAATTTTTATCACTGCTCTTGTTTGAGGCCACCGTGTGCGAAAAATAGGGCGCAAAACTGACAAAATATACCTGAAATAGTAAGATAAAGCAATAACGGTTCTTTTAATACTACATTCACCATAGTAATATATGCTCATCTCCTCAAATAATGCATTAGCATCTAAGGCGGCGTGGCGGCGCGAGTTACTTTGATAGAACACATATAACGTGTGACGGCTGCTTGACAATCCCGAGTTCCTAATGCTAGTAAGTATATAGTAATCTTAGTTAGGTACTTTCTGATGTAATGGGTAAAACATAATTTAGAAATGGTCACTTCTGTGGACAATAGGTACTATAAAAGGTAACGACTGTGGTTCATATATATCCCGTTTTTCTCATTTGAGTCTCAAGTATTGAATGAAATATTCTGCCTGTAAAGGTGCTGCGTAAAAAAATGCTTTTAGATTCCCTTAAATGCGATGGCTACAGGAAAGACACGAACGAGTTTGCTATAAAACGTGTATTACCCGTATAAAATATCTATTCTCGTAATTTTGGTGTGTTATTTACACAAAAAATTGTACCTAATCGTTACATTCATTACTCCAAAATGAATTGATCATTTAATTATTGAAATAGGTGTGACGCTGTAATTAATTATTTTAAAATTACCCATCAAATGCCGCATTCAAGTTCATCTAGATACAGTGAATCATTATGACCCCAAATAATCTTTACAAATAAAATTTAGATACTATCCAAAATTATTATAATACATCACGCATTCGCGAGATGTGCGAATTCGGTATTCAAACACAAAGCAATAGTACAAGAGTCTAACTAAATGCGAAGGTCGAAGGCTGCGCTCTACGTAAGGCCGAAGGCAAGAAGTGTCCAGGATGTCAGTGCTTTAACACAGAACAATATTACAAGTGTCTAAACGCGAAGGCCGAAGGCCGAGCTCCGCGTAGGGCCGAAGGCCCGAAGCATCCAGTCTGTCAGTTCTGTGTTTAACCACTGACATCCTGGACGCTTCAGCCTTCGCATTTAGACACTTGTACTATTGTTCTGTGTTATAGCACTTAAATCCTGGTCGCTTCGGGCCTTCGGCCCTACGTGGAGCTCGGCCTTCGGCCTTCGCATTTAGACACTTGTACTATTTTTCTGTGCTAAAGCACTGATGTCCTGCACGCTTCGGGCCTTCGGTCCTACGCGGAGCTCGGCCTTCGCATTTAGACACTTGTACTATTGTTCTGTGTTAAAGCACTAACATCCTGGACGCTTCGGGCCTTCGGCCCTACGCGGAGCTCGGCCTTCGGCCTTCGCATTTAGACACTTGTATTATTGTTCTGTGCTAAAACACTGATGTCCTGGACGCTTCGGGCCTTCGGCCCTACGCGGAGCTCGGCCTTCGGCCTTCGCATTTAGACACTTGTGCTATTGTTTTGTGTTATAGTGCTTAAATCCTGGACGCTTCGGGCCTTCGGTCCTACGCGGAGCTCGGCCTTCGGCCTTCGAATTTAGACACTTTTACTATTGTTCTGTTTTATAGCACTTAAATACTGGACGCTTCGGGCCTTCGGCCCTACGCGGAGCTCGGCCTTCGGTCTTCGCATTTAGACCCTTGTACTATTATTCTGTGTTAAAGCACTAACATTCTGGACGCTTCGGGCCTTCGGCCTTACGCGGAGCTCGGCCTTCGGCCTTCGCATTTAGACACTTTTACTATTTTTCTGTGCTAAAGCACTGACATCTTGGACGCTTCGGGCCTTCGGCCCTACGCGGAGCTCGGCCTTCGGCCTTCGCATTTAGACACTTGTACTATTGTTCTGTGTTATAGCACGTAAATCCTGGACGCTTCGGGCCTTCGGCCCTACGCGGAGCTCGGCCTTCGGCCTTCGCATTTAGACACTTGTATTATTCCCAAGTAACACAACGTAGCTGAATATTGTTTGAATAATAGAGCATGCCGTACTTAATGCTGAATAAGGTAGCTGTATAACAGCTGAATAAGCGTTATACAGACGTTATACAGAAGGTTTGGGCGCAAAGTGGGCAGTGCCCACGCCGCTTATTTCTGAATAACAGTAATGTAATAGCTATATAAGTGTATGCCCACACATTGAATCGCTGAATAACACTTGTATAGAGGCTGTCAAAAGCTTATATACCGCTTTTAAACCAAAGTTATCCAGCTTTGTACACAATGAATCAGTTATTCACACGTTATGAAGATTTTGGTTCCAAAGTGCATTTTTACAGAAAATATATACAGATATTTGTGTTAAATCAATGATTTGTCTTCCATTTTAATTTGTGAACTCGTGTCAAAGTGTAGTTTCTGCAGTGAAAACTTACAAAATAAGGAGGACATCTCCCATATATTTATTTGATGTTTACATAACTTCAATTTCATTGCGCATGCGACTTTACTGTTAATATATATATGCATTTTATTTAAAATTTTAAAGCGCCACGTAAATAATGCACCGTTTCAAAAGTAAATATAGAAAATTTACTACTCCACATTTAAATTTGTAATTTTTCTGCGGTGTTTAGATGTTTTAGTGATAGAAAATGTACTTTAGCAAGATATGCTACGATAAAACTAGTTTTATAAATGAATAAAATGGGTTTTTCAGTTCATTTTCAATTCCTATATAATTGTAGAGGTTAGAAAGTGAGCAACCGTAATGGCGTCCGACTGTGCTGAATATAAGCTGCTGCCACAGCTATTATTGTGCTAATTTCTGAATAAGCATTCACATTATTCGCGTTACTAAGCAACATGTTAGATAATAATGGTCTTAATACAACAAGTTTTGAATAACATCAGTATAATAGTAATTGTTTTCTCAATCTTAAAGCCTATTAGGGTTCTATACACAAATAGTAAAAACCACATAGATCCTCACTACTTTGATGATAAAACATTATAGGTATGTAACACGGGCAATATTCAATCCTACTTCCCACTAATATTATAAACGCGATATAATATATAAGTTTTATGATAAATCTGGGGGCACGGCAGTTTACACAGTTATTTTTTCCGTTATCAGTTCCGACAAATATGTAGTAGGTAAAGGTAACGCAAAGATGTACGACGTGAGTACGAAGATAGTATGATTGGTATGGTTACGAGTATGGTATGAATATGAATATGGTATAGGTGCGAAGGTGAGGGTATATCATTCATTCATTCATATTAGTAGCGGGTATCACCGGTATGAGTACAATTAAGTATAGTTTGATATGGGCAGTATTGTTTAGGTATGAGTACGAGTACAGTGTGGGATGGGTATGAGTAGACCCACTTGAAAACTAAAAACAGTCTGTTCAAAATCGACAGGAGAATCGATTTCGCTATGAGGGTGATTATTTTAATTTTCTCATACCCAGTCCAGTCTACAACTTTTTAATGCAACAATATGAATAACTAGCATTTGACACATTGTTTGCCAACTAACAACAACCTTAAATGGCCATTGGTAAACTTTATCTCTTTGCAGTAAGGTATGAAAATGGTCAGTTAACAGTGTTTACGATGGTAACTAGCAATTGTTTTACGTCATTAAAAGTAGAGATGCAATGGATAGTTGTTTGGCCGGATTTCGGATATCCGGCCTGGACACTGGCCGAATATCCGGTATCCGGCCGCCGGATATTCGGCCGGCGGAACTATACCTACATTTCGGTTTTTCAGGTGCGCATTCTGCAGGTTTGACCTGTTTCCTAGTAAACGTTCGCGCGGACTCATTTCTAGGTTCGAAATGAGTGCGCGTGCAAGTCAGTGGAATGATTAAATTGTTTTAAAATAATAAACAAGTACGATTATGACCGTGTCTGTTTCTTAAATCCAATTTGTTTACTCCGAAATCATGCAATGTTACTATCCGGTATCCGGCCGAATAGAAGGTCACTATCCGGTATCCGGCAGAATAGTAAAATAGTGGCCGGATAGTAACCGGATATCCGGTGCATCTCTAATTAAAAGGACTATGCATCTTGTGTAAAATAACCAATCGAAGAGAATTGTTAAGAAAACTAAACCTCGATTTTTTAAATAATGGTTGGATTAAAGAATATGCGTATTTATTCTTGATGCGTTCAAAATAAAATAAAAACACGCTCAAGCTCAAAGCAATCAGACTCAAGTAGCACTGTTGACCGTGTATAAAGCTACGGAACCCTCTCCACTGCGCACTTGTTGATACTAAGCAGTAGTTTGAATAGCGCTTCTCATTGCGTTCATTTTGCAGCTTTTAGCAAGAAAATATAGTATATGTGTACTAAAATCGCTATAACTTAAGTATAAGTGTTGTTTTAGTATTTATTATTCAGACGTTATGTCAATAAAAGCCATAGTTTACCCATATATGCAGCTACTGAATAACAAATAATATGTGGATTTTATTACAGCTTCCAGTAATAGCGTCCACCTTTATTCAAAAACTAGCGTTAAAACAGAAACTGCAACCGCTTTTATACAGTTGAAAGTCTTCACCGACGCTTCTTTTCAGCATTTAGTAGCCACTATCACATTTTTCTTAATATTGTCTGCTTAAAATCATACAACACAGAATATATACAGCTAATTGCTGCTAATGCTGGTATTATGCAGCTTTTACTAACCACAAATGCTTTAAGCTGAATAATGTCTAAGTAACTGTGTAAGAAATAAGTATTATTCAGCTTTAATATGCAAAACCGATACTATGCAAAACTTATTCAGCATTTATTGGTATAAAGGCCCCACTAGGCCCACATATTTTCTTATTCCGAATTTAGTAATTTCCACCGCATATACACAAAATTTATGCAATCTTAATTTGAATAAGATGATAATTTTACTCTATTATCCTGCTTGTGTGTTACTTGGGTTGTTCTGTGCTAAAACACTGATGTCCTGGACGCTTCGGGCCTTCGGCCCTACGCGGAGCTCGGCCTTCGGCCTTCGCATTTAGACACTTGTACTATTGTTCTGTGTTAAAGCACTAACATCCTGGACGCTTCGGGCCTTCGGCCCTACGCGGAGCTCGGCCTTCGGCCTTCGCATTTAGACACTGTTACTATTGTTCTGTGTTATAGCATTTAAATCCTGGACGCTTCGGGCCTTCGGCCCTACGCGGAGCTCGGCCTTCGGCCTTCGCATTTAGACACTTGTACTATTGTTTTGTGTTATAGTGCTTAAATCCTGGACGCTTCGGGCCTTCGGCCCTACGCGGAGCTCGGCCTTCGGCCTTCGCATTTAGACACTTTTACTATTGTTCTGTGTTATAGCATTTAAATCCTGGACGCTTCGGGCCTTCGGCCCTACGCGGAGCTCGGCCTTCGGCCTTCGCATTTAGACACTTTTACTATTGTTATGTGTTATAGCACTTAAATCCTGGACGCTTCGGGCCTTCGGCCCTACGCGGAGCTCGGCCTTCGGCCTTCGCATTTAGACACTTTTACTATTGTTCTATGTTAAAGCACTTAAATCCTGGACGCTTTGGGCCTTCGGGTCCACACCACGTTTCACGTCAGCCATAGCGGCTGTGTCCCTGATACAGCCTCTCTCATTTTTTTTTCACAATAGGACACATAGAGTTAGTAAGGCGTATAGAGATAATAAAGTCATTTAATATTTATGAACAGCTTTAGCCTCATGTATAGATTTTATTGAGAGTATCTGATTCGTCGAAACAATATACACAGTATTCCTTTTCATTAAGTACCATTACATTTCTGTATTAATTGTATAATTATAATATCTATTAATTATATTCAGTACTTATGTATATTTTTGAACGGATCGGTGAGCAACAAAATTCAGGGCTATAACCGCGAAAATAGAAGTTCGCAAATTGCGAGCATTTTTCTCTGTCACTCTAATTACGCCTTCATTGGATTAAAAGAGAAAGATCCCCGCAAATTGCGAATTTCGGTTTTCGCGGTAGCCCCTCAGTCCTGTTACGAGAAAATAATTCTGGAAGACATTAATACTCGTAGTATATGACAGTTAAATATCAGTTTTTAGAAACAAAGGTAAAATTGACGAAATATTTAAAGTAAGCCGATCTTGTTCTTTAGCAGTTCTAAATAATATTAAAGTCTATATATATGGCATAGAACTAGAAACAAAATCAAATAAAAAATAATAATGAGTTCTAAATTCAAAATGAAGGAGTATACATTTAAGGTATTATAGGCCAAGCGCGCACCACGATATTAATTTTTGCGACACGATTTTAGAATCGCGCTGTAATATATCGCCATTATATCGCAGAAAATTCACTGCGCGCACTGCGATGAAAAAGTCGACGATTTGTTCATTCTCAACATGGATTTCGTACCAGTCGCTTGTTATGAAACGTGTCTTTAATATGCGATTGCTGTATTTTAACATTTATAACACAAAGGTGATCCCCGTCTATTTCCATAATTAAATGGTCAACATCTAGCGTCTCATTTTGAGACTCCATTGGAGATGCAGGTGCCGAGATGTTGGGGTTTGGAGAGCAAAATGCCGACTGAGGTCCGGCCGGGGTGCGATTTTATTATCATACAACTCCGCATTCTGCAATCACTTTGCGACAATCGCGTCGCGAACAATCGCGGAAAAATGTGACAAATCACAATTTTAAAATCGCTGCGATTTTTTTGTCGCATATGCGCGCACTAACATATAAACACATACGTTGCATCTCTGCGACAAAATTATCGCAGGACAAAAAATCGTGGTGCGCGCTTGGCCTTACTCTAAATTATTATAATACATCAAGCATTCGCGAGATGCTCGACTTCGGTATTCAAACACAAAGCAATAGTACAAGAATCTAACTAAATGCAAAGGCCGAAGGAGCGATTCGAAGATCCGAAGCGTCCGACAGACGCGCGCCTCCCGTAACTTTTCCAAGTATTTTTAAGTACAAGTGTCTAAGTCGCAAGATCCAAAGGCTGAAGTCGCATTGGGCCGAAAGCCCGAAGCATCCAGGAGGTCAGTTCTAAACACAGGTAATTAATACAAGTGTCTAAATGCGAAGGCCGGAGGCCGAGCTCCGCGTAGGGCCGAAGGCCCGAAGCCTGCAAGATGTCAGTGGTTAAACACAGAACTGACAGCTTGGACGCTTCGGGCCTTCGGCCCTACGCGGAGCTCGGCCTTCGGCCTTCGCATTTAGATACTTATACTATTGTTCTGTGTTTAAGTACTAACATCCTGGACGCTTCGGGCCTTCGGCCCTACGCGGAGCTCGGCCTTCGGCTTTCGCATTTAGACACTTGTACTATTGTTCTGTGTTAAAGCACTGACATCCTGGACGCTTCGGGCCTTCGCGCTACGCGGAGGTCGGCCTTTGGCCTTCATATTTAGACACTTGTACTATTGCTCTGTGCTAAAGCGATGACATTTTGCTAAAGCTCGGCCTTCGGCCTTCGCACTTAGACACTTTGTACTATTGTTCTGTGTGTGTAGTTGAATACGGTATCCTAAAAACAGGCAAACAACCCCTGTAAAATGTAACGATGCGAGCGGCACGGCTACCATCAGTTTGGCATTGACATAAACCCTACCGTGGGCGTGAACGTAATTTACTTTCTATGCATCTCGCTCGTACTGATATATTAGTGCGAAAGAGATATACCTATAGGAAGTAAATTACGTTCACGATATCGTTTATGTCAATGCCAAACTGATGGTAGCCGTACGGAACACTAAATGCCTCGAGCTATCTCGGACTTGGCCAAATTATTATTTCCCACCTTATCGGTATGGGGACAAATGGGAACACACAATTTTCAGATGTACTCCCTGGCGTGACAATGTGACGTAACGTGACAGGTGCGACATTTCGACAAGTCTCATTGTTGCTGACGTCACAGGCATCCATGGGCTACGGTTATCGCTTACTATCGGGCGGGCCGTATTCCTGTTTGTCACCATCATTGTATTATTTTTAAAAACTTTATCATATCGGCAAAAACATGTATTTCTTTTGCGATGTTTATGATGATAATGATGGAAATTGTCACAAGATTTCAAAGAACTTTCGGTAATTCTTGAGTTCTGTGTCGGAATTTCGTGACAATTGTCGTATTTCTTGTAACAAATGTCATTAGCTTCGCAAAATAAGTACTTATTAACTGGCGACATGGTGGAGTTTTTTTTTAATTAACATGTTGGTGGCAAACAACCACACCGCCCGTCTGATGGTAAGCGTTTACCGTAGCCCATGGAGGCCTGTGACTTCAATTACAGTGATGTAGACAATAGGGAATATTAGGCAAAGCTCTGCGTAGGTGGCACTAGTAGTACACATACAGTAAACAAACATGCGTCACTACGTCACTCACATATCGCCTATCGTGAAACACGACAATCGAGGGTTCGGTTTCTGCCTCTCTATCACTCTCGCATATTCGAGCGATAAAGAGGCGGATAACTAAATTTCGATTTTCGCGTTTACCGGTAGGCACTTGTTAACAAACCGCCTTGATGCATCAATGTCATATTTTATTGTCTTTGAAAACTTGTCAAAAAACAGTTTAAGGCACAGTATGTATAAGTTAGTCTATGAATTTACTGAGTCGGTAGTGCTGCACTCTGGCGGCAGAACATTGCAGTAATATACCCTATTGTTGGACCTGTCACGTCCTAAAACCTATAAAACAATATTCATGACGACTTTTATGACAACATGCGTAGCCGCCATCTTGGATTATAAAATGGTCATCATTTTCGAATACTGCACTCCCTAAAACCTATAAATCGACATCCGTGACGACGCAAGTTATCTTTATTTTCAGATCTAACCAATTGCTACAGAATACAAAGGACAAAAAAAGAAGCAAGGAGGTAATGAAACAAGCAAAAATACTGATGATTCCTCGACGCAATTGGATGATTCTTAAATTGTGTCCAGATTTTCTTGTCATAAAAGTTTTTATTTTTCACATATAACTCACACAAGCTCCGTGACATTTCGACCTTGTAATTTTTTTAATGTTTTTGTTTATATATGCGTATCTCACTAGAATAATATAATCAAGGTATGTTTATGTTTGATGGTTGAAATAGTAACTGTAAAAATTATATTTGTGTCTTATATTCCTGCCGAAGACTTTTATTTTTCCTTTTCCTTCTACACAAGTTAGGCCAAGTAATAAGATTTAGGGCTCTCAATTTTATCTTGATTTCTACATCAGTAAAGCTACGAGGCCATGTTTGGTATCGTTTTCGTATAAATTCACAGTACCAAATTTAGTTATGGTATCACATTGACACCATTCCGAAGTAAAAACATATAAACTTATTAAAAACTTTCTTTTAAACTCCTCTTCACGCTTAAACTGCTGAACAGTTTTAATTTAAAGGTACACATATATTTTGAGTCCCGAGACAGAACATGATAAGTTATGTCAAAAATCATCCTTTAAAGGTGTGAAATGTGGTGCAGGCGGAATTCAGAATTGAATTCTTGAAGTTAATACTTACTGTTTAAGTTTAGGTTTGAAGTCATGTTTTTTATCATTTTCAACTAAATCAAAGATGTAGAATTGTAGACCATCCCAAATTTCATATAAATCGGTTCAGCGGTTATTGATTGTCCGTACAAATTTTCACGCCACTTTTCACACCTTCAAAAGATGATTTTGGTTATAAGATCTATCCTATGTCCTGTTCCGGGACGCAAACTATTTCTATACCAAATTTCAACGAAATCGGTTCAGCGGTTAAGCGTCAAGAGGAGTTTAAAAAATACCGGCCAAGTGCGAGCCGGACTCGCGTATATAGGGTTCCCTACATTAAGTCCGCCTCGCGCTTGGCTGCACATTTCTAATAGGTTTTCCTGTCATCTTAATAAATGTAAAAAAGGAGAGCCAAGTTCAATACAAAAATTATGCTTGGCTGTGGGGCTCGCCGCAAAAAGAATGGAGATCTAAATGAGTGCCACTGCCAAGTTCTATGCAAAATCCAAATATGTATTTATAGGAACAAAATAACATTATAAACAAGTATTAAACTCTATTTCTTTGCTTTATTGGATACCTATAACAATTGCTGTTATTTAAAAAAATGTGAGATCTTAAAGTAGGTTAGATTTGACTTGGCCAGTTTTCATTACATCAATCATTTTATATATATTTTAATTCTGATAAAATCTGGCCAAGCCAAATCTAACCTACTTTAAGATCTCACATTTTTTTAAATAACAGCAATTGTTATAGGTATCCAATAAAGCAAAGAAATAGAGTTTAATACTTGTTTATAATGTTATTTTGTTCCTATAAATACATATTTGGATTTTGCATAGAACTTGGCAGTGGCACTCATTTAGATCTCCATTCTTTTTGCGGCGAGCCCCACAGCCAAGCATAATTTTTGTATTGAACTTGGCTCTCCTTTTTTACATTTATGTTTTTGGTGGGATATCAATACTTTTTGTAAAGAAAACTAGGTAGGTATTGAGATTTAATGTTTTTTCTTGTGTTTCCGCTGTATGGTTTTTACTTCTGTTCTTTGTATAATTATGTAGTGCCGCGCGCCGCCGACGACACACCGTTGGCCGGTTGTTTAGAGCGTATTACAAGTTTTTTGTATGGGGACACCACTTATTTTTTGACTAAACTTTATTTTAATATATATAGCAAATATAATAATACATATATTGGGGTAGTTTCAAATATCTGCTTGTAACGGTTCCAACGCCACAATAAAAAAATATTTTTTTGTATGGGGACCCCCCTATTTTTTAACGTTTTTTTATTTTTAGATTTTTTCCTACGCTTACACACAATAACCGAGCTGGATTCCAAATTTCATCCTTCTAGGTCATCTGGAAGTAGGTTAGGTTTAGGTACTTATATGTCAGTCCCAATAAAAAATGTTTTTTTTGTATGGGGACCCCCCCTATTTTTTAACTTTATTTTATTTTTAGATTTTTTCCTACGGTTACACACAATAACCAAGCTGGATTCCAAATTTCATCCTTCTAGGTCATCTGGAAGTAGGTTAGGTTTAGGTACTATAAGTCATAAGTCAGTCTTAAAATTTACGACTTTTTGACCTTCATACCTTTATAACCGTTTGAGCTAGCTTCATGAAATTTGGGCTTCTAGATATCCTTATGGATATAATTAAACACACGTAGTTTTATGTGTTTACGTCAAAGATGTTTTGAGTTATAGAAGGGTCAAAAGTGGCACCAAGTGGTTCGTGTAATATTACACTCGGCGCTGGCTAGCCAGTTCCTTTGCTTGAACTTGGCTTGACACGCTGCCGCGTGTCTAGATAATCGTGATAGGTAAAGGACTATTTTGTGTATTTTTGACGTGAAACGTCTTTAAAAAGCCGTAGTAGAGGTGCCGGACCAAAAACCAAGTGTAACGAAAAGTGTTATGGCGCGGCGGCTTATATCTCATAAACTATAATACCTACAAACATAGTTTTGATATAGATATATAGAAGAAAGTAGCCATTACTCGGAACAGTACGTGCCGCTGACATAGATGGCGCTGATTCTGCGCTAGACACGACGTATTCGGAGCTAAAATGACCCCTATTTTCAGTGTTCATTTAGTAATGACTCATCAGCCCATTAACCGATTTCGGTAAAATTGGTGCCATTTGATAGATCTTAATTTGTTTTAATGAAATATGAGTAAAATAAAGTACGTGGAATTATAATAAGCTGCTAAAACATAAAAATGTGACAGTTATTACAGAATTTTTATCACTGCTCTTGTTTGAGGCCACCGTGTGCGAAAAATAGGGCGCAAAACTGACAAAATATACCTGAAATAGTAAGATAAAGCAATAACGGTTCTTTTAATACTACATTCACCATAGTAATACATGCTCATCTCCTCAAATAATGCATTAGCATCTAAGGCGGCGCGGCGGCGCGAGTTACTTTGATAGAACACATATAACGTGTGACGGCTGCTTGACAATCCCGAGTTCCTAATGCTAGTAAGTATATAGTAATCTTAGTTAGGTACTTTCTGATGTAATGGGTAAAACATAATTTAGAAATGGTCACTTCTGTGGACAATAGGTACTATAAAAGGTAACGACTGTGGTTCATATATATCCCGTTTTTCTCATTTGAGTCTCAAGTATTGAATGAAATATTCTGCCTGTAAAGGTGCTGCGTAAAAAAATGCTTTTAGATTCCCTTAAATGCGATGGCTACAGGAAAGACACGAACGAGTTTGCTATAAAACGTGTATTACCCGTATAAAATATCTATTCTCGTAATTTTGGTGTGTTATTTACACAAAAAATTGTACCTAATCGTTACATTCATTACTCCAAAATGAATTGATCATTTAATTATTTAAATAGGTGTGACGTTGTAATTAATAATTTTAAAATTACCCATCAAATGCCGCATTCAAGTTCATCTAGATACAGTGAATCATTATGACCCCAAATATTCTTTACAGATTAAATTTAGATATTATCCAAAATTATTATAATACATCACGCATTCGCGAGATGTGCGAATTCGGTATTCAAACACAAAGCAATAGTACAAGAGTCTAACTAAATGCGAAGGTCGAAGGCTGCGCTCTACGTAAGGCCGAAGGCAAGAAGTGTCCAGGATGTCAGTGCTTTAACACAGAACAATATTACAAGTGTCTAAACGCGAAGGCCGAAGGCCGAGCTCCGCGTAGGGCCGAAGGCCCGAAGCGTCCAGTCTGTCAGTTCTGTGTTTAACCACTGACATCCTGGACGCTTCGGCCTTCGCATTTAGACACTTGTACTATTGTTCTGTGTTATAGCACTTAAATCCTGGACGCTTCGGGCCTTCGGCCCTACGTGGAGCTCGGCCTTCGGCCTTCGCATTTAGACACTTGTACTATTTTTCTGTGCTAAAGCACTGATGTCCTGCACGCTTCGGGCCTTTGGTCCTACGCGGAGCTCGGCCTTCGCATTTAGACACTTGTACTACTGTTCTATGTTGTTGTAGGTATCTGTAAGTTTAGGGTTCTACCCTCTTATGTTTTAATAAATCAGTTGTTGTCAAGGACTCGTGGTGTTTCATTGAATAGTACATGGTGGCAGCGGTGTAGTGCTTTATCTCGGATATATATAGTCATAAAGTGTGTCTTAAGTCACCAAAGACGCCCGATTATAGTTACGAACGTTTTTCTTTGTGCGGTGTGTGCGTAATTATGATATTTGTTCACTACAATGGAGCACGCGAGACCACCACCGGAACTCGACATGGCGGGAGGGCCGGTCGCCCGTGCAGATGCATGGAAGCGGTGGAAGCAACAATTCACACTGTTTGTGAAAGCATCCGGAGTGAGTTCCGAGTCTGCCGGGGTGGAGGCGAGCCTGCTCGTCAACCTCATCGGACCCGAGGGCTTCGATATTTTTCAAACGTTTACTTTCGATAACGAAAGCGATAAGGAGGACGTAAAGGCTATTATAAAAAAATACGACGCATACTTTGGAACGAAGGTCAACGTAACGTTGTTGAGATATAGATTTTTTACTCGTAATCAAGAGGATGGCGAGTCCATTCAGTCGTATGTTACGGCCTTGCGTCTCCTGAGCAAAAATTGTGAGTTCAGTACTTTGCAGGAGGACCTCATAAAAGATCGTATTGTATGCGGCATACGAAACTCCGTAGTGAGAGATAGGCTTTTGAGGTGCGACGATCTCGATTTGGATAAGGCTGTCAAGTTGTGCCAAGCTGAGGAGGTGTCACAAGAGAGCGGCAAGCAGATAAGTAAAAGTGTCGAGAGTTCCAGTTCAGTGCAGGTGCATGGTGTAGAAAGGCGCGCGCGACGCGGGGGCGCCGCGCGGCCGCCTCGCCGGGCATCGGCGCCCAGCGCGCGGCGCGGGCGCGGCGCCGGCGGCGCGCGGGGCCCGCCTCGTGAGTGCGCGGGTTGCGGCGGAACGCGTTGTGCTGACAACCGGGAATGCCCAGCTTCATTCGCGACTTGTTTCGCGTGCGGAAATCGTGGACACTTCTCCAGAATGTGTAAGTCTCGTTTTGTACAAACTGATAACGGCGTTAAAAAAGTGTATGAGATCGATCAGAATGACTCGTATAGTAGTGGTTCCGGCGAGTTTGAACCGTTTTACGTGGATATGGTGAAATGTAATAAAAATAAAAGTCAGTGGTATGAAACCTTGTTATGTGAGAATGGCCCCGAGCGCTTTAAGCTTGATTCGGGTGCAGATATGAATGTTATTACGTTAGAAAGATTTTTATCGCTAGGGTTTAATAAACAAATGTTACAACCGGTCAAAGTTAATTTAGAATCATATACCCGTAATGAGATCCCTATTATAGGTGAGTGCGATATAACTTTTTGGTATAAAAATAAACCTTATTCTCTGCACTTCGCAATCGCTAACATGAAATGTCAAAGTGTGCTGGGACGGGAGTCTTGTGAAGAGATGTGCATGATAAAACGTATTTATGCCATAAACTTAGCGTCATATTCTGATCTCTTTAAAGGTTTAGGTTGTCTACCGGGTAAATATCACATTGTTGTTGACAAATCGGTTCCCCCGGTCGTATGCGCTAATAGGAAGATACCTCTAGGGTTAAGAGACAGGTTATCGGACGAATTAAAAAAAATGGAGGAATTAGGAGTAATTAAGAAAGTATCACATCCTACAAAATGGGTTCATCCGTTAGTACTTGTTGCAAAAAAGAATAACGGTATTCGCGTATGCCTCGACCCGCGCGCGTTAAATGTGGCGGTACGTCGCGCGCACTACCAGCTGCCCTCGCTGACCGAGCTGGCCACGCGCTTGCGCGGAGCCTCCTACTTCTCGGTGCTGGACGCTAATTCGGGTTTCTGGGTTGTGCAGCTGGACGAGGAAAGCGCTGACCTTTGCACATTTGCGACTCCATTTGGGAGGTATCAGTTCCTTCGGTTGCCTTTCGGCATTAGTTGTGCTTCGGAGGTTTTCCATGCCAAAATGCGGCAACTTCTTGAGGATCTTGAAGGCGTAGACAATTTCATAGACGACATTATTGTATGGGGTAAAACTCGACAGGAACATGATGAAAGATTGCATGCATTGTTAAACCGAGCGAGAGAGATAAATCTCAAATTTAACAAAGATAAGTGTAAAATAGCTGTTCAGCAAGTCACTTATTTGGGGCACATTTTTGACGCTGACGGTATGAGGCCAGATAGTGAGAAAATTAGGGCAATAAGTCAAATGCCGCCGCCATGCGATAGGAAGAGTTTAGAGCGATTTCTTGGAGCCGTGAATTATTTGTCCAAGTTCATACCTAATTATTCTCAACGAGCGACACCTTTAACTAACTTACTTAAAAAAGAGAATAACTGGCAGTGGGGGCCCGCGGAAAAGGGTGCGTTTGATGAGTTAAGAGAGTGTGTTTGTGGAGCCGGCGTACTGGCGCTGTACGACGTGACGGCACCGGTGACGCTCTCGGTGGACGCGTCACGTGACGCCCTGGGCGCCGTCATCCTGCAGGGCGGGCGGCCCGTGGAGTTCGCCTCGCGCACGCTCCCGGACGCGCAGCGACGGTACGCGCAGGTCGAAAAGGAATTGCTCGCGATTGTTTTTGCTTGTGAACGATTCCATCAGTATATATTTGGCAGAGAGAAAGTAACCGTTGAATCAGACCACAAACCTTTAGAGAGCATTTTCAAAAAACCTCTCATGTCTGTCCCAGCACGCTTACAACGCATGATGCTGCGTCTACAGCATTACGATTTAGTTGTAACTTATAAGCCTGGAAAGTATATGTATATACCGGACACATTGTCTCGGGCGCCTTTGCCAGATCTGTATAGTGAGGGAGTACATAAAAATAATGTGTATCAGATACAACTAATAATTGATAACATACCTATTTCGAATGCGAAACTATCGTTAATTAAAAAAGAATCTCAACGGGACTCCGAATTTGTAAAGCTAGCTGAGTATATTAATATGGGTTGGCCCGACCATAAGTCGCAAGTGGCGCCTGAACTGAAGGTGTACTGGTCTTTTAGGGAAGAATTATTTATGGTCAACGGAGTGATTTTTAAAGATATGTCTGTGTTGATACCGCGAGTCTTGCGATCAACAATGTTAAATATAGTACACGAGGGTCATATGGGCATAGATCGATGCAAGCGGCGCGCGAGACAAGTGATGTACTGGCCTAACATGTCACGTGATATCGAGCTCATGGTGAGACGATGTGCCACCTGCCAGGAGTGCTCAAACGCCCCGCCTAAGGAGCCGCTATTACCCATTGCTATCCCTAAACTTCCGTGGGAAAAAGTTGGTGCAGATATTTTCGAAATAAGAAAAAAATATTTCCTAGTTTTGGTGGATTATTATTCCAACTATGTTGAAGTGTGCAGTTTACCAAATATTTCCTCCAACATTGTGATAACTAATATAAAGGAAATATTTGCACGTCACGGAATACCCGACACTTTGATTACAGATAATGGGACCCAATTTAGTAGTCGCGATTTTAAAGAATTTACCAAAAAATGGGATTTTAATCACGTAACATCATCGCAAAATTATGCCCAGGCTAATGGAAAGAGTGAACGCGCAGTTCAAACGGTAAAGTTAATGCTCAAAAAATCAATTTTAAGTGATAGCGATTTTTATTTAGCACTTCTAAACTACCGAAATACGCCCCGCGACGGTTTGAGCTCCCCTGCGCAGCTTTTGATGAGTCGCAGATTAAGATGTAAACTACCAGTTCACCCAGAATTATTAAAGCCGCAACCTGTTGACTCATCTGAACACAACACAATGTTACTTAATCAGCATAAGGCCAAAGTACGATACGACGTACATTGTAAGGAATTACCTCCACTTGACATAGGAGATGACGTAGTATGTGTAGAAGGAAAAGCTAGGACTCGCGCCACTGTGGTGGGTAAAGCCGCGACTCCTAGATCGTATATAGTTCAAAATAAGATGGGAGGTAAATTCCGACGCAATCGTCGTCATTTGATAAAATGTATGGTCAGTGACGAGCCGGTGTCCCCGAAGTCCGAGCCGCCGCAGCCATCAGCTGACTGCGGGGAGGAGTTCAAGGACGCCTGCGAAGATATCGGTCAATCGGAAACATGCGAAAACCCGTCTTATGATAACGCCCATAAGGCAGATAATCAACAAACACATGCTTCCGATGGACCGACAGTCATAATGACGCGTAGGAAGGCGAAATTATTCGCCGAAAATCAGTCTAAGAAGTAAAATATGTTAAACAGAATTCAATTAAAAATACTCGTTACGTATATAGCCTACGCATAGGTATTTGTTATTAAAATAGCCAACTATATAACTTAATTATCAAATTAATTTATACTAAGTCGGAATAACCGAAGTAATTAGATCTTATTTAGTTCACCGTAAGGTTTAAAATCACCTGTCTAATTTTAACATCATAGTAAAATTATGATATCACGGTTTCATTTTGAACCTTACAGTCTCTTATCTTCTTGCATTATAGACATTATAGTTATACAACCGTGAGTTTATATCACACATAGAAATAAGTTTCATTATGCTTTGAATTAATTGGCTAGTATTATACTTACTTGTAATAAGTTAAAGATAAACAGTTACTTCAGAAAAACCAATAGGTCGTTTAGACGTAGGTGTAAAAAATATATCGGTCATACTTATAACTAAAATATATATAGGTATATATAGTGTAAAGTTTCCTGATAAATATTGCAAAAAAAAACGGGAATAGACTAAGTAATGTATACATTGATAAGATTGTAGAATGTAATGTGTGGTGTGACAGATACTTTATGTTACAAAACAACAAATTGTTTAGTTTTTTAAGAAATTCCTTTTGGGGAAATGTTGTAGGTATCTGTAAGTTTAGGGTTCTACCCTCTTATGTTTTAATAAATCAGTTGTTGTCAAGGACTCGTGGTGTTTCATTGAATAGTACATATGTTAAAGCACTTAAATCCTAGACGCTTCGGGCCTTCGGCCCTACGCGGAGCTCGGCCTTCGGCCTTCGCATTTAGACACTTGTACTATTGTTCTGTGTTAAAGCACTAACATCCTGGACGCTTCGGGCCTTCGGCCCTACGCGGAGCTCGGCCTTCGGCCTTCGCATTTAGACACTTGTATTATTGTTCTGTGCTAAAACACTGATGTCCTGGACGCTTCGGGCCTTCGGCCCTACGCGGAGCTCGGCCTTCGGCCTTCGCATTTAGACACTTGTGCTATTGTTTTGTGTTATAGTGCTTAAATCCTGGACGCTTCGGGCCTTCGGTCCTACGCGGAGCTCGGCCTTCGGCCTTCGCATTTAGACACTTTTACTATTGTTCTGTGTTATAGCACTTAAATACTGGACGCTTCGGGCCTTCGGCCCTACGCGGAGCTCGGCCTTCGGTCTTCGCATTTAGACCCTTGTACTATAATAGTAGTTATTCTGTGTTAAAGCACTAACATTCTGGACGCTTCGGGCCTTCGGCCTTACGCGGAGCTCGGCCTTCGGCCTTCGCATTTAGACACTTTTACTATTTTTCTGTGCTAAAGCACTGACATCTTGGACGCTTCGGGCCTTCGGCCCTACGCGGAGCTCGGCCTTCGGCCTTCGCATTTAGACACTTGTACTATTGTTCTGTGTTATAGCACTTAAATCCTGGACGCTTCGGGCCTTCGGCCCTACGCGGAGCTCGGCCTTCGGCCTTCGCATTTAGACACTTGTATTATTGTTCTGTGCTAAAACACTGATGTCCTGGACGCTTCGGGCCTTCGGCCCTACGCGGAGCTCGGCCTTCGGCCTTCGCATTTAGACACTTGTACTATTGTTCTGTGTTAAAGCACTAACATCCTGGACGCTTCGGGCCTTCGGCCCTACGCGGAGCTCGGCCTTCGGCCTTCGCATTTAGACACTTGTATTATTGTTCTGTGCTAAAACACTGATGTCCTGGACGCTTCGGGCCTTCGGCCCTACGCGGAGCTCGGCCTTCGGCCTTCGCATTTAGACACTTGTATTATTGTTTTGTGTTATAGTGCTTAAATCCTGGACGCTTCGGGCCTTCGGCCCTACGCGGAGCTCGGCCTTCGGCCTTCGCATTTAGACACTGTTACTATTGTTCTGTGTTATAGCATTTAAATCCTGGACGCTTCGGGCCTTCGGCCCTACGCGGAGCTCGGCCCTCGGCCTTCGCATTTAGACACTTGTACTATTGTTCTGTGTTAAAGCACTAACATTCTGGGCGCTTCGGGCATTCGGCCCTACGCGGAGGTCGGCCTTCGGCCTTCGCATTTAGACACTTTTACTATTTTTCTGTGCTAAAGCACTGACATCTTGGACGCTTCGGGCCTTCGGCCCTACGCGGAGCTCGGCCTTCGGCCTTCGCATTTAGACACTTTTACTATTGTTATGTGTTATAGCACTTAAATCCTGGACGCTTCGGGCCTTCGGCCCTACGCGGAGCTCGGCCTTCGGCCTTCGCATTTAGACACTTTTACTATTGTTCTATGTTAAAGCACTTAAATCCTGGACGCTTCGGGCCTTCGGGTCCACACCACCTTTCACGTCAGCCATAGCGGCTGTGTCCCTGATACAGCCTCTCTCATTTTTTTCAAAATTTATGACCTAGTAGTTTCGGAGATAAAGGGGGGGGGGGGGCAATGGTAATTTTTTGGGTATAAAATCAATTTGTTTACGTTATATGTCCGTCTTTGGGTCTCTAATTTACATATATGTACCAAATTTCAACTTAATTGGTCCAGCAGTTTCCGAGAAAATAGGCTGTGACAGACGGACAGACATACAGACGCACGAGTGATCCTATAAGGGTTCAATTTTTTCCTTTTGAGGTACGGAACCCTAAAAAAATTGTTTTTAAATTTTGTGGAACACGGCCTAGCACCTTCACTGATGTAGAGATCAAGATAAAATTGAGAGCCCTAAATAAAGTTTCAAGAGCGAATATCTCAAAAACTGTTCAATATATGGAAAAAATTGACTAAATAAACTTGTAACAAATTAAATTAACGTTCATTTTCTATAAGTGGCCATGTCGCTACGATGCATAGTTTCCGAGATATAATCGAAAAACCGGAAAATAGGACCTTCAAAGCCCCCTCTCTCCCCCCCCCGCTCAAAGGCTACGGCCGAGGACGTATGTTCACCTCCTAACTTGTCCAAACCAAGTTAAGAAGCCAAAAATTGTGTTCTGAGCATTTCCCTCTACAACTTTATTGAGCATTCGTTGCCTGACCTAGTAGCGTATTGCATTTCTTTAAAAACTTTTCTGTAAAAGGTTGACGGGTGTTGGGTGTTTATATGGTTTTGGTCGATTTTTATCATTCGCATCGCCCATGATGACTTACTAGAATTACGAGCACACGAGACACTAATAGTAGTTTGACAAACCTTGGTTTTCAAGAGGTATTTTATATTGACATTTGCTGTCACAAATTTGCTGTCAGATTTAGTCGCAAACCGCACGCAAAGTGCACACAAATGTGTCGACACCTTGTTACGGAAAAGTGTAGACACGGCGACGACACTTTGTTTCGAAACAATTCTAGACACATTGTGTGGACTCTGTTACGACACATCTGACATTTAGTTACCACTTTGATGATTCTGCGACTGGAATGGTTATATGGGAAGTTGCAAGCAGTGAGGTGCGCGCCGGCGCGAGTACGGGCGCACCGCACGCGTCTGTGTGCGTGCATTACATACACAAATACAGTTTCTCACGCCGCGGTTACGCCCCGTCAGAGCGACGGGTATATTCAGCTTGAAATCTCAAAATTAACTTTTAGCTCGGCTCCCGTTACGTCTAAAACACACGCCAATGAGTGACGTTCATGTTGAATGAAAAGTCGTCAACAGTTAAGAACATTGAGTACCTAAGTAATAAATAATCGCTTATCTGAACAGGAACATTATATGTAAAAATTTTGGAAATTTCGAGAATAAGCAAATTGCACATTGCTAATCTAACGGAGTTAGAGTACCTACAAATGTAGATCGAAAGAGGTTTGTGATCTAAGATAAATAGATGAGCAAATGCAGTGATTAGCAAACGTAAGAGTGAAAAAACATCCCATCACATACCATCGGATGTCGTGAGTTTTGTGTGTAGGCAAAGTGACACAACCCTAGCCTACAATAGGCCTGATGACAGCAAAAGGTGACAGTCCAGTTCCAACGACAACAGCACTACTATTAATTTTACTATGGAAAATGACAATAACACCGATGCGTTCGTACTAGTAGTGCAGCTGCGGTCAGAAATTGAATGTTACCCTAACAAAGAATCATGGAAGTAATGGTTTCAAAGAAACAGATATGTGAATAAGATTTTAAAATATATGTAATAAAATAAAAGTACAAAATTCTCCACTTGGCCATTTTCACTGAAACACCAATCAGAAGCGATTTAAGAGCCCTTCAACGTGCGTACCATAAAGCAAAAAAAATCGGGAAAAAATGTGAAAAGAAAACGGTCACCCATCCAAGTACTGACCACGCCCGACGTTGCTTAACTTTGGTCAAAAATCACTTTTCCTGTATGGGAGCCCCACTTAAATCTTTATTTTATTCTGTTTTTAGTATTTGTTGTTATAGCGGCAACAGAAATACATCATCTGTGAAAATTTCAACTGTCTAGCTATCACGGTTCGTGAGTTACAGCCTGGTGACAGACAGACGGACGGACGGACGGACAGCGAAGTCTTAGTAATAGGGTCCCGTTTTACCCTTTGGGTACGGAACCCTAAAAAGGGGGCCGCTACGTACTGTATTGTGTATTTAAGTACCTTTTGAATACATCAGACTAGTTTTTATGTTGCTGGATTCGTCAATCTATGCGTCCAAAGTTAAAACGGCCGTTTTTGTTTTGAGTTCCTAGATCGATGAAACCAGCAACACAAAAACTAGTTTGATGTATTCAAAAGGTACTTAAATACACAATACAGTACGTAGCGGCCCCCTTTTTTCAATATATTTCGTTAAATTTAAATAACCACGATTATTTAGCTGTGGAGCTAGTGTGCACCTTGAAGGGCTCTTAAGAAGTGACGTCATCAATCCATGACATATTTCTTAGAGCAGCATAGACAACCTCATTTACCGTAATCCATACGTCCTCACCAAAGAGTTTGCAGGTTCAAAAAATAAATATTTCGCCACGAAACATTTATTACGTCCAAAAATATTATTACACGATGTAAAGTAAATATTTATTTGTTATTTTATAAATAAAATGCAAAATAATACGATATTTCACCAAAAAAAAATTTGGCTGAATGGAACTATCATTGCCATGTTTACATGACCTTACAGACAGATCCAATGTTGGCTGACGTAACCAGAAAAAAATTGAAAAAATGCAAAGTAAAACAGGCACTCGGTATTTTCACAAAAAATTACATGTTTCTAAATAATTAAACTTTAATTGCAACCATGTGAGAGATTTTGAAAATTTTATACAAATCTCTGACACGGTTGCAAAATGAGTTATTGTAATTAATTTTTGTAATATATTTATCACCCCTAATCGTAATATATTAACAATATCATTCGGGTTCAAGGCAAAATTCGTAACTGTTAAACAATATCTACAACACTACCACTAATCTCATTTATGACGTCACAAATGGCGTGCGAGGCATTTTCGCGCGAGGTTTAAACTAGCTACAATAAAATGCAATTATTTATGTGAAATCATAAGATTTACTCAACAATACCAGTCAACAATATTTTAGCTATAGGTACTCATAAGAGTACCTATAGCTAAAATATTGTGTTTTTGGAACCAATACAAGTGTACCGACAATAGTAAAAGGGATTTCAAAATTTGTCATCAGGCCTATTGAATAATCAAGATCAAGTGCGGGTAGTTCGCAAAGCCCGCGCAGCAAGAAGATGTTGATACAATTCCTCGCCAGTCTGCCTGTGACCACGAACGTAACGTCGCGTTCAAAACGTCAGGCCATAAATAAACTTAAGTTTTACACGATTAAGTCCCGTGCTAGTTATAAAAGTACATATAAATAGATGAGAGCAGGAACTCACTTTCTGTCTGAACGTCTGCATTTGTTGCACTTCTCCGTCTTTTTTCGGATCATTTGCAGTATGTATTCGGGGTAGACATCGGGAGATGGCCCTAGCACGCACGTGGGGCCCCGGTTTACATAACACATATGATTTTCCTGAGGCTGCTCGTGACTCCAAACCTGTTTGATTATTTGTTTCGGGTTAAGCCTGTCGTTGACCGCGCTACTAGTTCCCATCGTAACCGGCACAGTGGTTGTGATAAAAGTAGATAATGCGCCGCCATTTTCAGCATATCCTGCGAAGGTTGGCTCAACACGCGTTGTCCCCGTTAGGACAAAATAAAAGATGACTCGCGCTAGACCTGGCCGGGGCCGGGCTGGAGCTTCCGGCGCTTCGTTTTCTATGGAACGCATCACGTGGTCAGTGGTCACCGATCAGCCGTCATAGAAAATGCTAGCGTGAGTCACATTTCACTCCTTACAGGAAGTTTCGTCCGTCCTGTCGTGCGATTATTTTTGCCCTCTGCCTATCCAATAATCAATAGGGATATACTTCGTTAGAATAAGTAATACTTTTTCTTTAGTTAATTATTTCGCTATATGATTGTGAATGTTCGTTTAATTTGATGAAAACGGTTATTATTTATGTTAAGTAATATTTAGTTTTGCTTTCCCTTAACCCTTTACCTACGGGTGTCAACTATAGTTGATCGAAGTAATGGTCGTGTTAAACATAGGTGCTAATGTACCTAATATTAATTTCACCAAAATCACACACTTGATAAACTTCAGTTTTACATTTACTAGGTTATCGATATATCGACAAATGTGTCGATAGACGCACATCACTATTTTCCATAAGTGGCAAATTGTTTTTATGCAACGTTTTAAGTGATTGATATTTATGCATTATTTTCGTAATTATCGTTATTTAAGTGTTTATTTGTGTTAAGTAGGTATACTATAAACTAATGTTTTTAAACTTAAACTTGTGAAATCCGCGAGTAGTAACTTAAAAATCTTCAATTTCTTAGTGACTGATATATTGCTTGATAGCAGACATAATAGTGAATATTAATACTCCAAGTGATTATTTATTGATTAAACACCTATACTTACTGTGTGTGTGTGAAGTTTCAAGTATGTACCTAGCTGTAATACTTCCAAAGTTACTAGTAAGTGAAATTATGCCTAACCGCTAACTCTCGCCAAAACATGCCCGTATTGGGCGGTGACGGAGTGATTCAAGGGCCCGTAGGTAAAGGGTTAAGGTTGGGGGAAATGTTCACGTGTAGATAAAAAAAAGTGTTCCAAGATGTTTATTTCCAATCTGTTACCTGTGTTTCCGTTGTTGTCTTTGGTGTATCTGTTTCCTTTGTTGTATCTGTTCCATTTGTTGTATATATTATCTTGGTTTGCCCGTCTAGTACCTGTTAACATACAATATATTTAAGTTTGAAGCCATTACAAATGCTTTGAAACTTCTTAGAAAGAAAATTAAAGAAATTTAAAGATCGATATTTTTGAAAATTCAACCTCTAACGAGGGTTAAAAAGGGGATGAAAGTTTGTCTTGGGGTGTAAATTTTATTTTAAGCTAGGAACTTGAAACCTTGCAAAAGGGTGTTACACTAAAAAACAAAATTCTTTTTTTTAAATAATTCATTCCCCAAGGTGGTGAAAACGGGGTTGAAAATTTGTATGGAGATTACATATTTTTGTGAATACGGGACTTGAAATGCCTTTATTTTCTTTGTTGGCTCTGTTGCCTTTGGTGTATCTGTTCCCTTTGTTATACAGGGTGAAATTTAAATCACTGGCCATATTCATTCCCGGCACTAGGTTACACTTAAGGAATCTATTTAGCGAAAAAAAAGAGTACATTTTTTTTAATTTTCATTTTTCATTTTTTAAATATTTTCCACGAGTCGTGGTCACCCTATTAACACAAATGTAAACAAACCTAATAGTAGGTTTTAACAACAACATCAGCAAAACCCTTATCTGACCTACATTAAACCTTATAATCGTTGCAATAGGGTCCACCCAGTTAGTGTTGGCGATGGTAGGCAGGTTTATCAATTTCGAGGGTAGTCTAAACTAAACCATTCCGCGCTAGCGGTAAACATAACGGTAAGCATAAATGATTAGTCACTCGTCACTCGCCAACCTTAAAATAATAATCGCGCGCGTACTAAGGTTAAAAAAAATGTTTTCGAACCGGGAATTTTACGAAGTGGTACGGTGTTATTTATTAAGTGGTGAGTGTTTACGTGGTGCACAAAGATTATACGAAATGGAATCCGTTCCACGCCTTCGCAGACAAGGATTGAATCCAAGAGTACCATCTCGTGGGACTTTCGTTAATTGCGTCGATTTTTAATCAAATGTACGTAAGTTGATTCAATTTTTTAAATACGCCTGAATGCAAAGATACCTGACCTAGTTTTTACTCATTGTTTTTAAGCCACGGACGATTTGTTAATAATCATTAATCAGAAATAACATTTTTGATTAAAAATGGGTTGCCTTTGCATTTTGACGTTAAAGTATGAAAGGAAAAATTAGCAACTTATGTAGGTAATCTCGCTGCAATAGGGTTCATAATTGGTGACGCGATTGCAAACAGCGGGAGGGGCGGGGGGGGTGTCAATGACCTTAACTGATAAGAGAGAAGCGGGTGTAGTGGGTAGTTGTCGGTTCACCATAACGTACGAGGTTTTTAGGACAATTTTACGATGAGTTATTTCGAAAAAAAAATGAGAGAGGCTGTATCAGGGACACAGCCGCTATGGCTGACGTGAAACGTGGTGTGGACCCGAAGGCCCGAAGCGTCCAGGATTTAAGTGCTTTAACATAGAACAATAGTAAAAGTGTCTAAATGCGAAGGCCGAAGGCCGAGCTCCGCGTAGGGCCGAAGGCCCGAAGCGTCCAGGATTTAAGTGCTATAACACATAACAATAGTAAAAGTGTCTAAATGCGAAGGGCGAAGGCCGAGCTCCGCGTAGGGCCGAAGGCCCGAAGCGTCCAAGATGTCAGTGCTTTAGCACAGAAAAATAGTAAAAGTGTCTAAATGCGAAGGCCGAAGGCCGAGCTCCGCGTAGGGCCGAAGGCCCGAAGCGCCCAGAATGTTAGTGCTTTAACACAGAACAATAGTACAAGTGTCTAAATGCGAAGGCCGAAGGCCGAGCTCCACGTAGGGCCGAAGGCCCGAAGCGTCCAGGATTTAAATGCTATAACACAGAACAATAGTAAAAGTGTCTAAATGCGAAGGCCGAAGGCCGAGCTCCGCGTAGGGCCGAAGGCCCGAAGTGTCCAGGATTTAAGCACTATAACACAAAACAATAGTACAAGTGTCTAAATGCGAAGGCCGAAGGCCGAGCTCCGCGTAGGGCCGAAGGCCCGAAGCGTCCAGGACATCAGTGTTTTAGCACAGAACAATAATACAAGTGTCTAAATGCGAAGGCCGAAGGCCGAGCTCCGCGTAGGGCCGAAGGCCCGAAGCGTCCAGGATGTTAGTGCTTTAACACAGAGCAATAGTACAAGTGTCTAAATGCGAAGGCCGAAGGCCGAGCTTCGCGTAGTGCCGAAGGCCCGAAGCGTCCAGGATTTAAGTGCTATAACACAGAACAATAGTACAAGTAAATGCGAAGGCCGAAGGCCGAGCTCCGCGTAGGGCCGAAGGCCCGAAGTGTCCAAGATGTCAGTGCTTTAGCACAGAAAAATAGTAAAAGTGTCTAAATGCGAAGGCCGAAGGCCGAGCTCCGCGTAAGGCCGAAGGCCCGAAGCGTCCAAAATGTTAGTGCTTTAACACAGAATAATAGTACAAGGGTCTAAATGCGAAGACCGTTTTTTTTTTTTACTGTGTCTCTTCCTCTCTTAGTAACCACCATTCTGTTTGATAAGCTTAGCGTCTATGTAGTGTTAGTAAATTAACAATTGTATTTAGTACCTTAAGAGTAGTTAAGTGTAGTATATTTCTGTTATATATGTTTTAGTGAGAGCTGTTAAGGAAATAAGTGAATGTCCATAGTGTGTCTCTGTAAACTTATCTCCTGCTCACTTATTTCTGTTTGCTTTCCAAATAAATAAAATAAAATAAAAGTGTCTAAATGCGCAGGCCGAAGGCCGAGCTCCGCGTAGGGCCGAAGGCCCGAAGCGTCCAGGATTTAAGTGCTATAACACATAACAATAGTAAAAGTGTCTAAATGCGAAGGCCGAAGGCCGAGCTCCGCTTAGGGCCGAAGGCCCGAAGCGTCCAAGATGTCAGTGCTTTAGCACAGAAAAATAGTAAAAGTGTCTAAATGCGAAGGCCGAAGGCCGAGCTCCGCGTAGAGCCGAAGGCCCTAAGTGCCCAGAATGTTAGTGCTTTAACACAGAACAATAGTACAAGTGTCTAAATGCGAAGGCCGAAGGCCAAGCACCGCGAAGGGCCGAAGGCCCGAAGCGTCCAGGATTTAAGTGCTTTAACATAGAACAGTAGTACAAGTGTCTAAATGCGAAGGCCGAGCTCCGCGTAGGACCGAAGGCCCGAAGCGTGCAGGACATCAGTGCTTTAGCACAGAAAAATAGTACAAGTGTCTAAATGCGAAGGCCGAAGGCCGAGCTCCACGTAGGGCCGAAGGCCCGAAGCGTCCAGGATTTAAGTGCTATAACACAGAACAATAGTACAAGTGTCTAAATGCGAAGGCCGAAGCGTCCAGGATGTCAGTGGTTAAACACAGAACTGACAGACTGGACGCTTCGGGCCTTCGGCCCTACGCGGAGCTCGGCCTTCGGCCTTCGCGTTTAGACACTTGTAATATTGTTCTGTGTTAAAGCACTGACATCCTGGACACTTCTTGCCTTCGGCCTTACGTAGAGCGCAGCCTTCGACCTTCGCATTTAGTTAGACTCTTGTACTATTGCTTTGTGTTTGAATACCGAATTCGCACATCTCGCGAATGCGTGATGTATTATAATAATTTTGGATAATATCTAAATTTTATCTGTAAAGATTATTTGGGGTCATAATGATTCACTGTATCTAGATGAACTTGAATGCGGCATTTGATGGGTAATTTTAAAATAATTAATTATAGCGTCACACCTATTTAAATAATTAAATGATCAATTCATTTTGGAGTAATGAATGTAACGATTAGGTACAATTTTTTGTGTAAATAACACACCAAAATTACGAGAATAGATATTTTATACGGGTAATACACGTTTTATAGCAAACTCGTTCGTGTCTTTCCTGTAGCCATCGCATTTAAGGGAATCTAAAAGCATTTTTTTACGCAGCACCTTTACAGGCAGAATATTTCATTCAATACTTGAGACTCAAATGAGAAAAACGGGATATATATGAACCACAGTCGTTACCTTTTATAGTACCTATTGTCCACAGAAGTGACCATTTCTAAATTAAGATTACTATATACTTACTAGCATTAGGAACTCGGGATTGTCAAGCAGTCGTCATACGTTATATGTGTTCTATCAAAGTAACTCGCGCCGCCGCGCCGCCTTAGATGCTAATGCATTATTTGAGGAGATGTGCATGTATTACTATGGTAAATGTAGTATTAAAAGAACCGTTATTGCTTTATCTTACTATTTCAGGTATATTTTGTCAGTTTTGCGCCCTATTTTTCGCACACGGTGGCCTCAAACAAGAGCAGTGATAAAAATTCTGTAATAACTGTCACATTTTTATGTTTTAGCAGTTTATTATAATTCCACGTACTTTATTTTACTCATATTTCATTAAAATAAAATAAGATCTATCAAATGGCACAAATTTTACCGAAATCGGTTAATGGGCTGATGAGTCATTACTAAATGAACACTGAAAATAGGGGTCATTTTAGCTCCGAATACGTCGTGTCTAGCGCAGAATCAGCGCCATTTATGTCAGCGGCACGTACTGTTCCGAGTAATGGCTACTTTCTTCTATATATCTATATCAAAACTATGTTTGTAGGTATTATAGTTTATGAGATATAAGCCGCCGCGCCATAACACTTTTCGTTACACTTGGTTTTTGGTCCGGCACCTCTACTACGGCTTTTTAAAGACGTTTCACGTCAAAAAAGGGGTTGAAAATTTCTACAGGGTTAGTATTTCATGGAAAGAAAATAAATCTGATTTCAGCGTTTTTGAAAATTCATCCTGTCCGACCGCTTAGCCGGTACAATTTTGTTTTGGATAAAGTCTGGTTCAATGGTGGATAAATGTTCAATAAAACGTAGATTTTATGAAAAGACGCATTGTATTTCACTTCACACGTACTTTTTGATATGAATCGACACTATAAACATTTTTTAGTTTTATTATAAAGTCGTATCAGTCGAACTGTTTGAGGTATCAAATTAAACTATTTCCACAATGAATGGCAAATTACTCATAAATCTTATAATAATACATATAACGCTCAAACAATCCCTTAAGGTGATGTAAAAGGGGTTGAAAGTTTGTATGGAGGTCAAACATTTTTTAAAGTGCGAGATTTGAATTTTAGTATAAAGACAATATTATTATAATATTTACTAGAAAAGAAAATAAGCGTTTTTAAAAATTCATCCCCTAAAGTGGTTAAAAAGGGATTGAAAGTTTGTAGGGGTTCTTATTTTATTTTTAGCTGGGAATTAGAAACTTCGTAAAAAGTTATTTAATTAAAATAAAAGAAAACTAATTTCATTTATCCCCCAGGGTGGTAAAAAATGGGTTAAAATTTTGTATGGAGATCAAACATTTTTTTTTGTGCGGCACTTGAATCTTTGTATAAATGCATATTATTGGAAAACAATAAAATATTTTTTAATACAGTTGCTCAAAAAGTGCTACTTTACGTAGCTGTTTAGCGTGCGGAAAGTTGGTTATCTCGAACTAGTGCTTTTTACTTTTCCAATTTTTTTAAATTTATACTTGTTCCAATTCACGACTATTTATTGATGAGTGTTAATATTAGTTTCCTTTAAACGTCGTAATCAGCATAAAAACCTACCGTTAATGTAAGAATACGAAAAATATTACACATTTCATATTTAATTACTTACCTCTTCATCATTATAACACGTTTATTTTTTAATATTCAATATTGAAAATTCCGTTCTTAATAAGTTGACTGAATGGAACGGAATAGCTGCCAAACGCCCATAGATATAATATACTTAAAGACGACGTCTAACCGAGCTGTCACTGTTACCACTTTTGTTTAGTGTACGATTAACAATGTTTTTCTTATATTTTCGCAACTTTATTAAAAAACGTCGTTCGATACACGTGCGGAAATGTCATTACTTCACGAGTACCGAGATATCTTGCCACGAGCATCGAAATGTACTATTTAAGCGTTATTAATATTCATCTCCTAAAAGGGTTAAAAGGGATTGAAAGTTTGAAATCATTACAAATGCTTTGAAACTTCGTAGAAAGGCATTGTATAAGTTTAAAATAACTTATTTAACGGTTCTCAAAAATTCAACCCCTAAAAGGGTTTTAAAGGGGATGTAAGTTTATATGTGGTACACATTTTCTTTTGAGCTAGGAACTTGAAACTTGGCAAAAGGGCATTAATATTAAAATATATGAAAACTGATTACGCCGTTTTTGAAAAGATTGTAGGTATACCTATTAATAAAGTTTGCATCGGGAGCGAACATTTTTTTTAATAGTGGACTTGAAAGTCTTCTAAAAGGGTTGAAACGGATTATATCGAGAACATTTTTAGGGTTCCTTACCTCAAAAGGAAAAAAAACGGAACCCTTATAGGATCACTCGTGCGTCTGTCTGTCCGTCCGTCTGTCCGTCTGTCACAGCCTATTTGCTCCAAAACTACTGGACGAATTGAGTTGAAATTTGGTACGCATATGCAAGTTTTTGACCCAAAGACGGACATGTAATAAAAACAAAAGATTTCTGAACATAGGGGGCACTTTTGGGGGGAAATGGCTAAATTAAAAAATAATTGTACAAAATATGTCATGTTTTGAGGATTTCAAGCATATTTTTGACGTGAAACGTAGGTAAACGTCTTTGAAAACCCGTAGAGGGGCTCGGATCAAAAACCGATGTAACGAAAAAGTGTTATGGCGCGGCGGCTTATATCTCCGAAACTATAATACCAATAAACATAGTTGTGATATAGAAGTTTAGAAGAAAGTAGCCATTACTCGGAACAGTACGTGCCGCTGACATAAATGGCGCTGATACTGCGCTAGACACGACGTATTCGGAGCAAAAATAACCCCTATTTTCAGTGTTCATTTAGTAATGACTCATCAGCCCGATTTCGGTAAAATTCGTGTCATTTGATAGATCTTACTTTATTTTAATGAAATATGAGTAAAATAAAGTACGCGGAATTATAATAAGCTGTTAAAAAATAAAAAGGTGACAGGTTTTACAGAATTTTTATCACTGCTCTTGTTTGAGGCCACCGTGTGCGAAAAAAAGGGCGCAAAACTGACAAAATATACCTGAAATAGTAAGATAAAGCAATAACGGTTCTTTTAATACCACATTCATCATAGTAATACATGCTCATCTCCTCAAATAATGCATTAGCATCTACGGCGGAGTTACTTTGATAGAACACATATAACGTATGACGGCTGCTTGACAATCCCGAGTTCCTAATGCTAGTAAGTATAGGTACATATAGTAATCTTAGGCCGACTTGCACCATTCCACTAACCCGGGGTAAAGCGGTTAAACCTGGAGTTACCATGGTTACCAGTACAATTTGACACTGGGTTAACAGTTTAACCGCTTAACCCTGGGTTAGTGAAATGGTGCAAGTCGGCCTTAGTTAGGTACTTTCTGATGTAATGGGTAAAATATAATTTAGAAAAGGTCACTTCTGTGGACATTAGGACTGTGGTTCATATATATCCCGTTTATCTCATTTGAATCTCAAGTACTGAATGTAATATTATGCCTGTAAAGGTGCTGCGTAAAAAATTGCTTTTAGATTCCCTTAAATGCGATTGCTACAGGAAAAACACGAACGAGTTTGCTATAAAACGTGTATTACCCGTATAAAATATCTATTCTCGTAATTTTGGTGTGTTATTTACAAAAAAATTGTACCTAATCTTTACATTAATTACTCCAAAATGAATTGATCATTTAATTATTTAAATAGGTGTGACGCTGTAATGAATTATTAAGTTCATCTAGATACAGTGAATCATTATGACCCCAAATAATCTTTACAGATAAAATTTAGATCTTACTCAAAATTATTGTAATACATCACGCATTCGCGAGATGCGCGACTTCGATATTCAAACACAAGGCAAGAGTAGAAATAAATGCGAAAGTCGAAGGCTGCGCTCTACGTAAGGCCGAAGGCAAGAAGCGTCCAGGATGTCAGTGCTTTAACACAAAACAATATTACAAGTAACTAAATGCGAAGGCCGAATCTCAGCCTTTGGCCTTCGCATTGACACTTGTACTATTGTTCTGTGATAAAGCATTGACATCCTGGACATTTCGGGCCTTCGGCCCTATGCGGTGCTTGGCGTTTCGGCCTTCGCACTTAGACATTTATACTATTGTTCTGTATTAAAGCACTAACATCCTGAACGCATCGGACCTTCGGCCCTACGCGGAGCTCGGCCTTCACATTTAGACACTTCTACAATAGTAGCTCTGCTAAATCACTGTCCTGGACGCTTCGGGCCTTCGGCCCTACGCGAAGCTCGGCCTTCGGCCTTCGCATAATAGACACTTGTACTATTGCTCTGTGCTAAAGCACTAACATCCTGGACGCTTCGGGCCTTCAGCCCTACGCGGAGCTCGGCCTTCGGCCTTCGCATTTAGACACTTGTAGGTACTATTGTTCTATGTTAAAGCACTTAAATCCTGGACGCTTCGGGCCTTCGGCCCTACGCGGAGCTAGGCCTACGGCCTTCGCATTTAGACACTTGTAATACATATTGTTATGTGTTTAAGCACTGACATCTTGGACGCTTCGGGCCTTCGGCCCTACGCGGAGCTCGGCCTTCGGCCTTCGCATTTAGACGCTTGTACTGTTGTCCTTTGTTATAGCACTTAAATCCTGGACGCTTCGAGCCTTCGGCCCTACGCGGAGCTCGGCCTTCGGCCTTCGCATTTAGACATTTGTAGGTACTATTGTTCTATGTTAAAGCACTTAAATCCTGGAGCACGCAAACTCGCCGACAAAAGAATTGAGATCTATATGGGTGCCAAGTTCTGTGCTGTGTAGAAAATCCTGAAATTATAAAGGATTTGTCTTGGCTAGTTTTTAGCAACAAACCAAATTTTAGAAAAGTAACGTACCTAGTCAAATATAATAAATAATCTATACGTACAAACTAGCCAAGACTTGCAGCGTTATTAAGGCCGCCATGGAACAGCTGCAGGCACGGCACGAAAGCGAGGAGATCCGCTCCCTCAGAGCGGATAATAAAAGGATGCGGGAGGAACTCGCCAACATGCGATTGGAGACTAAAGCGCTCCGGAAAGCCTTCTCCGAGAGGGGAATGGCGGCCCCTCAGGCACCCCCCGCGGACCATAATGGGTCAGGGGACCTCCTAAGGGCCGAGGTGGAGACGCTTCTCGACTCCTTCAGGGAGAAGCTAGAGAAGAAGCTGTTTGCCTCCATCGGAGGGATGGTGAACACCAGGCTACAGGAGGTCCAGAGGCGCCTCCCTCCAGAGCCGATCCTCCGCCCGCCGTTAGCGGCAGACAGAAAAAGGGCAGAGGGCCCTAATAATGCGCCTACCGCCCCGGAGCAGCACAGCCCGCAACTGAGGGAGAACAGGGGGCCATTGGGTGGCAGTGGCAGACAGGCCGCTGCGACGGGGGCGACACTCATGCCCCCTGCGAGACCTGCGCCTGCTCCGCGGACCAAGAAGACGACGGCAGCCGTCCGGCCGGTGCCTGCACCTCCCACACAGACACCCCCCACGCAGGGGGAATGGACGCAGGTGGTGAAGCGGGGAAAGAAAAAGAAGGCCACCCCTCCTGCCGCTTCGACGACTAAAGCTAATAAGCCGGCGGTCCCGGCAGCCAAAAAGCTGGCGGTCCCGAAAACCGCAGCCGTAGTGGTGGCTCTTAAGCCGGAGGCGAAGGAGTCGTACGCCTCCGTAATGCTGAGAGCCACTCAAGCCTTTCGGCTAGAGGAGATAGGCCTCGAGCACGTTAATGTGCGGAAGACGGCGGACGGGGCCCGCATCCTGGAAGTGGCGGGGGAAGACAATGGCCGCACCGCCGATGCTCTGAAGGTGCGCCTGGAGGCAGCCATAGGAGACGCGGCCCGAGTCTATAGACCGGTTAAAATGGCGCGTCTTCGAGTCTCCGGCCTCGACGAGGCTGCCACACCGGAAGCGGTGGCGAGGGCAATTGCGGCCAAAGGGGGTTGCTCGAATGCGGATGTCCGGGTCGGGGACATCCGCATTGGCTACAGCGGTACTGGTTCGGCCCTTGTACAGTCAAGCGGACTGTCAAGCAGAGGCCTTCTGCGCAGTCTGCCACCAGGCGAAATTGCCAGCGAGGCACAGAATGGGCGGTTTCTCCTGTAACCCCCCTAAGGTCAGGGGAGTGGAAGCCCGCAGTGGGAACCGTGGGGCTCTGGAAAATGCCACCCCGGCCATTGACCCAAGCCCCCTTCCGACGGAACAGATGTTTGAGGGACAGCCCATGGACCAGTAATGCAAGTACACCCGCAACAAGGTCCATGGGAAGTGTTGCAGTGCAACATCAACCACTGCGTTCCCGCACAGGATCTGCTCATGCAGAACATGGCGGAGTGGGGTGTTGCACTGGCTGCGGTGGCAGAGCCATACGCTGTCCCTCCTCGGCCCAACTGGGTAGGGTCTAGAGACGGCCGGGTGGCATTGGTGGCCCCGGTGCCGGGGGAGGTCCTCATAGGCATAGAGAGAGGGGAGGGATTCGTGGCGGCTAAATGGGGAGGACTCATAGTAGTTGGGGTATACTTCTCCCCCAACCTGCCGCTGAATGCCTTCCAGCGCTTCCTGGGGGACCTGGAAGGGGTGGTGAGAAGGGCCGGCCAGGCGCCCATCCTGGTGTTGGGAGACTTCAATGCCAAGAGCCGAGCATGGGGGTCCCCAAACACCGAACCCAGAGGGGCTGAGGTTGAGGATTGGGCGGCGGCGGCGGGCTTGGTCCTCCTCAACCGCGGCAACACGCAGACGTGCGTCCGCTGGAATGGGGGGTCTATAGTTGACCTATCCTTCGCGACCCCTGACCTGGCAGCGCGCGTTGCCGAGTGGCGAGTTTTGGAGGACGAAGAGACCCTCTCAGATCATTTATATATCCGCATGAGGGTCTCCCCACTGCAGAGGGCCGCGCCGACCAGCCCTAACGGCCGATGTGCCGGGAGAAGGGGGTTCCCAAGATGGTCGTTGGCCCGCCTCGACAGAGAAATGGCGGAAGAGGCCGCCATCATCGAGGCGTGGAACGCTCCCCAGGCGGACCCAAGAGGAGTCGAGGAGAGGGCCGTCCACTTCAGAAGGTCCCTGGAGACGGTTTGTGACGCTTCCATGCCCCAGGCCCGGCCTGCCCGGGGCAAAAAACAAGTCTATTGGTGGACCCCGGAGATCGCCGCCCTCCGCACGGCCTCCAACAATGCCCGGCGGGCCTACACGCGGTGCAGAAGGAGGAGGCACACCGCTGAGGAGGAGGAGCTCCTCCGCACTGCATGGGCAGAGAAGAAGCGGGCCCTCCAGCAGGCCATTAAGAAGGCGAAGAACGAGGGGTGGGAGGAGTTCTTGGCAACCCTCAATAGGGACCCATGGGGCCGCCCTTACAGAATGGTGCGCAACAAAATGCAGAGCGCCCCACCCATGGAATCCATGGACCCAGAACTCCTCCGGAGAGTGGTTGAGGGCCTGTTTCCGGAGGCACCGCACTTTGTCCCACCGGCGATGGCCCCCCCAATAGTGGACCCAGTGGAACCTCTCGTCGTCGTCCCTATCACCGACGACGAGATAGAGTGGGCAATGGACCGGCTCAGGGGCTCGCGCAAAGCGCCGGGACCGGACGGAGTGCCAGGAAAAGTGCTTTTCCTGGCACTCAAGCACCTCGGGAACCGTCTCAAATCCCTCCTGGACGACTGCCTCAAGGAGGGGCGCTTCCCGGGATGCTGGAAGGAGGGGCGATTGTGCCTACTGAGGAAGGAGGGGCGCCCACCAGACTCGCCTGCTGGCTACCGTCCCATCGTGCTGCTGGATGAGGTCGGGAAGCTTTTCGAGCGAATCCTGGCCTCCCGTATACAGCAGCACCTAGTGGAAACAGGTCCGAACTTGCATGACAGCCAGTTCGGGTTCCGTAGGGGGCGGTCCACTATAGACGCGGTGGGCGCGTTGAGGGATTTCGGGCTACTTGCGGCAGGCCAGGGGGAGGGAGTGGTGGCGGTGTCATTGGACATCGCTAACGCGTTCGGGTCCCTTCCCTATACGGTCATAGGGGAGGCACTCCGCTACCATGGAGTGCCTCACTATCTGAGGCGCGTAATAGAGCAATACCTGACGGGGCGGGTAGTGCTCTATGAGCAGAGGGGTGTCCGGGGCGCGAGGGCCATGGTGTGTGGGGTCCCACAGGGGTCTGTCCTGGGTCCCCTCCTGTGGAACCTCGGTTACGACTGGGTGATCCGGGGGTCGCAGCTTCCACGCATGGTCACCATATGTTATGCAGACGATACACTGGTGGCCGTGTGGGGAAAGGAGCTGGAAGAGGTGCTCAGGAGGGCAGCGGTGGCGACCGAGCTCACGGTGCACCGCATAGGACTCCTGGGGCTTAGGGTCGCACTGCCGAAGACCGAGGCCATGGTCCTCGGGCGAACGAGGGCGTGGGGGCAGCTGCCGGAAGGCACTGCAGTGAGGGTGGGGGGCGAAGCTGTCCAGGTCAGGGCCCACATCAAGTACTTGGACCTTGTCCTGGACAGAAGATGGACATTCGAGGAGCACTTTGCGAGACAGGCTCCTCATCTCATAGGTGCTGCCTCGGCTCTGGGCCGCCTACTGCCTAATCTGGGGGGGCCGAATGCCCCATGTAGGCGGCTATATGCGGGGATCGTCCGGAGCATGGCGCTCTACGGAGCGCCAATTTGGGCCGGACGACTGACGGGACGCGCGAGGGCATTGCTCCGTCGGCCACAGAGGGTGGTGGCCCAGAGGATGGTGAGGGCCTACCGCACCACCTCTCACGCAGCAGCATGCCTCCTTGCCGGCACCCCGCCTTGGGAGCTGGAAGCGGGGGTGCTGGCGGACAGGTACCGGCTGAGGGCGGAAGCCAGGGGGCGTGGGGAGCTCCCAGGCGCGGAGGAGGTTGAGAGGGTGATGCGGGGAGCCGCGGAGCGCCTACGAGAGAGGTGGCGGGAGGCCTTGGAGGATAGCCACTATGGAACCCGAACCATAGGGGCTATTCTCCCGGTAATGGACGAGTGGGTGGATCGGGGCAGGGGGGCCCTGACCTTTAGGGTGACGCAGGTGGTGTCCGGACACGGCTGTTTCGGACACTACCTGCACAAAATACAGAGGGAGCCGGGGCCTCAGTGCCACGAATGTGGCGCGGCGGATGATACGGCTCAGCACACTCTGGAAGTGTAATCGCTGGGCCGTGGAAAGAGCTTCCCTCAGGGCAGCGACGGGGGTGGCGGATCTCTCGCTACACAGCATAATAGCGGCGATGCTGGGTAGCGAGAGGAAATGGGAAGCGGTGGCCTCCTTCTGCGAAGAAGTAATGTCGCAGAAGGAGGAGGCGGAGAGGGAGCGAGAAGCGGCGGCTGACGCGCTTCCTCTCCGACGCAGGCGGCAGGGTCGAAGGCGAGGAGCGTATGCTCGCCTCGAGCCCTAGTAGGGCCAGTGGGTACCGAACCCGCATCGCATCGGCCCCACACACGTCGTAGGGGTGGGGATCAAGCGTTTCTGGTCCCCCCCTGCATTGTGAGGGTGCCCTGGCGACAAGCCGGGGCTGCCGGAGGGCGCTGTGGTGGAATGACCTCGATCCCAGTGCGCCCTCACGAACGGCAAAGAGGGTGAAACGCCGGAGTGGGTTTAGTGGGTAGGGCCAAATTCTCCCTCCCTCTCGCTAAGAGAGGGATAAGGAGCGGCGAGTCCCACACACTGTGCGTAAATGCATTCCCACTCCGTCAAAAAAAAAAAAAAAAAAGGTATGAACACCATTGCTGTAATTATACCTAATAGCCGCTGGTGGTCGGGCTTTCAGCTCATCCCGTCTGATATCTAGCTCCATAAGTCGACGGGATTCAAAGTCATCAGTTTGTTTAATGACATAAGATCTCCATACAGGGCGGTCAGCCGCCTGCTTCTTCCACAGAAGCGGGTCAATGTGGCAGTTCTTCATGTGGCGCTTAAGCACATCAGTCATCTTTATATCTGAGAAGTTGCCCGCCATGCTTTCGCTTGCCCACCTCCAGCTCCGAGTAAAAGATGCGCTTTGCCACCCGACCCTCCTTGAAACTTGGCCGCCCCAGCGAAGTTGTCATCGCATAATATAAACTTCGATCCCAACCACTTTGGCTCTTCGCAGTACTTCGGTGTTCCGCACACGATCGGACCAGCTGATCTTTAAGATTTTGCAAAGGCAGTTTAGGTGGAATCGGTGTAATGTATGTGTCAGAAGAGTACAAGACAGCCATATATATGGAGATCTTTGTCGCTAGTTTTAGGTCATGTGAGCGGAAGACCTTGGCATCCAGCTTACCAAATGATGCAGCAGCGGCACCAATTCTGCTGTATATCTCTGCGTCAAGGTCACACGTAGACGTTACTGTGTTCTCCAGGTACCGGAACTTATCAATCTGTTTCAGTACATCCTCCCTAAGCCTAACTGTCAGCGTCTATATCTAGTGACATTACTTCCGTCTTTTTGACACTGACTTTCAGTCCAAACTTGCAGCAGGACTCGTGAAACTCGGTCACAAGTTGCTGTAGGTCACGAGGGGTTTCCGCTATGAAGCACAAGTCGTCGGTGTACATGACCTCGGTGATCACAGTGTACGAGACTTTAGTGCGAGCCTTAAATCTGGCCAAGTTGAATATATTGATTACCGTCAGTGCGGAAACGGATGCGAATTCCATTTGACGAGCTCTGCCCCTCTAAACTTTCACAGACTGCCACCTTCTGCCAGCTAGACTCCTCGCCATGCACAGCGAGGCAGCACTCCATGTTGTTATGCAGAAGTCTCAGGAGTCGAATGAATTTATCCGTGCATCCTAGTTTCCCTAGCACCATCCACAAAGCTTCACGGGGGGTACTATCGAAGGCCTTCTCAAGGTCAACGAAGCAAAAGTACAGCCTTTGTCCCTGTTCTCTGCTTTTTTTCTGTAGTTGACGCAATGAGAACATAGCCTTACAGGTACCCTGATTAGGTCGGAACCCGAACTGTGTTTCCGGTAGGATCTCTTCAAAGAGCTTAATGAGGTGATTCAAGAGAACTCTGGCAAAGACTTTACCAGGAACTGTGAGAAGGGATATGGGGATATGCAGATATTGACCCTTCTGTAATAGGAAAAAATAAAACTTCCCGCATTTTCATAAGGTTCACAATGACGCGCCGCACACGACAGGCGTGGCGTTCAAAGGGTTAAGCGGGTTTTTATTATTAAACGGTTTTATTTAGCTTGACCTCGTATATACCTATCTTTGTATGGACCATCAAATCTTGCGATCCATTTTTCGGCCACTTCTAGTCCCCGTGACAATAACTTTTTATGATATTTTCAACCTTTAATCTTCAAATCCTGATGCTGCAGAATCACTGCTTCCCTTAACCGAGAGTCGTACACACTTGCTAGTTATTATATTATTGTTGCTATGAAACAAATCCTTAGTGACTCATTACTGACCTCCAACTCTTCAGTTCTGATGCTGCACGGTTACTGCCTACCTTAACCACCAGGATTGATACAGTTCTGATTCTAGAGTAGGATTTTAAGTATTGGGCAGGGGCACTTGCATTTCATAATAACCTCCAACTCCTCAGTCGTGATGATGCAAGGTTTCTGCCTGTCATAACCGACCAGTTGGAGAATGAGTCAATTTTAATGTAGTTTCATATTGTCCTCGCAACTCATCAGTTCTGATGCTGCATATTTTAAAGAGATGAAAGTAACCACAAAATCGTCAACACTGTGGAAATTATACTTATTTACTCCATGCATAAAGCAACGATGTATGTGAAACATGATATCAATATTCAAAACTATGTAAACTTATGCGACGAAAACGATAGTCTGACGGATACAAGGCGAAAAAATCAAAGATACATGAAAATATACGGGTAGTAAAAATACACGACTCGTGTAAAACATACGAGTGATAAAGATAAAGGTACGTGTTAGTTATATTTTGGGTGTAGTTTACTTTTAGTTTTTTCTATAAATAAAACTTGGGTTTCGTGGATTTTTCATTTTATTTATTTCATTGCATGTTTGAGAAAAGCACTATACATACCTCGGCGGGAAATGGGGTTGCCCGCCTCAGACCTAGTCTTCGGCCGGCAACCCCTTTCGTCCCGGTCTCTGTAGTAATGTACTATTACAGATAAACTCCAATAATAAATATGTTTCTTACTGAGCATACTAAGATAGTCCATTGGTTGGAAAGCCCGTTCAAAATTTAAACTTATTTGCATTATATCAAGGTTGTATTTTGTAGCTCTTTTTCTGTCTTATACTTATAGGCTATTTAGAAAATACGTTTTTGGCAAAAATTTCATTTTAGGTACAAGCTTTTATCGCTGACTGTACTTTTCTTACGACAGACAACTAATACCCATCGAGGCAATTCTAAAAACCCCTAACACAATTAGGTTACGTTGTTTCATCACAGAGTTCCTATGGCCACCTCCTGTCTCCATCATCAGATCAGCTCGATGGTACCATAATATTGCATTATCATCCGATTTATACATGCATGCAAAATTTCAACTCAATCGGAAACCGGGAAGTGGATCAAATTTAACTTGCAAGATTTGATTACACACAGAAAGACAGACAGACAATGGTCAGGTGAAACTAAATAAAAGCTTGTAAAAATGAAATATCTCACAAAAGTAAGTAAAATTAAACTTTATAGCACGGACATACGTTATAGATTTCAATGCCAAAATTTTAAGTAAGGATCTTTCTGCTAAAACTACTTCCTAATATGAAATGACCAGTGTAAGCATCAGTTAGCTAGCCCTAAGCTCAGGCTATAAGGCTAGGCTAAAGATCAGGCTGCAGTTGAAAAAGTAATAAAGATAAAGTTAACCTGATAATTTTCCCGCCGTCTCCATCATGCTTGTTTTGGTTGGGTATTGACTGGTCAGCTGCCTGTTAGCTAAGTTTTCGCCAAAATCGCCAGGACAGAGATTAAATTTTTTGTATGAAAACTTGCAACTTTTAATGCATTTTTATCGAAATTACTGCACTCTAAAATGAAGTCTGAATCAGTCCATGGACTAAATTTTTTGCAAGCTTTCTAATGGCACCTCACACAATTGTTACAATTGAAAATAAAAATTCAGCCTACCCCTCTCAACCCCCTAAAACCAGAAATAAGCACTTTTGACTTATTCACAGTGTTAGTAATGGTACTTGCCATAACTATTCCAAATTGCAGGTACCTATTAACCTACCTACATCAAACGGTCTTTGAGAAAAACGCATTTAACTGATTTGCTAGACCGAAGTGATCCCATAAGAGCACCGTGAACAATGTTTTGTAATACGGTGCTCTAAATATGACAATATATCGAACGATTTATTTTATTTGTGAAAAGCTCTTGCGGGCTTAAGTACACGAGATCTCAAACGCTCACAAGATAATACAAGATAAAATTACCATACAAACAATGTCAACTTACCCAATAAATAACGTTTGACTGTCACCGTATTTAAGAAATATTGCGCTTAAAATTTAGTTTTGTCTTCGCAAGTGCGATGAAAATCTTTGTGTATTACTCCGGGGGAAAGAATATTGCAAACTAGAGTCTCACTTCTAGTATTTGACTTACCCCGCATTTGACGCAGGTACAGGTAGGTGGTATTGCGCGCCGGTGGGAGCCATGACCCATTTTAATCCCTAGGGATTAGTTTTTATTTTGGCTCGCAGCCATTTGAACTAAGGAAGTTATTAAGTCAAGCATTTGTGTTAAATAAAGATATTAAATGATCTAGGAATTACTTCAAAATGCTGACGTTTTCTATTTCACAAACACAAACAAATTTCCTGCCCATTTTAGAAGGTTACCCTTAAATCAGTTTAAGCATTAAAAAATGTATACACTATATACCTACATTATTAATTTATAATTGTTTTTACTCTATTTTTAATTTTTGCTGTAACCTATAATGCTTCTGATTAGACATGACTTTTAAAGTTTTAATATTAATAGTTAATAACTAGTTAGGTATTTATAAAATATGTTAATTCATTTCGCATGTTACTTAGTATATTTTTGTACACCAAGGCAGGGTATACATAGTGCTACACATATTTATTTACCGCCACTGTAATCAGTTTGTCACATATACTCACAAATAAAAACACTTTGAACTTCATTTTATTCCTTACTTAAGAAAATTCGATTGTTTTCATAACAGAACTGAATAACTGATTACAATTTATTGTACACTATTTTAAACCGTGGCTGTAAGTATACTGAATTGGCTTCTGCCTTACATGCCTTTACGTCAAACAATATGCCGGACGGCAGTCTGTTATTTTACCGTAATTATCGCATAACTAGGTTAATCTTATTTTTTAATACAGTTGCTCAAAAAGTGCTACTTTACGTAGCTGTTTAGCGTGCGGAAAGTTGGTTATCTCGAACTAGTGCTTTTTACTTTTCCAATTTTTTTAAATTTATACTTGTTCCAATTCACGACTACTTATTGATGAGTGTTACAAATGGCGGACTAATATTTTATCAAAATATTGTTAACAAAAGCAATACCTATTGGTAATATTATAACCCGAAACTGATTGGGACAGATAATTAAACGATTATCGTTCCAAAAACTTGTTTTTAATCGTACAGCGAATAAAATAATTTAAATATTTTTTTTTGTTACTGATGAAGTTAAAGTGACGTCACATAGTTTGTGATTCCCGGCCCCTCTCCTCTTGTCACAACATGTCACATTATCTTGATCACCGCGACGTGTGTGATGTAATTAATGGATGACCCCCAGCTGCAAAAGGGCTGCAATATTACGCGTTTTATTCATCAAAGGCGTCGACAGCGTATGTACATAATATATATTACCTACCCTGAATTCCATGCAGCATTCCATCAGTATAATTTTAGTTTAAGATAGCTAGTAATAAATCCAGGGATTCGTGCAGTGAAATTTTAATCAGAAGTATATCTAACTTCAGAGTTATTGAGCAAAAGATTTAAAACTCGCGCGATCGTCAAATCTTCCGTCCTGAGTTTCGCACGGCGCGCCGTAATCTATAAACGCCGTAATCAATAAAACAATAAATCGCCGGCAAATCATTTATTGATTTCACTGAACCGATTTCGATGGAAACTATGTCTACATCTTTGATTTAGTTGAAAATGATACTAAACTTGACTTAGAACCTAAACTTAAAGAATTATTAACCTCAGACGTCGCAGACGCTTAAACCCCCCCCCCCCCTGCATCAAAAATCTGGGTGGCTCCATCTTAAATCTATCCTTGGGTCCAAAGGAAATCTCTTGTTCATGCAACGCCGTGGTTGACCATTTTATTATGCTCTGAGCACACTCAACTAGTAGCAGTTAAGTCGCTCTACACGTCAAGGATGACTCAACCAACACCACAGCGTAGCGTATGACGTATAAGTGTAGATATATACGCTGTCGGGCTGCCGATGGTGAATAAAACACGAAAAACTTTCGCTGTGGAGTACCCATATAATACATTTATTTACACAATTACATGGATAAATACTACACACACTAAATATTTACAAATAACGAGGACATCTAATTTGGGCATTTCTATGTCCCCAATGTTCTTAGTCTGTTTGGTTACTTTTTTTTTAACTTTCTATGACAGTAACAAGAAGACCAAAAAATTTTTGGGACACTTTTCTCGTATTAGGATCAAAAGATCTCGTGATTCTGGGTGAAAATAATATGAAAATTCCAAAACCTCAAATGCAATTTGTGGGTGCATCTACAAATAGAAATGCCCAATTACAAACGATGTGGAAAATGTATGTACAATAGTTGTAGTCGGAATCTTTACCGGCGTGGATGCAGCACGTGAACACTATAGAGTATTATGTCTCACTTTTGCAGATAAAAACGAACGATAAAGATGTCGTGTTCTATGTTGAAGATAAAGCTGCAGAATGGATGAAATCGTCATTAACAACAGCTCAAGCGAACCAAATCGCTTCAGCATGCAACCATGGTAAATATTGTATATGTATTTGTTTAAACATACGTGCATAAAAGAAAAACTTAATGTACAAAAGGCGAACTCCATGATTCTACCTACCTTCTGGCTACGATATATTATTTGATATTTTCCAGTCGATTTTCAGTGAAGAAAAACATCGTGAGGAAACCGGACTAATCCCGATAAGGTCTACAAGCCAATTCCAACAATATAATAGGAAGATATTTAAGCTATTGAAAATTGTAATTGTTTAAACTGGCTCCACGAGACGGGCCTAGCCTAGTGTGGCGGTCATAGGTTAAGTAAACCATATGTATTTTTTCTGGTAAATAAACTATTTTTAATTTTTATTTTATTATTATTTTATAATGCGATGCTGATCTAACATGGATCTGAAATTATTCTTCTTCTTCCTCGCGTTATCCCGGCATTTTGCCACGGCTCATGGGAGCCAGGGGTCCGCTTGACAACTAATCCCTTGACTTTGATCCCTTTCCTTGACTTATAATTTGACGTAAGAACTAGTTTTTACGAAAGCGACTGCCATCTGACCTTCCAACCCAGAGGGGAAACTAAGCCTTATTGGGATTAGTCCGGTTTCTTCACGATGTTTTCCTTCACCGAAAAGCAACTGGTAAATATATTATCAAATGATATTTCGTACATAAGTTCCGAAAAATTCATTGGTACGAGGCGGGGTTTGAACCCGCGACCTCCGGATTGAAAGTCGCACACTCTTACCGCTAGGCCACCAGCGCTTTTTTTGAATCTGAAATTATTCCAATATCCAAATACAAACAACAAATAATTTATTAAGAAAAGTATAGTACATACATGGTTGCTCTTAAAGACTATCACCTTTTTCATAAACGTCGGGCGTAGCCTGACGATACGAGGTACGCTGTAGGCGTTCTAAAGCCGGGCGCCGAAGGCGCCCTCATACTAAAAGAGTCGGGCGTAGCCCGACGTACGAGGTACGCTTTACGCGTTCCAAAGCCGGGCGCCGAAGGCGCCCTCATACTAAAAGAGTCGGGCGTAGCCTGACGTACGAGGTACGCTGTACGCGTTCCAAAGCCGGGCGCCGAAGGCGCCCTTATACTAAAAGAGTCGGGCGTAGCCCGACGTACGAGGTACGCTGTACGCGTTCCAAAGCCGGGCGCCGAAGGCGCCCTCCCGCCTTCATACTAAAAGAGTCGGGCGTAGCCCGACGTACGAGACACGCTGTACGCGTTCCAAAGCCGGGCGCCGAATGCGCCCTCATACTAAAAGAGTCGGGCGTAGCCCGACGTATGAAGCTCGCAGTACGCGTTCCAAAGCCGGGCGCCGACTCAAACTATAAGAGTCGGGCTTTAAAGTAAAGTGGCATACGACCACGGCTATCCTCTGAATCTCTGTAAATATATAAAAAATGTAGTAAATTATATTACGTTGTATTATTTTTTTAAACAATGATAACATTTATAATATTTCCTGTTTAATAATTTCAGATTTTAAGAATTCTATCTTGTTTCATACTTTTTAGAGCGCGATTTGCAGTAGTCGGGTTTTAGTTTTTGAACTTATTTTTTTCCTTCTCTGCCTGACACACAAGGAATCCTAGTTCAGGCATTTGTAAACCACATGTCTGTAATAAAAAATCTCACCCCCTCATTTGTCCCTTTCCGACGTATTGGTATGATGGAGAGGGACAAACGACTATTATCGGCTTGTCAGCTTAAGTAAACGTTTATGAAAAAGGTGATAGTCTTTAAGAGCAACCATGTATGTACTATACTTTTCTTAATAAATTATTTGTTGTTTGTATTTGGATATTGGAATAATTTCAGATTCAAAAAAAGCGCTGGTGGCCTAGCGGTAAGAGTGTGCGACTTTCAATCCGGAGGTCGCGGGTTCAAACCCCGCCTCGTACCAATGAATTTTTCGGAACTTATGTACGAAATATCATTTGATAATATATTTACCAGTTGCTTTTCGGTGAAGGAAAACATCGTGAAGAAACCGGACTAATCCCAATAAGGCTTAGTTTCCCCTCTGGGTTGGAAGGTCAGATGGCAGTCGCTTTCGTAAAAACTAGTTCTTACGTCAAATTATAAGTCAAGGAAAGGGATCAAAGTCAAGGGATTAGTTGTCAAGCGGACCCCTGGCTCCCATGAGCCGTGGCAAAATGCCGGGATAACGCGAGGAAGAAGAAGAATAATTTCAGATCCATGTTAGATCAGCATCGCATTATAAAATAATAATAAAATAAAAATTAAAAATAGTTTATTTACCAGAAAAAATACATATGGTTTACTTAACCTATGACCGCCACACTAGGCTAGGCCCGTCTCGTGGAGCCAGTTTAAACAATTACAATTTTCAATAGCTTAAATATCTTCCTATTATATTGTTGGAATTGGCTTGTAGACCTTATCGGGATTAGTCCGGTTTCCTCACGATGTTTTTCTTCACTGAAAATCGACTGGAAAATATCAAATAATATATCGTAGCCAGAAGGTAGGTAGAATCATGGAGTTCGCCTTTTGTACATTAAGTTTTTCTTTTATGCACGTATGTTTAAACAAATACATATACAATATTTACCATGGTTGCATGCTGAAGCGATTTGGTTCGCTTGAGCTGTTGTTAATGAAGATTTCATCCATTCTGCAGCTTTATCTTCAACATAGAACACGACATCTTTATCGTTCGTTTTTATCTGCAAAAGTGAGACATAATACTCTATAGTGTTCACGTGCTGCATCCACGCCGGTAAAGATTCCGACTACAACTATTGTACATACATTTTCCACATCGTTTGTAATTGGGCATTTCTATTTGTAGATGCACCCACAAATTGCATTTGAGGTTTTGGAATTTTCATATTATTTTCACCCAGAATCACGAGATCTTTTGATCCTAATACGAGAAAAGTGTCCCAAAAATTTTTTGGTCTTCTTGTTACTGTCATAGAAAGTTTAAAAAAAAGTAACCAAACAGACTAAGAACATTGGGGACATAGAAATGCCCAAATTAGATGTCCTCGTTATTTGTAAATATTTAGTGTGTGTAGTATTTATCCATGTAATTGTGTAAATAAATGTATTATATGGGTACTCCACAGCGAAAGTTTTTCGTGTTTTATTCACCATCGGCAGCCCGACAGCGTATATATCTACACTTATACGTCATACGCTACGCTGTGGTGTTGGTTGAGTCATCCTTGACGTGTAGAGCGACTTAACTGCTACTAGTTGAGTGTGCTCAGAGCATAATAAAATGGTCAACCACGGCGTTGCATGAACAAGAGATTTCCTTTGGACCCAAGGATAGATTTAAGATGGAGCCACCCAGATTTTTGATGCAGGGGGGGGGGGGGGTTTAAGCGTCTGCGACGTCTGAGGTTAATAATTCTTTAAGTTTAGGTTCTAAGTCAAGTTTAGTATCATTTTCAACTAAATCAAAGATGTAGACATAGTTTCCATCGAAATCGGTTCAGCGAAATCAATAAATGATTTGCCGGCGATTTATTGTTTTATTGATTACGGCGTTTATAGATTACGGCGCGCCGTGCGAAACTCAGGACGGAAGATTTGACGATCGCGCGAGTTTTAAATCTTTTGCTCAATAACTCTGAAGTTAGATATACTTCTGATTAAAATTTCACTGCACGAATCCCTGGATTTATTACTAGCTATCTTAAACTAAAATTATACTGATGGAATGCTGCATGGAATTCAGGGTAGGTAATATATATTATGTACATACGCTGTCGACGCCTTTGATGAATAAAACGCGTAATATTGCAGCCCTTTTGCAGCTGGGGGTCATCCATTAATTACATCACACACGTCGCGGTGATCAAGATAATGTGACATGTTGTGACAAGAGGAGAGGGGCCGGAAATCACAAACTATGTGACGTCACTTTAACTTCATCAGTAACAAAAAAAAATATTTAAATTATTTTATTCGCTGTACGATTAAAAACAAGTTTTTGGAACGATAATCGTTTAATTTATCTGTCCCAATCAGTTTCGGGTTATAATATTACCAATAGGTATTGCTTTTGTTAACAATATTTTGATAAAATATTAGTCCGCCATTTGTAACACTCATCAATAAGTAGTCGTGAATTGGAACAAGTATAAATTTAAAAAAATTGGAAAAGTAAAAAGCACTAGTTCGAGATAACCAACTTTCCGCACGCTAAACAGCTACGTAAAGTAGCACTTTTTGAGCAACTGTATTAAAAAATAAGATTAACCTAGTTATGCGATAATTACGGTAAAATAACAGACTGCCGTCCGGCATATTGTTTGACGTAAAGGCATGTAAGGCAGAAGCCAATTCAGTATACTTACAGCCACGGTTTAAAATAGTGTACAATAAATTGTAATCAGTTATTCAGTTCTGTTATGAAAACAATCGAATTTTCTTAAGTAAGGAATAAAATGAAGTTCAAAGTGTTTTTATTTGTGAGTATATGTGACAAACTGATTACAGTGGCGGTAAATAAATATGTGTAGCACTATGTATACCCTGCCCTGGTGTACAAAAATATAGTAAGTAACATGCGAAATGAATTAACATATTTTATAAATACCTAACTAGTTATTAACTATTAATATTAAAACTTTAAAAGTCATGTCTAATCAGAAGCATTATAGGTTACAGCAAAAATTAAAAATAGAGTAAAAACAATTATAAATTAATAATGTAGGTATATAGTGTATACATTTTTTAATGCTTAAACTGATTTAAGGGTAACCTTCTAAAATGGGCAGGAAATTTGTTTGTGTTTGTGAAATAGAAAACGTCAGCATTTTGAAGTAATTCCTAGATCATTTAATATCTTTATTTAACACAAATGCTTGACTTAATAACTTCCTTAGTTCAAATGGCTGCGAGCCAAAATAAAAACTAATCCCTAGGGATTAAAATGGGTCATGGCTCCCACCGGCGCGCAATACCACCTACCTGTACCTGCGTCAAATGCGGGGTAAGTCAAATACTAGAAGTGAGACTCTAGTTTGCAATATTCTTTCCCCCGGAGTAATACACAAAGATTTTCATCGCACTTGCGAAGACAAAACTAAATTTTAAGCGCAATATTTCTTAAATACGGTGACAGTCAAACGTTATTTATTGGGTAAGTTGACATTGTTTGTATGGTAATTTTATCTTGTATTATCTTGTGAGCGTTTGAGATCTCGTGTACTTAAGCCCGCAAGAGCTTTTCACAAATAAAATAAATCGTTCGATATATTGTCATTTTTAGAGCACCGTATTACAAAACATTGTTCACGGTGCTCTTATGGGATCACTTCGGTCTGGCAAATCAGTTAAATGCGTTTTTCTCAAAGACCGTTTGATGTAGGTAGGTTAATAGGTACCTGCAATTTGGAATAGTTATGGCAAGTACCATTACTAACACTGTGAATAAGTCAAAAGTGCTTATTTCTGGTTTTAGGGGGTTGAGAGGGGTAGGCTGAATTTTTATTTTCAATTGTAACAATTGTGTGAGGTGCCATTAGAAAGCTTGCAAAAAATTTAGTCCATGGACTGATTCAGACTTCATTTTAGAGTGCAGTAGTTTCGATAAAAATGCATTAAAAGTTGCAAGTTTTCATACAAAAAATTTAATCTCTGTCCTGGCGATTTTGGCGAAAACTTAGCTAACAGGCAGCTGACCAGTCAATACCCAACCAAAACAAGCATGATGGAGACGGCGGGAAAATTATCAGGTTAACTTTATCTTTATTACTTTTTCAACTGCAGCCTGATCTTTAGCCTAGCCTTATAGCCTGAGCTTAGGGCTAGCTAACTGATGCTTACACTGGTCATTTCATATTAGGAAGTAGTTTTAGCAGAAAGATCCTTACTTAAAATTTTGGCATTGAAATCTATAACGTATGTCCGTGCTATAAAGTTTAATTTTACTTACTTTTGTGAGATATTTCATTTTTACAAGCTTTTATTTAGTTTCACCTGACCATTGTCTGTCTGTCTTTCTGTGTGTAATCAAATCTTGCAAGTTAAATTTGATCCACTTCCCGGTTTCCGATTGAGTTGAAATTTTGCATGCATGTATAAATCGGATGATAATGCAATATTATGGTACCATCGAGCTGATCTGATGATGGAGACAGGAGGTGGCCATAGGAACTCTGTGATGAAACAACGTAACCTAATTGTGTTAGGGGTTTTTAGAATTGCCTCGATGGGTATTAGTTGTCTGTCGTAAGAAAAGTACAGTCAGCGATAAAAGCTTGTACCTAAAATGAAATTTTTGCCAAAAACGTATTTTCTAAATAGCCTATAAGTATAAGACAGAAAAAGAGCTACAAAATACAACCTTGATATAATGCAAATAAGTTTAAATTTTGAACGGGCTTTCCAACCAATGGACTATCTTAGTATGCTCAGTAAGAAACATATTTATTATTGGAGTTTATCTGTAATAGTACATTACTACAGAGACCGGGACGAAAGGGGTTGCCGGCCGAAGACTAGGTCTGAGGCGGGCAACCCCATTTCCCGCCGAGGTATGTATAGTGCTTTTCTCAAACATGCAATGAAATAAATAAAATGAAAAATCCACGAAACCCAAGTTTTATTTATAGAAAAAACTAAAAGTAAACTACACCCAAAATATAACTAACACGTACCTTTATCTTTATCACTCGTATGTTTTACACGAGTCGTGTATTTTTACTACCCGTATATTTTCATGTATCTTTGATTTTTTCGCCTTGTATCCGTCAGACTATCGTTTTCGTCGCATAAGTTTACATAGTTTTGAATATTGATATCATGTTTCACATACATCGTTGCTTTATGCATGGAGTAAATAAGTATAATTTCCACAGTGTTGACGATTTTGTGGTTACTTTCATCTCTTTAAAATATGCACAAAACTGTTTCTAATAAACTGCCTTAATAAATTATCAAACTGCACAACGGGACTTAATCGCGTATTTAAGTTTTAAGATTTACCCCCGACGTTTCGAGGACGGCGTTGTCACCGTGGTCTCGGAGAAGACTGGCTCAAGTTGACATCAATATCTCCCGTCCCGTTGTGCAGTTTGATAATGTTTAATAAATAATCGTGAAAGTTTAAATCAGTGTTTTGCCATAATAAATTGCCATAAGCAAACTTAAACATTCTTCGTCTTTGACTTGGCGGCAGAGGCAGCAAGTTATTTAAAATCAATTCTGCTTACGCTGCCAATTCCAACTCCTACGATTACAATTAATATAAATTTCATTGTTTCGTCGGAACTCATAAAATCAACAACGCACCATAAATCCATTAAAACGAAAATACAGAATGAAATTTTTTCTACTTTGCCTCCATAACAATTTAAAAAAATAACTAGGTACGCGTGTTTGAGTAGACCTTTTTACCGCTAACGTTTAGATGAAATATTTTAAATGTTTTTTTTTATTCGTGTGCTAAATTTATAATTTTTAATTATAGAACTTGGCTAATAATGTATTATTTATTATGTTCATGTTGACTTTATACAAATAAAACTGCAAATTATGGCAAACATTTTTTTTTTGACGTGAAACGTCTTTAAAAAGCCGTAGTAGAGGTGCCGGACCAAAAACCAAGTGTAACGAAAAGTGTTATGGCGCGGCGGCTTATATCTCATAAACTATAATACCTACAAACATAGTTTTGATATAGATATATAGAAGAAAGTAGCCATTACTCGGAACAGTACGTGCCGCTGACATAAATGGCGCTGATTCTGCGCTAGACACGACGTATTCGGAGCTAAAATGACCCCTATTTTCAGTGTTCATTTAGTAATGGTAATGACTCATCAGCCCATTAACCGATTTCGGTAAAATTGGTGCCATTTGATAGATCTTATTTTATTTTAATGAAATATGAGTAAAATAAAGTACGTGGAATTATAATAAGCTGCTAAAACATAAAAATGTGACAGTTATTACAGAATTTTTATCACTGCTCTTGTTTGAGGCCACCGTGTGCGAAAAATAGGGCGCAAAACTGACAAAATATACCTGAAATAGTAAGATAAAGCAATAACGGTTCTTTTAATACTACATTCACCATAGTAATACATGCTCATCTCCTCAAATAATGCATTAGCATCTAAGGCGGCGCGGCGGCGCGGCGGCGGAAGTTACTTTGATAGAACACATAATATAACGTATGACGGCTGCTTGACAATCCCGAGTTCCTAATGCTAGTAAGTATATAGTAATCTTAATTTAGAAATGGTCACTTCTGTGGACAATAGGTACTATAAAAGGTAACGACTGTGGTTCATATATATCCCGTTTTTCTCATTTGAGTCTCAAGTATTGAATGAAATATTCTGCCTGTAAAGGTGCTGCGTAAAAAAATGCTTTTAGATTCCCTTAAATGCGATGGCTACAGGAAAGACACGAACGAGTTTGCTATAAAACGTGTATTACCCGTATAAAATATCTATTCTCGTAATTTTGGTGTGTTATTTACACAAAAAATTGTACCTAATCGTTACATTCATTACTCCAAAATGAATTGATCATTTAATTATTTAAATAGGTGTGACGCTATAATTAATTATTTTAAAATTACCCATCAAATGCCGCATTCAAGTTCATCTAGATACAGTGAATCATTATGACCCCAAATAATCTTTACAGATAAAATTTAGATATTATCCAAAATTATTATAATACATCACGCATTCGCGAGATGTGCGAATTCGGTATTCAAACACAAAGCAATAGTACAAGAGTCTAACTAAATGCGAAGGTCGAAGGCTGCGCTCTACGTAAGGCCGAAGGCAAGAAGTGTCCAGGATGTCAGTGCTTTAACACAGAACAATATTACAAGTGTCTAAACGCGAAGGCCGAAGGCCGAGCTCCGCGTAGGGCCGAAGGCCCGAAGCGTCCAGTCTGTCAGTTCTGTGTTTAACCACTGACATCCTGGACGCTTCGGCCTTCGCATTTAGACACTTGTACTATTGTTCTGTGTTATAGCACTTAAATCCTGGACGCTTCGGGCCTTCGGCCCTACGTGGAGCTCGGCCTTCGGCCTTCGCATTTAGACACTTGTACTATTTTTCTGTGCTTTAGCACTGATGTCCTGAACGCTTCGGGCCTTCGGTCCTACGCGGAGCTCGGCCTTCGCATTTAGACACTTGTACTACTGTCCTATGTTAAAGCACTTAAATCCTGGACGCTTCGGGCCTTCGGCCCTACGCGGAGCTCGGCCTTCGGCCTTCGCATTTAGACACTTGTATTATTGTTCTGTGTTAAAGCACTAACATCCTGGACGCTTCGGGCCTTCGGCCCTACGCGGAGCTCGGCCTTCGGCCTTCGCATTTAGACACTTGTATTATTGTTCTGTGCTAAAACACTGATGTCCTGGACGCTTCGGGCCTTCGGCCCTACGCGGAGCTCGGCCTTCGGCCTTCGCATTTAGACACTTGTGCTATTGTTTTGTGTTATAGTGCTTAAATCCTGGACGCTTCGGGCCTTCGGTCCTACGCGGAGCTCGGCCTTCGGCCTTCGCATTTAGACACTTTTACTATTGTTCTGTGTTATAGCACTTAAATCCTGGACGCTTCGGGCCTTCGGCCCTACGCGGAGCTCGGCCTTCGGTCTTCGCATTTAGACCCTTGTACTATTATTCTGTGTTAAAGCACTAACATTCTGGACGCTTCGGGCCTTCGGCCTTACGCGGAGCTCGGCCTTCGGCCTTCGCATTTAGACACTTTTACTATTTTTCTGTGCTAAAGCACTGACATCTTGGACGCTTCGGGCCTTCGGCCCTACGCGGAGCTCGGCCTTCGGCCTTCGCATTTAGACACTTGTACTATTGTTCTGTGTTATAGCACTTAAATCCTGGACGCTTCGGGCCTTCGGCCCTACGCGGAGCTCGGCCTTCGGCCTTCGCATTTAGACACTTGTATTATTGTTCTGTGCTAAAACACTGATGTCCTGGACGCTTCGGGCCTTCGGCCCTACGCGGAGCTCGGCCTTCGCATTTAGACACTTGTACTATTGTTCTGTGTTAAAGCACTAACATCCTGGACGCTTCGGGCCTTCGGCCCTACGCGGAGCTCGGCCTTCGGCCTTCGCATTTAGACACTTGTATTATTGTTCTGTGCTAAAACACTGATGTCCTGGACGCTTCGGGCCTTCGGCCCTACGCGGAGCTCGGCCTTCGGCCTTCGCATTTAGACACTTGTACTATTGTTTTGTGTTATAGTGCTTAAATCCTGGACGCTTCGGGCCTTCGGCCCTACGCGGAGCTCGGCCTTCGGCCTTCGCATTTAGACACTTGTACTATTGTTCTGTGTTAAAGCACTAACGTTCTGGGCGCTTCGGGCCTTCGGCCCTACGCGGAGCTCGGCCTTCGGCCTTCGCATTTAGACACTTTTACTATTTTTCTGTGCTAAAGCACTGACATCTTGGACGCTTCGGGCCTTCGGCCCTACGCGGAGCTCGGCCTTCGGCCTTCGCATTTAGACACTTTTACTATTGTTATGTGTTATAGCACTTAAATCCTGGACGCTTCGGGCCTTCGGCCCTACGCGGAGCTCGGCTTTCGGCCTTCGCATTTAGACACTTTTACTATTGTTCTATGTTAAAGCACTTAAATCCTGGACGCTTCGGGCCTTCGGGTCCACACCACGTTTCACGTCAGCCATAGCGGCTGTGTCCCTGATACAGCCTCTCTCATTTTTTGTATTTTTTTATAGGCGTAGTGGCGTGGTAATTACGAACCATAAAGCAAATACTGCCTCTAGATTTGTTTGTAATGGATGTAATGGACTCTAATTATGCCTTCATTGGAGTAAAAGAGAAAGATCCCCGCAAATTGCGAATTTCGGTTTTCGCGGTAGCCCCTCAGTCCTGTTACGAGAAAATTATTTTGGAAGACATTAATAGTATATGACAGTTAAATATCACAGTTTTTAGAAACAAAGGTAAAATTGACGAAATATTTAAAGTAAGCCGATCTTGTTTTTTAGCAGTTCTAAATAATATTAAAGTCTATATAGGTATATGACATGGAACTAGATACAAAATCAAATAAAAAAATAATAATGAGTTCTAAATTCAAATTGAAGGAGTATACATTTAAGGTATTATAGGCCAAGCACGCACCACGATTTTAATTTTTGCGATACGATTTTAGAATCGCGCTGTAATATATCGCAGAAAATTCACTGCGCGCACTGCGATGAAAAAGTCGACGATTTGTTCATTCTCAACATGGATTTCGTACCAGTCGCTTGTCATGAAACGTGTCTTTAATATGCGAATGCTGTATGACTTTGAGCATTTATAACACAAAGGTGATCCCCGTCTATTTCCATAATTAAATGGTTAACATCTAGCGTCTCATTTTGAGACTCCATTGGAGATGCAGGTGCCGAGATGTTGGGGTTTGGAGAGCGAAATGGCGACTGAGGTCCGGCCGGGGTGCGATTTTATTATCATAGTGCGCGCGGGGCCATACAACTCCGCATGCTGCAATTCACTTTGCGACAATCGCGTCGCGAACAATCGTGGAAAAATGTGACAAATCACAATTTTAAAATCGCTGCGATTTTTTTTCGCATATGCGCGCACCAAATACTTTATTCATATATATGGTACAAAAACAACATATAAACACATACGTTGCATTTCTGCGACAATATTATCGCAGGACAAAAAATCGTGGTGCGCGCTTGGCCTTACTCTAAATTATTATAATACATCAAGCATTCGCGAGATGCTCGACTTCGGTATTCAAACACAAAGCAATATAGTACAAGAATCTAACTAAATGCAAAGGCCGAAGGAGCGATTCGAAGATCCGAAGCGCCCGGCAGACGCGCGCCTCCCGTAACTTTTCCAAGTATTTTTAAGTACAAGTGTCTAAGTCGCAAGATCCAAAGGCTGTAGTCGCATTGGGCCGAAAGCCCGAAGCATCCAGGAGGTCAGTTCTAAACACAGGTAATTAATACAAGTGTCTAAATGCGACGGCCGGAGGCCGAGCTCCGCGTTAATATCAGTCCAAACTCCAAGGTCTCAGGGCTCCTAGACATTACTTATAGTATCAGTCATCATCAGTCGTTCCCTCAATGCTGAGGATCGTGACATCATGTCCTAATGTTGCTGACCAGTCTCTTTCATAGGCTTCATAGGCATTTATTTTATTTATTTGTTAGCCTGTTGTGTCCCACTGCTGGGCAAAGGCCTCCCTCTCTTTCTTCCACGCGTCTCGTTCTATGGCAATATTGGGCCAATCTTTCCGAAAGACGTCAAGATCGTGCCGCCATAGGCATAGGGCTAGTATAAGCATCCAAACTTAAAACCGTCTAGGGATGCATGGTAAGGTGCTCTGAACACCGTAGTCTTGACTTCGTGCTTGGCCAATTATTTGACAGGTTAGGCATCGATCGCTCAGGCCCATCCGACATTCAGCCGCGATTGAAAATTGTGTAAAAATATTTTAACGCTATTTATAAAATTAATCAAATTAAATACTTTACAATGCCTATGCTCGGAAACTGGCACTTTCCGTACGTGTGCGGGGAAGTAGCTTTTTAATTTACTAAATATTGAATAGTTTCGTGTTGTCCTAACCTAGGTAATAATTGAAGGGATGTTTACAAAAACAACATAACTGCTTAGAGCGGTTGACACTTTTTAAAGAACATATTAATCGTTTCAGGTGTCAACCAGTGTAGTCAGTTATGTTGTTTTTGTAAACATCCCTTCAATTATTTTAACAACTGCAATCGAAGAATTTTAATTTTCATCCTTTTTAAGTATAATCAATAAAACATTTATTAACAAACAAAAAATCTTGATGTGTGTGTATAAAAACAGACAAATTATTGATTTATCTGAAAGTTTAAAAATAAATACATATATTATGTTTCGGCATTATTGATATTTAGCGCCATCTGTAATTGATTTATTTCATGTTTTTCTGCGCCATCTAGTGGCGGTCGGTGAAACGAATGGCAGATGATTTTACTTTGACAAGCGGCTTAACTGATTACTGGCGTTTGCGCGCCATCTGTTGGCGACTTTATTAATCATTCCGTGAATCAGGTGACCGTTGGCAAACCGGTTGGCTTGTTTTTGAACGGAGGCGAACTTCACTTTCGCTTGAGCCGCCGGCCTGTCTACGCGTCAAGAGGGATGAATCATCAGCAGTTCCACTTCATCAAATATCACATTTTTGAATGTATTTGTTGATAAAAATACAAAAATCACTGTATGTATGCCTTTAATATTTGAGGAGTTCCCTCGATTCCTCATGGATTCCATCATCAAAACTGGGTATTGACAAAAACGGGACCAATCTGTATGCATATACAATCTAAAAATAATTTTCAAAATCGGTCCAGTAATGATGGAGATATGGAGTAACAAAACAAAAAAAAACATACAACCGAATTGATAACCTCCGCCTTTGAATTTTGGAAGTCGGTTAAAAAATATATGATGTACGGTACGTCACGTAAGCCGCAATTTTATTATGTTACTTGCTGCTACGGAACCCTTCATGGGCGAGTCCGACTCGCACTTGGCCGCTTTTTATCATATTGGGATCGAATGAGCTGGTGGCTGACTATGACTAGAAATAACATATAGGTACATACATATATCCCAATTACATCCCATCTTAACCGGGGAAAAATGTATGAAAGTATGTTGCGGGGAGCAGCACCCTGCTCTCTGCAACATATGCCAAGCGCCACCTTATGCCAAGATGTGACAATCGCTTGCAGAAAACGAAACGCTAAGATTTAATAAACGTTTATGTATAATATGTATATGGAAATGATCTTGTTTCGTTTCGTTTGAAATCGTTCAAGTTTCGTTTCGTTTTCTGCAAACGGTCGTCGTGTTGGCTAGGCCCCCAAGCTAGAAATCGAAATAAACGAGATCGTATTATAAGATGGTGATGGATTCAGTGAAAGTATTTATGTATCTTTTTACTAACTGAACAAGAAATGCAGGGCAGCTGTGCCCACAACCCCGCAATCACAACGATTGCTGACACCATCACCAACGCCATTGTTCTCGAACTGCAACAGAAGGTAGGTATTTATTGTGAATATATGTATATTAAGTATACTTAAAAACACAACACAAACACAATACAGGCTAAATACAGGCTGTTTTTAGGGTTCCGTACCCAAAGGGTAATAAAAACGGGACCCTATTACTAAGACTCCGCTGTCCGTCTGTCTGTCTGTCACCAGGCTGTATCTCATGAACAGTGATAGCTAGGCATTTGAAATTTTCATATATGATGTATTTCTCTTGCCGCTATAACATCAAACACTAAAAACAGAAAGTAATAAATATTTAAGGGGGGCTCCCATACAACAAACGTGATTCTTTTGCCGTTTTTTGCTTAATGGTACGGAACCCTTCGTGCGCAAGGCTGACTCGCAAATGGCCGGTTTTTTAGGCACCTGCAATAATTTACGGTGTGATTATACAGGGTCATTTTTGGACCGTTAGCCATATTGTGCGCGGGGATTATTAGGTAGGTCATACTGAACAACTGTTTTTATGGGAGCTTGGGGCCAACTGATTAACAGTCCGCCGGACGGTATCGGCCTGTCAGTTGTTCGAAACTGTCAAAATTTTGTTCTAACTCACAGGCCTACACTGTCCGGCGGACTGTTAATCAGTGGGATCCTATATATTATTCAAAACCTGATTTGACACCGTGACGTCATGATATCAAACTGAGATAAAATGAAAAAAAGAAACGATTATTTCGTATTACATTCATAAGAATATTGTAGACTAATACCATTTAAGTAATATCATTTTAAAATGATTCGGAATAACTACCAATACAAATCGTGTTATGCATAAGAAACAATATTTTGCTTACTTATCAAGCAAATTATTATTTTTTTAATTAAGGTTCCATTCGAAAATGTCGTTTTCATGTATTTTATGTAATGTAATGAACTTTAATACTCGATAACTAGAACTTTCTTTGCATAATATGAGCGCATTAAGGTAGCCTTGTTGGCGCGCTTTAGTTTTTTGTCCACAACATCCAGTTTTTATCAGAAATTTAAAATTTGAATTGTGATGTATAGTTGAATAACTGTTTTTTTTAAATATCATACGCAACATTTTATTGTCGATTTTAGTTTAGCTATAAAATTGATATAGGTATCTCATCTACTTTTTCCATAAAAAGTGGCGTTTCTTTGTTCCAAGGTCTTAAACCATACTTTTTTTACAAACAATGTTTAAGTGAATTATAATAAATTTATTAACCTTTCATTACATATAACACACATGTATGTGAGACTCATAGTACGAGTATAGCTATAATTTACATTTTACGAAATTCGGCAGTGATTATTTGTATGACGTCATTATTCGTCACTTGGGGACAATAGAGATGGTCTCCTGGCAGTTTTAGAACCCAGGTTATATTGCTAATAACATACTAGAAGCTTACGTGGATTATCTTGAAAATGTACTATTTGGATTTTTTTAACTTTGATACATTTGTACTGGCAAATACCTAAATTTTGATGCATCATTTCCACATATTTGGTCGAATTTTGATTTTATTGATATCAATGTATGGCTTAAGATGTCGTCTTTAATTTTGTAGTACATTGCTTTAACGTCCGACTTTTGGTTTGGTTGTAAAACCCAAATAATCGAATATTTTTTTACATCATTTTGATTCTTTTGTAAATGGCTCTTAAACTGCTGTATATTTTGGTACATGAGTGATTCTCAAAATAATGGCATCTTAACCTGTCATCGAGTTTTTGAATTAAATGTATCTTTATTTGCTCTTTTTCATATGAAACAAAAAAAGTATCAAGATAAACTAAAACAATGTTTATCGAGGCCAACTCTTTATTTTTATTTAAATTTAATACTTATATTTATATATATTTATAAAAATAAAGAGTAGCACTTTTCACTGTAACCTGTCTTGTCCAAAAACATCGCTCTTCCAGTTTTACTTCTTTATCTATACATATAATAAAGCTGTAGAGGGTAGAAAGTCTGTACATGGAAGATATTTGAAAAAAAGTTGGCTGGGGATACTTAGAATCGATAACAGAACACGTTCCAACAGTTTTTAGAATTTTTGTCTGTTTATCTGTTTGTCTGTTTATCTGTTTATCTGTTTATTTGAACGCGCATCACGTGAAAACGGCTGAACGGATTTTGATGAAAACTTTACTAATCTATCGAGAAAATCTCCGGCCAGGTTATAGGCTATAAAAACTCAACCCCTAAAAGGGGTAGGTAGCCACAACACCCGCTTGATTTAAGTTTGCCACTGAATCTTATGGCGCTACTTAGGAAGGAGGGGCAAACTTTTTTCAAATATGTGCTACCACTATTGAGTACCCTGGTAAACTAACAGATGGCGCTGAATTTAATACAAGTGACATGAATAGCCACCGAGGAAGGTTTTTGCCAAATTAACTCTAAGTTTAGATGAGGAGGTACGGACATGGACAACAAATTTAATTGAATAATTATGTCGATTTAAAAATATACAACAAAATTAAACGACAGTAAATTAATTACCCCTCATTGCAGTGACATCTTTTTCACGACTACCCAAAAAAAAGTGAGAGAGAGTGTATTGTGTTTTCAGCGTTCGTGTTTGTATGTGTATATATTTATTTATCTGGGTTTCACTCTCTCTCACTCTTTTGCGGTTCGGCGTTAGGTTATATGCGAGGCCTTCTGCCTTACGGCAAAGTTGATCTTCTGCCTTAATTACACTTGGGCGTGGATCCAAGCTTTCCTCTTTCGCAGCTGGGCCTACTGCCTTGCTCACACTTCGCCAATTCAATTCTCTTGGTCAATTACAAGCTCTGCTTTCTTGCATCTTTTATGCATGAAAACAACCTCGCTGAAATCCTTAAATATCGAGCCCTATGCGAAGCTAGGCTGGTAGAAAACTGTCCCATCCCTTCTTTGTATGAAATCCTGGATTCGCGCCTGGTTGGGACTAAAAGTAAAATTGCGTATATCGAAAAATTTTCGCGCTCGCTTCGCTCGCGTTTTTAATATCTTTCTAAGTTATGATAAAGGTGACTTTCGGGTGGCGACTGCAGCAGCATTACTCTGTTGCAACGTTACTGTCAATTTTCGTCATAAAATTATGTGACCGATTTCCATACTAAAAGTAAAAATGTACAACTGTCTATCATATTGCGTTTTTATATCTAAAAAATTTCGCGCTCGCTTCGCTCGCGTTTTCAATCACTTTCTAAGATCTGATAAAGGTGACGTTCGGGTGGCGACTACAGCAGCATTACTCTGTTACAACGTTACTGCTGCAGCACTGTCAATTTTCGTGATAAAATGATGTGACTGATTTCCATACTAAAAGTAAAAATGTACAACCGTCTATCAAATTGCGTTTTTATATCGAAAAATTTTAAATTACATTCTAACCTAAGATATGATAAAGGTGACATTCGGGTGGCGACTGCAGCAGCATTAGGTACTCTGTTGCAACATTACTGCTGCGGCACTGTCAATTATCGAGATAAAATAATGTGACTGATTTCCATTCTCAGCTGTGATGCGGCAATGAACTGCACTCAATTTACCAAAAAAAATAATGTAAACTTAATGACCTTAGGGAGAGGGGGCACCATGGTCTAGAAATGCTTAGGGCATTAAAATATCTTAATCCGGCACTGCTTCGGAGTTAACCCGACGTACGTGTCGCGCTGTACGCGTTCCAAAGCCGGGCGCCTTCGGCGCCCTCATACTAAAAGAATCTGGCGTAGCCCGACAACGTGGCGCGCTGCACGCGGTCCAAAGCCAGGCGAATTTGACTTTCTCATACTAAAAGAGACGTACGTGACACGCTGTATGGTTACCAAAGCCGGGCGCCTTCAGTGCCCTCAAACTCAAAGAGTCGGGCGTAGACCGATGTACTTGACACACCGTGCGTGTTCCAAAGCCGGGCGCCTTCGGCGCCCTCATACTCAAAGCGTCGGGAGTAGACCGACGTACGTGCTGACACGCTGTACGCGTTCCAAAGCAGGGCGCCTTCGGCGCCCTCATACTAAAAGTCAGGTGTAGACCGACGTACGTGACACGCTGTACGCGTTCCAAAGCCGGGCGCCTCCGGCGCCCTCATACTCAGTGCGTCGGGCGTAACGTACGCGTTTCAAAGCTGGGCGTCTTCGGCGCCCTCATACTAAAAGAGTCGGGCGTAGACCGACGTACGTGACACGCTGTACGCTTGCCAAAGTTGGGCGCCGAAGGCACCCTCATACTCAAAGCGTCGGGCTACGCCCGACGCACGTGGCACGCTGTACGCGTTCCAAAGCCGGGCGCCTTCGGCGCCATCATACTAAAAGTGTCGGGCGTAGACCGACGTACGTAATACGCTGTACGCGTTCCAAAGCCGGGCGCCTCCCTCATACTCAAAGCGTCGGGCGTAACCCGACGTACGTGACACGCTGTACGCTTGCCAAAGTCGGGAGCCGAAGGCACCTTCATACTCAAAGCATCGGGCTAAGCCCGACGCACGTGGCGCGCTGAATGCGGTCCAAAGCTAGGCGACTTCGACTTTCTCATACTAAAAGCGTCGGGCGTAGTTGGACTACTACAAATCGCGCTCTAAAAAGTATGAAACAATAAGATAGAATTATTTTAAAAAATTATCATGCAGGAAATTATAAATGTTATTATTTTTTGAATAAAAAATACAGCGTAATGTAATTTACAATTTTTTATATATTTAGCAGCTTACTGACACAAACCGAATTCTACGCGGGCGGAGCCGCGGGCACAGCTAGTATTTTATAAGCATCAATTTATGTACCTAAATAAAATATCATGCTATATAATAACATAAAAAAATACTTTGCACAGGCCTTATATATATCTAGACACGCGGCAGCGTGTCAAGCCAAGTTCAAGCAAAGGAACTGGCTAGCCAGCGCCGAGTGTAATATTACACGAACCACTTGGTGCCACTTTTGACCCTTCTATAACTCAAAACATCTTTGACGTAAACACATAAAACTACGTGTGTTTAATTATATCCATAAGGATATCTAGAAGCCCAAATTTCATGAAGCTAGCTCAAACGGTTATAAAGGTATGAAGGTCAAAAAGTCGTAAATTTTAAGACTGACTTATGACTTATAGTACCTAAACCTAATCTACTTCCAGATGACCTAGAAGGATGAAATTTGGAATCCAGCTTGGTTATTGTGTGTAACCGTAGGAAAAAATCTAAAAATAAAATAAAGTTAAAAAATAGGGGGGGTCCCCATACAAAAAAAAACACTTTTTATTGGGACTGACATATAAGTACCTAAACCTAACCTACTTCCAGATGACCTAGAAGGATGAAATTTGGAATCCAGCTCGGTTATTGTGTGTAACCGTAGGAAAAAATCTAAAAATAAAATAAAGTTTAAAAATAGGGGGGGTCCCCATACAAAAAAACCATTTTTTATTGGGACTGATATAAGTACCTAAACCTAACCTACTTCCAGATGACCTAGAAGGATGAAATTTGGAATCCAGCTCGGTTATTGTGTGTAAGCGTAGGAAAAAATCTAATAATAAAAAAAAGTTAGTAAATAGGGGGGGGGGGGGGTCCCCATACAAAAAAAAAATTATTGTAGCATTGGAACCGTTACAAGCAGATATTTGAAACTACCCCAATATATGTATTATTATATTTGCTATATTAAAATAAAGTTTAGTCAAAAAATAATTGGTGTCCCCATACAAAAACCTTTTAATACGCTCTAAACAACCGGCCAACGGTGTGTCGTCGGCGGCGCGCGGTACCACATAATTATACAAAGAACAGAAGTAAAAACCATACAGCGGAAACACAAGAAAAAACATTAAATCTCAATACCTGCCTAGTTTTCTTTACAAAAAGTATTGATATCCCACCAAAAACATAAATGTAAAAAAGGAGAGCCAAGTTCAATACAAAAATTATGCTTGGCTGTGGGGCTCGCCGCAAAAAGAATGGAGATCTAAATGAGTGCCACTGCCAAGTTCTATGCAAAATCCAAATATGTATTTATAGGAACAAAATAACATTATAAACAAGTATTAAACTCTATTTCTTTGCTTTATTTGATACCTATAACAATTGCTGTTATTTAAAAAAATGTGAGATTTTAAAGTAGGTTACATTTGGCTTGGCCATATTTGGATTTTGCATAGAACTTGGCAGTGGCACTCATTTAGATCTCCATTCTTTTTGCGGCGAGCCCCACAGCCAAGCATAATTTTTGTATTGAACTTGGCTCTCCTTTTTTACATTTATGTTTTTGGTGGGATTTTTTTTACAACAATATTCACGCACGAAGTTTGTCCAAGGATATTTTCACTGTTAACCTGTACCAACTTGTACATGCGTTGTATTGCATCTGACTGGTACCATTACGACCCAAGTGTCGTAGTTTCGTAGATACAAGTGGTTAAAGGCAGACATCTGGGGTTTTGTAACGGAATGTTAAAGTTAACTTGTCTCGATTATTTTAAGAATTTGGTATGGGCCTAAATGTCATCATCATGATCCTGCCCTATTCCCAACTTCATTTGGGGTCAGGCCTTCTTGTGCGTCTGCGCCAGGACAATCTGTCCCGTGTTGTCAGTATGGGGCCTAATGTAATAATGTAATTTTAATATTGTATGAAGGTTTATTCATCCATGCTAAAAGTGAGACAAACGTATTATTATCCGTTCAAGGGAAAAAATAAAATTGAACGTATTTTTCACTGTAACTTGCTTAACTTTAACCTGTGTTCAATGTATAGGTTATTGTAAGTCTTGAAACTAACTTCTTCATTTTCCGTTCCCTTTTGAAAATTTGGGGTACTTGAAGTAAAAAAAATACAAAAAAAAATTTCATTAACTTTAACCTGTCGATGCCACTTCTTGAGAATCACTCACATACTGTATTAAATGAAATACAGCATATTTAATTGGCTTTTATTCAATACCCCACACGATTAAGTGCCATGCATAGTTTGGATATTAATTTAATAATAATCCAATATTACTATGGAATAATATTAACTTCAATAAATTGCTCTGATAATTAGCTTAAGATAATATATTATTACGTAAAACGTTCATTAGTGCTTGTTACTAGGCCTACATGAATAAAGTATTTTTGACTTGACTTGACTTGGTACAATCTATATATATAAATGCAAGTGTCCTGACTGACTGACTGACTGACTGACTGACTGACTGACTGACTGATTCATCAACGCAGAGCCGAAACTTCAAAAGCCAGAAAGTTGAAATTTGCACACCAGATTGCATTTATAAAGTGTACAAGAGATAAGAAGCGATTTTGAGAAATTCAACCCCTAAGGGGGTTAAAAAGGGGATGAAAGTTTGTATGGGGTTAAAGTTTTCTTTTAAGCTAGGAATTTGAAACTTCGTAAAAAGATATACTAATAAAATACAAGAAAACTTATTTCAGCGTTTTTGAAAATTCATCCCCTATGGTGGTGAAAACGGGGTTGAATGTTTGTATGGATGTCATGCATTTTTTCGAGCGCGTGATTTGAATATTTGTATTTGGGGATATTATTAGAAGACAATAAAAGTGATTTCAGCGATTTGTAAAATTCATCCCCTAACAGGGTTTAAATGGGGTTCAAAGTTTGAATCCATTACAAATGCTTTGAAACTTCTTAGAAAGACATAACAGCCGATTACAAAAAAAAGTAATTGCAACGTTTTTGGAAACTCAACCGCTAAGAGGGTTAAAAAGGGGATGAAAGTGCGTCTTGGGGTGTACATTTAATTTTAAGCTAGGAACTTGAACTTTTTGCAAAAAAAAGGTATTAAATTAAAAAACATGAAAACTAATTCAAGCATTTTTGAAAATCATCCCCCAAGGTAGTGAGAAAGGGGTTGAAAGTTTGTATGGAGATCAGATATTTTGTGAGTGCGGAATGCGGAACTTGAATCTTTGTATAAGGGCATAGGTTACCTACCTATTATGAGAATACAAGAAAAGTAATTTCAGCAACCAACATCAAAATCCACTTGACTTAAAACTTCATACAACTTGCTAAAAAAGAAAAGTACTTAATTTCAACATTGCTTGGATATGAAAATTATTGGATAATAAATTAGATGTAAAATGTTGAAGATAAGATTCCACGCGGACGAAGTCGCGGGCAACAGCTAGTCTTCTTCTAACTATATATATAAATGCAAATGTCCTGACTGACTGACTGACTGACTGACTGATTCATCAACGCAGAGCCGAAACTACAAAAGCCAGAAAGTTGAAATTTGCACACCAGATTGCATTTATAAAGTGTACAAGAGATAAGAAGCGATTTTGAGAAATTCTACCCCTAAGGGGGTTAAAAAGGGGATGAAAGTTTGTATGGGGTTAAAGTTTTCTTTTAAGCTAGGAATTTGAAACTTCGTAAAAAGATATATCATTAAAATACAAGAAAACTTATTTCAGCGTTTTATAAAATTCATCCCCTAAGGTGGTGAAAAAGGGGTTGAAAGTTTGTATGGAAATAAAAAAATTTTTCGAGTGGTTGAGTTGAATCTTTGTATTTAAGGATATTATTAGAAGACGAGAAAAGTAATTTCAGTGTTTTGTAAAATGCATCCCCTAACAGGGTTAAAAAGGGGTTGAAAATTTCAATCCATTATAAATGCTTTGAAACTTCTTAGAAAGGCATAATAGCCCATTACAAAAAAAAGTGATTGCAACGTTTTTGCAAATTCAACCCCTAAGGGGGTTAAAAAGGGGATGAAAGTTCGTCTTCGGGTGCAAATTTCATTTTAAGCTAGGAACTTGAAACATTGTAAAAAAGTATCAAATTCAAATACAAGAAAACTAATTTCAGCGTTTTAGAAAATTCATCCCCCAAGGTGGTGCAAAAGGGGTTGAAAGTTTGTATTGATATGAATTTTTTTTTCTATTGCGGGACTTGAGTCTTTGTATTTGGGGATATTATTAGAAGACAATAAAAGTAATTTCAGCGTTTTGTAAAATTCATCCCCTAACAGGGTTAAAAATGGGGTGAAAGTTTGTATGGGGTTAAAGTTTTCTTTTGAGCTAGGAATTTGAAACTTCGTTAAAAGATATATTATTAAAATACAAGAAAACGAATTTTAGCGTTTTTGAAAATTCATCCCCTAAGATTGTAAAAATGGTTGAAATTTCGTATGGAAATCAACATTTTTTTCCAGTGGTTGAGTTGAATCTTTGTATTTAGGGATATTATTAGAAGACGAGAAAAGTGATTTCAGGGTTTTGTAAAATTCATCCCCTAACAGGGTTAAAAAGGGGTTGAAAATTTAAATCCATTATAAATGCTTTGAAGCTTCTTAGAAAGGCATAATAGCCCATTACAAAAAAAAGTGATTGCAACGTTTTTGGAAATTCAACCCCTAAGGGGGTTAAAAAGGGGATGAAAGTTCGTCTTCGGGTGCAAATTTTATTTTAAGCTAGGATCTTGAAACTTTGTAATAACGTTTTAAATTAAAATACAAGAAAACTAATTTCAGCGTTTTTGAAAATTCATCCCCTATGGTGGTGAAAACGGGGTTGAAAGTTTGTATGGATATCATACATTTTTTCGAGCGCGGGATCTGAATCTTTGTATTTGGGGATATTATTAGAAGACAATAAAAGCGATTTCAGCGATTTGTAAAATTCATCCCCTAACAGGGTTAAAATGGGGTTCAAAGTTTGAATCCATTACAAATGCTTTGAAACTTCTTAGAAAGACATAATAGCCGATTACAAAAAAAAGTTATTGCAACCCCTAAGGGGGTTAAAAAAGGGGATGAAAGTTCGTCTTTGGGTGTAAATTTAATTTTAAGCTAGGAACTTGAACTTTTTGCAAAAAAAGGTATCAAATTAAAAAACATGAAAACTAATTCAAGCATTTTTGAAAATCATCCCCCAAAGTGGTGAGAAAGGGGTTGAAAGTTTGTATGGAGATCAGATATTTTGTAAGTGCGGAACTTGAATCTTTGTATAAAGGCATAGGTACCTAATTATGAGAATACAAGAAAAGTAATTTCAGCAACCAACATCAAAATCCAATTGACTTAAAACTTCATACAACTTTCTAAAAAAGAAAAGTACTTTATTTCAACATTGCTTGGATATGAAAATTATATGTACTAAAGATGTAAAATGTTGAAGATAAGATTCCACGCGGACGAAGTCGCGGGCAACAGCTAGTTATTTTATATTTACAAACTTTATCATAGGAATATCACAAATAGTGTACCGTTCTGATAACAGTAAGATTTTTCCTATACTATACCCTTACTAATAGTTATATATTATATATTTACAAAAATAATTATGATTTAGCCTATTCAACTTCTAACACTGATTTCGCAGTGAAAATCAATTTTATATTTTTCTTTACTAATTTTCCTAGATTCGGCAAACAATTATGTGATACACATATTATTAATTTCGGTCAAATAATTAGAAAAAATCATGCATTTAAAGGTCCGCCGCGCCGAGCGGGAGAGCGGAGAGGTAGCCGCAGCGATCGGACGTGTGCACGGAGTTCTTCTGCGCTCCGTACAGTTTCCCCGAGAGACGCAATATTTTTATTGATATACCTTGCTTGATATTTATAAATAAAATAAAATAGGTATTATTTTGTTAAGAGACCCGTCTTCATCCGAGGCGTAACAGTAGATAAAGTATGTTTGTACGTATTAATATTTACACCATTTACATATAAATATTTTCTTTTAGCTAGCTAGGTTAGCGAATGGATATAAAAGGAAAATATAATTTTTAATTACAAACATCAAGGGCTTACACTACTATTCACGGTAACTTTTTATTATAATAACACTCGTTATTATTTTTTTTCATATGATAGTGTTATCATATAGAATTACAGTAGCAATATTTACAATTACGTAGGGTATTTTAAGGGTAGTATTTTAAATCCAAATCTAATCAGTCTGCACATAAAAGACGATGGGTACTGTAAAGTTTTGCAACCTTTACAGCCTTTTTAATCTGTGACTGGTTAGTTATGATATTTAAATTTAGAATATCAGCCCGCTGTCAAATAGAACGCGGTGCGCATTCGGCATTCGATCAGAGGCAGCTACCTAGTATAGATGTTGATCTTGATGTAAATTTCTCTCAAATATATTTAAAGAAGGTCTACTTCGAGTTTTCTATGCCCACGACGTCCTCCCGATAGGCCGCCCTCTTTACATGGTGGAGGATGCTATATTAGCGTAAAGTTTCCCCCAGTTTTTCGCGTTTTAGATATCTCGCAAAGAAGAGCGCTAGGAAGAACCCCGACCTCAATTCGCACGCCAAGCGAATCTACAAAAGCATAAGGATTAATCGCCACCTCAAGGAGACATTTCGGGTGATACTTTTCTTGTTATTTAATTCTCATTATCACCCATTCTGTAGTTAAATTTGGTTAAATTATAAAATAGCTGTGCAAAATATACGTAAAATGGAGTCTGAAAAATTCAACGGGACGACTGACGTTGAAGATTTCATCATTCAATATAAAATCGTCACCCAAGTAAAAAAATTCAAAGAGGAACAAAATAAATATGCCGTAGCAGCCTATCTGAGCGGACCAGCGCTGCAATTCTATAAGGCAAATTTTAACACTTTCACATCTTTAGAGGATGTTTTCGAAAAACTAAAAAAGGAATTTCCATCACGCGTCAATTATGCACAGGCATTTTATTATAGAACTCAAGCACAAAACGAAACGCCATTAGACTATTATTATGCCATCGATGCCTTGGCCACTAAAGCTATCGGAATTGATGACGAGGCGTTTGTTAAACATTTTCAACGAAATTTAACGGAAAAATATAAAATGTATTTCGCAACCATACAAATGAAAACAAAAGAAGAATTGCGAAAGGCGATTTGACAGTATATCGACATTTTTGAATCTAATAAATCAACGCAGCTAAACATACCACTCACTGAAAGTGTTTCGCTCTCTCTACCAACCGCTTTCTCTGAGCAAGACACAATGCGAGGTTTTACTGCGTTAACATTGACGCCATCACCAAATACCTCATCACCGTCGACGTCAACGGCACCAGCAATCGCGTATAGTACGGCAGCATCAACGCCGATTACTCCAATAGCAACGACAGTCACTACTGAAAAAGCGGACCCGAACACTACTCCTGTTCGTAGTACCCAACCTCGTTATGATTTCAGAGATACAACACGGCGAACGCAATATCGCAACCAGTACTACGGCGGCAGAGGGCAATACCATCGATACGGATACGAACAATCTCCACTTCACGTCAGCCCAGAAGCAGCGACAGCACCCCAAACGACAACCAGCGACGAGGCACCGGAGCTCCGCGCCGCTGAATGTCTTACGCTCCGAAAAACCCGCTGGCAAATCCAGGCTAACTGGATACATTGTTATTAATTTTTATAGTACAGATTTTCTCGCGCTCTTGGACACAGGGGCTGAGACGTCATGCGTGAGCTTGTCGTTAGTGACTAGATTAGGGTTAACATATAATAGAATTAGTGATATGGTATTAGTCTTAGTAAATAACACCTTCCTAAAGCCATTAGGAACTATAAGAGCGAATATTGTATTTGGAGGCGCCGTCTTTACATATACTTTCCAGGTATTAGAGTTACCACATGACCAGTTCATTTTGGGCAGTGATTTTGGAGAAGATCATATCGCAGACATTAATTACGAAACGGGCCAAGCAATATTACTAAATAAATTTTCGTGGCCACTATTACGTCGACATGAAGTAGAAGAATTTTTCGCAAGAACGAAAAACGACATGCTAAGCTTGACAAGGAAAATGTCAGAAAATAAATTTCCCGACAGAAAAATGAATGACATCAACATGTCAGAAATGTCAACAATTCAAGAAAACAAGAATGTACCTACAAGTGAGAATTTGGATTGTCAGATATTACAGCACACTGAATTATTTAGCCTCGCAGAAGACATTAACTGCATAAAGATTAACGAAAATTTGACGCCAACACAAACCCAGCAACTTAAGAGTGTGCTTAATAACTATGAAGATAGATTTGCATATTGTGCAACAAATCTAGGTGCGTACAATGGGTATTTAATTGACATTGAAACTACGGATGAAATCCCGGTACATAAACCACCCTATAGGACGTCAGCGAAACAAAAGGAATTGATTGAAGAACAAGTACAAGAAATGTTGAAGAATGACATTATTGAACGTTCTCAGAGTCCATACGCTTCACCAGTCGTCATTGTCGAAAAAGCAGACAGGAAACCACGTTTTTGTATTGATTTCAGAGCTCTCAACAAGAAAATAAAAGCAGACGCGTATCCTATACCGAAAATTGAGGATCTACTTGCATGCCTGGAAGTAGCACGCTACTTCGCCGAATTGGACTTGAATTCAGGCTACTGGCAGTTGAGATTGGGAAAAGGAAAGGAAAAAACGAGTTTTATTACTCAGTCAGGTTTGTACTCCTTCAAGACTCTCCCATTTGGCCTAAAGACATCACAAGCAGTATTTCAAAGAGCCATGGATACGGTGCTAGCGGATATGAAATACAAAACGGTCTTAGTATATGTAGATAATATAATAGTTTATGCAAAGACGTTCAAGGAATTCCTGACAGCCCTAGAGCAAGTGCTCAGAAAATTTCAAAAAGCGAATCTCACCTTAAAACCAACAAAATGCAAGATCGGCTATACGAAACTGACAATTCTCGGGCATACGGTTTCGTCTCAAGCAATTGAACCCGTAGAAGAAAGAGTCAAGGCCATGCAAGATGCGAAACCGCCAAGAAATTTAAAGGAACTCAGGTCTGCATTAGGATTATTTTCCTACTACAGAAAATTCATAAGCGAATTTGCCCAATTAACCCTACCACTTACGGACTTAACGAAGAAAGGTCGAAAGTTTGAATGGACACACGAGGCTCAAACTGCGTTCGAAGAATTGAAGCAGAGAATATGTCGAGCTCCAGTGCTACGTTACTTCTCATCTGACGAGGATATAATTACTAGGCTATATGTTGATGCATCAGATCAAGCTCTAGGATGCTGCTTAATGCAAGAAAAACGCAACTAAGACCAGTAGCATTCGCATCAAGAAAACTCAGCTAAGCAGAGAAACGTTATGCCATTACTGAGAAGGAATGTTTAGGATTAATATGGGCTATAACATACTTTAAACAATACCTATGGGGCCTTGAATTTGAAGTGGTGACAGATCACAAGGCGCTAGTGTGGCTTCGCACACGAAGAGATATGAATGGACGGCTAGCCAGATGGGCATTGGCAATACAACCATGGAACTTCAAGATTGTATATTGCAAAGGTAAGGAAAACGTGCATGCAGATTTCCGATTTCCGATTTTATATTTGTTTATTATTGTAAAATAAAAATGCGGCTTGTTTTCTTATTTTGACGTTAGGCGAATTTGCTAACAGCTGTCAGAAATACAAGTGTCATCTAGTAATGGCCAATGACAATTAGCTGTGAGGAAGTTCGAATGAAAAAAGATGGTTTAAATTGGGTCGTGGGTCTAGTTTTTTATCCTTTTTCCAAACCAAGCCCACATCTGACCTATTTACGAGGATTACAGCCATAGGCATGACCTACGTAGAAGGTCGTAGATGTTGGCTACCTTGCATAAGGCCGACCTTAGCGAAGGGATGTTAGGAAAAAAATTGTAGGGGTTGGATCTAGGTAGGGCCAATCGGTAGTTAGGATAGAATAGGATAGGGCGTAGTTTTGTGAAAGATAGCTGCCTCTTTCACCCGAGGAGGCGAGATATGTAAAGGTTTGCAACCTTTACAGCCTTTTTAATCTGTGACTGGTTAGTTATGATATTTAAATTTAGAATATCAGCCCGCTGTCAAATAGAACGCGGTGCGCATTCGGCATTCGATCAGAGGCAGCTACCTAGTATAGACTCGGAGTAAATATCTATGGAGTAGAGACGCGCACTAATTTCTATCTGAAAAATTCTGTCGTTCTGCACATAATGTTAACACTAATGCATTTTTAGCATGCGTCGCTACACACGCACACGACAAAATTATCAAACACTAGCAAAAACTATATTCACACAAGTACAAGAACAAACACAGACAACCCTGTCCGTGAACGAGATGACGTCAGTTCTAAGTAAACCTAGATAGTGCGAGGGACGCGCCGATAATATTGTCGATAAAATTGACAATGAATTTTAATTTCTGCTTTTATCAATTATAATAATAATACAATATCAAGTCTTTGTACCAGCATTTTACTAACTTTCAATTTTTGTATTGTTTAGATGTTATTTCTAATAGTTTGTCAATTTGTTTAGGGCGAATCTTGCAAGCTGATATAGAATGATTTTTTATTATCAGTTTATTAGTTAATATTTTACATGTTGGTTTACTTCTGAAAGCAATGCAATATACTATCGAGCATGCAGATCTGATGACAGAGATGGAACGCGGCCATAGGATGTCATTTAAGGGATATTGAGTAGGGGATAATTAGTATATATATCGGCGGTGGATCGTAAAATCGGGCATATCGAGATATTCCTAGGCATATCATGAAACGCCGCCATTTAATAATCTGCCTTTTGCATTTTTTGCCACTGCTAGTGCTACATTCTATGTGGCATTTGGAGCAGAATGCGTAGCTAGTACCTACGCATTCTGCTAGGTACTAAAATCATACGCTACCCAAACACGTATACTATAAGTAGGCTGTCAAGCCATTTCAATGGTTATCATTTGCTAAAATTAGGACATCCTACTTATTCGATATGCCTAAATGTTGAGGTTTGAACGGTATGGCTGGTGGTCACTAGTCAGATCATGACATGCCGGCGTTTCATGATCTGCTTAGGAATATCACACCTTGAAGTTAGCACGATATGGCTGGTGGTCACTAGGCAGATCGTCATCTGCCTAGGAATATCACCCCTTGAGATTTGTACGATATGGCTGGTGTTCGCTAGGCATCATGACCATCTGTATATTATTCATTATGTTTATATCGATTTTACCGATATTGGTTTTTATGGTGTCCCATCACTAATATTGGTACGGTGATACCAGAGTAATAAATTAAAAGTGCCTATTTATGGAAAGTGACAGCCGTAAATACCTTAAATTAATAAAATATTTGACATGTTAAATAAAAATATATAGCTGGTCAAGCAAATCTTGTCAGTAAAAAAGGCCCGAAATTCAAATTTTCTATGGGACGATATCCCTTCCCGCCTACATTTTTCAAATTTGCCGCCTTTTTCTACTGACAAGATCTGCTTGACCAGCTATATGTAGAAACTAAAGGAAAAATTAATTTTCAAAAAAGAGTCTATCGGTAATTTTACGTTATTTAGGGGTTGTGCACAAATCACGCGAGATGCTTTCGACTACTTTTTGATCCCCCGTCCCCCTTTTCTTTATTCTTATAGATCTATTTATTTGATTAAATAGATTAGGTTGATATGAAACTAAGGTATTATATAAAAATAATGTGTTACATAAATTATATGTGAAGTCCCACGGGTAAAGGTACCTTATGGGGGTTGGCGCTTACGCTATTATTAACGCCGCTCCAATATTATTGCGGCGCCATGCGACGTAAGCGCCGGCCGCCATAAGGTACCTTTTTCCATGGAACGTCACATATAACAAAAAGCAACGCGTATTACTGCAATGTTCTGCCGCCAGAGTGTAGCACTAAGCTAGCTAGTAAATTTTCTCTTTTCTCTTTATCGCTCAAATATGCAATAGTGAAAGAGAGATTAGATACCTAACGAAATTTAAATTTTCTTGTTCCGCAGCGGACCCCCAGATTGTGATGGATAGTGGTAGTCGCGCCCCCTACGCAGAGTTTCGCATAATATTTCCTATTAGAAATTCTACTCGTACCTAATTAATATTTAGAAAGTCTTCTTTAGTATTACCCTAAATTAGATCTAATATCATATCACTGGTATCACTGTCAGATTGACAATGTTTTTTAGTTATTTGCAAAGTTAATGCACTATTTGATAATATTTAGATGTAATAGTACTTATATATGATAAGAAACGTGTTCTTTTTGTAGACTAGACGTTTCCGATCTCATTTTGCACGAGAAAACGCTGCAGTTCGGCATTTTCGGTTCCTATCATTCCGCTTAGACTGACGTTTGCTGAATGGCGTATGACGTGTGGCAACTAGTTTTATATAACCTCCTTGACCGGCGGCCGCGATCTTTTTGCAGAGGGGAACGCCTGTTAATGGCCGCCCCATAGATATTTACTCCGAGAGTATAGATGTTGATCTTGATGTAAATTTCTCTCAAATATATTTAAAGAAGGTCTACTTCGAGTTTTCTATGCCCACGACGTCCTCCCGATAGGCCGCCCTCTTTACAGTACTAAGGTTCACAACTTATTAATTTCACTAGACGATCACATGGCCAAATTTATCTATTTTTATTTATTTATAATGAATTTTATTAAAGTAGATTAGCTAGTAGAGGGTTAAGGTACAGAACGTACAATCATCTGAAACGTCTGGTTCAACAAGCACTTGTTGAATATAACAACAAGAAATGGACACGGTTGATAAACGATCCACAGAACAATAGAGCCCAGATGTTGCGAATCCAACGTAACCTGAAGGCTCCGGTACAGAGACTACCCCACATCGACGGTTGTAACAGCAAGAAAGAAACCATTGATGCTCTAGTTGACGCAGCAATCATCACAGAAGCCGAGATAAGTAGCGAAGATAAGAACACAGAGAAAAACACACCGTTCCAGCCTCTAGACCCTACCTCTATAGACGAAATCAGACTCGCGCTCAGACGTTTTAAAAATAAAAAGGCACCTGGCCCGGATAAACTCAAAGCGGATCGACCCATTCCTCATCTGGTACAAAGTGATAGCAGATTACCTATTACTGACAGGCTACTATCCCAATAGATGGAAAATCGGGGAGTGCATCTTCCTACATAAAGCAGGAAAGAATCACCGGGAGGCCAAATCATACCGACCCATCACTCTGCTAAATATCATGGGCAAACTACATATGAACGCCTGATCCTATCACGTTTGCGTCAGACGGCCGATAAGCTCCAACCACCGTTCCAACATGGCTTTACCAAGAACAGAGGTACGGGTACACAAATTCTTCGGACTGGCAAGTTCATAACAGATGCACTGGAAGCTAAAGAGAGCGTAGCCATGGTGTCAACAGACCTCTCGAAGGCTTTCGACTCTATAAATCACGAAGGCTTAATGAAGAAGCTTCAAACAGCTGACGTCCCAAACAACATCATCAAACTAATAGAGAATTACCTGATTGGTCGCAAAACCTACGGACGCTTCAGAACTACCAGCGGAGATAAGAAAACTGTGCCACATGGAGTGCCCCAAGGCTCCATCCTAGGCCCGGTTATCTTTAACCTGTACGTACACGACGTTTGGGATAAACGGGATCACATTCGTGCCGATGCCGATGACTTGTGCATCCTCAACAGATCTCCTGACCCAAACTTTGCGACACGCCGCGCGGGCTGGGCCGCCGAAACCATTATCAATTACTACCATCGCTGGGGACTAAAATGCAACTTAGATAGAACGGAGTGTGCCATGTTCACTCACAAGAGAAACTACCGTATAAAAGACGAGGTTATCAACTATAAAAAAGGTATAAAATATCTAGGCGTACATTTAGACAAGACCATGATCATGGGTAAACAGACGGACTACGTTGTGCAGAAGGCAAGACGGGCACGAAGCGCGTTCGGCCCTATCATAGGCTGGCACGCCAAGACAGATCTGACGGTGAACTCGCCGTCATTCAGGCTTGCATAGTTCCTATATTGGACTACGGTGTGGTACAACTACTCTTACGCTACAGTAAGAGCAACTTATTAAAAATTGAACGCCAGTATCGAAAGGCTCTCAAGACCGCCGGGCAGTTCCCAAGACGTCTAGAAACCTTAATAGTCTGAGATATGCTAGACTGGGATCCATGGCACCTCCGTGCTCAAGACCTAAACGAGGATAAATATGCTCCGCCGACTCCGCGAAATGCACATCGAGGATCTTGAAACCCCTGGTGACGTCTACATCGGACACGGACAGTACAACCCCCTTATAACTAACACGAGACTAGGTGAAATAAGCTATGTACCAAAAAAAGACAGGAGTCGGCTGCTCAGCAAGCGAACAACCGCTCCACGTCCCCATTGATTGTAATTAGCTGTAAGTAGGATTAAGACAACATTAAACAACATTTTTAATTTATATAAATTTACTTTGTACATACACTAACAAGCATACAGCATACACTACTTGACACTTACACAGATCTTTTGGACAAACATAAGTAGATCATAACTATCATAAGTAGCTGACACACCCACAGGCCGAATACACCACCGGACAGAATGTAACATACGAACTAGGGAAATAAACACCTTTCTATTATATTCTATTCTATTCGATAAGAAAAAAAACAAGAACAGAATTGACAAGAATATCCATATACCTATTTAACCCTTAAATGCATGGTGTAGGATGCAGCGTACACAACATAAACATCAAATTTGATGCATAATTAGACAAATTCTATTTGTTCCTGTATATTAATTAAATAGTAAAACTAATACATTTTCCGAATTTTTACTTAAATTTACGCAGTAATTTAATTAAAAATAACTGATTTGCAAGACCGAAGTGATCCCATAAGTTTTGTACGGAACACTAAAAATACATTTCTTTTAAGACGAAATGTCGGAAAACTTGGAAAAATCCGGAAGTTGATGATTTTTACACGACTGCCCAAACAAAAAGAGTGTATTGTGTTCAGCGTTCATGTTTGTATGTATATATTTATTTACTTACTAGCTGTGCCCGCGGCTCAACCCGCATGGAATTCGGTCAGTAAGCTGCTAAATATATAAAAAATAGTAAATTACATTACGCTGTATTTTTTTATTGAAAAAATTATAACATTTATAATTTCCTGCATGATAATTTCTCTTAATCTTATTGATTCATACTTTTTAGAGCGCGATTTGTAGTAGTCCGACTACGCCCGACTCTTTTAGTATGAGAAAGTCGAAGTCGCCTAGCTTTGGACCGCGTGCAGTGCGCCACATACGTCGGGCAATTACCGACTCTTTTAGTATGAGGGCGCCGAAGGAGCCCGGCTTTGGAACGCATTCAGGGCGCCACGTGCGTCGGGCTTAGCCCGACGCTTTGAGTATGAGGGTGCCTTCGGCTCCCAACTTTGGCAAGCGTACAGCGTGTCACGTACGTCGGGTTACGTCCGACGCTTTGAGTAGGTATGAGGGAGGCGCCCGGCTTTGTAACGCGTACATCGTATCACGTACGTCGGTCTACGCCCGACACTTTTAGTATGAGGGCGCCGAAGGCGCCCGGCTTTGGAACGCGTACAGCGTATGAGGGTGCCTTCGACGCCCAACTTAGGCAAGCGTACAGCGTGTCACGTACGTAGGTCTACGCCCGACTCTTTTAGACGCTCAGCTTTGAAACGCGTACGTTACGCCCGACGCTCTGAGTATGAGGGCACCGGAGGCGCCCGGCTTTGGAATGCGTACAGCGTGTCACGTACGTCTCTTTTAGTATAAGAAAGTCGAAGTCGCTTGGCTTTGAACCGCGTGCAACGCGCCAAGTTGTCGGGCTACGCCAGATCCTTTTAGTATGAGGGCGCCGAAGGCGCCCGGCTTTGGAACGCGTACGGCGCGACACGTACGTCGGGTTAAGTCCGAAGCAGTGCCGGATTAAGATATTTTGATGCCGTAAGCATTTCTAGACCGTGGTGCCGCCTCTCCTAGGGTCATTAAGAGTACATTATTTTTTTTGGTAAATTGAGTAAAAGTTCATTGCCGCATTACAGCTGAGAATGGAAATCAGTCACATCATTTTATCACGAAAATTGACAGTGCCGCAGCAGTATTGTTGCAACAGAGTACCTAATGCTGCTGCAGTCGCCACCCGAATGGGGCCTTTATCATATGTTAGGTTAGAATGTAATTGAAAACACGAGCGAAGCGAGCGCGAAAATTTTTCGATATAAAAACGATATCAAATATGATAGACAGTTGTACATTTTTACTTTTAGTATGGAAATCAGCCACATCATTTTATGACGAAAAATGACAGTACCGCAGCAGTAACGTTGCAACAGAGTAATGCTGCTGCAGTCGCCACCCGAATGTTACCTTTATCATACCTTAGAAAGTTATTAAAAACGCGAGCGAAGAGAGCGCAAAAATATTTCGATATAAAAAACGCAATTTTACTTTTAGTCCCAACCAGGCGCGAATCCAGGATTTCATACAAAGAAGGGATGGGACAGTTTTCTATCAGCCTAGCTTCGCATAGGGCTCGATATTTAAGGGTCTCAGCGAGGTTGTTTTCATGCATAAAAGATGCAAGAAAGCAGAGCTTGGAATTGACCAAGTGAATTGAATTGGCGAAGTGTGAGCAAGGCAGTAGGCCCAGCTGCGAAAGAGGAAAGCTTGGATTTGGATCCACGCCCAAGTGTAATTATGGCAGGAAGATTAACTTTGCCGTAAGGCAGAAGGCCTCGCATAAGACCTAACGCCGAACCACAAAAGAGTGGGTTGAAATCGAATCTATGCATGTAATCACGACTCTTCTACTGCAAAGAATTACGCGCCATTATTTTTGCAAATTAGCTTTTGGACAGCTAAAAAATCGTGTGGTAAAAACGATGTGTCTGTCCCTAATTTTAAAATTTGTTCTACTTTTTCAACCTGGCATTTTGGTGCCCCCCCCCCCCCCCTGAACGTGATGCCCTAAGCACGTGCTTGTTTTGCTTATTGGTTAATCCGGCACTGGTCCGAAGGTTTTACTATGAGGGTGCCTTCGGCGCCCGGCTTTGGTAAGCGTACAGCGTGTCACGTACGTCGGGCTTAAGGAATGCAAATCGGTTATTTTTTGTATGGAAATAACCGCGGTTTCGGTTAAAAACCGATTATTTCCATACAAAAAATAACCGATTTGCATTCCGTAGTCGGGCTAAGGTTAAGGTATTCAGAAGTTAAGGTGTAATAAAGAAACTCAGATAAATAAATATATACCTACATACAAACACGAACGCTGAAAACACAATAAACTCTCTCTCTCTTTTTTCTGGGTAGTCGTGAAAAAGATGGCACTGTGCAATGAGGGGTAATTAATTTACTGTCGTTTAATTTTGTTGTATATTATTAATTCGACATAATTCTTCTTCGGCCTAGCGTTTTCCCGGCCTAGCGCCAGGGACAATATAATTCGACATAATTATTCAATTAAATTTGTTGATGTCCGTACCCCCTCATCTAAACTTAGAGTTAATTTGGCAAAAACCTTCCTCGGTAGCTATTCATGTCACTACGTATTAAACTCAGCGCCATCTGTTAGTTTACCAGGGTACTCAATAGTGGTAGCACTTATTTGAAAAAAGTTTGCCCCTCCTTCATAAGTAGCGCCATAAGATTCAGGGGCAAACTTAAATCAAGCGAGGGTTGTGGCTACCCCCCCCTTTTAGGGGTTGAATTTTTATAGCCTATAACCTGGCCGGAGATTTTCTCGACAGATTAGTAAAGTTTGCATCAAAATCCGTTCAGCCGGTTGCACGTGATGCGCGTTCAAAGAAACAGACAAACAGATAAACAGATAAACAGACAAACAGACAAAAATTCTAAAAACTGTTGGAACGTGTTCTGTTATTACACGACTGCCCAAACAAAAAGAGTGTATTGTGTTCAGCGTTCATGTTTGTATGTATATATTTATTTACTTATGTGAGTTTCTTTATTCCACCATAACTTCTGAATGCCTTAAGCGATTTAGATGTATTATACATCATTAGAATCCTTACGTCATCCCGGGTGACATAGTCTATGTGACGTCATTATAAAACCAATATGGCGGACGCAATACGCAATATTGCGTGACGTTTAGAAAAAAATATCTTGCAAACCTATCGAGTGGGGTCTCAAAATGAAGAGCTTAGAAAGGCGATTTAAAATATATATGCAAAATAGGCGCTTAAATCTTATTTTGGTTAAATAAGGATTTGCAAAATGTGCTAAGAAAAATAAATCTATGTACCTATCTTATTTAGTGAGCTATCAAATAAAAGGGTATTTTTACACGACTGCCCAAACAAAAAGAGTGTATTGTGTTCAGCGTTCATGTTTGTATGTATATATTTATTTACTTATGTGAGTTTCTTTATTCCACCATAACTTCTGAATGCCTTAACCGATTTAGATGTATTATACATCATTAGAATCCTTACGTCATCCCGGGTGACATAGTCTATGTGACGTCATTATAAAACCAATATGGCGGACGCAATACGCAATATTGCGTGACGTTTAGAAAAAAATATCTTGCAAACCTATCGAGTGGGGTCTCAAAATGAAGAGCTTAGAAAGGCGATTTAAAATATATATGCAAAATAGGCGCTTAAATCTTATTTTGGTTAAATAAGGATTTGCAAAATGTGCTAAGAAAAATAAATCTATGTACCTATCTTATTTAGTGAGCTATCAAATAAAAGGGTATTTACCGCTGATCATAAAAATATATACAAATCATCCATATGACAAAACGCTGAAATTGCTTTTTTTGTCTTCTAATAATATCCCCAAATAAAATGATTCAAGTCCCGTGCTCGAAAAAATGTTTGATATCCATACAAACTTTCAACTCCGTTTTCACCACCTTGGGGGATGAATTTTCTAAAACACTGAAATTAGTTTTCTTGTATTCTAATTTAATACGTTTTTACAGTTTCAAGTTCCTAGCTTAAAATAAAATTTGCACCCGAAGACGAACTTTCATCCCCTTTTTAACCCCCTTAGGGGTTGAATTTCCAAAACTGTTGCATTTACCCCCTTTTTAACACTGTTAGGGGATGAATTTTACAAAACGCTGATATTACTTTTCCTGTCTTCTAATAATATCCCTAAATACAAAGATTCAAGTCCACCACTCGAAAAAATGTTTGATATCCATACAAATTTTCAACCCCTTTTTCACCACCTTTGGGGATGAATTTTCAAAAACGCTGAAATTAATTTTCTTGTATTTGAATAAAATATCTTTCTACGAAGTTTCAAATTCCTAGCTTAAAAGAAAACTTTAACTCCATACAAACTTTCATCCCCTTTTTAACCCTCTTAGGGGTTGAATTTCCCAAAATCGCTTCTTATCTCTTGTTCACTTTATAAATGTAATCTGGTGTGCAAATTTCAACTTTCTGGCTTTTGTAGTTTCGGCTCTGCGTTGATGAATCTGTCAGTCAGTCAGTCAGGACACTTGCATTTATATACATATATGTATAGATAGATAGAAGAAAGATTCATAAAATTTAGTGACTAACATATTAACATTATTTTTAGCTTTTCAGTTCGCTTTAAAATGCAGCAGTCGTGTTTTTAATTTTTTAATTAATTTATTTTTTTTCAAATATTCTCCATGTACAGACTTTCGACCCTCTACAGCTTTATTATATGTATAGATGTGAGTTTCTTTATTCCACCATAACTTCTGAATGCCTTAATCGATTTAGATGTATGATACATCATTAGAATCCTTACGTCATCCCGGGTGATATAGGCTATGTGACGTCATTATAAAACCAATATGGCGGACGCAATACGCAATATTGCGTGACGTTTAGAAAAAAATGTCTTGCAAACCTATCGAGTGGGGTCTCAAAATGAAGAGCTTAGAAAGGCGATTTAAAATATATATGCAAAATAGGCGCTTAAATCTTATTTTGGTTAAATAAGGATTTACAAAATGTGCTAAGAAAAATAAATCTATCCATCTTATTTAGTGAGCTATCAAATAAATAGTACATTATTGCAGAGGCCGGGAAAGGGCAATTCGTGGATGAGCTTCGATTTTGTCGGACGACGCGAAGCGGAGTCCGACAAAGAAGACGAATCCACGAATTGCTATTCCTGCCGAGGCATATATAGTGCTTTTCTCCAAACATGCGAGGAAATAGGTTAAATTATAATTATTTAAGCATCAAATCAAACCTTCACATCCAAAATGTCAAAAACAATTTCCCTCTTTAATTAATTTTTAAAAGTTAAAGGCACAAACTTATTCTGCCATTCAGTACCATTCAATATTCGTTCATTCAATATAATTGTGCAATATAGTTGGTCAAACCAATTTTTCGGTCAGTAAGAACCAGGAAAACTATACCCATCCTTTTCTTTTGGGTGCTAGTACTAGTGTAAGACAAAGATAGTATGATTCTTTCTGTCTATGTTTGAAATGAGAAAGTCCTTTGACAAACTATATAAGCTTTATGAACACGGATGAGATTTAAAAAAAAATATATAAATAATCTTTGATTTTATTAAGCAGTATTTGCACGATCATACACGTGAAATGATAGCTGATCGGGTCGTGTAGAAGCGGCTCGCGGCAATAATAATTGGCTGTTTGCGTTTTTTATTATTAAAAAGTAAAAAACACTACAGTAATAAGTTATTACTGTAGTGTTTTTTTACTTCCCGTCCGCTAGAACAGGACAGCGATAGTTTGATTTTTTTAAATTAGAGTTTGACATTAACGAAGAACTTCCCGTACTATTTTTGCTACAATAAGGTGAACATTTCCGAGCATATTGGAGAAAAGGGTATTTACCGCTGATCATAAAAATATATACAAATCATCCATATGACTTGTATAGGTATATTTTTATAAAGTAAATTTAGGAACTAAAGCGCCCTATAGAAATCTAAACGTGTGAACTTCGATTTAAGGGTTTGAATAATACTAAAAGAGTCGGGCATAGCACGACATACGTGGCGCGCTGCACGTGGTCCAAAACCAAGCGTCTTCGATTGTCTCATACTTAAAGAGTCGGGCGTAGCCCGACGTACGTGGCGCGCTGTACGCTTACCAAACTCGGGCGCCGTCGGTGTCCTCATACTCAAAGCAGCCCGACGTACGTGGTGCGCTCTATGCGTTCCAAAACCGGGCGCCTTCGGCGCCCTCATACTGAAAGAGTCGGGCGTAGCTTGATGTTACGTCACACGCTGTACGCTAACCAAAGCCGGGCGCCTTCGGCGCCCTCATACTTAAAGCGTGGGTGGAAGAGATCCCTGAAAGGGATAAGTTCGCCTTTGTACTAATGAGGTGTGTTCTTTCATGTTTTATGTTTCTTTTTGTACAATAAAGTATTTTACTACTACTACTACTACTACTAAGAGAGTTGGGCGTAGCCCGACGTATTTGACACGCTGTACGCTTACCATATCCGGGCGCCTTTGGCGCCCTCATACTTAAAGCGTGGGGCTTAGCCCGACGTATGTGGCGCGATGCACGCGTTCCAAAGTCGGGTGCCTTCGGCGCCCTCATACAAAAAAGCGATCCTTTTTGTATGAGGCCTTTTTCTATGCCCGATGGCATAGCCAGTGTCTAAATGCGAAGCCCGTAGATCGAACTCCGCGTAAATCCGAAGACCCGGAGCGTCCGACAGGTACGCGCTTTCTACAATTTCCCCTAGTATCATAATTGAGAAGTCGCAATTCCACGCAAGGCCGAAGATCGAGCTGCGGCAGGTTAGTACTCGCGGAACTCGGTCAGATATTTGTAGAAATTACAGGAATTGCTAGAATCCCTAGCCCTTCGGCCTTACGCGGAGGTCGGTCTTCAGCTTACGTATTTTAACACATGTACACAAAACCACTGTAGGTACCTACAGTGATTTTGTGTTTCACCGCTAACGTCCCGCAGCTTAGCCTTCAGCCTCGCGTAGAAGCTCGCTTCTCTTGGACGCTTTGAGTGTTTGGCCCTACGCAGAGCTCGGCATTCAGCAATCTAGTCTCTCAGGGCTACCTACTTTTATTTGCAAGTTCATCACTTGTATGTAGGTAGGTATATGTTATGTATGTAGGTAGTTTAAGCAAGGGTTTTTGACAGTTGTCATTAAATGATCATCTACTGGACCACACCTAGTCTTTTATTTAACACTGGCGACGGGCTGGCAAAAATACAGTTTTTCGAAGTATTTCGCGTGTGAGAAGATGACAACCATCGGCAAGTGCATTCGACATAAGTAATGGGAATTGGCGAGTATATGTGGACAGAGTGGAAATGTACTTTAAGGTTAACTCGACCGCGGACGACATGAAGCTACCGGTATTGATCTCGGCCATCGGTGACACAGCATATGAATTAATGGTAACCTTATGTAGCCCTAAAAAAGCAGGGGAGTTAACATATGCGGAGGTTTATAAAAATAATGGAAAACCATCTCCAACCACCGCCATCTGTGTTGGCAGAACGTTTTCGCTTCCGCCAATGTCGTCAGAGCAAAGGTCAGGCAATAAAGGATTATGTAGCGGAGTTAAAAAAATTATCTCGCTATTGTGATTTTAAAACAATACTTAACGATAATTTGCGCGATCAATTTGCATGCGGGATTAGTAACGATTTATTTCGGCAAAGATTATTTACCGAATCGAAATTAGACTTCGAGAAAGCTGTATCTATCGCATCGAACCTTGAGGCGGCGGAAAGAGATGCACTAGCGGTGGATTCTAGCGGGGGCGCGGGGACATCGGCGGAGGGGGTGCATCATGCAAGCGCCAGCACAGCAAAGCCTAGTGCATTGCAATTTGGGAGTGCCTCGCGACAACAAAATCAACAAAACATGAGTGCAGTGAATTTTAAAAACGGATGCGCGGCGTGCGGGGACCGTTATCATAACTTTACGGAATGCAGATTCCAGAGTTTCGTGTGCAGTAGGTGTGGGAAGATTGGTCATTTAAGGCGCGTTTGCCCAAACCCGATGGAACAAATCTGTGGGCCGGCGGGTAGGCGTCGAGATGGCGCTTCCACTGGCCGGGGCGCGCGGTCGCGGTGGCCGCGCGGGCGCAGCGGAGGCCCACGCCGGGGTACTAATGCATATTGGCTCCGTGAGCGCGTCGACGCGGAGCTCGACTCCATGTTGAGCACCGGGATCATCGAGCCTGTTGATGCCTCCGACTGGGCCACGCCACTCGTTCCCATACGTAAGCCTGACGGCAGCTTACGCCTTTGTGCCGATTACAAGGTAACATTGAACAAAGTTTTATTGGTCGACAAATATCCCGTTCCGAGAATAGAAGATGTGTTTAGTAGCCTCAGTGGTAGTACATATTTTACAAAATTGGATCTGTCACAAGCATATTCTCAAGTATTACTAGACGAGGAATCAAAGAAATATACGGTCATAAACTTCTGGTGTGCGCCACAACACACGGACGTGTCCCTATAACCGTTCGTCACTTTTTTTATAAAATAACGCGGTAAATTCAGTCGCGATAATTATGGCTTTGCCAAATAAAGATGTGTTGAAGAAATTAACACTACTCACTGAAAAAATCTGCGCTCTAACTTCAAGCATCGAAGCGCAAAATCGAAAAATTGATCACCAAGAACAGATCATAGAAGAACTCAAGAGGGTAGTTCGCGAACACACGCAAAGAATTTCCACGGACACCCCGAAAAAATTAGATACGTGTGAGACGGACAACACGTCGACTGACGCGGGTAAGAAGAGTATCGACATAACTCCAACACCGACCACCTCGGCGACGACGTCATCATCCGACCGCGCCCGACGAGCTACGATGAGAAGCGCTAAACTATCGACAATGAGCAAGCCCCAAGAAGAGCCCACGAGCAAGAAAAGGACGTCAATACCACCAACTGTTTCATCGCAAAATAAGACGATTTCGGCTTCAGAGCAGAAGGCGACGGATACGACAAACGCCGATGTGGGGCCACGAAACCAGCAAGTTGCAGCACCGCAAGGAGTGAGTGAGTGTGAGGCGACTGGTGAGCAGTCAGACGACAAAGAATGGAAAATCGCTAGAGGTAAGAAAAATAAACCACGCAAGCCTAAGCAGTCCATTACTGTTGGAACCGGCAACGAGAACTCGGACCTCCAGTCTGTTGAACAAATTAAATACATACAAGCGTGGCTATTTAAACCAGAAACGACTGAAGAACAAATTCGCCAGTTCCTGTGTAAAATTGAGCAATCGAATGAATACGTTGTCGAAAAACGCTGCATAAAAACAAATAGACACGCAGCATTTGTTATTGGCATGCCCGCAAGCTTGTACGATCGACTAACAACGCCGACTGTGTGGCCACCGGGCATACGATTCACAGACTGGTTTCTCGCTCGCCCCCGCCAGTGACGGGGAGCCGCTCCCAGTCCGCGCTCCGCCGTCACACGGTGAGGATGCGCGCACGCTGCCCACTACTACTTGCAATGTAACGAATGACGCACCGCTAACACGTAAGATTGTGATTAGTCAACAAAACGTCCAATCTCTTAACAATAAGACGGAGAGATTGGAAGTGCTATTGAATACTGACCTAAATAGTGACATAGTGGCTTTTACGGAGCACTGGCTGACGGATGATAAAATTGCATGTATACATTTAGATGGCTATTGTTTAATATCGCATTTTTGTAGAAAACAAGCTATTCACGGTGGTTCGTGCATTTTTGTTAAAAATTCCGTCAAAGCAGTCGAAATAACAGACATACAGCAACTTTCAAACGAACTTTATTGCGAAATATCCGCGATAGAATTACTAGACCTAAATCTTATTGTTGTGTGTATTTATCGGACAAATAGTATAACCGCCAACGAATTTATGACTCGCTTAGAAAGTGTGCTCGCTAAGATCGCGGATTATGATAAGGATTGCATTATTGTAGGCGACATGAATATTGATTTTTTAAATGATGACCCTTCTAGGAAAATTTGATTGATTTACTAGCTGTATACAATTTTAGATGTATTGTAGATTTTTATACTAGGATTAGCAGTCATTCGGCTACGTGTTTAGACCATGTATATACTAACTGCCGGCCCGATGTAACGCATGCGTCTCCTGTGGCTACAAACATTAGTGATCATCTCGCGGTGCGCTGCGAGGTGATGTACCAGGCTCGCGCGCCACCGGCGCCGGCGCGGCTGGCACGCGCATTTACTCATGCGAACCGAACTTCCTTCATAGAAGCATTATTCAGTATAAACTGGAACGATTTGTGGAATCGCCGTGGACGCACGGCTGCGCAGATGGCGTCATCTACTATAAATATTATTAAATATCACTTTGACAGTTGCTTTCCATTTAAATTGTATAATCGTAAGAATCAATCCTGGGTATCAGATGACATTTTCAATTTAAAACTATTTTTATTTGATATTATTAAAATTGGCAATGTGTTTCCAAATAATGAACGCCTAAAACAAATAATCGACAGTACACATAAGAGGTATAACGAGCTCGTTAGGCATACAAAATACAACCATTATAAAAATACTATAAAAATGAGCCAAAGTGCCTCCAAATCCATGTGGCAAATTATAAATAAGGAACGGGGCAGAACCTCACGCCCTCTGGCAGATTTTTTTGATGTTGTCGTAGACTCAGACGGGACCAGTTTCGCATCGAAACAGGACGCTGCGAGTGCCATGAACAAACGGTTTGCGTCCGCGGCGGCGGCATGTGGAGCACCGAGCGCCGACTTGCCGCAGGTGAGCGCCGCGCTGAGCCTTGCCTGCGCGCCGGCCGATTGTAGCCTGCTCCTCCGTCCGTTCTCTGTAGCTGAGGTGTTTCGAATAATCACCAAAAACATCCCACACAAAGCCACTAAAGATCTATACGATATTTCTATGGAGCTCATATATATCGCTGCCACTCCCCTATCACCTGTGCTGGCGGATCTGTATAATCAATGCATTTTCGAAGGAGTCTATCCCTCATCCCTTAAAAAAAGTAAAATTTCGCCTGTGTTTAAGGGAAAAGGAAAAAGAGAAAACATTGATGGATACAGACCCGTCTCCATAATTCCAGCGGTGGCTAAGGTGTTCGAAAATGGCCTCAGCTCGCGACTAACGGACTTTCTTACGGCTACAGACGCTCTGTCTGCGCGGCAATATGCCTAACGCGCGGGCCGCTCGACTTGCGGGATGACGCGTGAGTTGGTGCGCTGTGTTGTGGGTGCTCGCGAACAGGGCCGGCAGGTTGCTCTGTTATGCTGTGACCTGTCGAAGGCGTTCGATGTTGCTGACCACAGCGTGCTCGCTGTCAAACTGCGCCACTATGGCATTAGAGGTAAAGCGCACGCACTCTTAACAGATATGCTTCATGGTAGGTCCCAGGCAGTGGTAGGTGACGGGGGCAGAGTGAGATCGGAAGCGATATCGACGGCAATCGGAGTTGCACAAGGGTCGTCGGTGTCGAATATACTTTTCTCGCTGCTTCTAAATGACCTTCCGGAAGCAATAACAGCGGGAGAAGCTTATATGTATGCCGATGACGTCGCTGTTGTAGTATCCGCACCCAATATAGATGAACTTGAGCAGCGCCTAAATGAAGTTGCTAGTCAGGTATCGCGGTATTTCAGTGTGAACGGCTTAGCACTTAACTTAAAAAAGACCAATTTCCTTCATTTCAATCTTGCTGGAAGAGATCCTAGAGATCTAGTGGTACTCGTGGACCGTGTCAGAATAGACCGGGTCCAAAGCGCCGCATTTCTGGGCATTGAACTTGATAGGGGCCTCCAGTGGGAAGCACACACTATTAAAGTTTGTAACAAACTGGCGGGTGCCTGCTTCGCACTGCGACGCCTGGCAAGGGTGGTGCCCAGGGATGTGGTGAGGTCCTGCTATTTTGCCACTGTCCACTCGATCCTCCAATACGGTGCGGAGCTGTGGGGCCGCGCTGCCGAATGGGAGCGTGTCTTCCGAATGCAGAAAAGAGCCGTCCGAGCGATTGTACAGGTAGGACAAAATACATCTGCAAAACCACTCTTTAAGGACCTCCAGATACTCACGCTGCCCTCTGTAGTCATATACCAAGTAGCTGTCTATGTGCGATGCCACCTTAATGAATACGCGAGAGGAGCTGACGTGCACGGTCGTAACTTGCGGAATGCCCACAGGCTCCTGGGTGTTAAGCATAGATTAGCCAAGTCAGCGAAACTAACCCACGTGATGGGGCCGACTGTGTACAACAGACTGCCGAGTCATGTCACGAATGCGCCGTCATTAATGAGCTTTAAAATACAACTGAAACGATGGCTTATCGAGCACACTTTTTACAGCTTTAATGAGTTTATGGAGTACAAAATAAGTACCCAAACTTAGATTTATATTTAATTTTTAATTGTATATCATATTATTATGTAAAATGTTACAAATCTTATTTTGTAAATAATTTCTTGTAAACAATATTTTTGACATGTAATACGAACTATTATGAATAAAATATATGAATATGAATAAACACGCACCGAGGGTTATTCACATATAATAGATTGGTTTTTGGCTTAGCTTCAGTCCAGGTATTTTTCAAAGGTTGATGAGTAACCTCCTACAAGGTATTGATAACGTGGTTGTGTTCTACGATGATATTTTAATTACGGGAAGTGACTTAAAGCAACATTTAGCTACGGTAAATACGGTTCTAGCTAGATTGCAGGCGCATGGTTTAAAATTAAAAAAGGAAAAATGCGTATTTTTACAAGAAAAGGTGACGTATTTGGGGTATGTTATTGACAAAAGGGGTGTAAGTGTAGACAAAGCTAAAATAAAACCGATCTTGGAAATGCCGTACCCTAGTAATGTCAGTGAACTCCGATCATTTTTAGGCATGGTTAATTTTTATGCTAAGTTCATCAAGCATCTCGGTAATTATTTGGCGCCACTTCATGCGTTGTTACAAAAACACACTAGATGGCAGTGGGGTGACCAACAGATTATAGCGTTTGATAGGGTAAAAAGTATGTTGTCAAGTGCCGAGGTGCTCGCGCACTACGACCCCGCGTTAGAGGTGGTGGTCACAAGTGACGCTAGTTCCTTCGCAGTAGGTGCCATTTTGGCTCAGCGTTACCCCGACGGCTCCGAGCGTCCTTTAGCGTACGCGTCGCGCGCGCTTACCGCGGCTGAGCGCAATTATAGCCAAATTCATAAAGAGGCGTTATCAATCTATTTTGCGGTCAAACGTTTTCACCGATACTTATATGGTAGGCGTTTTTCTTTGCGAACAGATCATAAGCCCCTGGTTAGTATTTTGGACCCAATGTAGGCGTACCGAGTATGACGGCCAGTAGATTACAAAGATGGGCTTTATGCTTGTCGGCGTACGATTTCGACATAGAATACGTCAGATCAGAGCAAAACGTGGCAGATGTCTTATCGCACTTATCAAGGCGCATAAAGTAAGTGAAGCGGAGAATGAGAAAAGAGAACCAGAACAAACCTATCTCCACTTTGCGTCTGACGCCTTGCTATTAGATTATAAAGTGCTAAAGGCTGAAACTAGGAAAGACCCGTTACTGTCTCGCGTAACAAGTTTTATTTTAGATGGGTGGCCAGATTCCATAGAAATAGAACAATTGAAACCGTATTTCAATCGTAGGAAGGAACTTTATTTAGAACTGGGATGCATTATGTGGGGACACCGAGTGGTCATTCCGGTGGGCTGCCAAGACAAGGTTATTAGGGAACTTCATGAAACTCATATGGGAGTAGTAAAGACCAAATCATTAGCGAGAAGTTATGCCTGGTTTCCGGGTATGGATGAAGCGATTGAGCAGACGTGCGGCGCGTGCGCCGTGTGCGCGGCGACGGCCAGTGCGCCGCCAGCACAGGCCCCGCGCGCCTGGCCCTGGCCGGAGCGCCCATGGACCAGGTTACACCTAGATTTTTTAGGTCCCCTCGCAGGAGTTATGTACCTAGTAATGGTAGACGCGTGTTCTAAGTGGATCGAGGTTATCAAGATGGCGAGTACTACTGCGGCCGCTGTCATCGCTAAATTGCGAGAAATTTGGGCTAGGTTTGGTATACCTAAACAGGTAGTATCAGACAACGGACCTCCCTTTTCTAGTCACGAATTTCAGTTTTTCATTAAAAGTAACGGCGTGGAGCATATATTTACAGCCCCATACCATCCTTCGTCGAACGGTGCGGCGGAAAGCGCTGTAAAAATATGTAAACACGTTTTGATCAAGGCACAAAAACAGAAACTCGATGCGGAAATAGCTCTGAGTAGATTCCTTTTAATTTATAGAAATACAATACATAGTTTGACGGGGGACAGTCCTGCCAACATTTTACAAGGTAGAAGTTTACGCACACGTCTGGATTGTTTAAAACCGGAGAGAGGGGCGCACGCGCGCGAAGCGCAGGCGCGGCAACAACGCGCTGCTGGCGGTGCGCATCGGGGTTTCCAAGCGGGAGATATGATTTGGTACAGAAATTACAGCTCGAGGAATGCGGACAGGTGGCTCGAAGGAATTATTAAAGAAAGTTTAGGTAGCTCAGATTACGCAGTAGAAACTAGTACGGGCGAAATTGTTCATCGTCATGTCGACCAAATAAAACGGCGTTCAAGAAATACTTTGTTACTTTTCCCGTGTGACGGGGCACAGTCGGGAGCCGCAGGTCCGAGCAGTCCGGGCGAGCGCGGTGGCACGAGCGGGGCCCAAATTTTACCGCCCGACCCGACTCCGAGGTACCAGCCCCCTAGAACTCGAAATCCTCCAATAAGATATGGGTTCGAGGAAGTTTTTTTTTAACTAGATAATTTCATTTTCGTTTCCGTAGTTTAAGTGATTTAAAGAGTTGTATGGAATACTTGCCATTGTAATTCTTTTTCTTTTTTATTGTACGGCTAATTAGACCTGAGTATACGGTCTGAAATCAAGGCTATGTCCAAAAATTGTTCTACTAAGTATATATATAGACTTGTTAATTTAATTTTAAGATTATGGTGTCATTACATCTAATTGTATCATTACATGTTATTTTTGGCTGTAAGTACCGAATTAACCGCTTTTCATTAGCTGTAATAAATTGTAGTATCCAATGCTATAGGAAAAAGGCATTGTTATTGTGTACTTATTAGTATAATGCTCATCAAACATTTTTTCGAGCACGGGACTTGAATCATTTTATTTGGGGATATTATTAGAAGACAAAAAAAGCAATTTCAGCGTTTTGTCATATGGATGATTTGTATATATTTTTATGATCAGCGGTAAATACCCTTTTATTTGATAGCTCACTAAATAAGATAGGTACATAGATTTATTTTTCTTAGCACATTTTGCAAATCCTTATTTAACCAAAATAAGATTTAAGCGCCTATTTTGCATATATATTTTAAATCGCCTTTCTAAGCTCTTCATTTTGAGACCCCACTCGATAGGTTTGCAAGATATTTTTTTCTAAACGTCACGCAATATTGCGTATTGCGTCCGCCATATTGGTTTTATAATGACGTCACATAGACTATGTCACCCGGGATGACGTAAGGATTCTAATGATGTATCATACATCTAAATCGGTTAAGGCATTCAGAAGTTATGGTGGAATAAAGAAACTCACATAAGTAAATAAATATATACATACAAACATGAACGCTGAACACAATACACTCTTTTTGTTTGGGCAGTCGTGTAACTTATTTCAGCGTTTTTGAAAATTCATCCCCTAAGGTGGTGAAAAAGGGGTTGAAAGTTTGTATGGATATCAAAAAAAAATTCAAGTGGTGGACTTGAATCTTTGTATTTAGGGATATTATTAGAAGAAAGGAAAAGTAATTTCAGCGTTTTGTAAAATTCATCCCCTAACAGGGTTAAAAAGGGGTTGAAAATTTTAATCCATTACAAATAATGCTTTGAAACTTCGTAGAAAGGCATAATAGCCAATTAGAAAAAAAAAAGTGATTGCAACGTTTTTGGAAATTAAACACCTAAGGGGGTTAAAAAGGGGATGAAAGTTCGTCTTCGGGTGCAAATTTTATTTTAAGTTAGGAACTTGAAACTTTGTAAAAAAGTATCAAATTCAACTACAAGAAAACTGATTTCAGCGTTTTAGAAAATTCATCCCCAAGGTGGTGAAAAAGGGGTTGAAAGTTTGTATGGATATCAAAAAATTTTTCGAGCGCGGGACTTGAATCTTTGTATTTGGGGATATTATTAGAAAACAATAAAAGTCAGTTCAGCGTTTTGTAAAATTCATCCCCTAACAGGGTTAAAAAGGGGATGAAAGTTTGTATGGGGTTAAAGTTTTCTTTTCAGCTACGAATTTGAAACTTCGTTAAAAGATATATTATCAAAATAAAAGAAAACTAATTTCAGCATTTTTGAAAATTCAACCCCTAAGGTAGTGAAAAAGGGGTTGAAAGTTTGTATGGATATCAAACATTTTTTCGAGCGCGGGACTTGAATCTTTGTATTTAAGTATATTATTAGAAGACAATAAAAGTAATTTCAGCGTTTTGTACAATTCATCTCCTAACAGGGTTAAAAAAGGGGATGAAAGTTTGTATGAGGTTAAAGTTTTCTTTTCAGCTACGAATTTGAAACTTCGTTAAAAGATATATTATCAAAATACAAGAAAAATAATTGCAGCATTTTTGAAAATTCAACCCGTAAGGTGGTGAAAAAGGGGTTGAAAGTTTGTATGGATATCATACATTTTTTCGAGTGTGGGACTTGAATCTTTGTATTTAGGGATATTATTAGAAGACAGGAAAATAAATTTAAGCGTTTTTTAAAATTCATCTCCTAACAGGGTTAAAAAGGGGCTGAAAGTTTAAATCCATTACAAATGCTTTGAAAATTCTTAGAAAGGCATAATAGCCGATTACAAAAAAAAAGTAATTGCAACGTTCTTGGAAATTCAACCCCTAAGGGGGTTAAAAAGGGGATGAAAGTTTGTATGTATATCAAACATTTTTTCGAGCGCGGGACTTTAATCTTTGTATTTAGGTATATTATTAAAAGACAATAAAAGTAATTTCAGCGTTTTGTACAATTCATCCCCTAACATGGTTAAAATGGGGTTCAAAGTTTGAATCCATTACAAATGCTTTGAAATTTCTTAGAAAGACATAATAGCCGATTACAAAAAAAAGTAATTGCAACGTTTTTGGAAATTCAATCCCTAAGGGGGCTAATTAGGGGATGAAAATTCGTCTTGGGGTGTAAATTTAATTTTAAGCTAGGAACTTTAACTTTTTGGAAAAAAAGGTAATAAATTAAAAAACTTGAAAACTAATTCAAGCATTTTTGAAAATCATCCCCCAAGGTGGTGAGAAAGGGGTTGAAAGCTTGTATAGAGATCAGATATTTTGTGAGTGCGGAATGCGGAACTTGAATCTTTGTATAAGGGCATAGGTAAGTACCTATTATGAGAATACAAGAAAAGTAATTTCAGCAACCAACATCAAAATCCACTTGACTTAAAACTTCATACAACTTGCTAAAAAAGAAAAGTACTTAATTTCAACATTGCTTGGATATGAAAATTATAGGTACCTACTAAAGATGTAAAATGTTGAAGATAAGATTCCACGCGGACGAAGTCGCGGGCAACAGCTAGTCTATATATATAAATGCAAGTGTCCTGACTGACTGACTGATTCATCAACGCAGAGCCGAAACTATAAAAGCCAGAAAGTTGAAGTTGCACACAAGATTGCATTTATAAAGTGTACAAGTAATAAGAAGCGATTTTGAGAAATTCAACCCCTATGGGGATTAAAAAGGGGATGAAAGTTTGTATGGGGTTAAAGTTTTCTTTTAAGCTAGGAATTTGAAACTTCTTAAAAAAATATATTATTAAAATACTAGAAAACTAATTTCAGCGTTTTTGAAAATTCACCCCCTAAAGTGGTGAAAAAGGGGTTGAAAGTTTGTATGGATATCAAATTTTTTTTCGAGTGGTGGAGTTGTATCTTTGTATTTAGGGATATTATTAGAAGACAATAAAAGTCATTTCAGCTTTTTGTAAAATTCATCCCTTAACAGGGTTAAATAGGGGATGAAAATTTGTATGGGGTTAAAGTTTTTTTTTGAGCTAGGAATTTGAAACTTCTTTAAAAGATATATTATTAAAATACAAGAAAAATAATTTCAGCGGTTTTGAAAATTCATCCCCTAAGGTGGTGAAAAAGGGGTTGAAAGTTTGTATGGATATCAAAATTTTTTTCGAACGCGGGACTTGAATCTTTGTGTGGAGATATTATTAAAAGACAGGAAAAGTAATTTCAGCGTTTTGTAAAATTCATCCCCTAACAGGGTTAAAAAGGGGTTGAATGTTTGGATCCATTACAAATGCTTTGAAACTTCTTAGAAAGGCGTAATAGATGATTACAAAAAAACTAATTGCAACGTTTTTGGAAATTCTACCCCTAAGGGGGTTAAAAGAGGGATGAAAGTTCGTCTTGGGGTGCAAATTTTATTTTAAGCTAGGAACTTGAAACTTTGCAAAAAGGTATTAAATTAAATTACAAGAAAACTCATTTCAGCGTTTTTGAAAATTCATCCCCTAACGTGGTGCAAAAGAAGTTGAAAGTTTGTATGAATATCAAACATTTTTTTTCAAGCTTTCAAATTAGGAACTTCAAACTTGGTAAAAGGGCATTAAAAGTTTGTATTTTAAATTTTGCATCGATGAAAATTATAGGTACACAAGATGTAAAATGTTCAAGAGTCCACGCGGACGAAGCCGCGGGCAACAGCTAGTCTATATATATAAACGTGAAAGACCTGACTGACTGACTGACTGACTGACTGACTGACTGACTGACTGACTGACTGACTGACTGACTTAAATCAACGCACAGCCCAAACCACTGGGACTAGAAAGTCCAAATTTGGCAACTAGATTCCTTATAAGATCTAGGGATCCACTAAGAAAGGATTTTTCAAAATTCATCCCCGAAAGGGGTTAAAAAGGGGATGAATATTTGTATGGGGTTAAAGTTTTCTTTTAAGCTAGGAATTTGAAACTTCGTAAAAAGATATATTAATAAAATACAAGAAAACTTATTTCAGCGTTTTTGAAAATTCATCCCCTAAGGTGGTGAAAAAGGGGTTGAAAATTTGTATGGATATCAAAAAAAAAATTCAAGTGGTGGATTTGAATCTTTGTATTTAGGGATATTATTAGAAGAAAGGAAAAGTAATTTCAGCGTTTTGTAAAATTCATCCCCTAACAGGGTTAAAAAGAGGTTTAAAATTTTAATCCATTACAAATGCTTTGAAACTTCGTAGAAAGGCATAATAGCCAATTAGAAAAAAAGTGATTGCAACGTTTTTGGAAATTCAACCCCTAAGGGGGTTAAAAAAGGGATGAAAGTTCGTCTTCGGGTGCAAATTTTATTTTAAGTTAGGAACTTGAAACTTTGTAAAAAAGTATCAAATTCAACTAAAAGAAAACTCATTTCAGCGTTTTAGAAAATTCATCCCCAAGGTGGTGAAAAAGGGGTTGAAAGTTTGTATAGATATCAAAAAATTTTTCGAGCGCGGGACTTGAATCTTTGTATTTGGGGATAATATTAGAAAACAATAAAAGTCATTTCAGCGTTTTGTAAAATTCATCCCCTAACAGGGTTAAAAAGGGGATGAAAGTTTGTATGGGGTTAAAGTTTTCTTTTCAGCTACAAATTTGAAAATTCGTTAAAAGATATATTATCAAAATACAAGAAAACTAATTTCAGCATTTTTGAAAATTCAACCCCTAAGGTAGTGAAAAAGGGGTTGAAAGTTTGTATGGATATCAAACATTTTTTCGAGCGCGGGACTTGAATCTTTTTATTTAAGTATATTATTAGAAGACAATAAAAGTAATTTCAGCGTTTTGTACAATTCATCCCCTAACAGGGTTAAAAAAGGGGATGAAAGTTTGTATGAGGTTAAAGTTTTCTTTTCAGCTACGAATTTGAAACTTCGTTAAAAGATATATTATCAAAATACAAGAAAACTAATTTCAGCATTTTTGAAAATTCAACCCGTAAGGTGGTGAAAAAGGGGTTGAAAGTTTGTATGGATATCATACATTTTTTAGAGTGTGGGACTTGAATCTTTGTATTTAGGGATATTATTAGAAGACAGGTAAAGAAATTTCAGCGTTTTTTAAAATTCATCTCCTAACAGGGTTAAAAAGGGGCTGAAAGTTTAAATCCATTACAAATGCTTTGAAAATTCTTAGAAAGGCATAATAGCCGATTACAAAGAAAAAGTAATTGCAACGTTCTTGGAAATTCAACCCCTAAGGGGGTTAAAAAGGGGATGAAAGTTTGTATGTATATCAAACATTTTTTCGAGCGCGGGACTTGAATCTTTGTATTTAGGTATATTATTAAAAGACAATAAAAGTAATTTCAGCGTTTTGTACAATTCATCCCCTAACATGGTTAAAATGGGGTTCAAAGTTTGAATCCATTACAAATGCTTTGAAATTTCTTAGAAAGACATAATAGCCGATTACAAAAAAAAGTAATTGCAACGTTTTTGGAAATTCAATCCCTAAGGGGGCTAATTAGGGGATGAAAATTCGTCTTGGGGTGTAAATTTAATTTTAAGCTAGGAACTTTAACTTTTTGGAAAAAAAGGTAATAAATTAAAAAACTTGAAAACTAATTCAAGCATTTTTGAAAATCATCCCCCAAGGTGGTGAGAAAGGGGTTGAAAGCTTGTATAGAGATCAGATATTTTGTGAGTGCGGAATGCGGAACTTGAATCTTTGTATAAGGGCATAGGTAAGTACCTATTATGAGAATACAAGAAAAGTAATTTCAGCAACCAACATCAAAATCCACTTGACTTAAAACTTCATACAACTTGCTAAAAAAGAAAAGTACTTAATTTCAACATTGCTTAGATATGAAAATTATAGGTACCTACTAAAGATGTAAAATGTTGAAGATAAGATTCCACGCGGACGAAGTCGCGGGCAACAGCTAGTCTATATATATAAACGTGAAAGACCTGACTGACTGACTGAGTGACTGACTGACTGACTTAAATCAACGCACAGCCCAAATCACTGGGACTAGAAAGTCCAAATTTGGCAACTAGATTCCTTATAAGGTCTAGGGATCCACTAGGAAAGAATTTTTCAAAATTCACCCCCTAAGGGGGTTAAAAAGGGGATGAAAGTTTGTATGCATATCAAACATTTTTTCGAGCGCGGGACTTGAATCTTTATATTTAGGTATATTATTAGAAGACAATAAAAGTAATTTCAGCGTTTTGTACAATTCATCCCCTAACATGGTTAAAATGGGGTTCAAAGTTTGAATCCATTACAAATGCTTTGAAACTTCTTAGAAAGACATAATAGCCGATTACAAAAAAAAGTAATTGCAACGTTTTTGGAAATTCAATCCCTAAGGGGGCTAATTAGGGGATGAAAATTCGTCTTGGGGTGTAAATTTAATTTTAAGCTAGGAACTTTAACTTTTTGGAAAAAAAGGTAATAAATTAAAAAACATGAAAATCAATTCAAGCATTTTTGAAAATCATCCCCCAAGGTGGTGAGAAAGGGTTTGAAAGTTTGTATGGAGATCAGATATTTTGTGAGTGCGGAATGCGGAACTTGAATCTTTGTATAAGGGCATAGGTAAGTACCTATTATGAGAATACAAGAATAGTACATTTCGATGCTAGTGCGGAAGGTATGTCATTACTTCACGAGTACCGAGATATGTTGCCACGAGCCGCAGGCGAGTGGCAAGACTCGGGACGAGTGAAGAATGACATTTCCGCACGTGTATCGAACGACGTTTTTTAATACAGTTGCGAAAAAATAAGAAAAACATTGTTAATCGTACACTAAACAAAAGTGGTAACAGTGACAGCTCGGTTAGACGTCGTCTTTAAGTATATTATATCTATGGGCGTTTGGCAGCTATTCCGTTCCATTCAGTCAACTTATTAAGAACGCAATTTTCAATATTGAATATTAAAAAATAAACGTGTTATAATGATGAAGAGGTAAGTAATTAAATATGAAATATGTAATATTTTTCGTATTCTTACATTAACGGTAGGTTTTTATGCTGATTACGACGTTTAAAGGAAACTAATATTAACACTCATCAATAAGTAGTCGTGAATTGGAACAAGTATAAATTTAAAAAAATTGGAAAAGTAAAAAGCACTAGTTCGAGATATCCAACTTTCCGCACGCTAAAAAGCTACGTAAAGTAGCACTTTTTGAGCAACTGTATTAAAAAAGTAATTTCAGCAACCAACATCAAAATCCACTTGACTTAAAACTTCATACAACTTGCTAAAACAGAAAAGTACTTAATTTCAACATTGCTTGGATATGAAAATTATAGGTACCTACTAAAGATGTAAAATGTTGAAGATAAGATTCCACGCGGACGAAGTCGCGGGCAACAGCTAGTCTATATATATAAATGCAAGTGTCCTGACTGACTGACTGATTCATCAACGCAGAGCCGAAACTATAAAAGCCAGAAAGTTGAAATTTGCACACAAGATTGCATTTATAAAGTGTACAAGTAATAAGAAGCGATTTTGAGAAATTCAACCCCTATGGGGATTAAAAAGGGGATGAAAGTTTGTATGGGGTTAAAGTTTTCTTTTAAGCTAGGAATTTGAAACTTCTTAAAAAAATATATTATTAAAATACAAGAAAACTAATTACATGATCTTTCAAAGGCCCCTGTATTTTTTAATAAAATATAGTATCTTTCCTTGCGGATCTTCGATTGAATCTTTCGCAAGTTTAAGTTTTTTACATTATTATATACATTGTATTTTTCGCATTATTATATTATATTATGAATAGTGACTCGGAACGTATTATTGGCTCTCATACAAACAGGTGACTTTTCATTCCGCTCAGACTATATTTCAATATCAGTTAACTAAAGAGGTTGAAATTATCAATTCTGACGAAATACTTTTAATCTATGCTCTAGGTGACATGACACGTCATTATTAAATAAACATGTAAAATACACAGTATAAAACAGGTATTATACGTGTATGATTGTATTTGTCAGACAAACGTCAGTTTTTTTTTTCGAAAGTTACATGTATTTTATAGGAAAGATACAAAGTATATGTCGTCGCCCCCATGCTAAACTAACATAACTGTAAAAAACACATTTTTGAGGAGAGCGATTTGAAGCTCCTAAAAATTCCATTTTGTTTTTTTTGAAGTAGTCGTTGAAGTTGTATTGATATAGTATACACACAGTGTTTTCAAAATGCATGTATTACATGATCAATTTGTCAGATATGCATTATTTTATTGGAATTGGGAATTACAGCACATTCGCAATTTTGCATCTCCATAGATAGCAAAAAAAAGATAAGATTTTTCACCATAGTGAACTCACGAAAGTACCACTTTCGCAAATTATAAATCCATTTAAAACATTTGGACCGAGGTAAAGTTACGAAAATGACACTTTCGTGTGTTTACTCTGGTGTATGTGAATGCTTCCTATTCATTTGTATAGAAATTGAGTTGCGAATCTGTATTTATTTTTGATTTCAACAAGAATATTTTGCATAATCAAACACTTATAAGCAAAAAAGAGTAGAAATTAAAAAGTGGCAATACTGTAGTGTCGTTTTTTTTCACTTTTCAAATCAATCTAAGAAAAACCTGACCTTACTACAGTGTCACTTTTTAATTTCTACTCTTTTTTGTCAGTCTTTATAACCATTACCTACTTACTTGACAAGGCCTTATAATAATTATGTCCATCCCAGTCCATCACCATCTGTGCAGCCGACCATCGTGTTTCTTATGGAGACGCAGATATCCTGCCCGGCAGACATTGCATACTTAATTATTAAATATATCCCGGCTATACACTTGAACACAAGTTCATGAGACACGCCGGGATATGTAGTGTATGTCCGGCAGGATGTCTGCTGTCACCACCTTGATGCCTATGTAGACAGTTATTGACCTGTCAGTTCTGTGGGTGTGCGTGTGCGTAGACTACAGTGGACTCACGTCTACGCGTGCCTGTACAGGTCTTACGGTGATTTTGGGGGATTTCAACGTCTACTACATTGATTGGCTTGGGTCCTGGTCCGCCGACCACGCAGGAAGGTCTGCTTACGAATTGTCTCTGGCCTATAAACTCTCGCCACTGGTAATTTCCCCCACGAGAAAACCAATACCATACAAGCTCTCTACTAGACCTTCTGCAGACCACACGTCCGGACGGATATTCCGTCTCAGTGAACGCGCTTCTCGGTTCATCCGATTACTGCCTCTGGTTATTTTTTATAAAATTATGTTCATCCAATCACTGTCTAGTCCGGACACTTGCACCATGCGATCCACCACGGCCAACTAGCTCACGACGGGTACGGCAGTATAAATCAGCAGTTTGGAACGGACTGCGTGAATTCTACGCGTCGTACCCGTGTAGGCAGCTCTGATTCACATCAGAATATCCTGCGCAGCCAATATCCCCGAGACGATACTGGTGGTTTTTTGGGGCATCAACAGCAATACAAAAATGGATTGTTTCATTCCCAATTCGGTAATAGGTGCGGGAGCAAAGAGACGTCCTTGGTTTAACCAGCCCTGTAAAGAAGCTACAGTTTGCAAGCAAGCCGCTTACAGGGCTTGGAGAAAGGCCGTAGCTAATAAGGATTCGAACGTCTCCGATGTGAAACGCAAATTAAATGCTGCCTCGAGGTCCAGTAAAAAAGCCATTATCAGAGCCAAATACGATTTCTTTGGCAGGATTACTGAAAATCTAGCGGGCTACCCAGTGGGGAGTCGCGCGTTCTAAGCACTTGCCAAAGCTGCCGAAGGAATTTTTGTCAGTCTTCTTTACCACCACTGCGAAAAGCTGACGGTGCTCTGGCTCACAGTGTAAAAGAGAAAACCGATCTTTGCTTCGAATTCTGCCTCGAATGACAACGGTAGCTCCGTGCCGCCCACCATCCCGCGGTACTCATAGAGTCTGACCAGCGAGTCGTGTCACAAAAAAAACGTGGGAATTTCAATAAGAACTGCACCTGGCAATAAAATTACTATGAAAATAAATGACAGTTTGAAACTGACAGCTTATGTGATAGGAAAAAAAGTTGCCATATAAAGAATTAAAAAAAAAGAGCTTGTGTCACGACTCCCTGATCAGACCCTATGCTAGAAATCTCTATCACGCAGAGAGATATTCGGCGGGAGCTGCTATCTTTCAACGTTTATAAGTCGAGCGGGCCAGACAGCATACCAGAAGTTGTGTTTAACACTTCCAGTGCCAAAGCGCCCCCTTCCCAATACAAAATGAACAGTCCCAAACTCACAAGCGGTATTGAGCCTCGGTATTAGGCAAGTCTAAGGAGAGACTTTACCTCCTTGTATGTGTTCTACCGCTTGTACGATGATCTATGCTCTGAATAATAGTTATTGACATGATGCCAACGGCCAGCTTCTATCACCGCACCGCTCGCCGTCGGCAGGGTGTTCATCCTCACACCCTAGACTAGTAGCTAAATGGTCGCGAACTGTGCAGTTCAAGAGATATTTCCTCCCGCGGGTTCCGGCTGTGGAACGAGTCCGAGATCGAGCTTTTCCCGATTCTTAAAAAACCGGGCAAGTGCGAGTCGAACTCGCGCACGAAGGGTTCCGTGCCATAATAAAAAAAAACGAAAAAAAAAATGCAAAAAAAAAACCGGTCACCCATCCAAGTACTGACCACGCCCGACGTTGCTTAACTTTGGTCAATAATCACGTTTGTTGTATGGGAGCCCTATTTAAATCTTTATTTTATTCTGTTTTTAGTATTTGTTGTTGTTGCTGTAGCCGCTATCGGCTACAGAAATACATCATCTGCAAAAATTTCAACTGTCTAGCTATCACGGTTCGTGAAATACAGCCTGGTGACAGACGTACGGACGGACGGACGGACGGACGGACGGACAGCGAAGTCTTAATAATAGGGTCCCGTTTTACCCTTTGGGTACGGAACCCTAAAAAAAGAAGTGTACAGGCTGTTAAAGGGTCTAACTCTGAAGCTAGCTACGGACGTGGTATAAAATATAACAAAAATGCGTTTCAAGTAATCTTGTAAACAGTACAAAAATAATTTTATTATAAACTTACGAAAACGCCTGATTCGCTTATTTACTTGTAAGTTACTCTAAAGGTACAAACGAATTATTTACCTTACAAACTCACGGAAATGCAAAATTCGTAAATTTTAACAGGCTAATTTATGTGATGTGGTAAATAATGGCCACCGTGGTCACCATAATAAAGTAACGAATATGCCCGATTCGCAAATTTGCTATGGCTACTTTGTGGTTATATCTATTTGCCACCATAGTAGATTAACGAATGAGCAGTTTCGCAACTACGCTAAAGGTTATGAATGTAGATAAATATTAAATGCCACCATAGTAAACTGACATATGTGCCAGATTCGCAAATTTGCTGTAGTCTACTTATGTGGTTGAGTAATAGTTGCCACCATAGTAAAATAACGAATGTGTAGATTCGCAATTATGCTATAGTTTATTAATATGAATGAGGAATAAATGCCACCATAGTAAACTACCGTATTTGCCAGATTCGCAAGTTTTCTATAGGCTAATCGTACCGGTCAATAATAATTGCCACCATAGAAAGTTAACGAAAATGGCAGATTCGTTAGTTATTTACTGGTGTCGGCCAAGGAAAAATACCTTATCTACACTTCGCGAGTCTACCATGGGGTAAAAGAACTATTAAGTCAGATTGGTACAATGGTAACTCTGAAAGCTTAAAAGATAGAAGGCTGAAAATTGGTCACATTGTGCATTGTCATATTTGGTACAGAATTACATCAATAACTCAATTTTGACAAATTTACACTTATGTTAGTTTAGCATGGGGGCGACGATGTATAGTAATCTTAGTTAGGTACTTTCTGATGTACCTATGGGTAAAACATATTTTAGAAAAGGTCACTTCTGTGGACAATACTATAAAAGGTAACGACTGTGGTTCATATATATCTCGAGTACTGAATAAAATATTCCTCCTGTAAAGGTGCTGCGTAAAAAAATACTTTTAGATTCCCTTAAATTTGCGATGGCTACACGAAAGACACGAACTAGTTTGCTATAAAACGTGTATTACCCGTATAAAATATCTATTCTCGTAATTTTGGTGTGTTATTTACAAACAAATTGTACCTAATCGTTAAATTCATTACTCCAAAATGAATTGATCATTTAATTAAATAGGTGTGACGCTGTAATTAATTTTCCTTAATAATAAAATAAGCTTTCGCATTTAGACACTTGTACTATTGTTCTGTGTTAAAGCACTAACATCCTGGACGCTTCGGGCCTTCGGCCCTACGCGGAGCTCGGCCTTAGGACTTCGCGTTTAGACACATACTATTGTATTGTGTTAATGGACTAACATCCTTGACGCATCGGGCCTTCGGCCCTTCGCCAAGCTCGGCCTTCGGACTTCGCATTTAGACACTTGTACTATTGTTCTGTGCTAAAGCACTGATGTCCTGGACGCTTCGGGCCTTCGGCCTTACGCGGAGCTCGGCCTTCAGCCTTCGCATTTAGACACTTGTACTATTGTTCTGTGCTAAAGGACTGATTTCCTGGATGCTTTGGGCCTTCGCCCCTTCGCGGAGCTCGGCCTTCGGCCTTCGCATTTAGACACTTGTACTATTGTTCTGTGCTAAAGCACTAACATCATGGACGCTTCGGGTCTTCGGCCCTACGCGGAGCTCGGCCTTCGGCCGTTGCATTTAGACACTTGTACTGGTGCCCTGTGCTGAAGCACTTCGGCCCTACGTGGAGCTCGTCCTTCGGCCTTCGCATTTAGATACTTGTACTATTGTTCCGTGTTAAAGCACTGACATCTTGGACGCTTCGGGCCTTCGGCCCTACGCGGAGCTCGGCCTACGGCCTTCGCATTAGCGGTCCACACCACGTTTCACGTCAGCCATAGCGGCTGTGTCCCTGATACAGCCTCTCTCAATTTTTTCCTTTTGAGGTACTGAACCCTAAAAATGTCCAAAAAAAATGCTCGACAAAAAAAACTAATTCATCATAAAATTTGACGAGAATTGGGTTGAAAATTGCGATCTGCAGAGCAGAACATTCGGACATACGAAATCATATTGTGCAAACTGAACGAAGAACTTCGCTAACGCTTCGGTCCAAAACAAACAGAAATTGGTTGCTATTTTTCCTTTGTTCCACTCATACAACCAAGTTTGATAACTGGTTACTAACTAGACGCACTATTTCTTCCGCGGAGATAAACAGTTATGTGAGTGGAAGTCTAATTCCATTTTTTTAACCGAATTTTGCTACTAGTTGTCTAGGGGGAAAGTATCTTCAGCGAAGAAAACTAGTTGTCTGAGTGGAATTGTTCTTCCACGTTCGTAACCGAGTGTGATAAGGTAGTTGTCCAGGGGGAACGTACTTTCCGCGTAAAAAACTGGTTAACAACATGGACTAAGATGTTCTTGAACGTAACCGAGACCAAACCAAAACCTATACTTGGCTAGTTGGTGCCATTTGATAGATCTTATTTTATTTTAATGAAATGTTAGTATAATAAAATACGTGGAATTATAATAAGCTGCTAAAACATAAAAATGTGACAGTATTTACAGAAATTTTATCACCTTGTTTGAGGCCACCGTGTGCGAAAATTAAGGCACAAAACTGACGCAAAATACCTGAAGTAGTAAGATAAAGCAAAAACGGTTCTTTATATACTACATTTACACTAGTAATACATGCTAATCAATAATTCAAATCGATTGTAAGTTTCCAAATCGATTATTGACAAAATAAAAATGCCACCTACAACGAGTGTCTGTGCGGGGTGCGGTAGCGCCTTTCCAAAGAGAAATGAATATCTGGCATGCTCCATATGTAAACTGAAATATGATTTAGCGTGCGCAAACATAGACCCTAAGACTTTTGCTGCCATGAGCACCCAACACAAGGCTTTATGGAAGTGCCAAGAATGCTGCTGCAGGCAACCAAAAACAGACAACACTAACACACCAGTCCGCCTCGCAGCGGCCAGCGCCGCAGCCGCAGCTCCAGCGGGAGGGAGTTCTGAACCTCTGAAGAAAAAACAACCATCAACAGCACCTGCGCTCGTTCCGGAACCCAGCAGCAACCAAGGAGTAGAAGAAGACACGCGACCCGATCCGCTTTCATCCCTAACCGCTGAGATCCAGCTGATGCGTTTGGACATGAGCAAGATGAACCTTAATCTGCAAAACATCAACTCAAAGCTAGATAAGTGTAACGATAGTTTGGCGGACCTAGAAAATCGTTTAGTTCAGTCCGATATCCGCATTCGAGCTCTCGAAGAACGTGATGCTGAAAACGACCTCCTTAAGCAAAGAATCTCTCAGCTCGAAAACCAGCTAAATGCACAAGCACAAGACAGATTATGCAATGAGATAGAGATAATTGGCGTGAACGAGTTCCCAAACGAAAATAAAATACACATTGTCCTTACTACTGCAATAAAAATGGGCCTTAATCTGACTGAAGAAGACCTGGACTTCGTAACTCGCATTGGTCCTCGGGGAACTAAGTTACCAGAGTCGGAGGGCAGGCTTCCACGCCCGTTAGTGGTAAAATTTGTTCGCCGCGCCAAGAGAAACGAATTTTTGAAGACCGCCAAAAGCAGGCGGAACTTAGTCACGAATGCTATAGAAATTAATGGCCCCAGAAGAAAGCTGTATTTCAATGAACGGCTCACCAAAGAAAATCGGGAGTTATTTCGTGACTCTAGGCTGCAGTCTAATAAGGCCGGATGCAAGTTCTGCTGGACCAGAAATGATAGTATATTCATTCGCAAGAAGGAGGGCTGCCCTGAAGTTCCGATTCGGAGCGCCGAAGATCTTGAACGATGCCTCGGAGCGACATCTGCTGCGATACCCGCCCCCACCGAGCAAATCTTGGACGCCGGCGCCTCGACCTACGTTTCCGAAGAAAATTTTCGCAGTTCGTAATTGTTCAATTTTTCTGTTTAATGTAACACTTCTCTATCCTCTTTGCGTGATAGTTAATATTTCACAGTTTTTAACACAAACACCTTACACATACTCTAACACGCACACAATTAATAATGCTATCAGCCTCATCACACACTCATATAAGGTTATGACTACGATCAACAATACATTCCTATGTCCTCTACCAAATCCAACCCCGATAGCTCGCTGCTCAGACAGTAAATGGCAGGAACAAATTCTTAAGCGATTGTATCCTGAGTTTCAACTATACGATACCGGGTGACATTGACATTTTGATTTCAGATATTGATCAGGATGATACGCCCTACCATGTCATTGACTGCCCAGAGTCATGCGAGCTTTATATTGATAAAAAAATTTAACCTGAAAGTACTAACTTACAATATAAGGATTCTTCAAAAGAACTTTGACCAATTTTTAGGGTTCCGTACCTCAAAAGGAAAAAACGGAACCCTTATAGCACAGAATAAGTAATAGTATTATCATACAGAACGGACACGCGCCGCCCCGCCCCGACTCGGATTACCTCGCCCCGCGACTGAGTCCTGACGGACTCCTGACATACTCTCAGTTCGGCTAGCAACGCCGCGGCGCGATGACGCAACGTTCAAAATGCCGATGTATTTTGCGATGTATGGTTGTTTTTCAAATTCACGAAATAAAGAACATTTATTTTTTATTATACATATATTAAAAAGTAGCGTTTTGTAATTATTTATATTTAGTCCACGATAATTGTGTATCGACAATTCGACATGACATTTTTGGTAATTTATTGCCGCACCATACTTTACGTAATATTTTACGGCCTTTACGGGTTACGGGTGAGTTCGCATATACGTTCAAATAATATTAGCTGTGACCTGTGAATAGAACAGTTTATTATAGCAAGGATCTAGGAGAAAATACCATCTTGTAAATTATGTTTCTTTCTTTAATTTTAGGAATAAAAATGTTTGATATTTACGTTACGAGTACAACGATAACGCTCCGTGAACTCAAAAACATGTAAATAGTAGCCCTAAGCGACTTACTCACACAATGACGCGTGTACAGACGTGCCGTTCACACATATACACGCAAACGAGTTTTGATGTATGGCGTGTCCGCCCTGTGCTTATAGGATCACTCGTGCGTCTGTCTGTCCGTCCGTCTGTCACAGCCAATTTGCTCCGAAACTAAGTTTAAGGACCAATTAAGTTGAAATTTGGTACACATATGTAAGTCTGTGACCCAAAGACGAATATGTAACGTCAACAAATGAATTTTAAACATAAAGGCTACTTTTGGGGGGTAAAAGATAAAATTTAAAAACAAAGTTTTGCAAACTATGTCGTGTTACATATCAAACGAAAGAGCTCATTGTGAGAATCTCAAATATTTTTTTTTTATAAATTTACAATAAAAAATTTAGAAGTTATTCAAGAAATAAGACAAAAAATTACCATTCCCCCCCCCCTCTATCTCCGAAACTACAGGGTTTAAAATTCTGAAAAAATTACTCATAATAGTCCTTTATCTAACAATGACAGGAAAACCTGTTAGAAATCTACAGTCAAGCGTGAGTCGGATGTAAGAACAAAAATGCTGTTTAGGTTTTTTAGGGACACAGCCGCAATGGTTTAAGTGAACGTGATGTAGACAGCTATTTGCGAAGGCCCTAGGCCGATATCCGCATAAGGCCGAAGGCCCGAAGCGTCCCGAAGAGGCGTGCCATTCCGACTCACACTTGAAGCTAACTTCAAGCATGAGTCGGAATGACGACAAAAAATGCGACTATAGTTAGATCGTAAAAAGTCTGCAGCGATTTTGATAGCCCACGCAGTGCAAGTGTCATATTAAACGTCAAACTTCTATGAAATTATGACGCATTAATAACACTTACACTGCGTGGGCTATCATATCCGCTGCAGACTTTTATTGGTGTGACTATAGGCTGTATCTGGCACACAGCCGCATTGGTACAAGTGTAGGTACTGATTGATTAGGTTACTATTGTTACGTGTTTTAAAAAGCACTAAACAGGGTGGCCAAAAATTAACTAAGTGTATTCCCGTTGCCAACGTGCAACCCCGAAATTGCGAGGAAAAATTTGGCTGTTTCATACATTTTGGCTGGTCCGTTTTCTACGGGAGGATACATTTTTTTCGCGATTTCGGGGTTGGGGTCCCATAGTAAAACTTGTAAAGCTCAGTATAATCCGAAAACCTCCCCGGCTACGGGAATGCACTTATTTTTTGGCCACCCTGTAGGTATTATCTCTCTTCGGCCTTTTAAAACACTTGCGGAAGTTGTCAGGAAGCGTGACTCGTCGGACGCTCCGAGCTATCAGCCCTAGGCGGAGCTCGGTCTTCAGTCTTCGCATTTGGACACCTTGTATTACTGTTCGGCATTTAATCTTCCTATCTAAGCTACTTTGCATAGTTGCAGAGATAATATAAGCCACCACGCCAGAAAACTTCATGTTACATCTGGTTTTTGATTGACCCATTCGGGTTTTTCAAGACGTTTCACTCACGTCACGTTTGATGTACAAAAAAAAATTTTTGAAAATTGTGTGATGTACGGAACCCTTGAAACGCGAGTCCGAACTCGCACTTGACCAGTTTTTAATATCTTTAACAAGACGGATGTAATTGTCCTGACGGAATGTTGGCTCAATGATGGATCGAAAATACCACAGCTAGATGGATTTCAGTCGTTCCGAACACACAAATCTAGCCGGTGGTGTTGTCATGTACGTAAATAAATCATGGATGCCACAAGTCTCTGAGCCTACTTTTCGAGATGCCGATTGCCTACATGTTGCAGTCAAAAATCGATTTGATATTCTGGGCATATATCGGTCACCATCGTTCAATGACACCATACATTTTTGCAACTCGCTTATGTCTGCAGTACAATCAATAAAACGATCCCCCTGCGTGACAGTTGCAGGAGATATAAATATCAACACACTGTCAGATAATATCTCACAACTTGGCACATGCGCGAACTACCTATGTATGTTAGCAGAACTAGACTTTAAGCAAACAGTGACCAAGCCTACCCGTGGCGATTCTTGTCTGGACCACGTTCATGTCACTGCAAGATTGCCGGCGGCAACGGTCGTTTGTAAGTCAGACATCACATACCACGATCTGATTGTGATAGGTATAAGCACAAAAGCGTCAAAACAAAACCAAAACAAACGATTTGTGAAGAAAATTGATACTGAAGGCGTTGAGAATGAACTCCGAAACATCGACTGGTCCAGAGTTACTTCCGCACTCACAATGCAAGAAGCTGTTAATGCCTTCAATCGACTGCTGCTTGACGTTATTTCTAAGCACTCATCATATGTAGCCATTAGCCGGTCCAAGTTTACGATTAAGCCCTGGATGACCCCCGGGCTTATACGGTGCTCAAGGCATAGAGATCATTTCCATCAAAAATGCCGCAAAAATCCAAATGATCAAATCCTGAAACAAATTTACATCCGCTACAAAAAATTTCACAACGGGCTTCTACGGAAACTAAAATATAACTACGAATCAGCCGAGCTAGAAGAAAATAAGAATAACCCAAAAAAACTCTGGAATTCAATCAAGAATATCACTTACACGAAGAAAAATGTACAAAAGCCAACCGATCTGACGCAAATTAAGAGTACAGTTGGCGAATCTCTCGATTACTGTAACCAGTTCTTCGCAAGAGTTGGTGAAAGGCTGGCCAACGATGTACTTAAAACCACTAACAAAACTCAAGAGGACCTTGCGCGTGAAAGGTCATCAAATGTTTCTCCGCCTCAATCTCTGTTCTTTATTGCAGCCAGCGAATCAGAGGTTGAGTCGATAATAAATAGCCTGAAACCTGATAGCTCTCCTGGTCTAGACGGGATCACAAATCGTCTGCTAAAGGCTATCAAAAGCTACATTATCACTCCCCTTACACACATTTTCAACCTTAGTTTGTCCGAGGGTATCTTTCCTGATGTTTGGAAAGAGGCGGCGGTCATACCAATATACAAAACAGGGGACAAATGTAACCCTAGCAATTACAGACCAATTTCTTTGCTCGGGGCTCTCTCAAAAATCCTAGAAAAATTGGTCAGTAAACGCTTGGTCAGTTTCCTAGAAAAATATAACATAATCTCAAATCGGCAGTTTGGCTTTCGCGAAAAAAGGTCGACTGATGACGCAGTGGTACTCATGACAAACTTAATATCAGGATACCTCGACAATAACGAAAGCTGCATCGGTGTCTTCCTGGACCTAACCAAGGCGTTCGACACTGTCTCAATCCCAATTCTATTAAAAAAACTAGAACTCTAACTACTGTGAACTAGGTGTGAGAGGGATCGCCTTGAAATGGTTTAGCAGCTATCTGTCAGGCCGAACACAGCGAGTCAAGATAGTCCAAGACATAAGTAACCATATGGAAATCGGTTTCGGAGTCCCGCAGGGTAGTGTATTGGCTCCTATATTATTTAATGTTTACATTAATGACATAGCTTCAGGCAATTTACCCAATGCTGATATAATTTGCTATGCCGACGACACGGCAATTATCTTCCACGATCGCAGCTGGACAAATGTTGCTGAACATCGACTGGTCCAGAGTTACTTCCGCACTCACAATGCAAGAAGCTGTTAATGCCTTCAATCGACTGCTGCTTGACGTTATTTCTAAGCACTCATCATATGTAGCCATTAGCCGGTCCAAGTTTACGATTAAGCCCTGGATGACCCCCGGGCTTAGAGAGGGCTGGGTTTTGTAGCTGACTGGCTAAAACGCAGCTTGCTTACACTCAACACTACAAAAACAAAACTCATATGTTTTCATAAAACAAAAGCCTCAGCTCCTACTATTTCACCCAGTATCAAAATGCACACTTGTAACCGAACCCAATCACCAACATCTTCCTGTTCTTGCCAGCCGATCGACAGGGCTACTTCCGTAAAATATCTTGGGGTAGTAATTGACGAGAAGCTGGATTTCAAGGAGCACATAAAAACCAGAGCAAATCGGGTACGCAAACTAATTTACGTTTTCAAAATTTTACGTAACTCCGCAAACAAATCATTGCTCAGAACAGTCTACATTAGCATCTGCCAATCTGTACTAGCATACTGCATAACTGCTTGGGGCGGAGCATGCAAAACCTGCTTGATTACTCTGGAGAGGGGGCAACGTGCTGTCATCAAGGTCTCCCTTCGAAAACCAATTAGATACCCTACCAAACTAGTGTACAGCGATATGGATGTCCTCAGTGTTCGTGGTATTTTTATCCTCCGTGTGGTGTCAAGGATTCACGGAGAAGTCTTGAAGTCCCCCAACTACGACTGCATGCTACAAAAACGCACGTTTAAAGTCCCAGTTCCCCCGACTTATCGGCTTTCGCTCAACGTCTGCCTAACTTCATCCATCCGTTTGTCTACAACAAAGTCAACACTAAAATCCTCATCAAAAAACGTATTTAACTGATTTGCAAGACCGAAGTGATCCCATAAGTGTTCCGTGAACAAAGTACGGAAACTAAAAATTGTCTGTTAGGGAAGTTCTGAAAGAAATATCTTCATGGCTCAGATCCTTTTCCTACGAGGACATAGAAGAACTTGTAAAAGTGGATAAATAACCACTTTTTCTTTTCACATACACACACACACACATACATTTATATATATATATATATACACACACACAAACACACATTCACTAGCAACAATTAACTTGATTGAGTCGCACGCGATGGATAAGTTTAAATTTTATCTAGGTTAATTTAGTTTTATTGTAATTTAAGAATCTTTCGTTTTTTTAAGTCATTTATTGTAAAAATGTAAAAGTAATATATGTTAGTATTTCCTCTTCCTTGGATTTAAGTTTCAATTGTATAAACTCACTTGAGTCTGGGTTACCTACGAGACAGGCGAAGCCTAGTGTAGGAACCAAGAGCAACCTGATATAATGTATTTCTTAGCTGAGGTACCTACACTTTGTCAAACTGTACATAATTAGGATAATCTTAGCACCCCTGAAAATGTTTTTGTATATTACCTACAATAAATGTTTGTGTATTTTGTGTATTTAATCTCCTCAAATAATGCATTAGAATCTATTGCTGCGCGGCGGCGCGAGTTACTTTGATAGAACACATAGAAAATCCGTATAGAACGTATAACGGCTGCTTGACAATCCCAAGTTCCTATTGCTAATTAGGTACATGCTATCTATCTTAGTTGGGTACTTTTTGATGGACCTATGGGTAAAAGTAAAACATATTTTAGAACAGGTCACTTCTGTGGACAATACTATAAAAGGTAAAGACTGTGGTACATTATATATCCCGTTTTTCTCATTTGAGTCTCAAGTACTGAATAAAATATTCCGGCTGTAAAGGTGCTGCGTAAAAAATTGGTTTTAGATTCCCTTAAATTTGCGATGGCTACAGGAAAGACATGAACGGGTTTGCTATAAAACGTGTATTATCCGTTTAAAATATCTATTCTCGTAATTTTGGTGTGTTATTTACAAAAAAAAATTGTACCTAATCGTTTCATTCATTACTCCAAAACGAATTGATCATTTAATTAAATAGGCGCGACGCTGTAATTAATTATTATAAAATTACCCATCAAATGATGTATTCAAGTTCATTTAGATACAGTCCGCGGTATACGAACTTCTAGATATTCACAAGTACTAGACACGTACTAGATCCATTCTAGATACGTTGTAGTTTAGATATTAACTAGTTCTCTTTTGCAGCGCAATTCGGGCAACCAATGTCACTTTTACGTTAGATAGAGTAAGATATCTATTAGATGTGAATTGAATCTCAAAAGGCTGAGCTCTACGTAGGGCCGAAGGCACGAAGCGCTCAGGATGTCAGTGCTTTAACACAGAACAATATTACAAGTGTCTAAATGCGAAGGCCGAAGGCCGACCTCCGCGTAGGGCCAAAGGCCCGAAGCATCCAGTCTGTCAGTTCTGTGTTTAACCACTGACATCCTGGACGCTTTGGGCCTTCGGCCCTACGTGGAGCTCGGCCTTCGGCCTTCGCATTGACACTTGTACTATTGTTCTGTGATAAAGCACTGACATCCTGGACATTTCGAGCCATCGGCCCTATGCGGTAATTGGCCTTCGGCCTTAGACATTTATACTATTGTTCTGTAATAAAGCACTAACATCCTAGACGCATCGGGCCTCCGGCCCTACGCGGACCTCGGCCTTCGGCCTTCGCATTTAGACGCTTGTACACACAGCACCAGAGAAATGTATCCACCCCAAGTTTAGGTCTACAACCGTACACAAATTTCGACACTATCAGGTAGATGCATCTTTGGTCAAATTGTAAGACCCCTTGCTTCACATTCAAGAGGTTATGGGTTCGTGCCCCGCCGTGAAGATATCGTTTTGTATGTTTGTTTTTCATTTTATTCCGTTTCATCTTTTTTTTGTTAAAATAAACGTATTAATAAGCTTAATTATAAGTCGTATTTATAGTTAATGCAAAATAAAAGAACAGACAGTTGAAATATATTTCTTTATTTACTTAAGTATACCTCTAGTAGGTATGCATTGGAAGAAATAATTCATATTATTATTATTTATAATATGTATAAGCGTGATCAGTCATATACCTACTTTATTTTAATGTTAATTACATTTAAATTACATTTTTTAAATGCTAATAAGCACCGGCATGGATCCTGTAACGCTAATAATAGGGATATACCTAATAGGATTGTTTATATAATTACATTATTTCTTTCTTCAAATAACATAAATACATATTTAAGTAGGGATTTTACCTAAATAAAACATATGAAACAGAAGACAGTAATTTATACAGTATTCCCTCATTTCTTGTAATACAACTGTCAAATAATATACAACTATCAGGTATTTGTTGGTATTTTTTTCCCCAAAACGAATTGAAATGTTATTATATGTAAACACAATAACTTGGTTAATTGTTCATAATTCACAAAGACTCGCATAGATTTGAGTTTGCGTAACAAAATTATCACATCACTTTTTTTCTTTCGTGCAACGAACTTTATAAGTTCTGTAATTTAAAACCTTAAACTTGTTTTCTCCATTTACAAAATATAGAAACGGCATACAAATACCAAATTTCTTAGGAATAATCCTTTTTTTTAAATTCCGTATCTTAAACTGTATTTTATATGAGAGAATCAGCATGTCAACTACAAGTTAGGTAGCTAACAATTTACATCTTTCGTATTTATTACAGTTTTAGACTCATTAAAAAACCTACACAACACTGAATAAACTATAAAATGATACTCGTAATTTGCATGAAATTTAGTTTGCGTTATTGTTTGTAATGAAATAGATAGATTCACATTGATTATGAATTTCTGAGCATTTAATATTATTACTAAGCATCAAGAAAACTTTTTTTTTTGTGATTATTTATCATGGTGCCCATTTAAACAAGAATCTAAAACGTATATTTATAATGTATTATTCCGAGGAATAAATGTAAAAAAAACAACTAAGTATACCTTATTAAGTAAGTAGTAAGTTAGTACCTGGTTTGTTAGTGCACGACACCTTGCACTTTGTGACTATGCGCTGAAACTTGGCACAGTTGATTCTTAGCTGGTCTTGAGCAGAAACAGACCGGTAGACATCGAGAACCACGTCTGATTTAGTGGGGGGAGGGGGAGAAGTTCGACGCCGCCGCGCTTCACTTGGAGCAACATTTCTCTAAAACTATACCTATTAGGGCATGTGATATATCATTTTCGGATAAATTAAGGATGAGGAATCTAGTTTTGGAACAAAAACAATGCACTTTCTGATAAAAAAAGCATAAAGTAGAAAAGACTAAAAAACGTATGTTTGAATTTTTCATAATTACCAAATTTTTAAAGTGTAGCAGGAATCTGAAATTAAAAATATAGTTGTAAAGCTACACTTATTACGTTTAAGAGAATATATAGTTTATTACACAAAACTATTGATAAATGGGAGATAAAAAGTAATATTAAGCGTGTGAGTGATCTCAATATAAAATATTATTAAGGTGGGAAAGTTAATTAAAATTTGTTCTACAATCGTTTATTTTTTTTAGTTTTTCATAAATAACTCGTAAACGGTAGCCCACAGCAAAAAATATATTTTACGTAAATAATCTGTTACAGATTTCTTATAAAATAAGTGCTACTTTTTTTCGCTAGGATGAGTATTTTAAAAAAAAATTGAAGAGAGAAAATAAATTGTAAGGTCCCCTTTTTTATTCATTCGTAAATAATTCGTAAACGATGGCCAATAGCATATTTTTTTTTATTAGAGAAAATAAATCTGAGGTCCTCTTTTTAAATATTGACCCTAGCGAAAAAGTTTGAATAACCTTTTTTGTAGGAAATTTGATGTAAATTATTCATGTAATAAAACATGTTTTGCTATTGGCCATCGTTTACGAGTTATTTACGAATTACTAAAAAAGGGGACCTAAGTATTTATTTTCTCCCTCCAATATTTTTTTTAAATATTGATGGTAGCGAAAAAAAGTAGCACTTATTTTATAAGAAATCTGAAACAGATTATTTACGTAATTTTTTTTTTTTGCTGTGGGCTACCGTTTACGAGTTATTTACGAAAAACAAGAAAAATAAACGATTGTAGAACAAATTATAAGTAACTTTCCCATATTAATAATATTTTGTATTGAGATCACTCTGACCCACGCTTAATATTATTTTTTATCACTCATTTATCAACAGTTTTGTATAATAAACTATATATTTTCTTAAACGTAATAAGTGTAGCTTTACGACTATATTTTTTTTAATTCCTGCTACACTTAAAAAAAATTGGTAATTATGAAAAAATCTAAAATACGTTTTTAATCTTTTCTACTTTATGCTTTTTTTTTTGTTAGAAAGTGCATTGTTTTTGTTCCAAAACTAGATTCCTCATCCTCAATTTATCTGAAAATGATATATTACGTGCCCTAATAGGTATAGTTTTAGAGAAATATTGCTCCAAGTGAAGCGCGGCAGCGTCGAACTTCCCCCCTCCCCCCACTAAATGAGAGGTGGCTCTCTTCGGCTCCCGGTCTGTATCTGCTCAAGACCAGCTAACAATCAACTGTGCCAAGTTTCAGCGCATAGTCTCAAAGTGCAAGGTCCCCACACAACGGTGTGCAGCTCGGAGTAATTAACAATGGAGCCGCCATTAACAGGCGTTCCCCTCTGTCGAAAATAGGCGGCCAATGGTCAACCATATGTATGGACTGACGTTTATCTGACATGACGTACCTATACATTTGATGTGCCCCTCCCCCGCAAAAAACGGCAGACTATTTTGTACCGAAAATTTTAGACATGGCGTCTCCATTTGTTAATTACTCCGAGGTGTGCAGTAACAAACCAGCTATAGGATAACAATTTCCATCTCTTCTTAAATTATTAATTTAAACATAAAATAAGTGAAACATGAATCCAATAGGTCAAACGATTCTTATACTTAATAACGTAGACTCTACGTTATTAAGTATACTATTTCGCATCAGTTACTATTTCGCATCAGCTCCCACGTTCTGTATACCTCTTCGTTTAAATTTTGTTTCGTCCGGATTTCAGTGGAGTCCCAATTAAGAATCATTTGACCCCATAGATTTTCTATTGGGTTCAGGTCAGGACTTTTAGACGGCCACACGAACGCAGTAATGTCATCTTGCGATGACAGCCACTCTTGGACAACTTGTGAGCGATGCACCGAACTGTTGTCGTGGACAAGATGAATTTGACCTTGGGGATATGCAACACGAACTGTCGGCAGCATCACGTCTCGTAGCACCTCCATGTAACGTTGACCGTTCATACGGCTGCCTACTTCCACCAGCTCTCCTGGGTCCATGGAGGACATCCAACCCCAATAGCCTGAAAATATTCTTAATATTTTATTTTATATTTATTTTCTTTATTGGGGAAAAAACAGACATAGGCAGATATATAATACAAAAGAGGACATAGATTTATACATTAGTAGTTACAACCTACATCCTGAGACAATTCCCACTATGATTTGTAAACCTAGGATATTTAAGTGACATTGTCATCGGATTGAGGTATAACAGGATAATAGATACTAAACTAACATTGATAGACAGACGATAATAATAATCATTACAGTGCTGAGAAGATTACACACATAACATTCTAGCAGCGAGATGAGGAACTACATATTTACACTTATACTATGATAAATATAGGACTAAGCATATATTGAGCCAACAGTAATTATCTAGTTAAGACGAATCAAATTTTATGGTATGTTTAAGGAAGTACTTAAACGCTTCATAACAGTAGGTTTACCTTACGTTTGAAATTTGCACGACTATTGTTAAAAATGTCAACCGAGACCAGGTTGTTATTGTACATTTGACATATTCTGCGAGCGGAGCGCGGACTCCAGCGTTATTCGACGAGGCAGGCAACGCGAACAGGGATATAGTTCGTGTTCTATAGGTTGGAGCACGTAAACCGATATGTTCGAGCAGTTCTGGACAATTATAATAACCCCCACATATGTTGAACAAAGCAATAGCGTCTTGGACATTGCGTCTGCTAGTCAGAGTTTTAAGTTTGTAGCGTTCAAGGAGCTTGCTTGTTGTATTATGACAATGGAGCATGAGCCATTCGGGTCATTCCAGGTGATTTCAACAAATCGAGTGTGCCGTATGATTTTTGATTTGAATAAAAAAAATTGAGGATATACTTCATGGTGGCAGAAGTGCTGGACCACCACCAGTTTTTTTTTTAATCTTTTAATTTCCAAGTTTTGCCCATTCGAAGTTAACAGTGGGGTTAAATTCCTGCTTGTACAAAATCAGACCTAACTTTTTTTCTATAAAAGGTAACGAAATAATTATTACTTTTTTTGATTAGGTAAGAAATGTGGATATTATACTGTATGACAAAATTTATCTGAATTAACTACAAAAAAAATGGTGACCACCCGAAGTGTATACCTAATTGGTCAATTATTGCAATTTTAAATTGGTTCTTGTGCCAACCCTGGTGCATATCAAATATTTCTTTTTTCTGAAATATAAAGTACTTGCCGTGTTCATCTTGTAAAATTAATATAATTGTGTTAGATCAATTACTTCTAATAGAAAAATATAAGTTAAAATTGAGAAATTCGAAAAATGCTCGTGTTTGACTCTAAAAAAATCCATGTGGAAGATAAAATAAAAATTTGATTTTAGTCAGCAAATATAGCTGATATCTTCGTTAATTAGATTTAGAAAAAAAAGTTTTGTTATTTTGCCTATTTTTTGAAATATGATTTTTTAAACTGCTCGTCTCATACATTTTCGCTCTTGTTGTATTTATGCAGATTAAAATACATATGACCTTAAACTTATAAATATGAATGAATTCGATGGAAAAATATAAATAAAATCCAGACGATTGAAATTTACTTTATATATTTATACAATAAAAAAAAATCATTTGCAAACCTTTGCTACTTCAAAATTTTCTGAAGTTGAATAACGTCGCACTTTTAATTCATTTTGAGAAATGGGAACGAAGCTATGATAAGAACGTGTATTTTTTATGGTCCTTATATTTTTAAATCGCTCTGATAGATATACCTCAGCTTCTTCGACATCTGATTTTGAGACGAAAAAGAACTTGATCCCATGAATTTGAACAGTCAACTATTAATAACACAAGCACTTACTACAAAGAGTTTGCACCACTTCATTATCTCCTAGATAAATACGATTTCCTATAGAACTTCGATAAGGATTATTGGTCCGTTTACTTATGTTCGTAATTTAGCCATGTAACATGCAAATAAAGCTTGTTAACAAGTCAGGAGGCGTCGGTTATTTTCTACACGGCTAAATTAAGAAACATTCGCAAGTGATTCACAATCCTTGTCAGGTAACAGTGCATTGTCGAATTTCTACCCTCGTTAAATTTACAAATGAAATTATTGCCATGTCAAAAAAAATATTTGAACATAAAAAACGTAAATAATATCCGTATGACCAATTACCGTCCCATTTTTATTAATTTATAACATAAAACATTTTGTATCGATAGTTGTAAACAGTAGCATGTTAAAAAAATCATATTTCAAAAAATAGGCAAAATAACAAAACTTTTTTTTGTAAATCTAATTAACGAAGATATCAGCTATATTTTCTGACTACCATCAAATTTTTATTTTCTCTTCCACATGGTTTTTTTTAGAGTCAAACACGAGCATTTTTCGAATTTCTAAATTTTCACTTACATTTTTCTATTAAAAGTAATTGATCTAACACAATTATATTTATTTTACAAGATGAACACGGTAAGTACATTATATTTCAGAAAAAAGTAATATTTGATATGCACCAGGGTTGGCACAAGAACCATTTTAAAATTGCAATAATTGACCAATTAGGTGTACACTTCGGGTGGTCACCATTTTTTTTGTAGTTAATTCAGATAAATTTTGTCATACAGTATAATATCCACATTTCATACCTAATCAAAAAAAGTAATAATTATTTCGTTACCTTTTATAGAAAAAAAGTTAGGTCTGATTTTGTACAAGCAAGAATTTGACCCCACTGCTAACTTCGAATGGGCAAAACTTGGAAATTAAAAGATAAAAGAAAAAACTGGTGGTGGTTCAGCACTTCTGCCACCATGAAATATATCCTCAATTTTTTTTATGCAAATCAAAAATCATGCGGCACACTTTTTAATTCAAATTTGTTGAAATCACATGGAATGACCCATTCTATAATAAATAAATATACTCTTTTTGTTCGCCTTAACTTAAATTTTTAGGGTTCCGTACCCAAAGGGTAAAACGGGACCCTATTACTAAGACTTCGCTGTCCGTCCGTCCGTCCGTCCGTCTGTCACCAGGCTGTATCTCACGAACCGTGATAGCTAGACAGTTGAAATTTTCACAGATGATGTATTTCTGTTGCCGCTATAACAACAAATACTAAAAACAAAATAAAATAAAGATTTAAATGGGGCTCCCATACAACAAACGTGATTTTTGACCAAAGTTAAGCAACGTCGGGAGTGGTCAGTACTTGGATGGGTGACCGTTTTTTTTTTTTGCTTTTTTTTGGTTTTTTTTTTGCATTATGGTACGGAACCCTTCGTGCGCGAGTCCGACTCGCACTTGCCCGGTTTTTTTATTACATTTATTGAGGTATTACTCGTAGATTACTAAGTAAATTGATTAGGGATAGTATGTTACATATAGCATTATCTATACACTGTTTTTTTTGCGGTTTTCACAAATTTACGCAAAAGATTGTATATAAGAAAGAAAGATTGTATTGTATATATATATATATATATATATATATACAATACAATCTTTCTTTCTTATATACAATCTTTTTATATATATATATATATATATATATATATATATATATATTATAAATTAGAGTTATACCCGAAATCGAAATGAATCTTTGGTTTATAAGTACTTTGAAACAATACTAAATATACATAGTATACATATACGAGTACATGTGTATATATAAATATCTATATATGTATATATATATATTATATACATATACCTAGTTACCTACGCAGTATTACATAATTATGTGAGGTTTGCTTACCCAAAGTCATCCTTCCGCTAGTTCTCAGATCTAACAGGTTTTTGGGGTTGTATCTCTCTCCACTTCTTCGCCATAATATTTTACGACCGTCCTTATCCGATTTATACACTTCTCATCAGTAAAAATTACAATTTCGTTTTCCCAATCGAAGTTTCGGTAACGTTCAGCAAAGTTCTTTCTTGTTGTCCGATGTGCGGGTGTTTTTTTACACGACTGCCCAAACAAAAAGAGCGTATTGTTTGCTGGCTTATTATTATGGATTTTCGCAGCATGTAAGTGTCTTCGAACGGTGCTTATCGATACTCCGAAATTTTCAGCACTCGAACGAGTACTCGTAAATGGAGCGTCTGTGTGTATTTGGACTATATTACGGTGATAAATATTAATACGTTTATAAGACATATGAAATACCTAAGATCTAATTAAGGCAATAAATAAGTCACTTTTACAATTCTTAAAATCACTTACCGTTGTATGCAAATCCCGAGCTATTTTAGAAACACTGGTTCTGTTCCCAGAGAACTATTATCTTAGTCTTTAAAAAAGTCGTCAGTCGAACCATCTTTAAAGGTTTAGAACTGCAGTTAATTACTAGGTAACTAAAGGAAACTATGTAGTTGAAATCCTAAATCACTCATAAATAATATCGTAAAACACACTGGCACAAAATGAATGTATGTAGCTACCGAACTTATTTCATAAATACCCACATACATGGTTGTGTTTAATAAAACGACCGTTATTATTATATTACACGGCATATAATTTTTTTTACATCAGTCTTATTGCACCAGTAGTAAGAGTCAAAGAGCATATAATCACTACGTTTTAAGAGTCGGCACTCTCGAACAATCCTCGAACCGAATTATGAACGTACATATCCCAACACACCAAATACAGGCTTAAAGATCTCGCATCCAGGCCATAATTGTTAAAAAAAAATCACACACAATACTATCAACACAAAAGAAAACAACGCTAGGGCTCGACACTTCCAGTACCTACTGTTTATCGTTATCGATAAATGTGCGATACGTGCTGCTGTATTTACCTACTGTACTACTGTAACAGTACATTTTGAGAATCACGTGGATTAATAAAATAAAAGAACATTATGTATATAAACAATTTTATTTTACATGATAAAAATAACATAGTTTATTATTCAAGTAGGCATATTACAATAAGCTGAATTCGCGCGATTTGATGATTTCCACAAATGAACTTGTTTCCATTCAGTTTTTGAATAGGTAAATAAATACGCCAAATCCTCATTTCCTTTTCCTCAGCTTTGCCCATAATCGACATCTGAAATAAAGAGATTATCGATAAATTGGTCGTACACTATTCGTGTCATAGGTTACTTAGTTTTTTACTTAAAAATACTTTATTCACAAAATATTTTCGTTTTAATCATGGATTGTACACGACTAAAACTAATTAAATTAGTAACTGTTAACGACTCAAAGTAAAAAATGAAAATATTGCATACAAACCTCAGTTTACCGACCTGTTCGGATCAAGTGGAAATTTGGCCAAAAAGCGTCAGTAGTTAGTCTTCTTACACACCCACTACAAACTTCACATTTCCTTAAAGATTTGGCCCCCATTTAAATAACAGCTAAAGTTATTTTACCAATTACAATAAAAAATAACCACGTATTTCCACGTTCACGACAATTCAAATGACGTTTGACGTTTTACTACCAATCATACCCACCTAAAGAAAAGTAAGTATAATACGTCTATGTTAAAAGCAAGTATGGTATGTGCCACCAAAATGCAACAGCAGTCATTTTAATTCGATAAGATTATTTCTATGCCTCAATGTTGGTAACAAGTACGTTCTTAATTTATCAAAGTATGGGGTGTCGATGGGCGTAAGAGTGTTTTCTGTAATGACTTAACGACGGTGCATCGCAATATAACAAAGTATAAAATAAAGACGACACCATAATGTTGTGTGCAAGTTGGATAAGGACACCGATACAGAAGTTCTATGTATCAACATTGTAGTGGCAATCTTATGATGCATGTTTTCAAGGCATTTCGTAACAGCAGCAATAGCTCCGGGGCTTAAGATGCAGATTGAATGCAATGTACAAAAACTATATTCAAATTTATTAATTACCTATATGTATAACACGTTTGTTACGGCCTGTACAATAATATTGCAATGTGAGAAAAAAATATATGGGCAAGTTTATTATTCGGCAAAAATAATCAAATCATATGAGGAAGGTTAAAAGTTGGTGAAATGGTAAAGATGGCGAAATGTAACTATCAGTATAGAGGAGTTGAAAAGTAGTCAAAATGAACGTAGTTATACTAACTCTTCGAAATGTAGGCAAACTTAAAAAGTTGGCAATCACGTAACAGATCCATATTAAGTCTTTATTTTTTATAGTTCCATTACTGGCTCATCAAATGTTCTGAAACCAGTAAATGAACAGTGTGTTCATTTACTGGTGTCGGGTAGATTTCATTTTTTTCCCAAATTTATATGTAAACGCAATCGTATTAAGCTTGTTTGTTGTGATTCTGCATAGAAAACGATTCTGATTCAATTAGCCAGTATTGGAACAAACCAAATTTCTATAGTCCATTCACTAGATTTGTCATGCCTATGTATGAACAATACAAAATTTGGCTTGTTCATTTATTGGATTTCTACTAATTCTATGTATGAACAGTGTAACCACGAACAATGCAGTGACAAGTTTATTAATTTAAGCATTATTTGGTGAGCATGACCCCTTTTCATCAAAATATGCACGTTGGTTCTGGTTTTAATGGTTGATTTTATTTTTTCCTTTTAATATGTAACGGGTTTCTATGTTATTGGTGAATAACCATAATTTCATTACATTCTAATCGATTCGAAGTCAATATGGAGGGACAAAAAGATACAAACGCTATCGCTATACTTATTAAAATAGAGCCGAAAACGGTGTTTGTGATAAAAATGATTTTATTATGCTAATTAAAAAGAGTTAAATAATGTTCATTCACTGGGTTTTTCGGTGTTCATTCACTAGTTTTTATGTTCATTCATTAGGTTATTGGGTAGTTTTTGGTAAATTCTGGTATAACTCAAAAACTATGAAAGTAATTAAAAATCGCAGAAATGACTTTCTTATTTATTAAATGAGTTAGTTAAATTGCAGTTAATTATTCCAATTATTAATGAATGCTGAGCAATGATTTTTCAAACTTGGATAATTGCTTAAGTGTTCATTCACTGGTGGTCTTACCATAGTTGAAATTTGCACACCAGATTGCATTTATAAAGTGTACAAGAGATAAGAAGCGATTTTGAGAAATTCAACCGCTAAGGGGGTTAAAAAGGGGATGAAAGTTAGTATGGGGTTAAAGTTTTCTTTTAAGCTAGGAATTTGAAACGTCGTAAAAAGATATATTATTAAAATACAAGAAAACTAAGTTCAGCGTTTTTGAAAATTCATCCCCTGAGGTGGTGAAAAAGGGGTTGAAAGTTTGTATGGATATCCATTTTTTTTCCGAGTGGTGGACTTGAATCTTTGTATTTAGGGATATTATTAGAAGACAGGAAAAGTCATTTCAGCGTTTTGTAAAATTCATCCCATAACAGGGTTAAAAAGGGGTTGAAAATTTTAATCCATTACAAATGCGTTGAAACTTCGTAGAAAGGCATAATAGCCGATTACAAAAAAAAAGTGATTGCAACGTTTTTGGAAATTCAACCCCTAAGGGGGTTTAAAAGGGGATGAAAGTTTGTCTTCGGGTGCAAATTTTATTTTAAGCTAGGAACTTCAAACTTTGTAAAAACGTATCAAATTCAAAAAAAAGAAAACTTATTTCAGCGTTTCAGAAAATTCATGCCCCAAGGTGGTGAAAAAGGGGTTGAAAGTTTGTATGGATATCAAAAAATTTTTCGAGCATGGGACTTGAATCTTTGTATTTGGGGATATTATTAGAAGACAATAAAAGTAATTTCAGCGTTTTGTAAAATTCATCCCCTAACAGGGTTAAAAAGGGGATGAAAGTTTGTATGGAGTTAAAGTTTTCTTTTGAGCTAGGAATTTGAACCTTCGTTAAAAGATATATTATTAAAATACAAGAAAACTAATTTCAGCGTTTTTGAAAATTCATCCCCTAAGGTGGTGAAAAAGGGGTTGAAAGTTTGTATGGATATCAAACATTTTTTCGAGTGTGGGACTTGAATCTTTGTATTTAGGGATATTAGTAGAAGACAGGAAAAGTAATTTCAGCGTTTTGTAAATTTCATCCCCTAACATGGTTAAAAAGGGGTTGAAAGTTTGAATCCATTACAAATGGTTTTCAAACTTCTTTGAAAGGCATAATAGCCGATTACAAAAATAAGTAAATTGCAACGTTTTTGGAATTTCAACCCCTGAGGGGGCTAAAAAGGGGATGAAAGTTCGTCTGCGGGTGCAAATTTTATTTTAAGCAAGGAACTTGAAACATTGTAAAAACGTTTTAAATTAAAATGCTAGAAAACTAATATCAGCGTTTTTGAAAATTCATCCCCTAAGGTGGTGAAAAAGGGCTTGAAGGTTTGTATGGATATCAAACATTTTTTCGAGCGCGGGACTTGTATCTTTGTATTTGGGAATACTATTAGAAGACAATAAAAGTAATTTCAGCGTTTTGTAAAATGCATCCGTAACATGGTTAAAATGGGTTTCAAAGTTTGAATCCATTAAAAATGCTTTGAAACTTCTTAGAAAGACATATTAGCCGATTACAAAAAAAGTTATTGCGACGTTTTTGGAAATTCAAGCCCTAAGGGGGTTAAAAAGGGGATGAAAGTTCGTCATGGGGTGTAAATTTAATTTTAAGCTAGGAACTTGAACTTTTGCAAAAAAAAGGTAAAACAATAAAAACCATGAAAACTAATTCAAGCATTTTTGAAAATCATCCCCCAAGGTGGTAAGAAAGGGGTTGAAAGTTTGTATGGAGATCAGATATTTTGTGAGTGCCGAATTTGAATCTTTGTATAAGGGCATAGGTACCTATTATGAGAATACAAAAAAAGTAATTTCAGTAACCAACATCAAAATCCACTTGACTTAAAACTTCATACAACTTGTTAAAAAAGAAAAGTACTTAATTTCAACATTGCTTGGATATGAAAATTATAGGTACTAAAGATGTAAAATGTTGAAGATAAGATTCCACGCGGACGAAGTCGCGGGCAACAGCTAGTTTACAAATAAATGGCTCTGCGAAACGATGTTCGGCGAATCGTCAATCTACTAAAAGTTTCTCGGAGAATCATTACTATCATTAGGTAACTATTTATGTTGCCGCTATAACAACAAATACTATAAGTAAATAGAATAAAATAAATATTTAAGTGCGGCTCCCATACAACAAACGTAATTTTTAGCCGTTTTTGCGTAATGGTATGGTACCCGTCGTGCGCGAGTCCTGCCGTGTCACGCGCATCTCATGTAACTTTAAAAGTTGAATTTCGAGATAATTACGTTTAAAGTATTAAAGATTCAAATGCTGTTATCGTTGACGGTTCATGGTAATTTTTTTATTTATTTTTTATCTACATGTAGGAAATATGGTCACAGAATAGGCCCTTTAATTTTTTTTTCGCATAATTGAATAGTTTTCATTTATTCGAATTAAATGGTTCCGCATGATCAACTCTTTCATACTATTAGTGGTCACATGAAGTCATGTAAGTCAAGTTACATGACATACGCGTGATCAAACGTGACACGTTTTACTTGACCAATATTGTTGTCTTATAAACCAAGCGCTCGGCCAGTCCTGCCTAACTCTGGCAACTTAAGAAACGATTGTGATATTTTGGTTATGTCAGTCATGCAACTCAAGTTAACTGAGTTGTGCCTGACGCCATCGGCAAAAAAATGAAGGTACATGAGTTAGTCATATGCTTTTCTCAGTAAATAATGAATATTTTCAAAATTTTCTTTTAGGAGATATATTTTTAATGGTTTTTAAGACGATTTAGACTGGTTATCCGTAACTCATGTAACTCGAGTTAACGGAGTTAGGCGTGACACGGCAGAGTCCGACTCGCACTTGGCCGGTATTTTTCTCTTGATTTTACACACAGGTTGGGTATTTTTACCCTGATCAAAGTGTGAAAAAAGATATGGCAGAGAATATTAGTTTACACATAAAATACCCAAAATAGGAGGGTCCTTCTAATATATCGGAAACATAAAAGTATTGTTTAGTTCAAACAGAATATTTCACTATTTATAAAGACATTTTGTACTTCATATTTTTTTAAATCATACATTATGCAACTTAAATAATATGTTTAAGTTACAAAAAAATTGGTTCAGTAGGTACCTATCTGTATAGTTACTTACCCTTTTATCGAAAACTTGTAACATTTTAGGGTTGATATTTGGTATAATAGAATCTTACATCTAGGCAAATCAATCGAAAAACGGCAATCAATTTGATGTCCGGGGCAGATTGCCCAATACATAATACACGGCTAGATTCTTTAGCGTCCATGTTTGTCTAGTACCTTAGACAAAACGGTAAGTTCATATTAAATGTAACAATAAAAACACAAAAATCACTATATGAATGCCTTTAAGATTTGAAGAGTTCCCACGATTCCCTATGGATCCCATCATCAGAACTGGGTTTGGCAAAAACGGGACTAATCTGTATGCATATACATACTATCAAATAGTTATTTACGATACAAGTGCGGAAAAGAGGAAATTTGAAACGAGTGGCGATAAATTAACGACCGAAGGGAGTGTTTTAAATCGACACGAGTTGCAAATTACCTATTCGCACGTGTATCGTCCAACGTTTCACAGTACATATGGCCCTTTAAACTTTTGACATCGCACGAAAAGTGCGGGAAAATACAGGACCATAATGCATGTACTGTAAAAGAATTTTCAAAATCGGTCCAGTAATGACGGCAATATGGAGTAACAAACATTATATATATATATATACATATATACACCGCGTGTGGCCTGTAATATGAGCAAAAAATTAAACTGTAGGCTGTACTCCTCATACTGACCAACATTTGTTCAGCGACTTTTAAAAATAACTTGTGGTTTGATTTTTAATACACTTTAAAGTTTATTCTAAGACGCAATGTATTGCGAATTTTGTTGACAATGATATGGCGTGGCGATGGCGTCCATTGAAGATAATATTTATTTTGTATGAAAAATAGGGAGTCTAAATACTTCATAATTTTTAAATGTTGTTGAACAAAAGTGTCACCGTTTGAGGAGTACAATCTATGTTTTAATTATTTGCTCGTGTTACAGGCCACACCCGGTATATATAACATTCAACCGAATTGATAACCTCCTCCTTTTGAGATTTGGAAGTCGGTTAAAAAGATATAAATTAAAATATCGATGGGCCTTATTTGGCGCGGGCACCTACCTTCTTCTCAACTTACCGAACACTCCGAACAGCCGCAAATGTATGATGACGAGCAGGTATCAAGTAACGAGTAGCTAAGGTATTCCGATCAATTTTATACCACGGAAATTTTTAATTATCTTTTAAATCAATGATATGGTTTTTGATTGCAAAGCGTTGATATGCAATTATAATTCACGTTCTCTCTAGTGTTGGCCAAAATTATAGTATAAATATTCAAAAATAATTTATAACTAGTGACCCTCCCTGGCGTCGCACGGGTTAACCTTAACAAATTATAATTTATACACCTAAATCCTAAACATTCACCAAGAATCACTCTATCTATAGGTGAAATTTGCATGTAAATCCGTTCAGTAGTTTTTGGGTTTAACGCGAACATACAACCACACAAACAGACATACGCGGTGGGAGACTTTGTTTTATAAAATGTATTGATAATAAATAATTAATCAGTCTTTAAGTATTATTCAATTCAGTTCATTATTGATAAAATATGGTAGATTGTGTCACAAGGGAGCAAAATTACATATTTACGGCTTTGGTGTACATTGAATCCTTAGCAAAGTGAAGGACTAAAATGTTAGCGCCCAAGGTGAAACAATAATACCATGCGACACATACTGGTTTTCACATGACCTATGAGGAAATCATTACAATAATTCAAAATATTTAGTTAAAAAACCGGGCAAGTGCGAGTCGGACTCGCGCACGAAGGGTTCCGTAACACAATGCAAGAAAAAAAAAACAAAAAAAAACGGTCACCCATCCAAGTACTGACCACTCCCGACGTTGCTTAACTTTGGTCAAAAATCACGTTTGTTGTATGGGAGCCCCATTTAAATCTTTATTTTATTCTGTTTTTAGTATTTGTTGTTATAGCGGCAACAGAAATACATAATCTGTGAAAATGTCAACTATCTAGCTATCACGGTTCGTGAGATACAGCCTGGTGACAGACGGACGGACGGACGGACGGACGGACGGACGGACTGACGGACGGACGGACGGACGGACTGACGGACGTACGGACAGCGAAGTCTTAGTAATAGGGTTCCGTTTTACCCTTTGGGTACGGAACCCTAAAAACTATGAATTTTGATACAATTGCTATTTATAGTCATAATTTCATAGAAGTTTGGCGTTTAAATTAACACTTACACTGTGTGTGCTATCAAAATCGTTGCAGACTTCTCTTGGTCTGGTAATTGATAAATGAATTAATTAAAACAATATTATTCAACTAATGCGTATTTTTAATGAATAAAATAATAAATTATATGACATCAATCATAATTGACAAATAACTGACAATTAATCTACTAACTATAACCTCTTTGAAGACCTTTCCCTTAAAATCTACCTATAAGTAGGACCTAACTAAATAAAATAAGTACAATAATATTTTTAACATCAGATAGGTGTAGTACTAGGTAGGTAATAATAATCTTTACGACGACAGTTTCAGGGGCCCACTTAGTTGGCGGCAAGTCACCGCCTGCCTCGATAACATGTAGAAACAATGTTATGGCAGGTGTCCGGACCTCTTGGCAATAGCCCAATCTTTTGACCAACCAAACTTCAACACCATAACCGGCTCTCTTCTCCACTGCATTTACAATAGCTCCTATGCCAGCTGGGATCGATTTACGGGTATCTATTTGTACCCGTGAATGGGTTCTAGCTGATGTATTACATAACATCAAACTTGTCTTAAAGGGCCTCTGTGCTATTGGCTTCGGCCCCACGCATGCCTCCCAATGGTCCGAGACCCCATGGTCCCGAGATATGGAAAGACAGAATAATAATAATAATATTAGGGGCCATCTTACACACATCATCCTAGCCCCAAACTAAGCAAAGCTTGTATTATGGGTGCTAGGCGACGATACACATACTTATATAAATAAATACATTCTTATATACATAGAACACACCCATGACTCAGGAACAAATATTAGTGTTCATTACACAAATAAATGCCCTTACTGGGATTCGGACCCAGGACCATCGGCTTCGCAGGCAGGGTCACTGTCTACTAGGCCAGACCGGTCGTCGGCATGTTTAAACATGCTTAATAAATATGTCGCAGACCGTCTATAATGAATTTATGACGGCTGCGTTTGATGGAATGTCAAGTATTGAAATAGTCTATGCTTGAGTGTGTTTGACTGCGATACAGTGACTTTTATTTGAATGACCCGAACAGCTTCTTTAATGGATTGGTTCCTGGCTGATTTATATAACTTATGAATTGTATAGTTTTAGCTATGGCGTACATCGAGTATCTATACATATAATAAAGCTGTAGACGGTCCAAAGTCTGTACATGGAAGATATTTGAAAAAAAGTTGGCTGGGGATACTTAGAATCGATAACAGAACACGTTCCAACAGTTTTTAGAATTTTTGTCTGTTTGTCTGTTTATCTGTTTATCTGTTTGTCTGTTTATTTGAACGCGCATCACGTGAAAACGGCTGAACGGATTTTGATGAAAACTTTACTAATCTGTCTAGAAAATCTCCGGCCAGGTTATAGGCTATAAAAATTCAACCCATATAAGGGGGGGTAGCCACAATACTCGCTTGATATAAGTTTGCCCCTGAATCTTATGGCGCTACTTAGGAAGGAGGGGCAAACTTTTTCGCGCCTGGTTGGGACTAAAAGTAAAAAAACCGGGCAAGTGCGAGTCGGACTCGCGCACGAAGGGTTCCGTACCATAATGCAAAAACAGGCAAAAATAAAACGGTCCCCCATCCAAGTCCCCGTCCGACATTGCTTAACTACGGTCTAAAATCACGTTTGTTGTATGGGAGCCCCACTTAAATCTTTATTTTATTCAGTTTTTAGTATTTGTTGTTATAGCGGCAACAGAAATACATCATCTGTGTAATTTTCAACTGTCTAGCTATCACGGTTCGTGAGATACAGCCTGGTGACAGACGGACGGACGGACAGCAGAGTCTTAGTAATAGGGTCCCGTTTTACCCTTTGGGTACGGAACCCTAAAAATGTACAACTATCTATCAAATGGCGTTTTTTATATCGAAAAATTTTCGCGCTCGCTTCGCTCGCGTTTTCAAAACCGTTCTATGATATGATAAAGATGATATTCGGTTAGCAACTCCAGCAGTATGCCAAGCTAGGCTGATAGAAAACTGTCACATCCCTTCTCTGTATGAAATCCTGGATTCGCGCCTGGTTGGAACTAAAAGTAAAAATATACAACTGTCTATCAAATTGCGTTTTTTATATCGAAAATAGTACTTTATTGCAACGTTACTGCTACAGTACTGTCAATTTTCGTGATAAAATGATGTGTCTGATTTCTATACTAAAAGTAAAAATGTACAACTCTCTATCAAATTGCGTTTTTATATCGAAAAATTTTCGCGCTCGCTTCGCCCGATTTTTCAATAACATTCTAAGATGTGATAAAGGTGATATTCGGGTGGCAACTGCAGCAGCATTACTGTGTTGCAACGTTACTGTTGCAGCACTGTCAATTTTTGTGCAAAAATAATGTGACTGATTTCCATGTAAATTTTCGTGATAAAATGATGTGTCTGATTTCTATACTAAAAGTAAAAATGACCAACTGTCTATTAAATTGCGTATTTATATTGAAAAATATTCGCGCTCGCTTCGCTCGCGTTTTCAAGTACATTCTAAGATATGATAAAGGTGATAATCAGGTGGCAACTGCAGCAGCATTACTCTGTTGCAACGTTATTGCTGCAGGACTGTCAATTTTCGTGATAAAATGATGTGACTGATTTCCATATCCAGCTGTAATGCGGCAATGAACGTCACTCAATTTACCAAAAAAAAAATTCAATATAATCTTGACGACCCTAGGGAGAGGGGGCACCATGGTCTAGAAATGCTTAGGGCATCAAAATATCTTAATCCGGCACTGGTCGTTAGCGGAGTCAAACGATTTGGGACTCACATTTTATATGCATTACCATGCCTTCCCCAAAAAAATCGAATGATTCGTGAAAGTCTCGCAACGCATTGAGGTTACAAAGGGCACGTGATTTTCCTCAGGAGTCTGAAGAAGACCACGGTGAGTGGCGCTTTAGCCAGGCAAGCCGCTTCGCTTTTGCTCGCGCGCGTATACCTTACTGTATCGTCCGATATACACCTACTACTCTGTCGTTTAAATCACGTGTAAAATTTGAATAAGGGCGAAAAAAGCTATTGATTTTGGAGTGTAGTTTTATTCAGTGGTACCTAATTGTAAAATATTTTATCTGGGCTACAGTCCTCTAGCATATCCATCTGTCAACTTTACTTCAAGTTCCGCCTCCAGGGGAGAGGGAGAGAAATAGAACAGACCGAATTCCACGCGGGCGGAGCCGCGGGCACAGCTAGTCTTTAATATACGTGATCCTTGATCCATATCCGTTAAATATATTAATGTGCAGTGCCAACCCTAGCATTTTAATTAAGCTGATAACGTCATGGTCTGATGATACCTAAGCAAAGATAATGAGCTTGAAATTACTATCTGTCCGCCAAATGAAAAATAGAATGAGTTTTTGTACCAATAGATTAAATTTTAATTAAGTTAAGTATGCTCAAATTAATTAGCAATGCTTGTACGGTTACGGTTTGCCCTGATTTGTTACAGAATGCAAAAATTAAGCGGTTTTTTTTCTTAAAACTTATGTATAATAAATAAATAAATAAATATATTTATTCTTTGAAGTATTAACTTAATTAAAACTTTTATAATGTGATGTGATCTTATTAAGCATGTACAATGAGAAGGGCTCTAGAAAGGGACAAAATTTTACTATTCGTTATGTATAATTTTTTTTTCGTTTTCAATGAAGAAGGATTTCGAGATTTTGTTGATATACAATTGCATAACTTGTTCAAAAAATAACTTTATGATAAATTTATACAAGCAGTACATTTGTTAACATGTTTTAAATACACCATCATTTAAAAAAATAATTCTCTCTATACTTAATATCATTAAAATTATATTTTGCGCGCGCGTTTCTCGAAAATGAGGCGCAGAAGGCTGTGACTGCTGTGAGCGTTGAATAAAAGTATAAATAATCCCATCAAAAACATTACATGTAAAAAGGTGCAAGTCACGCAACGCTTCAACTACAAAAAAGTTATGAGATGTAATGTGAAACCAAGTCGGTTATTTTAATCAGTGCAAAGGGGTGTTAAAAGAGTATCAATAGGATGATATCTTTGATTTGTAATACATAAAATTACCTGGCCATCGCACGGCTGCATAATGACATGAGGATCATCGTCATCTATTAAAAATAATTCTAATTGAACATAATGCTAGCGCTCATTGCAGTTTGAGTATTATATATGTTACTGTAAAAGCTCGAAGTACGGCTAAACCTAGATTTTACCGGTAAATCCTAGTTTTTACCGATGCCAATCGGTAAAAGCCCGAAATGTTAAATCTTACTAGTTTACTTCAGGCTTTTACCAACAGCGATATGGTAAATCCTAGGTCTTACCACGGCGACCGGTAAAGTTTGAATCATGCACTGATTCTTGAGATTATTAGATGATAAGTTTAAAGAAAAAAAAAACGACTTCTATGGGGCCCGATGAAAGACTATGGTAGATGGTGCAATATGTAGAAAAGGAAGTAAAACCGGACTTTTCTAATAGGATTTTGTTTCTGTAAGGGTCGTAGTTCTAACCTAACCTAACCACTTTTGTTCGGTTCTGTGAGGATCGCAGTTCAAACCTAACCTAACCCACTTAACGGCGCATGCGGTGCGGTGTACGGGGGTTTGAGCGGGAGGGGTTGAGAATCAGTGCATGACACAAACTTTACCGATCGCCGTGGTAAGACCTAGGATTTACCATATCGGTGTTGGTAAAAGCCCGAAGTAAACTAGTAAGATTTAACATTTCGGGCTTTTGCCGATCAGCAGCGGTAAAACCTAGGTTTTGCCGTACTTCGGGCTTTTACAGTAACATATACACATATTTACGAGTACGGTACGAGTAAAACATTATATGCGATTGCCAAGTCATTATATGTATTACAAATTAAAGATATCTTATTGATACTGTTTTAACACCCCCCTGGCACTGATTAAAATAACCGACTTGGTTTCACATTACATCTCAAAAACTTTTTTGTAGTAGAAGCGTTGCGAGACTGGCACCTTTTTACACGACTGCCCAAACAAAAAGAGTGTATTGTGTTCAGCGTTCATGTTTGTATTTATGTGAGTTTCTTTATTCCATCATAACTTCTGAATGCCTTAACCGATTTAGATGTATGATATGTCATTAGAATCCTTACGTCATCCCGGGTGACATAGGCTATATGACATCATTATAAAACCAATATGGCGGACGTAATACACAATATTGCGTGACGTTTAGAAGAAAAAATCTTGCAAACCTATCGAGTGGGGTCTCAAAATGAAGAGCTTTGAAAGGCGATTTAAAATACTATATATGCAACATACGCGCTTAAATCTTATTTTGGTTAAATAAGGATTTACAAAATGTGCTAAGAAAAATAAATTCTTCTATCTTATTTAGTGAGCTAGCAAATAAAAGGGTATTTACCGCTGATCATAAAAATATATACAAATCATCCATATGACTTGTATGGGTATATTTTTAGAAATCGCCCTATTGAAATCTAAACGTGTGAACTTCAATTTAAGCGATAGGGTTTGAATAATACTAAAAGAGTCGGGCATAGCACGACATACGTGGCGCGCTGCACGTGGTCCAAAACCAGGCGCCTTCGACTTCCTCATACTAAAAGAGTCGGGCGTAGCCCGACGTACGTGGCGCGCTGTACGCTTACCAAACCCGGGCGCCGTCGGCGTCTTCATACTCAAAGCAGCCCGACGTACGTGGCGCGCTGTATGCGTTCCAAAACCGGGCGCCCTCATACTGAAAGAGTCGGGCGTAGCCTGACGTAGGTCACACGCTGTAGGTACGCTTACCAAAGCCGGGCGCCTTCGGCGCCCTCATACTCAAAGCGTCGGGCTTAGCCCGACGTATATGGCGCGCTGTACGCGTTCCAAAGTCGAGGCGCCCTCATACTAAGAGAGTTGGACGTAGCCCGACGTACGTGACACGCTGTACCCTCACCATATCCGGGCGCCTTCGGCGCCCTCATACTTAAAGCGTGGGGCTTAGCCCGACGTATGTGGCGCGATGCACGCGTTCCAAAGTCGTGGCGCCCTCAGACTACGAGAGTTGGGCGTAGCCCGACGTACGTGACATGCTGTACGCTTACCATATAGCTCTATCTTGAGTTCTGCTCTCCCAAGTGCTCACCAAGACGAGTTGGATGACCAAAACTGCATGTGCCTATGTTGCACCAAACCTGAGTTCCACTAGGTACTGCCAGGGTGAATAGACAGTAAGATTGAATGTTTACTTATTCACAGAAACTTGTTGTTAAATTGGGAATCGAATCGAAGGTGAGGTGGGTCAGAATCCAAAATTTTAATCATCATGGTGGACAATAAGGTCCCTTTTTACAGAAGATGACACATTTTTCGATTATTTTTAGAAGGCATTGAAAATGATGTGGTGGACAGGTGGATGACACTCATTACAGGTGAACGATGACAAGAAACCAGGTTAACGGCAACGGACACAGGTTAATGACGCCTCTCGATAACCTGTCAATATTTTCATTGGAATTTGTACTTATTTCTTATTATTATTTCTTATTATTTCTTATTATTGCTTCTACTATCGATAACCTGGAGACAAAATATCTTTCACCTGTCCTTGATATCATTAACCTGAATTTCAAACGCCTATATCTCCTAAACTAATTGAAGGAATTGCTTCCCTTCCACATTTTCTAATAGTTAAAGTTGCCTTTTAACGATCCCAATAAAAAAAAAATGCGAAAATGCAAATTTTTTGAAAAACGTTAACGTTAACCTGGCGGTGCCAACTTTTTGAGAAACGACCCTAAATGCATCTCAATCAAAAGGTCCCTGGTTAAAATGCAGCAGTCGTGTTTTTAATTTTTTAATTAATTTATTTACATTTTTACATGTAATGTTTTTGATGGGATCTCATCTCTTTTTGTAGGCAGTCCTTCTTTTCGGGTACTCACACTCATACTATGTATGTATACACATATCATAACTAAACACATCTTCATTCATACTCACATCGTACATCGTAGTGTACCTTTACTTTACCTACTATTTGTAGGAACTGCAACAGTAACTTTGTAATAGCATATATTTCTATGGAATTACAAACTTACTCATGCAGTTCTTAGATCTTTAAAACGTGACTGATATTGCAATATTTTTAGATTTTCTGTGGCTTAATACGCTGAAAACTACCTGTGTTTAAAATTTGAAGCTTGTGGGTATGCTAGAAGTACCTTAGAATTGTGATGATCGTGAGTGAGTGAGTGTCAGTGTCGAAACTAAGGAAATTTGAAGTACAATAATTCTTAAACTACAAGTTCAGATTTAATGTTTTTGAAAATATAGCTAAAGCATGTTAATCCCTATGTCACTGAAAATTCACGGTTATTGCAATATGTCACTTTTAAAGTACCTACGCCATTTGTGAGAACCAGAGCTCGGCGGGGGTGAGCTGTTTTCAGAGTTTGCACAACATGGACATGCCTTGTCATTCGATGGTATATGTGGTGTAATTTAATAACTAAAGAAATAATTTTATTTAGGCTGCCTTTCCGCTACGATCTTTACGTCGCCATTAAAACAAATAAATTTTATAGCAAGCTTTTTTAGTAAACCTCTTCAAATAATATGTATATCCATCCATATGCTAGTATTAAAGTTTATTTGTACATAAGGCATTGTCATTTTAGTTTAATTATAATTAATAAAGTTTTATTTTAATATTTCTTTCTAAGGTGTATCTATATTAATATCTGCACTTGACATAAGTGACGTCAAAATGGCTCACCCCTGCCGAGCTCTGGTGAGAACTACTCTTCGACTCCGCCCCACACCTCTTTTTATAATTCCCAGCACCAGCACAGTAACTTTAGTCACTAGCCCTCTTTATGTATCACTGAATCACATAAATAATATACTTCTATTCGACGCCCTGACAGACATATTCTCACAGAAGGAACCGAGACTCTTAGCCACGGCAACTCGGTATTTGGAGTCGATCTCCACGCCCACGACTATATCGTCATAATTTAGTATTAGGTATTACCTATTAGTCATGTATATAGTACATATATAGTAATACAATAATTTGTTATGTTTATAACTTACATGTTTGGTATATCTGTTAATGTAAGTTAGTCAATGAATAAATGATGATGATGATGGTTCTACCTTCAGCCAGCACAAAATTACAGGCCGTCGAAAATGGCCTGAATCGCGTCGAGAAAAGGATGGTACGGCCGTGCCTTTTTGTTTTGCTCGACTTGGCGGGGACACTGCCGTGCCCCCAGATGGAGATACAGCTCTGCAAGTAAGGAATGTTTGATTGGAAATATCCTCCTCTTTTATAAATTTATAATATTAATTTTGTATTCTTAAATATTAATACTTTTTGAGATATTGTGGATATAATAAATATCTACTTTTTCCCCCTTTTTAGGGTTCCTTAGCCAAATGGCAAAAAATGGAACCCTTATCGATTCGTCATGTCTGTCTGTCTCTCCGTCCGTATGTCACGGCCACTTTTTTCTGGAACTATAATAACTACGAGTATACTGTTGAAACTTGGTAAGTAGATGTATTCTGTGAACCGCATTAAGATTTTCACACAAAAATAGAAAAAAAAAAACAATAAATTTTGGGGGTTCCCCATAGGGTAAAGGCACCAGTGCTCAGCCATGGTCCAGTAGTCAGCCTTTCTTGCCTATTTTTGGCTATAAATAATAAAGTTTTTCAAATTTTCATGTCAAAATTATTATTATATTAATTGAAAACTAGCTTAATTTTTAAAAGAATTCTCTACCATGATCCACAACACTAATTCAAAGAAGTAATGTCTCTGTCTTTTTTGGAGTGTCACCTGGTAATTTGATAAGACGTTAGCAGCCGAAATGTGATTTGTTGTTAATACTTAAACTATCTGAAAAACGTAAATAATTAGTTAGGTATATTTAGGGCGGGCCCATTTGATGTGCTGATCATGGCTAATAAGTTTTTGGCATTTTTGGTACAAGCTTTTATCGCTAACTGTACTTTTCTTACGACAGACAACTAATACTCATCGAGACAATTCTAAAAATCCCTAACACAATTAGGTTGCGTTGTTTCATCACAGAGTTCCTATGTCCACCTCCTGTCTCCATCATCAGATCAGCTCGATGGTACCATAGTATTGCATTGTCATTCGATTTATACATGCGTGCAAAATTTCAGCTCAATTGGAAACCGGGAAGTAGATCAAATTTAACTTGCAAGATTTGATTACAGACAGACAACGGTCAGGTGAAGTGAAAGTAAATGAAAGCTTGTAAATATTTTTTTGGCAAAAAATAAATTTTTGGTAAAAGCTCTTATCGCTGACTGTACTTTTCTTACAACAAACAACTAATATGTACTCATCGAGATAATTCTAAAAACCCCTAACACAATTAGGTTGCGTTGTTTCATCACAGAATTCATATGGCCACCTCCTGTCTCCATCATCAGATCAGCTCGATGGTACATGCATGCAAAATTTCAGCTCAATCGGAAACCGGGAAGTGGATCAAATTTAACTTGCAAGATTTGATTACAGACCGACAGACAACGGTCAGGTGAAACTAAATAAAAGCTTGTAAAATGGCGCCAACGAACGCTAACTGCATATTTGGCTGGCACCACGCCTAACGTCTGTTAAAATGTTACGCTGCCCTTAACCGGTCGTAGACCACTGTTAACGATTTGCTCGCCTGATAAAAATGGCGGCACTTTATTGAACTTGTCCGTATTTCATGAATTTGTGTTTGATTTTTCAATAATTTTATGAAATACTACGTTATTAGGCCAAGAAATAAGAAGTTATAGAGGGAAATGCTAGGAACACAATTTTTGACTCCGTAACTTTGTTTGGACTAGTTAGGAGGTGAACATATCTGCCGCCCTAAGCTAAAAGGCAGTTTTTCGACATTTTGCCAAAATGGACTTTTTGTGATATTCGTAATGTAGAGATCGAGACGCATCGACCACTTTAGCCCGTTTTCCGATAAGTGGCTTAGTTTTCGAGAAAAATATCGTAAAAAGACCGTATTTGCACTAATTTTCGTTCGTTCCTAGTCTAAAAAGCGACTATTTGACAAAGCCAGGCTAAAACAACGTATATGCAGCTATACGTTTTTTTACGCTCTGGTTTGCGTAAAATCTTATCCACCATATCTAGCCTAAAATAACGTATAAGCCAAAAACTAGGCTAAAAATACGTAAAAGACGCTATACGCACTTTAAGATTAGGATCTTTAGCAAAATTTTAGATCTGATACTAGTCTAAAAAATCGTATAATATTTTTTTTTGTTTAAATGTCTCATACGCCATTTTAGCCTAGTATCACTTAACTTTTTTACGTCACCATAATAGTCTTTAGAAACGTATAACTATTATACGCTCTTCTAATTTTGTATGGACGTCGTATTAAACGCAAACAAACTTTTAAAATGGTTGAAAGTGCGTCTAACTAGTTTATAACGCAGTATATGCTCCAACCTTCGTCATGCTCCCCGCGCGCCGAAAGACACCTTTACGCTAAGTAAAAGCCGTCAGCCGCAAGCGCAGGCTTGTGGCTGCCGGAATGAGAGCGGAGGTGGCTTTTTGCGCGCGAAATATTGACCGAACGCCAAGGTTAAAAAAAATACTTTATTATTGCATTACCATCATATGTTATTAATAATATGTAGTGTTTACAATTAGTACCTTCGAGTATTATCATTTTTAATAAGGTATATACTTTATAAATGCCTCGCAAATACTTCCGCTCGACAGCAAATACGTCTTTCTAGCGTAGTTTGTGATGGTAAAATTGTTCATACGTACTTTTCTACAGCAAACGTGTATATATATATATATATATATATATATATATGTGTGTATATAATATTATCTTTAATTCTCAGTTGGTTTTCGGATAGACCCAGGTTCCATACAAAGATGCCCATGGTCCTTTGTCCTGGTTATCTAAATACTTAGGCGGAAAATGTTATACTGCCCGTCATTAAATTTCCCTTATATATATATATATATATGTGTGTGTATATAATATTATCTTTAATTCTCAGTTGGTTTTCGGATGGACCCAGGTTCCATACAAAGATGCCCATGGTCCTTTGTCCTGGTTATCTATATATATATATATATATATAATATTTTACTTAAATGAAATACTTAAGTAGGTTTTATCTAGTTCATATCGCACCAATAGATTTCGATAAGAAATGTCGTAAATTAATTGCTGCAAATTATATTACGTTTTATTTATCATAGTATTTATATATTATATTACAGTACTATCTATTACGTTTTAAAAAAAAATATAAAAACAATAAGTCAGCAGCAAGCTGGGTTCTCCATACAACTGTAGTTACGCTCTCATTTTAAAACGATTAGCTACATTGCTCTAAAACTTTGTACTCAGTAAAGGATAAGGTATATCTATGCCTGTAATTAATGTGTAGCTTCAGATACCATGGAAAAAAATACAGCGAAAATAAGTTTTTCATACAAAACTTATTTTTCCTCTATTTCATTAGTTTTGTTGGAATATAAACTAATTAGGTACTGGCATAGATATACCTCATGTCATTGTATGTGCAATTTAGTACAATCCAACACGTTGTTTTAAAATGAGTACGAATCTCCGTTTTTATGGGACGTAAAAATTCGGCTGAGCTTACTGCGGACTCTGTTAAGTTTCGTTGCTCATGCTCATTAGAAGTATATGTAATGTCATTAGTAGAGTCGAGTAAATCTAGTCTATTATACAAATAAAATCAGAAAGGCCGTACACTAAAAATTTGTTACATACTATTCCCACTAGTTAGGTATCTACCGCCAAGTTGTTACCAGTGGTATCTACTGGGAATTAATATCCCACTTTTCTTCCCAGTAGCTACCACCAACTCAGTTTTGTGGTAACTACTGGGAACTTCTTTTTCCAGTAGTTACCACTGGTAAAAGGTGGAATTTTTTCCTAGTAGTTACCACCAACATTTTTTTACAGTACAGTTTAAATGTTTGTTTATTATATGAACACAAAACACTTTACTACCAGGCTATTATTAAAAAAACAAGATCCAGCGATTACTTTTTGGATTATAATCTTCATTACCATACAAAATTAACACATAGATCGGGTTTTTCCCACTAATTACCATCAAGTTGTTACCAGTGGTAACTAATGAGATTTGTTTCCCAGTAGTTACCACTGGTAAAAGGTTGGATTTTATTCCTAGTAGTTACCACCAACATTTTATTAGTTCAATAGTAATAAAAACAGTATAAGTAGAATACTATAAATATAGAGGCTTTATTGAACCCTAACAAGATTGTAGTGGTAACTACTCCCATTAGTTACCACTGGTAACAACTTGATCGTAACTAGTGGGAATAACCCAATTTATATGTTAATTTTGTATGGTAATTGAGATTATAATATAATCCAAAAAGTAATTGCTGGATCTCGTTTTTTTAATAATAGCCTACTAGTATGGCGTTTTTTGTTCGTATATAAATAAACATTTGAACTACGTGACTGTTTTTTATTCCCATTTCTTCCATAAATACTAATCTATAAAACCGTATATTCGGTGTTTTTATTGGTATACGTTTTTTTACACTAGCACGCTAGTCGAAAATGTGGTCAAATTCATAATTTTTCCTAGTATACTAACCAAAAAGGCCGAATAGCTGCTATAGGGTCTTTTAACTTAGGATCTCAAGTGCGAATTATTCATTGGTACTAAGCAAAAAGGCAGCATGTGACATATACGGCGTTTTTACCTAGTTTCTACTTCGGAACTAAGTTAGAATGCCGCATAACGCATGTTTACCGCCTTCTTGACTAGTACGACCTACTCATTTTCAAGCTTAATACTAATATAAAGTGTTTTTTATAAAATAAAAAAAAACTGAGCTGTTTAGAAACATAGTATAAATACCTAAAATAAGTACATATATATACCTATCACATACAAAAAGAAAAAATGGAAAAAGTTTTACCGTTTCGTAGAAATTCAAGAAAGATGTTTGGGTTGGTTTTTTGCGATTATCTCGAAACTAGCTTTTGTCGAAAAACTGCCTTTTAGCTTAGGACGGCAGATTATCAAAAGTCCCCGGCCGTAGCCCCGGTGCTGGGGGGGAGAGGGGGGAAAGAAGGTCTCATTTTTCGGTTTTTCACTAATATCTTGGAAACTTTGCGTCTTAGCGACATGACTACTGAGACAAACCAAAAGCTGATAAAATTTGTTACAAGTTTTATTCAGTCATATTTTTCGATATCTTGAATAGTTTTTGAGATATCCGCTCTTGAAAGTTTATTTAGGGCTTTCAATTTTATCTTGATATCTACATTAGTGAAGCTGCTAGGCCGTGTTTGGTATCAATTTCGTATATATCGGGGGTGCTGAATTCATTTTTGGTATCACATTGACACCATTCCTTAGAAAAAACATATAAACTTTAAACAAATACCTTTTTTTTTAATTCCTCTTCACGCTTAAACCGCTCAACCGATTTAATTGTAATTTGGTATACAAATATTTCGAGTCCCAAGACAGGATATAAGATACTTTTTATCTCAATAATCATCCTTTAAAGTTGTGAAATGGAGTATGGGGGGAATTCAACTTCGTCGACGAAACTGAATTCCTGAGGTAAATACTGCTTAAGGTAAAGTTTGAAGTCATGTTAGGTATCATTTTCATCTAAATCACAGATGTATACCATCCTAAATTTCACCTAAACCGGTTCAGCGGTTATTGACTCCTCATACAAACTTCCACCCCACTTTTCACATCCTCAAAAGATGCTTTTGGTTATAAAAACCATCCTATGTCCTGTGTCGAGACTGAAACTATTTCTATACAAAATTTCAACGAAATTGGTTCAGCGGTTTAAGCGTGAAGAGGGATTTTAAAAAATATTTTTTTTAAATTTTGGTTTTACTTCGGAATAGTGTCAATGTGATACCATAAATGAATTCAGCACCCCCGATTTATACGAAAATGATACCAAACGTGGCCTAACAGCATCACTGATGTAGATATCAAGAAAAAATTAAAATCCCTAAATAAACTTTCAAGATCGGGTATCTCAAAAACTATTCAAGATATCGAAAAACTTGACTAAATAAAACTTGTAACTAATTTTATGAGCTTTCGGTTTGTCTTAGTAGTCATGTCGCTAAGATGCAAAGTTTCCAAGATATCAATGAAAAACCGAAAAATTAGATCTTCTTACCCCCCTCTTCCCCGCAGCATCGGGGCTACAGCCGGAGACTTTTGATATGTTCACCTCCTAACTAGTCTAAACAAAGTTACGGAGTCAAAAATTGTGTTCCTAGCATTTCCCTCTACAACGTTTTTTGAGCATTCATTTACTGACCTTATATGTAGGTAAACTATTAGAAAATTGTTTTCAATAAAAATGTGGAAGTTTCTAAACGCTAAACGTGTGACATTGACATTAATGGTTTTAAAAGTCATTTTAGTTGGGAGATTTTAGTGTTTCATAAATACATTAATTTTATTTATTCATATATTAAAAGAAATGTACGTGTTTTAAGTCTAAATCGCTAACAGAATGAGTTTAAGTTGAAGATATGACTAAATTGTTACCTATAAATTAGAAAAATGTGTGATGCAAAAATGATTATACTGTTTCAGTTATTACCTACTTATTTGTGTTTTATTTGCTTTTAAAACATATGTTATTTACAAGCCTATGAAACAGTAACAATGCTCTCTGCAAGTACTTAATTAGAAATCATTTTATTTCCGAAGCTATACCTATGTATAGGTATCTGAATACATGAAACAACTTTTAAAACAACTTGTTTCACACTATGGCTTTACCCAGTATTTATTATGACTACCTAATAAATCATTTAATTACAAAAGCAATGTGAATTTGATCATGTGTGCTGCTTTTAGATGAAGGATGTACAATGGTTGTAGTCTATTGCAAAATGTACCAGAGCGCTAAGATCTTACAATAGCTACTGTCATGATCTTATTATTTTATTTATAAGAATAATAAGTAACGGTTAGGTAAATGTAGCAATTAAGCTCCACAAAACTACATCGTTTGGCTGCGGAAGTGCGGAGGCAGGTATCAGTATGTCTTTTTTATCTTTAATAAAATTATTCTAGAAATTTCCTACCTGAACCTAATTACACTAGACTTATATTGGCCGGGATATGAAATATCGGGAGCTCAAAAACAATACGAAAGGTAATCAGTAATCACGGTTCATATCCCGGTCAATATAAATCTAGTGAAACTAACCGTGAATCATTCACAACTGCTGCCTGAAGTTCCTAAATTTAAACACTATAAAACCTAATCTATCTCTATAGCTCTTAAGCTCTGAGCACAGTCACAAGGGAAGCCCCTTTATGTTACATTTATTTTATTTAGTTTATCATCCTGATGTCAGAAACTTTGCCATAGGCCATGCATATTAACATACGTCGCGATTCGGGAAATGAATTAGAGATTCACTAGATATGAAATTATTTAAAGGTACTTTATGACAGTTGGCAATTATTAACGCCGCACTTAAATATATTATGCGCTATGCGACGTAAGCGCCAGCCGCCATAAGGTACCTTTTGTCTTAGAACGTTACATATCTTTACTATTTCATATCTAGTGAATCTCTCAATCATTTCCCGAATCGCGCCGGTAGATTATTTATTTTCACTACACCTCTTTCAACTTCACAATAGCCAATGTTTATAAATAATTATTTGTCTCCACCCAAGGAAGAAAGGAAATAATTAATACTCAATACCATTATGATACAAAAAATAAATACTTATGATGTTGATATAAATTGGTTATTTGAAATAAGCTCTCTGGATAGTCTCTTACCTTCATTAGTCAATCTGCAGTTTCAAGAGAATACCTTATACCAGTGTGAGATAAATAAACTTAGATAAGGTGCTTAGAAACATATTTTATTATCAAAATGAAAATAAGATAATATTTATAATACTTTATTTTTAATTTAAACAACAAGTTTCTTCCAGTTACTTTGTTACTTTAAACCACAAAATTTTCGTTCTGCCTATGCATTTGACATGCATATTCTTGAGTTGATTCACTTGTACACTCCTTTCATCTTGTATTAAAATTAATCCTGAAAAGAAAGCAACATTATTTATTATAATTGTAAAAATATTATGTGTTTCTCTTCGACTACTGGTAAAAAGCAAGTGCTTATAACAAGCGGCTTCAAATTAATGTAAAAAGTAACTTGAATGTAATACTACTAATTAGCAGTTAGGTATGCACAATTGTATAAAAAATGTTATTGCCAATTGAGCCTGAACTGCCTGGGTACGAAAGAAAAAATGCTGCAGAAATAGAATGGTATGAACTTTGCTTCAGAGCCAGTTCACAGCTTAAAGATAAAGGCATAGTAAGGGAAAGCCTTGTGCATAGGGTTCTAAAGGTATTAAACTAATAAGATAACTTACCAAGCCATGTAGCCCGTTGTCTGATTCTGGCTGTAGCTTATAGTTAGTTAGTTTTACTGGGCATTTATCGCAAATCGACATCCACTGTGCCTATTTTGCGAGAAACGAGTTAGCCCTACTTTAACCACCCCAGCTACTCCACGAAACCTAGCAAGGTCTTCAGGTTGATAATAACATAACTGCCTCTTTCAGTGTGGCTATAGTTTGGAAAGCATATGCATTTTTAATAATCGTCAGAGATTTCACTTTAATGTGCCTTGTCGGAAGCCAGTGTTGCTCGAAGCGTGAAGCCTGTGAATATATATTGTTTTTAAGATAAAAATGTTCAGGAATGGCTTATAGTGTTGAATATATATTTAGATTTGAAATCTGCAAAGTTTGGTTCGCGCGTACAAAACTTTTCTCTTTGAGATCAAAGAGGTTGAGAATTTTGATAACTTACTTTGGCATTTATGACTGGGTTGCTATACAGGCTGATTCAGGAGACGTGAGCAGGATTAACACTGCGCGTATCGTAAATTATATGCAACCGTTTCGTAACAGTATTAGTGAGGTTAACGTTAATTATCTAGTCGTGTTGAAAAAAAAAAGTTATTAATTTATTTACGACATGCATGGTCACCCTTTAACTACAATACTAAACTACCGATATTCTGTGTCAAATTGAATGTCATCACGGTCTGGTTACTTTTGAAAACTCCTAAGTATCTCACTCAAATTTGACAGTTTGTTTTCTTCCTAATCAAAATGCTGTCATTACGGTTAAAGAGGTTTTATGTTTATTAATTAGGTCCTGTAGGGTAACTACGATTGTAGACAATTAAATTTGCCCTCATCAAAAAGTAAAAATATAGGAAAAAGTATGGTTGTCTCCCCTAAATATGATGGTGATCGACCAATTATCAGTTACTGAGTGTGCAGGATTATTCCTGCTCATGTCTCATGAATCACCCTGTATAACATAAAAATTCTATCATAAAATTTTTGGTAGGAATGCGTTCATAATACGCAATACGATTAGCGATTAGTAATTTTAACGTCCTGTTATTTTATAGTTGGTGCAACGCTTTTATTTAGCAATCGATTAGACCCCCACGTAAGCGTTAAAATATTAGTCATATGCCTTATGGGAATATAGTTCAGAGCCGGAAACCGCTACCAACTTTTAGTATGTTGTTGGGCATAGCATTGGGTCTCCAAAACTGCCGGGAGACGGCGGCGCCGGCCATCTACTTCAGCGGAATGACGTCATCAAAATGACTCCCGCTTCGTTGCGAATATTGCATACTGCACCCAAATTATGCATAGCACATACACGTGTGCGGTATTAAATGAAAGCCAATTAAATAAACTATATTTTATTCTTACAAAGTGTATCAAAATATGCAACAGTTTAAGAAAAAATTACAAAATAATAAAAATTACGTTAAAAAATATTCTATTATTTGGGTTTTGCAACCAAACCAAAAGTCGGACGATAAAGTAATGTACTACAATATTAAAGATGACGTCTCAAGCCATACACTGATATCAATAAAATCAAAATTGAACCAAATATGTGGAAATTATGCATCAAAATGTAGATATTTGCCCATACAAATGCATAAAAGTTAAAAAAATCAAAATTGGTCATTTTCAGGATAATCCGCATAAGCTTCTAGTATGTTATTAGCAATATGACCTGGATTCTAAAACTGCCGGGAGACCATCTCTGTTGTTCCTCAGTTACAAATAATGACGTCATATAAATAATCACTGCCGAATTTCGTAAAATGTAAATTATAGCTATACCACGAGTCTCACATACACGTGAGTTACATGTAATGAAAGGTTATTAAATGTATTATGATTCACTTAAACATTGTTTGTAAAAAAAATGTACGGTTTCAGAGCTAGAAACAACGAAATACCACTTTTTATGGAAAAAGTAGATATGTATCAATTTTATTGCTAAAGTAAAACCGTCAAAATTATTTTGCATATAATATTTATAAAACTAGTTATTCAACTATATATCACAATTTAAATTTTACATTTCCGACAAAAACTGTGGAAGGTGTGGAAAAAAAACTAAAGCGCCCCAACAATTCTACCTTAATGCGCTCATATTATGCAAAGAATCTGTTTATCGAGTATTAAATGAATGAACATTACATAAAATACATGAAAACGACATTTTCGAATGGAACCATAATTAAAAAAATAATAATTTACTTGATAAGTAAGCAATATACTGTTTCTTTATGTACCTAATTTCCTCCTTCCAAAGTCGGTTAAAATGTAGCTTTTGTGACCTGGGCTACAAAGACAAATAAATTGACACCTTATTTATCAAAATCAGTTCAGTAGTTTCATGCAAACAGTACCTACACATGCACGCATAGATAGCAAATTCTGCCGTAGTCGGACAAAAAATTAAAATTCAATAATTAGACCTTTACTATTATGGCCTGGCGTGGCTTGGCATATAACGTTGAAACCCTCAGGCCGTAGATGTTAGCAGGCCTAGCGGGCGTCGCCTCGATGAGTTAGCAAGATGCCTTATGGAGGCTTCGAATGATCAGAGGGGTGACCTGTATTTCGGAGGCTCAGAGGGAAAATTCTGCCAGCCTTCTCAGCTCAGCCTTGAAGCCCTTGCACCAATCAAGATTCCACTTTTATAAGAATATCCAACTTACCCAGAATAGGGCAGAGTGACGCTCTTTTGTGTCAGAGGTCAAGATCCTCTTTGGGTCACTGAGCCAGTGATTTATGTATGACTGTATGTATGTATGTATAAGGCTAATCGAGGCTTAAATATATAATTATGTATCGCATTAAGTGAACTGATATGGCATTTACCGAGATAAGGCATGTTGTATTAGGCATGTACCTACTTACTGGCATGTAACTTTACATTTCTCTAACTAGATTTTGCCCTGTGCGCGGGGCCCGAGGGCCCCGCGGTACGCGTGTTGTTACCGTTTCTGTGAGGGTCGCAGTTCTAACCCAACCTAACCCAATTTTTTGGTAGCAGTCCGTTTCTATTAGGGTCGCAGTTCTAACCTAACCTAACCCACTTTTATGGTAGCCGTCCGTTTCTGTGAGGGTCGCAGTTCTAACCTAACCTAACCCACTTTTCTGGTAGTAGTCTGTTCCTGTGAGGGTCGCAGTTCTAACCTAACCTAACCCACATTGTTGGTAGCAGTCCATTCCTGCTGTTGTTATTGTTGTGTAGTAGTTTTTTTTCCAAAGGGAGAAATAAATAAAGTTGTACTTTTGCTAGAAAGAAAAGATCCGCGTGCGAGCACTTCATTCCTGCAGCTCGGCCTTCGGCCTCGCATGCTCGGGAAATCGAAAGGGACGCTCCGGGCCTTCGGCCCTACGCGGAGCTCGGCCTTCGGCCTTCGCTGGCTTTCGAAGCTCAGCGCCGGGCCTTCGGCCCGTCGCTTCGCTTATTAAAACACTTGGGGGGGTTGGTTTTGCGTTGGGACTTAAGCGGGAAGTTGGAGCTTAAACACGACCCAATAGTAAAAGTGTCTTGACAAGCTCACGTCGGGCCTACGGCCTTCGGCCTTCGGCCTTCGGCCCGCCGTTTCTCTTGTCTAAGACACTTTTCCTATTGGGTCGTGTTTAAGCTCCAACTTCCCCCTCTCGTGTGACGCTTCGGGCCTTCGGCCCTACGCGGAGCTCGGCCTTCGGCCTTCGCGAGCCTCGACGCTCCGCCGTCGGGCCTTCGGCCCGCCGGCTTCGCTTATCAAGACAGTTGACTTTGTAGAACGCTTGCAGGCACTGCATTCACGCAGCTCGGCCTTCGGCCTCGCGTTTTGGGAGTCGGGGTGGAGGCTTCGGGCCTTCGGCCCTCCGCCGGGGTCGGCCTTCGGCCTCCCGGCCTGAAGCTCGCCCTTCGGGCTCGCTTAACACTCTTTTTGTATAGGATTTTGCTTTGTTCGTCATTCCCGCAGCTCGGCCTTCGGCCTCGCCCAAAATTACTGGGGGTGGAGCATGCTTGGACATTCGAGATGAAGCTCCGGGTCTGACGGCCCTCCGCGACGTCGGCCTTCGGCCTCCCAGCCTGAAGCTCGCCCTTCGGGCTCGCTTAACTTACTTGGAAATTTGAATTTGGCCCGTGTCCGCCGCCATTTTGGATTTTTCCAAAAAATTTTTTTTACATGGTAATCTTGGGCCCCCAAGCTCGCCGCATGCCAAATCTCAGCGCGCTCGGACCAACTTGAAAAAATTAAAAAAAAAGTCGGCCATTTTGAAAAATTTTAAATGCAGTTTGTTTTGTCTCGGGGCCCTCTATGACATTTGGTCGAGCACCCCCCACCCATCTCGCACCGTTTAAAAGTTGCCATACTAAATTAAAATGGCCATTATTTCCGCCATCTTGGATTTTTTCCAAAAAAATTTTTTTTCATAGGAATCTAGAGCCCACTATCTTCCGCCATGCCAAATCTCAGCGCGCTCGGATCAACTTGAAAAATTAAAAAAAAAAAGTCGGCCATTTTGAATTTTTTTAAATGCAGTTTTATTTCGCTCGAGGCCCTCTATGACATTTGGTCGAGCACCCCCCACCTATCTCGCACCGTTTAAAAGTTGCCATACAAAATAAAAGTGGCCATTTTTTCCGCCATCTTGGATTTTTTCAAAAAAAAAAATTCCATACGAATCCAGGGGACCCCGAGATTCCGTGACCAAAATTTCAGCGCGCTAGGACAAACTTGAAAATCGGCCGCCATTTTGAGTCCGCCATATTGAAAAAAAAATGGCGGCGTCAAAAACTGCCAGGGTCCCTCTATGACATTTGGTCGAGCACCCCCCCACCAAGTCTAACCGTTTAGCCGGGCCGTTCAACATTTTTGTGACGAAAGACGGTAGACCAAAAGTCGGATTTTTCTGGAGGTCATCAGACCGCCCTCTATACGACCGTAGCAAACTCAAATACCCCACGAACCTCCTTCTGGGAGAACAATCATGTCAATTAATCATCGGGTTGCGGCTTTATATAATATAGACTTTATATAGACTTTATATAATATAGACTTCGGCCTTCGGCCCGCCGTTTCGCTTGTCTAAGACACTTTTCCTATTGGGTCGTGTTTAAGCTCCAACTTCCCCCTCTCGTGTGACGCTTCGGGCCTAAGCCCTACGCGGAGCTCGGCCTTCGGCCTTCGCGAGCCTCGACGCTCCGCCGTCGGGCCTTCGGCCCGCCGGCTTCGCTTATCAAGACAGTTGACTTTGTACAACGCTTGCAGGAACTGCATTCACGCAGCTCGGCCTTCGGCCTCGCGTTTTGGGAGTCTGGGTGGAGGCTCCGGGCCTTCGGCCCTCCGCCGGGGTCGGCCTTCGGCCTCCCGGCCTGAAGCTCGCCCTTCGGGCTCGCTAAACACACTTTTTGTATAGGATTTTGCTTTGTTCGTCATTCCCGCAGCTCGGCCTTCGGCCTCGCCCAAAATTACTGGGGGTGGGGCACGCTTGGACATTCGGGGTGAAGCTCCGGGCCTGACGGCCCTCCGCGAGGTCGGCCTTCGGCCTCCCAGCCTGAAGCTCGCCCTTCGGGCTCGCTTAACCTACTTGGAAATTTGAATTTGGCCCGTGTCCGCCGCCATTTTGGATTTTTCCAAAAATTTTTTTTCACATGGTAATCTTGGGCCCCCAAGCTCGCCGCATGCCAAATCTCAGCGCGCTCGGACCAACTTGAAAAAATTAAAAAAATGAGAGAGGCTGTATCAGGGACACAGCCGCTATGGCTGACGTGAAACGTGGTGTGGACCCGAAGGCCCGAAGCGTCCAGGATGTTAATGCTTTAACACAGAACAATAGTACAAGTGTCTAAATGCGAAGGCCGAAGGCCGAGTTCCGCGTAGGGCCGAAGGCCCGAAGCGTCCAGGACATCAGTGTTTTAGCACAGAACAATAATACAAGTGTCTAAATGCGAAGGCCGAAGGCCGAGCTCCGCGTAGGGCCGAAGGCCCGAAGCGTCCAAGATGTCAGTGCTTTAGCACAGAAAAATAGTAAAAGTGTCTAAATGCGAAGGCCGAAGGCCCGAAGCGTCCAGAATGTTAGTGCTTTAACACAGAATAATAGTACAAGGGTCTAAATGCGAAGACCGAAGGCCGAGCTCCGCGTAGGGCCGAAGGCCCGAAGCGTCCAGGATTTAAGTGCTATAACACAGAACAATAGTAAAAGTGTCTAAATGCGAAGGCCGAAAGCCGAGCTCCGCGTGGGACCGAAGGCCCGAAGCGTCCAGGATTTAAGCACTATAACACAAAACAATAGCACAAGTGTCTAAATGCGAAGGCCGAAGGCCGAGCTCCGCGTAGGGCCGAAGGCCCGAAGCGTCCAGGACATCAGTGTTTTAGCACAGAACAATACAAGTGTCTAAATGCGAAGGCCGAAGGCCGAGCTCCGCGTAGGGCCGAAGGCCCGAAGCGTCCAGGATGTTAGTGCTTTAACACAGAACAATAGTACAAGTGTCTAAATGCGAAGGCCGAAGGCCGAGCTCCGCGTAGGGCCGAAGGCCCGAAGCGTCCAGGATTTAAGTGCTTTAACATAGAACAGTAGTACAAGTGTCTAAATGCGAAGGCCGAGCTCCGCGTAGGACCGAAGGCCCGAAGCGTGCAGGACATCAGTGCTTTAGCACAGAAAAATAGTACAAGTGTCTAAATGCGAAGGCCGAAGGCCGAGCTCCACGTAGGGCCGAAGGCCCGAAGCGTCCAGGATTTAAGTGCTATAACACAGAACAATAGTACAAGTGTCTAAATGCGAAGGCCGAAGCGTCCAGGATGTCAGTGGTTAAACACAGAACTGACAGACTGGACGCTTCGGGCCTTCGGCCCTACGCGGAGCTCGGCCTTCGGCCTTCGCGTTTAGACACTTGTAATATTGTTCTGTGTTAAAGCACTGACATCCTGGACACTTCTTGCCTTCGGCCTTACGTAGAGCGCAGCCTTCGACCTTCGCATTTAGTTAGACTCTTGTACTACTGCTTTGTGTTTGAATACCGAATTCGCACATCTCGCGAATGCGTGATGTATTATAATAATTTTGGATAATATCTAAATTTTATCTGTAAAGATTATTTGGGGTCATAATGATTCACTGTATCTAGATGAACTTGAATGCGGCATTTGATGGGTAATTTTAAAATAATTAATTACAGCGTCACACCTATTTAAATAATTAAATGATCAATTCATTTTGGAGTAATGAATGTAACGATTAGGTACAATTTTTTGTGTAAATAACACACCAAAATTACGAGAATAGATATTTTATACGGGCAATACACGTTTTATAGCAAACTCGTTCGTGTCTTTCCTGTAGCCATCGCATTTAAGGGAATCTAAAAGCATTTTTTTACGCAGCACCTTTACAGGCAGAATATTTCATTCAATACTTGAGACTCAAATGAGAAAAACGGGATATACATATATGAACCACAGTCGTTACCTTTTATAGTACCTATTGTCCACAGAAGTGACCATTTCTAAATTATGTTTTACCCATTACATCAGAAAGTACCTAACTAAGATTACTATATACTTACTAGCATTAGGAACTCGGGATTGTCAAGCAGCCGTCATACGTTATATTATGTGTTCTATCAAAGTAACTCGCGCCGCCGCGCCGCCGCGCCGCCTTAGATGCTAATGCATTATTTGAGGAGGTGAGCATGTATTACTATGGTGAATGTAGTATTAAAAGAACCGTTATTGCTTTATCTTACTATTTCAGGTACATTTTGTCAGTTTTGCGCCCTATTTTTCGCACACGGTGGCCTCAAACAAGAGCAGTGATAAAAATTCTGTAATAACTGTCACATTTTTATGTTTTAGCAGCTTATTATAATTCCACGTACTTTATTTTACTCATATTTCATTAAAATAAATTAAGATCTATCAAATGGCATCAATTTTACCGAAATCGGTTAATGGGCTGATGAGTCATTACTAAATGAACACTGAAAATAGGGGTCATTTTAGCTCCGAATACGTCGTGTCTAGCGCAGAATCAGCGCCATTTATGTCAGCGGCACGTACTGTTCGGAGTAATGGCTACTTTCTTCTATATATCTATATCAAAACTATGTTTGTAGGTATTATAGTTTATGAGATATAAGCCGCCGCGCCATAACACTTTTCGTTACACTTGGTTTTTGGTCCGGCACCTCTACTACGGCTTTTTAAAGACGTTTCACGTCAAAAAAAAAGTCGGCCATTTTGAAAAAAAATGAGAGAGGCTGTATCAGGGACACAGCCGCTTTGGCAGACGTGAAACGTGGTGTGGACCGCCAATGCGAAGGCCGAAGGCCGAGGATTTAAGTGCTTTAACATAGAACAATAGTAAAAGTGTCTAAATGCGAAGGCCGAAGGCCGAGCTCCACGTAGGGCCGAAGGCCCGAAGCGTCCAGGATTTAAGTGCTATAACACAGAACAATAGTACAAGTGTCTTAATGCGAAGGCCGAAGGCCGAGCTCCGCGTAGGGCCGAAGGCCCGAAGCGTCCAAGATGTCAGTGCCTTTGCACAGAAAAATAGTAAAAGTGTCTAAATGCGAAGGCCGAATGCCGAGCTCCGCGTAGGGCCGAAGGCCCGAAGCGTCCAGAATGTTAGTGCTTTAACACAGAACAATAGTACAAGTGTCTAAATGCGAAGGCCGAAGGCCGAGCTCCGCGTAAGGCCGAAGGCCCGAAGCGTCCAGGATTTAAGTACTATAACACAAAACAATAGTACAAGTGTCTAAATGCGAAGGTCGAAGGCCGGGCTCCGCGTAGGGCCGAAGGCCCGAAGCGTCCAAGATGTCAGTGCTTTAACACATAACAATAATACAAGTGTCTAAATGCGAAGGTCGAGCTCCGCGTAGGACCGAAGGCCCGAAGTGTGCAGGACATCAGTGCCTTAGCACCGAAAAATAGTACAAGTGTCTAAATGCGAAGGCCGAAGGCCGAGCTCCGTGTAGGGCCGAAGGCCCGAAGCGTCCAGGATTTAAATGCTATAACACAGAACAATATTACAAGAGTATAAATGCGAAGGCGGAAGCGTCCAGGATGTCAGTGGTTAAACACAGAACTGACAGACTGGACGCTTCGGCCCTTCGGCCCTACGCGGAGCTCGGCCTTCGGCCTTCGCATTTAGACACTTGTAATATTGTTCTGTGTTAAAGCACTGACATCCTGGACGCTTCTTGCCTTCGAGAGCGCAGCCTTCGACCTTCGCATTTAGTTAGACTCTTGTACTATTGCTTTGTGTTTGAATACCGAAGTCGCACATATTTGAGTAGTATCTAAATTTTATCTGTAAAGATTATTTGGGGTCATAATGATTCACTGTATCTAGATGAACTTGAATACAGCATTTGATGGGTAATTTTAAAATAATTAATTACAGTGTCACACCTATTTAAATAATTAAATGATCAATTCATTTTGGAGTAATGAATGTAACGATTAGGTACAATTTTTTTGTAAATAACTCAGCAAAATTACGAGAATAGATATTTTATACGGGTAATACACTTTTTATAGCAAACTCGTTCGTGTTTTTCCTGTAGCCATCGCATTTAAGGGAATCTAAAAGCAATTTTTTGCGCAGCACCTTTACAGGCAGAATATTTCATTCAATACTTGAGACTCAAATGAGAAAAACGGGATATATTTGAACCACAGTCGTTACCTTTTATAGTACCTATTGTCCACAGAAGTGACCTTTTCTAAATTATGTTTTACCCATTACATCAGAAAGTACCTAACTAAGATTACTATATACTTACTAGCATTAGGAACTCGGGATTGTCAAGCAGCCGTCATACGTTATACGTGTTCTATCAAAGTAACTCGCGTCGCTGCGCCGCCATAGATGCTAATACATTATTTGAGGAGATGAGCATGTATTACTATGGTGAATGTGGTATTAAAAGAACCGTTATTGCTTTATCTTACTATTTCAGGTATATTTTGTCAGTTTGGCGCCCTTTTTTTCGCACACCGTGGCCTCAAACAAGAGCAGTGATAAAAATTCTGTAAAAACTGTCACATTTTTATTTTTTAACAGCTTATTATAATTCCACGTACTTTATTTTACTCATATTTCATTAAAATAAAGTAAGATCTATCAAATGACATGAATTTTACCAAAATCGGTTAATGGGCTGATTAGTCATTACTAAATGAACACTGAAAATAGGGGTCATTTTTGCTCCGAATACGTCGTGTCTAGCGCAGAATCAGCACCATCTATGTCAGCGGCACGTGCTGTTCCGAGTAATGGCTACTTTCTTCTACACATCTGTATCAAAACTATGTTTATAGGTATTATAGTTTCGGAGATATAAGCCGCCGCGCCATAACACTTTTTCGTTACATCGGTTTTTGATCCGAGCCCCTCTACGGGTTTTTAAAGACGTTTACCTACGTTTCACGTCAAAAATTAAATGCAGTTTGATTTGTCTCGGGGCCCTCTATGACATTTGGTCGAGCACCCCCCACCCATCTCGCACCGTTTAAAAGTTTCCATACAAAATTAAAATGCCCATTATTTCCGCCATCTTGGATTTTTTCCAAAAAATTTTTTATTCGTAGGTATCTAGAGGCCTCTATCTCTCGCTGTACCAAATCTCAGCGCGCTCGGACCAACTTGAAAAAATTAAAAAAAAAAGTCGGCCATTTTGATTTTTTTTTAAAGCAGTTTGCTTTGCCTCGGGGCCCTCTATGACATTTGGTCGAGCACCCCCCACCTATCTCGCACCGTTTAAAAGTTGCCATACAAAACAAAAGTGGCCAGTTTTCCAACAATTAGAGCATTTTTCCAAAAATTTTTTTTTCGTAGGAATCTAGGGGACTCCGAAATTCCTTGACCAAAATTTCAGCGCGCTAGGACAAACTTGAAAAAATTAAAAAAAAAAAGTCGGCCATTTTGAAAAAAAAATGGCGGCTTCAAAAACTGCCAGGGTCCCTCTATGACATTTGGTCGAGCACCCCCCACCTACCTCCCACCGTTTGGCCGGGCCGTCGTACATTTTTCTGACCGGAAGCGGTAGACCAAAAGTCGGATTTTTCTGGAGGTCACCAGACCGCCCTCTATACGACCGTACCAAACTCAAATACCCCACGAACCTCCTTCTGGGAGATCGAGCATGTCAATTAATCAGTCGTGTTGCAGCTTTATATAATATAGACTAGTTTTGTGCGTTGTGCGCGGGGCCCGAGGGCCCCGCGGTCTTTTTGTTGTTGTATTGTTGTTGTTTTGTTGTTGGTGCTGTTGTTTGTGCTGTTGTTTTATTGTTGTTTGTGCTGTAGTTTTGTTTTCCAAAGCGAAAAAGAAATGAAGTTGTACTTTTGCTTGAAAGAAAAGCTCCGCATGCGAGCACTTCATTCCCGCAGCTCGGCCTTCGGCCTCGCGTGCTTGGGAAATCGTGAGGGACGCTCCGGGCCTTCGGCCCTACGCGGAGCTCGGCCTTCGGCCTTCGCTGGGTCTCGAAGCTCAGCGTCGGGCCTTCGGCCCGCCGCTTCGCTTATTAAAACACTTGGAGGGTTGGTTTTGCTTTGGGGCGTAAGCGGGAAGTTGGAGCTTAAACACGACCCAATAGTAAAAGTGTCTTGACAAGCTCACGTCGGGCCTACGGCCTTCGGCCTTCGGCCCGCCGTTTCGCTTGTCTAAGACACTTTTCCTATTGGGTCGTGTTTAAGCTCCAACTTCCCCCTCTCGTGTGACGCTTCGGGCCTTCGGCCCTACGCGGAGCTCGGCCTTCGGCCTTCGCTAGCCTCGACGCTTCGCCGTCGGGCCTTCGGCCCGCCGGCTCCGCTTATCAAGACAGTTGACTTTGTAGAACGCTTGGAGGCACCGCATTCACGCAGCTCGGCCTTCGGCCTCGCATGCTTGGGAAATCGTAAGGTCCGCATGCGAGCAGTTCATTCCCGCAGCTCGGCCTTCGGCCTCGCGTGCTTGGGTAATCGTAAGGGACGCTCCGGGCCTTCGGCCCTACGCGGAGCTCGGCCTTCGGCCTTCGCTGGGTCCCGAAGCTCAGCGTCGGGCCTTCGGCCCGCCGCTTCGCTTATTAAAACACTTGGAGGGTTGGTTTTGCTTCGGGGCGTAAGCGGGAAGTTGGAGCTTAAACACGACCCAATAGTAAAAGTGTCTTGACAAGCTCACGTCGGGCCTACGGCCTTCGGCCTTCGGCCCGCCGTTTCGCTTGTCTAAGACACTTTTCCTATTGGGTCGTGTTTAAGCTCCAACTTCCCCCTCTCGTGTGACGCTTCGGGCCTTCGGCCCTACGCGGAGCTCGGCCTTCGGCCTTCGCGAGCCTGGACGCTTCGCCGTCGGGCCTTCGGCCCGCCGGCTCCGCTTATCAAGACAGTTGGCTTGGTAGAACGCTTGGGACTTCATTCACGCAGCTCGGCCTTCGGCCTCGCGTGTTAGCGCATGCGTAAGGGACGCTCCGGGCCTTCGGCCCTACGCGGAGCTCGGCCTTCGGCCTTCGCGAGCCTCGACGCTCCGCCGTCGGGCCTTCGGCCCGCCGGCTCCGCGTATCAAGACAGTTGACTTTGTAGAACGATTGGGGGCACCGCATTCACGCAGCTCGGCCTTCGGCCTCGCGTTTCGGGAATCGGGGTGGAGGCTCCGGGCCTTCGGCCCGTCGCGGGGTCGGCCTTCGGCCTCCCGGCCCGAAGCTCGCCCTTCGGGCTCGCTTAACACAGTTTTTGTATAGGATTTTGCTTTGTTCGTCATTCCCGCGGCGAGGCCTGCGGCCTCGCCCAAAATTACTGGGGGTAGGGCACGCTTGGACATTCAGGATGAAGCTCCGGGCCTAACGGCCCGTCGCGGGGTCGGCCTGCGGCCTCCCAGCCTGAAGCTCGCCCTTTGGGCTCGCTTAACCTACTTGGAAATTTTGAATTGCCCGTGTCAGCCGCCATTTTGAATTTTTCCAAAAAATTTTTTTTACATGGTATTCTTGGGCCCCCAAGCTCGCCGCATGCCAAATCTCAGCGCGCTCGGACCAACTTGAAAAAAAAAAGGCTCGCTTAACACAGTTTTTGTATAGGATTTTGCTTTGTTCGTCATTCCCGCGGCGAGGCCTTCGGCCTCGCCCAAAATTACTGGGGGTAGGACACGCTTGGACATTCGGGGTGAAGCTCCGGGCCTGACGGCCCGTCGCGGGGTCGGCCTGCGGCCTCCCAGCCTGAAGCTCGCCCTTTGGGCTCGCTTAACCTACTTGGAAATTTTGAATTGCCCGTGTCAGCCGCCATTTTGAATTTTTCCAAAAAATTTTTTTTACATGGTATTCTTGGGCCCCCAAGCTCGCCGCATGCCAAATCTCAGCGCGCTCGGACCAACTTGAAAAAAAAAAGGCTCGCTTAACACAGTTTTTGTATAGGATTTTGCTTTGTTCGTCATTCCCGCGGCGAGGCCTTCGGCCTCGCCCAAAATTACTGGGGGTAGGACACGCTTGGACATTCGGGGTGAAGCTCCGGGCCTGACGGCCCGTCGCGGGGTCGGCCTGCGGCCTCCCAGCCTGAAGCTCGCCCTTCGGGCTCGCTTAAAGTACTTGAAAAATTGGTTTTGCCCGTGTCAGCCGCCATTTTGATTTTTTCCAAAATTTTTTTTTCACATGGTAATCTTGGGCCCCCTAGCTCGCAGCATGCCAAATCTCAGCGCGATCGGACCAACTTGAAAAAAAAAAAAAAAAAAAGTCGGCCATTTTGAAAAAATTTAAATGCAGTTTTATTTCTCTCGAGGCCCTCTATGACATTTGGTCGAGCACCCCCCACCTATCACGCACCGTTTAAAAGTTGCCATACAAAATAAAAGTGGCCATTTTTTCCGCCATCTTGAATTTTTTCAAAATTTTTTTTTACCAATCGAATCCAGGGGACCCCGAGATTCCGTGACCAAAATTTCAGCGCGCTGGGACAAACTTGAAAAAACGTCAAAAAAAAAGTCGGCCATTTTGAAAAAAAAATGGCGGCGTCAAAAACTGCCAGGGTCCCTCTATGACATTTGGTCGAGCACCCCCCCTCTACCTCTTACCGTTTCGGCGTGCTCTTAAGCAGAATCGTGGTCTTCCACTCGTCCAGGATATCCATATTTTTCTGGACCTACATTTTTGGCCCTCTATACGAATCACTTTTTTTTTTTAACTCAACCCTTACAGTTGGCAAATAAAACAGGTACATGAGAAATCAGTGATTCTTGTAGCTATATATAATATTAACTAGTTTTGTGCGTTGTGCGCGGGGCCCGAGGGCCCCGCGGTCTTCTTGTTGTTGTTTTGTTGTTGGTGCTGTTGTTGGTGCTGTTGTTTGTGCTGTTGTTGTTGTTGGTGCTGTTGTTGGTGTTGTAGTTTTGTTTTCCAAAGCGAAAAAGAAATGAAGTTGTACTTTTGCTAGAAAGAAAAGGTCCGCATGCGAGCACTTCATTCCCGCAGCTCGGCCTTCGGCCTCGCGTGCTAGGGAAATCGTAAGGGACGCTCCGGGCCTTCGGCCCTACGCGGAGCTCGGCCTTCGGCCTTCGCTGGGTTTCGAAGCTCAGCGTCGGGCCTTCGGCCCGCCGCTTCGCTTATTAAAACACTTGGAGGGTTGGTTTTGCTTCGGGGCGTAAGCGGGAAGTTGGAGCTTAAACACGACCCAATAGTAAAAGTGTCTTGACAAGCTCACGTCGGGCCTACGGCCTTCGGCCTTCGGCCCGCCGTTTCGCTTGTCTAAGACACTTTTCCTATTGGGTCGTGTTTAAGCTCCAACTTCCCCCTCTCGTGTGACGCTTCGGGCCTTCGGCCCTACGCGGAGCTCGGCCTTCGGCCTTCGCTAGCCTCGACGCTTCGCCGTCGGGCCTTCGGCCCGCCGGCTCCGCTTATCAAGACAGTTGACTTTGTAGAACGCTTGGAGGCACCGCATTCACGCAGCTCGGCCTTCGGCCTCGCATGCTTGGGAAATCGTGAGGTCCGCATGCGAGCACTTCATTCCCGCAGCTCGGCCTTCGGCCTCGCGTGCTTGGGAAATCGTAAGGGACGCTCCGGGCCTTCGGCCCTACGCGGAGCTCGGCCTTCGGCCTTCGCTGGGATTCGAAGCTCAGCGTCGGGCCTTCGGCCCGCCGCTTCGCTTATTAAAACACTTGGGGGGTTGGTTTTGCTTCGGGGCGTAAGCGGGAAGTTGGAGCTTAAACACGACCCAATAGTAAAAGTGTCTTGACAAGCTCACGTCGGGCCTACGGCCTTCGGCCTTCGGCCCGCCGTTTCGCTTGTCTAAGACACTTTTCCTATTGGGTCGTGTTTAAGCTCCAACTTCCCCCTCTCGTGTGACGCTTCGGGCCTTCGGCCCTACGCGGAGCTCGGCCTTCGGCCTTCGCGAGCCTCGACGCTCCGCCGTCGGGCCTTCGGCCCGCCGGCTCCGCTTATCGAGACAGTTGACTTTGTAGAACGCTTGGAGGCACCGCATTCACGCAGCTCGGCCTTCGGCCTCGCGTTTCGGGAGTCGGGGTGGAGGCTCCGGGCCTTCGGCCCGTCGCCGGGTCGGCCTTCGGCCTCCCGGCCCGGAGCTCGCCCTTCGGGCTCGCTTAACACAGTTTTTGTATAGGATTTCGCTTTGTTCGTCATTCCCGCGGCGAGGCCTTCGGCCTCGCCCAAAATTACTGGGGGTAGGACACGCTCGGACATTCGGGGTGAAGCTTCGGGCCTGACGGCCCGTCGCGGGGTCGGCCTGCGGCCTCCCAGCCTGAAGCTCGCCCTTCGGGCTCGCTTAACCTGCTTGGAAAATTTCAATTGCCCGTATCAGCGGCCATTTTGGTTTTTCCAAAAATTTTTTTTCACATGGTAATCTTGGGCCCCCAAGCTCACCGCATGCCAAATCTCAGCACGCTCGGACCAACTTGAAAAAAAAAAAAAAAAAAAAGTCGGCCATTTTGAAAATTTTTAAATGCAGTTGTATTTCTCTCGAGGCCCTCTATGACATTTGGTCGAGCACCCCCCACCTATCACGCACCGTTTAAAAGTTGCCATACAAAATAAAAGTGGCCATTTTTTCCGCCATCTTGGATTTTTTCGAAATTTTTTTTTACCATTCGAATCCAGGGGACCCCGAGATTCCGTGACCAAAATTTCAGCGCGCTGGGACAATTTTGAAAAAACTTCAAAAAAAAAAGTCGGCCATTTTGAAAAAAAAATGGCGGCGTCAAAAACTGCCAGGGTCCCTCTATGACATTTGGTCGAGCACCCCCCCTCTACCTCTTACCGTTTGGCCGGGCCGTCAAACATTTTTCGATCCAGGAGTCGAATCCAAAAGTCCATATTTTTCTGGACCTACATTTTTGGCCCTCTATACGAATCTGTTTTTTTTTTTGGCCTAGGTGTTACAGTTAACAAATAAAACAGGTACATGAGAAATGAGTGGGGATGTAGCTATATATATTATTAACTAGTTTTGTGCGTTGTGCGCGGGGCCCGAGGGCCCCGCGGTCTTCTTGTTGTTGTTTTGTTGTTGGTGCTGTTGTTTGTGCTGTTGTTTGTGCTGTTGTTGTTGTTGGTGTTGTTGTTTGTGCTGTAGTTTTGTTTTCCAAAGAGAAAAAGAAATGAAGTTGTACTTTTGCTTGAAAGAAAAGGTCCGCATGCGAGCACTTCATTCCCGCAGCTCGGCCTTCGGCCTCGCGTGCTTGGGAAATCGTAAGGGACGCTCCGGGCCTTCGGCCCTACGCGGAGCTCGGCCTTCGGCCTTCGCTGGGTTTCGAAGCTCAGCGTCGGGCCTTCGGCCCGCCGCTTCGCTTATTAAAACACTTGGGGGGTTGGTTTTGCTTCGGGGCGTAAGCGGGAAGTTGGAGCTTAAACACGACCCAATAGTAAAAGTGTCTTGACAAGCTCACGTCGGGCCTACGGCCTTCGGCCTTCGGCCCGCCGTTTCGCTTGTCTAAGACACTTTTCCTATTGGGTCGTGTTTAAGCTCCAACTTCCCCCTCTCGTGTGACGCTTCGGGCCTTCGGCCCTACGCGGAGCTCGGCCTTCGGCCTTCGCGAACCTCGACGCTTCGCCGTCGGGCCTTCGGCCCGCCGGCTCCGCTTATCAAGACAGTTGACTTTGTAGAACGCTTGGAGGCACCGCATTCACGCAGCTCGGCCTTCGGCCTCGCAGGCTTGGGAAATCGTAAGGTCCGCATGCGAGCACTTCATTCCCGCAGCTCGGCCTTCGGCCTCGCGTGCTTGGGAAATCGTAAGGGACGCTCCGGGCCTTCGGCCCTACGCGGAGCTCGGCCTTCGGCCTTCGCTGGGTTTCGAAGCTCAGCGTCGGGCCTTCGGCCCGCCGCTTCGCTTATTAAAACACTTGGAGGGTTGGTTTTGCTTCGGGGCGTAAGCGGGAAGTTGGAGCTTAAACACGACCCAATAGTAAAAGTGTCTTGACAAGCTCACGTCGGGCCTACGGCCTTCGGCCTTCGGCCCGCCGTTTCGCTTGTCTAAGACACTTTTCCTATTGGGTCGTGTTTAAGCTCCAACTTCCCCCTCTCGTGTGACGCTTCGGGCCTTCGGCCCTACGCGGAGCTCGGCCTTCGGCCTTCGCTAGCCTCGACGCTCCGCCGTCGGGCCTTCGGCCCGCCGGCTCCGCTTATCAAGACAGTTGACTTGGTAGAACGCTTGGGACTTCATTCACGCAGCTCGGCCTTCGGCCTCGCGTGCTAGCGCATGCGTAAGGGACGCTCCGGGCCTTCGGCCCTACGCGGAGCTCGGCCTTCGGCCTTCGCGAGCCTCGACGCTCCGCCGTCGGGCCTTCGGCCCGCCGGCTCCGCGTATCGAGACAGTTGACTTTGTAGAACGCTTGGAGGCACCGCATTCACGCAGCTCGGCCTTCGGCCTCGCGTTTTGGGAGTCGGGGTGGAGGCTCCGGGCCTTCGGCCCGTCGCGGGGTCGGCCTTCGGCCTCCCGGCCCGAAGCTCGCCCTTCGGGCTCGCTCAACACAGTTTTTGTATAGGATTTTGCTCTGTTCGTCATTCCCGCGGCGAGGCCTTCGGCCTCGCCTAAAATTACTGGGTGTAGGACACGCTTGGACATTCGAAGTGAAGCTCCGGGCCTAACGGCCCGTCGCGGGGTCGGCCTGCGGCCTCCCGGCCTGAAGCTCGCCCTTCGGGCTCGCTTAACCTACTTGGAAAATTTCAATTGCCCGTATCAGCGGCCATTTTGGATTTTTCCAAAAATTTTTTTTCACATGGTAATCTTGGGCCCCCAAGCTCGCCGCATGCCAAATCTCAGCGCGCTCGGACCAACTTGAAAAAAAAAAAAAAAAAAAGTCGGCCATTTTGAAAATTTTTAAATGCAGTTTTATTTCTCTCGAGGCCCTCTATGACATTTGGTCGAGCACCCCCCACCTATCACGCACCGTTTAAGAGTTGCCATACAAAATAAAAGTGGCCATTTTTTCCGCCATCTTGGATTTTTTCAAAAATTTTTTTTTGCATACGAATCCAGGGGACCCCGAGATTCCGTGACCAAAATTTCAGCGCGCTGGGACAAACTTGAAAAAACGTCAAAAAAAAAAGTCGGCCATTTTGAAAAAAAAATGGCGGCGTCAAAAACTGCCAGGGTCCCTCTATGACATTTGGTCGAGCACCCCCCCTCTACCTCTTACCGTTTAGCCGGGCCGTCAAACATTTTTCTGGTCTTCCACTTGTCCAGGATATCCATATTTTTCTGGACCTACATTTTCGGCCCTCTATACGAATCACTTTTTTTTTTTAACCCAAGTCTTACAGTTTCCAAATAAAACATATATATGAGAAATCAGTGGTAATGTAGCTATATATAATATTAACTAGTTTTGTGCGTTGTGCGCGGGGCCCGAGGGCCCCGCGGTCTTGTTGGTGCTGTTGTTTGTGTTGTTGTTTTGTTGTTGTTGTTGTTGGTGCTGTTGTTTGTGTTGTTGTTTGTGCTGTAGTTTTGTTTTCCAAAGAGAAAAAGAAATGAAGTTGAACTTTTGCTTGAAAGAAAAGGTCCGCATGCGAGCACTTCATTCCCGCAGCTCGGCCTTCGGCCTCGCGTGCTTGGGAAATAGTAAGGGACGCTCCAGGCCTTCGGCCCTACGCGGAGCTCGGCCTTCGGCCTTCGCTGGGTTTCGAAGCTCAGCGTCGGGCCTTCGGCCCGCCGCTTCGCTTATTAAAACACTTGGGGGGTTGGTTTTGCTTTGGGGCGTAAGCGGGAAGTTGGAGCTTAAACACGACCCAATAGTAAAAGTGTCTTGACAAGCTCACGTCGGGCCTACGGCCTTCGGCCTTCGGCCCGCCGTTTCGCTTGTCTAAGACACTTTTCCTATTGGGTCGTGTTTAAGCTCCAACTTCCCCCTCTCGTGTGACGCTTCGGGCCTTCGGCCCTACGCGGAGCTCGGCCTTCGGCCTTCGCGAGCCTCGACGCTCCGCCGTCGGGCCTTCGGCCCGCCGGCTTCGCTTATCAAGACAGTTGACTTTGTAGAACTCTTGGAGGCACCGCATTCACGCAGCTCGGCCTTCGGCCTCGCGTGTTTGAGAGCTTGTGAGGGACGCTCCGGGCCTTCGGCCCTACGCGGAGCTCGGCCTTCGGCCTTCGCGAGCCTCGACGCTCCGCCGTCGGGCCTTCGGCCCGCCGGCTCCGCTTATCAAGACAGTTGACTTTGTAGAACGCTTGGAGGCACCGCATTCACGCAGCTCGGCCTTCGGCCTCGCATGCTTGGGAAATCGTATCGGTCCGCATGCGAGCACTTCATTCCCGCAGCTCGGCCTTCGGCCTCGCGCGCTTGGGAAATCGTAAGGGACGCTCCGGGCCTTCGGCCCTACGCGGAGCTCGGCCTTCGGCCTTCGCTGGGTTTCGAAGCTCAGCGTCGGGCCTTCGGCCCGCCGCTTCGCTTATTAAAACACTTGGAGGGTTGGTTTTGCTTCGGGGCGTAAGCGGGAAGTTGGAGCTTAAACACGACCCAATAGTAAAAGTGTCTTGACAAGCTCACGTCGGGCCTACGGCCTTCGGCCTTCGGCCCGCCGTTTCGCTTGTCTAAGACACTTTTCCTATTGGGTCGTGTTTAAGCTCCAACTTCCCCCTCTCGTGTGACGCTTCGGGCCTTCGGCCCTACGCGGAGCTCGGCCTTCGGCCTTCGCGAGCCTCGACGCTCCGCCGTCGGGCCTTCGGCCCGCCGGCTCCGCTTATCAAGACAGTTGGCTTGGTAGAACGCTTGGAGGCACCGCATTCACGCAGCTCGGCCTTCGGCCTCGCGTTTTGGGAGTCGGGGTGGAGGCTCCGGGCCTGACGGCCCGTCGCGGGGTCGGCCTTCGGCCTCCCGGACCGAAGCTCGCCCTTCGGGCTCGCTTAACACAGTTTTTGTATAGGATTTTGCTTTGTTCGTCGTTCCCGCGGCGAGGCCTTCGGCCTCGCCCAAAATTACTGGGGGTAGGACACGCTTGGACATTCGGGGTGAAGCTCCGGGCCTGACGGCCCGTCGCGGGGTGGCCTGCGGCCTCCCAGCCTGAAGCTCGCCCTTCGGGCTCGCTTAACCTGCTTGGAAAATTTCAATTGCCCGTATCAGCGGCCATTTTGGATTTTTCCAAAATTTTTTTTCCACATGGTAATCTTGGGCCCCCAAGCTCGCCGCATGCCAAATTTCAGCGCGCTCGGACCAACTTGAAAAAAAAAAAAAAAAAAAGTCGGCCATTTTGAAAATTTTTAAATGCAGTTTTATTTCTCTCGAGGCCCTCTATGACATTTGGTCGAAAACCCCCCACCTATCACGCACCGTTTAAAAGTTGCCATACAAAATAAAAGTGGCCATTTTTTCCGCCATCTTGGATTTTTTCGAAATTTTTTTTTACCAAACGATTCCTGGGGACCCCGAGATTCCGTGACCAAAATTTCAGCGCGCTGGGACAATTTTGAAAAAACGTCAAAAAAAAAAGTCGGCCATTTTGAAAAAAAAATGGCGGCGTCAAAAACTGCCAGGGTCCCTCTATGACATTTGGTCGAGCACCCCCCCTCTACCTCTTACCGTTTAGCCGGGCCGTCAAACATTTTTTTCGTTTTCCACCTCTCCAGAATATCCATATTTTTCTGGACCTACATTTTCGGCCCTCTATACGAATCAACTTTTTTTTTTAACCCATGTGCTACAGTTTCCAAATAAAACAGGTACATTAGAAATCAGTGGTTTTGTAGCTATATATAATATTAACTAGTTTTGTGCGTTGTGCGCGGGGCCCGAGGGCCCCGCGGTCTTCTTGTTGTTGTTTTGTTGTTGGTGCTGTTGTTGGTGCTGTTGTTTGTGCTGTTGTTGTTGTTGGTGCTGTTGTTTGTGCTGTTGTAATTGTGTAGTAGTTTGTTTTCCAAAGAGAAAAAGTAATGAAGTTGTACTTTTGCTTGAAAGAAAAGGTCCGCATGCGAGCACTTCATTCCCGCAGCTCGGCCTTCGGCCTCGCGAGCTTGGGAAATCGTAAGGGACGCTCCGGGCCTTCGGCCCTACGCGGAGCTCGGCCTTCGGCCTTCGCTGGGTTTCGAAGCTCAGCGTCGGGCCTTCGGCCCGCCGCTTCGCTTATTAAAACACTTGGAGGGTTGGTTTTGCTTCGGGGCGTAAGCGGGAAGTTGGAGCTTAAACACGACCCAATAGTAAAAGTGTCTTGACAAGCTCACGTCGGGCCTACGGCCTTCGGCCTTCGGCCCGCCGTTTCGCTTGTCTAAGACACTTTTCCTATTGGGTCGTGTTTAAGCTCCAACTTCCCCCTCTCGTGTGACGCTTCGGGCCTTCGGCCCTACGCGGAGCTCGGCCTTCGGCCTTCGCGAGCCTCGACGCTTCGCCGTCGGGCCTTCGGCCCGCCGGCTCCGCTTATCAAGACAGTTGACTTTGTAGAACGCTTGGAGGCACCGCATTCACGCAGCTCGGCCTTCGGCCTCGCGTGTTTGAGAGCTCGTGAGGGACGCTCCGGGCCTTCGGCCCTACGCGGAGCTCGGCCTTCGGCCTTCGCTAGCCTCGACGCTTCGCCGTCGGGCCTTCGGCCCGCCGGCTCCGCGTATCAAGACAGTTGACTTTGTAGAACGCTTGGAGGCACCGCATTCACGCAGCTCGGCCTTCGGCCTCGCGTTTCGGGAGTCGGGGTAGAGGCTCCGGGCCTTCGGCCCGTCGCGGGGTCGGCCTTCGGCCTCCCGGCCCGAAGCTCGCCCTTCGGGCTCGCTTAACACAGTTTTTGTATAGGATTTTGCTTTGTTTGTCATTCCCGCGGCGAGGCCTTCGGCCTCGCCCAAAATTACTGGGGGTAGGGCACGCTTGGACATTCGGGGTGAAGCTCCGGGCCTAACGGCCCGTCGCGGGGTCGGCCTGCGGCCTCCCAGCCTGAAGCTCGCCCTTCGGGCTCGCTTAACCTACTTGGAAAATTGGTTTTGCCCGTATCAGCGGCCATTTTGGATTTTTCCAAAAAATTTTTTTCACATGGTAATCTTGGGCCCCCAAGCTCGCCGCATGCCAAATCTCAGCGCGCTCGGACCAACTTGAAAAAAAAAAAAAAAAAAAGTCGGCCATTTTGAAAATTTTTAAATGCAGTTTTATTTCTCTCGAGGCCCTCTATGACATTTGGTCGAGCACCCCCCACCCATCTCGCGCCGTTTAAAAGTTGCCATACAAAATAAAAGTGGCCATTTTTTCCGCCATGTTGGATTTTTTCAAAAATTTTTTTTACCAATCGAATCTAGGGGACCCCGAGATTCCGTGACCAAAATTTCAGCGCGCTGGGACAAACTTGAAAAACCGCCAAAAAAAAAAGTCGGCCATTTTGAAAAAAAAATGGCGGCGTCAAAAACTGCCAGGGTCCCTCTATGACATTTGGTCGAGCACCCCCCCTCTAGCTCTTACCGTTTAGCCGGGCCGTCAAACATTTTTCGACCCGGGAGTCGAATCCAAAAATCCATATTTTTCTGGACCTACATTTTTGGCCCTCTATACGAATCACTTTTTTTTTTTAACCTAACCCTTACAGTTGACAAATAAAACGTATACATGAGAAATCAGTGGTAATGTAGCTATATATAATATTAACTAGATTTTGCCCTGTGCGCGGGGCCCGAGGGCCCCGCGGTACGCGTGTTGTTTCCGTTTCTGTGAGGGTCGCAGTTCTAACCTAACCTAACCCACTTTTTTGGTAGCAGTCCGTTTCTAGTAGGGTCGCAGTTCTAACCTAACCTAACCCACTTTTTTGGTAGCCGTCCGTTTCTGTGAGGGTCGCAGTTCTAACCTAACCTAACCCACATTGTTGGTAGCAGTCCATTCCTGCTGTTGTTATTGTTGTGTAGTAGTTTTTTTTTCCAAAGGGAGAAATAAATAAAGTTGTACTTTTGCTAGAAAGAAAAGATCCGCGTGCGAGCACTTCATTCCTGCAGCTCGGCCTTCGGCCTCGCGTGCTTGGGAAATCGAAAGGGACGCTCCGGGCCTTCGGCCCTACGCGGAGCTCGGCCTTCGGCCTTCGCTGGGTTTCGAAGCTCAGCGTCGGGCCTTCGGCCCGCCGCTTCGCTTATTAAAACACTTGGAGGGTTGGTTTTGCTTTGGGGCGTAAGCGGGAAGTTGGAGCTTAAACACGACCCAATAGTAAAAGTGTCTTGACAAGCTCACGTCGGGCCTACGGCCTTCGGCCTTCGGCCCGCCGTTTCGCTTGTCTAAGACACTTTTCCTATTGGGTCGTGTTTAAGCTCCAACTTCCCCCTCTCGTGTGACGCTTCGGGCCTTCGGCCCTACGCGGAGCTCGGCCTTCGGCCTTCGCTAGCCTCGACGCTTCGCCGTCGGGCCTTCGGCCCGCCGGCTCCGCTTATCAAGACAGTTAACTTTATAGAACGCTTGGAGGCACCGCATTCACGCAGCTCGGCCTTCGGCCTCGCGTGTTTGAGAGCTCGTGAGGGACGCTCCGGGCCTTCGGCCCTACGCGGAGCTCGGCCTTCGGCCTTCGCTAGCCTCGACGCTTCGCCGTCGGGCCTTCGGCCCGCCGGCTCCGCTTATCAAGACAGTTACTTTGTAGAGCGCTTGGAGGCACCGCATGCACGCAGCTCGGCCTTCGGCCTCGCGTTTTGCGAGTCGGGATGGAGGCTCCGGGCCTGACGGCCCGTCGCGGGGTCGGCCTTCGGCCTCCCGGCCCGAAGCTCGCCCTTCGGGCTCGCTTAACACAGTTTTTGTATAGGATTTTGCCTTGTCCGTCATTCCCGCGGCGAGGCCTTCGGCCTCGCCCAAAATTACTGGGGGTGGGACACGCTTGGACATTCGGGGTGAAGCTCCGGGCCTGACGGCCCGTCGCGGGGTCGGCCTGCGGCCTCCCAGCCTGAAGCTCGCCCTTCGGGCTCGCTTAACGTACTTGGAAAATTGGTTTTGCCCGTGTCAGCCGCCATTTTGAATTTTTCCAAAAATTTTTTTTGACATGGTAATCTTGGGCCCCCAATCTCGCCGCATGCCAAATTTCAGCGCGCTCGGACCAACTTGAAAAAAAAAAAAAAAGTCGGCCATTTTTAAAATTTTTAAATGCAGTTTTATTTCTCTCGAGGCCCTCTATGACATTTGGTCGAGCACCCCCCACCTATCACGCACCGTTTAAAAGTTGCCATACAAAATAAAAGTGGCCATTTTTTCCGCCATCTTGGATTTTTTCAAAAATTTTTTTTACCAAACGAATCTAGGGGACCCCGAGATTCCGTGACCAAAATTTCAGCACGCTAGGACAAACTTGAAAAAACGTCAAAAAAAAAGTCGGCCATTTTGAAAAAAAAATGGCGGCGTCAAAAACTGCCAGGGTCCCTCTATGACATTTGGTCGAGCACCCCCCCTCTACCTCTTACCGTTTCGGCGTGCTCTTATGCAGAATCGTGGTCTTCCACTTGTCCAGGATATCCATATTTTTCTGGACCTACATTTTTGGCCCTCTATACGAATCACTTTTTTTTTTTAACTCAACCCTTACAGTTGCAAAATAAAACGTATACATTAGAAATCAGTGATTCTTGTAGCTATATATATTATTAACTAGTTTTGTGCGTTGTGCGCGGGGCCCGAGGGCCCCGCGGTCTTCTTGTTGTTGTTTTGTTGTTGTTTTGTTGTTGGTGCTGTTGTTTGTGCTGTTGTTTGTGCTGTTGTTGTTGTTGGTGCTGTTGTTTGTGCTGTAGTTTTGTTTTCCAAAGCGAAAAAGAAACGAAGTTGTACTTTTGCGTCAAAGAAAAGGTCCGCATGCGAGCACTTTCATTCCCGCAGCTCGGCCTTCGGCCTCGCGTGCTTGGGAAATCGTAAGGGACGCTACGGGCCTTCGGCCCTACGCGGAGCTCGGCCTTCGGCCTTCGCTGGGTTTCGAAGCTCAGCGTCGGGCCTTCGGCCCGCCGCTTCGCTTATTAAAACACTTGGGGGGTTGGTTTTGCTTTGGGGCGTAAGCGGGAAGTTGGAGCTTAAACACGACCCAATAGTAAAAGTGTCTTGACAAGCTCACGTCGGGCCTACGGCCTTCGGCCTTCGGCCCGCCGTTTCGCTTGTCTAAGACACTTTTCCTATTGGGTCGTGTTTAAGCTCCAACTTCCCCCTCTCGTGTGACGCTTCGGGCCTTCGGCCCTACGCGGAGCTCGGCCTTCGGCCTTCGCTAGCCTCGACGCTTCGCCGTCGGGCCTTCGGCCCGCCGGCTCCGCTTATCAAGACAGTTAACTTTATAGAACGCTTGGAGGCACCGCATTCACGCAGCTCGGCCTTCGGCCTCGCGTGTTTGAGAGCTCGTGAGGGACGCTCCGGGCCTTCGGCCCTACGCGGAGCTCGGCCTTCGGCCTTCGCTAGCCTCGACGCTTCGCCGTCGGGCCTTCGGCCCGCCGGCTCCGCTTATCAAGACAGTTACTTTGTAGAGCGCTTGGAGGCACCGCATGCACGCAGCTCGGCCTTCGGCCTCGCGTTTTGCGAGTCGGGATGGAGGCTCCGGGCCTGACGGCCCGTCGCGGGGTCGGCCTTCGGCCTCCCGGCCCGAAGCTCGCCCTTCGGGCTCGCTTAACACAGTTTTTGTATAGGATTTTGCCTTGTCCGTCATTCCCGCGGCGAGGCCTTCGGCCTCGCCCAAAATTACTGGGGGTGGGACACGCTTGGACATTCGGGGTGAAGCTCCGGGCCTGACGGCCCGTCGCGGGGTCGGCCTGCGGCCTCCCAGCCTGAAGCTCGCCCTTCGGGCTCGCTTAACGTACTTGGAAAATTGGTTTTGCCCGTGTCAGCCGCCATTTTGAATTTTTCCAAAAATTTTTTTTGACATGGTAATCTTGGGCCCCCAATCTCGCCGCATGCCAAATTTCAGCGCGCTCGGACCAACTTGAAAAAAAAAAAAAAAAAAAGTCGGCCATTTTTAAAATTTTTAAATGCAGTTTTATTTCTCTCGAGGCCCTCTATGACATTTGGTCGAGCACCCCCCACCTATCACGCACCGTTTAAAAGTTGCCATACAAAATAAAAGTGGCCATTTTTTCCGCCATCTTGGATTTTTTCAAAAATTTTTTTTACCAAACGAATCTAGGGGACCCCGAGATTCCGTGACCAAAATTTCAGCACGCTAGGACAAACTTGAAAAAACGTCAAAAAAAAAGTCGGCCATTTTGAAAAAAAAATGGCGGCGTCAAAAACTGCCAGGGTCCCTCTATGACATTTGGTCGAGCACCCCCCCTCTACCTCTTACCGTTTCGGCGTGCTCTTATGCAGAATCGTGGTCTTCCACTTGTCCAGGATATCCATATTTTTCTGGACCTACATTTTTGGCCCTCTATACGAATCACTTTTTTTTTTTAACTCAACCCTTACAGTTGCAAAATAAAACGTATACATTAGAAATCAGTGATTCTTGTAGCTATATATATTATTAACTAGTTTTGTGCGTTGTGCGCGGGGCCCGAGGGCCCCGCGGTCTTCTTGTTGTTGTTTTGTTGTTGGTATTGTTGTTTTGTTGGTGGTGCTGTTGTTTGTGCTGTTGTTTTGTTGTTGTTTGTGCTGTAGTTTTGTTTTCCAAAGCGAAAAGGAAATGAAGTTGTACTTTTGCTTGAAAGAAAAGGTCCGCATGCGAGCACTTCATTCCCGCAGCTCGGCCTTCGGCCTCGCGTGCTTGGGAAATCGTAAGGGACGCTCCGGGCCTTCGGCCCTACGCGGAGCTCGGCCTTCGGCCTTCGCTGGATTTCGAAGCTCAGCGTCGGGCCTTCGGCCCGCCGCTTCGCTTATTAAAACACTTGGGGGATTGGTTTTGCTTTGGGGCGTAAGCGGGAAGTTGGAGCTTAAACACGACCCAATAGTAAAAGTGTCTTGACAAGCTCACGTCGGGCCTACGGCCTACGGCCTTCGGCCCGCCGTTTCGCTTGTCTAAGACACTTTTCCTATTGGGTCGTGTTTAAGCTCCAACTTCCCCCTCTCGTGTGACGCTTCGGGCCTTCGGCCCTACGCGGAGCTCGGCCTTCGGCCTTCGCCAGCCTCGACGCTTCGCCGTCGGGCCTTCGGCCCGCCGGCTCCGCTTATCAAGACAGTTGACTTTGTAGAACGCTTGGAAGCACCGCATTCACGCAGCTCGGCCTTCGGCCTCGCGTGCTTGGGAAATCGTAAGGTCCGCATGCGAGCACTTCATTCCCGCAGCTCGGCCTTCGGCCTCGCGTGCTTGGGAAATCGTAAGGGACGCTCCGGGCCTTCGGCCCTACGCGGAGCTCGGCCTTCGGCCTTCGCTGGGCTTCGAAGCTCGGCGTCGGGCCTTCGGCCCGCCGCTTCGCTTATTAAAACACTTGGAGGGTTGGTTTTGCTATGGGGCGTAAGCGGGAAGTTGAAGCTTAAACACGACCCAATAGTAAAAGTGTCTTGACAAGCTCACGTCGGGCCTACGGTCTTCGGCCTTCGGCCCGCCGTTTCGCTTGTCTAAGACACTTTTCCTATTGGGTCGTGTTTAAGCTCCAACTTCCCCCTCTCGTGTGACGCTTCGGGCCTTCGGCCCTACGCGGAGCTCGGCCTTCGGCCTTCGCGAGCCTCGACGCTTCGCCGTCGGGCCTTCGGCCCGCCGGCTCCGCTTATCAAGACAGTTGGTTTGGTAGAACGCTTGGGAGCACCGCATTCACGCAGCTCGGCCTTCGGCCTCGCGTTTTGGGAGTCGGGGTGGAGGCTCCGGGCCTGACGGCCCGTCGCGGGGTCGGCCTTCGGCCTCCCGGCCCGAAGCTCGCCCTTCGGGCTCGCTTAACACAGTTTTTGTATAGGATTTTGCTTTGTTCGTCATTCCCGCGGCGAGGCCTTCGGCCTCGCCCAAAATTACTGGGGGTAGGACGCGCTCGGACATTCGGGGTGAAGCTCCGGGCCTGACGGCCCGTCGCGGGGTCGGCCTGCGGCCTCCCAGCCTGAAGCTCGCCCTTCGGGCTCGCTTAACCTGCTTAGAAAATTTCAATTGCCCGTATCAGCGGCCATTTTGGATTTTTCCAAAAAATTTTTTTCACATGGTTATCTTGGGCCCCCAAGCTCGCCGCATGCCAAATCTCAGCGCGCTCGGACCAACTTGAAAAAAAAAAAAAAAAAAGTCGGCCATTTTGAAAAATTTTAAATGCAGTTGTATTTCTCTCGAGGCCCTCTATGACATTTGGTCGAGCACCCCCCACCTATCACGCACCGTTTAAAAGTTGCCATACAAAATAAAAGTGGCCATTTTTTCCGCCATCTTGGATTTTTTCGAAATTTTTTTTTTCCATACGAATCTGTGGGACCCCGAGATTCCGTGACCAAAATTTCAGCGCGCTACGACAAACTTGAAAAAACGTCAAAAAAAAAAGTCGGCCATTTTGAAAAAAAAATGGCGGCGTCAAAAACTGCCAGGGTCCCTCTATGACATTTGGTCGAGCACCCCCCCTCTACCTCTTACCGTTTGGCCGGGCCGTCAAACATTTTTCGACCCGGGAGTCGAATCCAAAAATCCATATTTTTCTGGACCTACATTTTTGGCCCTCTATACGAATCACTTTTTTTTTTTAACCTAGGTCTCACAGTTAACAAATAAAACATATATATGAGAAATCAGTGGTTTTGTAGCTATATATAATATTAACTAGTTTTGTGCGTTGTGCGCGGGGCCCGAGGGCCCCGCGGTCTTCTTGTTGTTGTTTTGTTGTTGGTGCTGTTGTTGGTGCTGTTGTTTGTGCTGTTGTTGTTGTTGGTGCTGTTGTTGGTGTTGTTGTTTGTGCTGTAGTTTTGTTTTCCAAAGAGAAAAAGAAGTGAAGTTGTACTTTTGCTTGAAAGAAAAGGTCCGCATGCGAGCACTTCATTCCCGCAGCTCGGCCTTCGGCCTCGCGTGCTTGGGTAATCGAAAGGGACGCTCCGGGCCTTCGGCCCTACGCGGAGCTCGGCCTTCGGCCTTCGCTGGGTTTCGAAGCTCAGCGTCGGGCCTTCGGCCCGCCGCTTCGCTTATTAAAACACTTGGAGGGTTTGTTTTGCTTCGGGGCGTAAGCGGGAAGTTGGAGCTTAAACACGACCCAATAGTAAAAGTGTCTTGACAAGCTCACGTCGGGCCTACGGCCTTCGGCCTTCGGCCCGCCGTTTCGCTTGTCTAAGACACTTTTCCTATTGGGTCGTGTTTAAGCTCCAACTTCCCCCTCTCGTGTGACGCTTCGGGCCTTCGGCCCTACGCGGAGCTCGGCCTTCGGCCTTCGCTAGCCTCGACGCTTCGCCGTCGGGCCTTCGGCCCGCCGGCTCCGCTTATCAAGACAGTTGACTTTGTAGAACGCTTGGAGGCACCGCATTCACGCAGCTCGGCCTTCGGCCTCGCGTGCTTGGGAAATCGTAAGGTCCGCATGCGAGCACTTCATTCCCGCAGCTCGGCCTTCGGCCTCGCGTGCTTGGGAAATCGAAAGGGACGCTCCGGGCCTTCGGCCCTACGCGGAGCTCGGCCTTCGGCCTTCGCTGGGTTTCGAAGCTCAGCGTCGGGCCTTCGGCCCGCCGCTTCGCTTATTAAAACACTTGGAGGGTTGGTTTTGCTTCGGGGCGTAAGCGGGAAGTTGGAGCTTAAACACGACCCAATAGTAAAAGTGTCTTGACAAGCTCACGTCGGGCCTACGGCCTTCGGCCTTCGGCCCGCCGTTTCGCTTGTCTAAGACACTTTTCCTATTGGGTCGTGTTTAAGCTCCAACTTCCCCCTCTCGTGTGACGCTTCGGGCCTTCGGCCCTACGCGGAGCTCGGCCTTCGGCCTTCGCGAGCCTCGACGCTTCGCCGTCGGGCCTTCGGCCCGCCGGCTCCGCTTATCAAGACAGTTGGTTTGGTAGAACGCTTGGGAGCACCGCATTCACGCAGCTCGGCCTTCGGCCTCGCGTTTTGGGAGTCGTGGTGGAGGCTCCGGGCCTGACGGCCCGTCGCGGGGTCGGCCTTCGGCCTCCCGGCCCGAAGCTCGCCCTTCGGGCTCGCTGAACACAGTTTTTGTATAGGATTTTGCTTTGTTCGTCATTCCCGCGGCGAGGCCTTCGGCCTCGCCCAAAATTACTGGGGGTAGGACACGCTCGGACATTCGGGGTGAAGCTCCGGGCCTGACGGCCCGTCGCGGGGTCGGCCTGCGGCCTCCCAGCCAGAAGCTCGCCCTTCGGGCTCGCTTAACCTGCTTGGAAAATTTCAATTGCCCGTATCAGCGGCCATTTTGGATTTTTCCAAAAATATTTTTTCACATGGTAATCTCGGGCCCTCAAGCTCGCCGCATGCCAAATCTCAGCGCGCTCGGACCAACTTGAAAAAAAAAAAAAAAAAAAGTCGGCCATTTTGAAAAATTTTAAATGCAGTTTTGTTTCCCTCGAGGCCCTCTATGACATTTGGTCGAGCACCTCCCACCTATCACGCACCGTTTAAAAGTTGCCATACAAAATAAAAGTGGCCATTTTTTCCGCCATCTTGGATTTTTTCGAAATTTTTTTTTACCAAACGAATCCGAGGGACCCCGAGATTCCGTGACCAAAATTTCAGCGCGCTGGGACAAACTTGAAAAAACGTCAAAAAAAAAAGTCGGCCATTTTGAAAAAAAAATGGCGGCGTCTAAAACTGCCAGGGTCCCTCTATGACATTTGGTTGAGCACCCCCCCTCTACCTCTTACCGTTTCGGCGTGCTCTTATGCAGAATCGTGGTCTTCCACTCGTCCAGGATATCCATATTTTTCTGGACCTACATTTTTGGCCCTCTATACGAATCACTTTTTTTTTTTAACTCAACCCTTACAGTTGCAAAATAAAACATCTATATTAGAAATGTATCGGGTTGTAGCTATATATAATATTAATAATGTAGCGTTAGGCCATGACAATAAAGGGGCCCACTGATTACCAGTCCGCCTGCAGTCTCTGGCCTTATCGGGCGACCTGCCGTCCTAGACCAATAACGTCCACAAACATACGCGATTATTGCCGGCCGGCAATGGTCTGCTGCCACCTCTGCGACTACAGACGAGTCGTCATTTTCCCACCGTACGGCCGCCTGCCGGCAATAGTCTGATATAATTTTGACAGATCCCTACAAATTGTCAGTTCGCCGGACGATGTTAGCCTGTCAGTTAACCGCAGCAGGCCACACATTAACAGTTCTATTTCAGATTTTGGACTGACGGCTATTCGGACTACGGCTCGTCGATTCCGGTCAGCGTCGACAGATATCTGCCGGACAGTCCGTGGCCTGCAGGCCAATTTACACACACATTATCAGATAGCCGGCCGGTGGCCTGTTGGCCGTCATCTGTTGTCAGTCGAGAGCCTTCAGTTTCGTGTTTTTCAACTAGTTTAATTTTTTCCTCAAAATGGACTGTCGACGTCAAAGATAATGTTTACACTTTTGGACCTTATTCTTTTGTAATAAGGCAAAAAATGTAAACCTATATTTTACTACTACAGTGAAACCTGGTTAATTGGTTACTTGGATAAATGGAAAACCTCAATAGTTGCAACCAAAGCTCTGGTTCTGGTCCTTTGGAACCAAAGGTCCTCTATAATTGAAATTATGAAACTTTTTTAGTTATTTTATTAGTTACATGAAATTTGATTTTGATGTTTTTCTTATGTTTGCCTCCGTAATTAAACAGATTGCATAAAGTAGTTACCTACTCTATAATTGTAACAGTTCCATTGTTTGGTCCTATTTATTATTTCTACTAGTAAAATAGGATGTGCTTTAAATATTTATTTATTTCATTATTTTATACTTTATTGCACAAAACAAGTTAAAGGTACAAAAGGTGGACTTAATGTTTTAAGTTATTCTTTACCAGTCAATTACTGGCCCAACCAGAAAGTATTTTACAAGCTTTTATTACCTAACTGACTTTCAAATCTGAGAAGGACGAAGGTTATCAATAGGGAATATTACGCGAAACTCTGCGTAGGGGGCGCCAGACCGTTACAGAAACGAAATACTACCAGAAAATACGCAAAATAGGCGCGATATTATGACGTCGAGTTGCGGAAACCAAGCCCGCGAAAACCTATAACCTATACTACCAGAAAAAGGTGACGAAGTGGATTACTATATCTGGTGATGTACGTAATTTTTATGTTTGATTTCTTGTAAATTATAAAAATCTATTACAAGGTATCAAAAAAAAAATCACTCGTAAACCGCCCAAGTGGACCTAATATTATGTAGAAAAGGTTTTAAAGAGTAGAATGAATAAAACAAAAACATAACAGTAAAGTATTTTCATTTCTTTCAATTTGGTATACAAAGATAGCACCTAAATAAGAGCCGGTGTAAGTAAAAGTAGGTTGAATCCACCGCTTGCAGCTTCTAACTCCATATCCTTTTTTTGTAATAATAGTCACATAGTAGGAGAATTGCAGGTAGGTAATATCGCCACGCCACGCTCTGTAACGCCGAACACAGTTTGCTCCAGATATTCTTTTAACTTAAAACGGAATGAATTAATGTTGTCATAATTCGGATCCAACTTGTAGCTGAAGAATTTCAGGCATAGATCTTATCTCTTGTCTAAGCAGGTACTTCGGTTAGGTTAGGTGAGGTATCTCCATACTTGCGCTAGTGTTCCTACCACGTGTCTTTATAGCGTACTTTATAGAATCAAATCGCACAATTTTGACGTGAAACGTCTTTAAAAAGCCGTAGTAGAGGTGCCGGACCAAAAACCAAGTGTAACGAAAAGTGTTATGGCGCGGCGGCTTATATCTCATAAGCTATAATACCTACAAACATAGTTTTGATATAGATATATAGAAGAAAGTAGCCATTACTCGGAACAGTACGTGCCGCTGACATAAATGGCGCTGATTCTGCGCTAGACACGACGTATTCGGAGCTAAAATGACCCCTATTTTCAGTGTTCATTTAGTAATGACTCATCAGCCCATTAACCGATTTCGGTAAAATTGGTGCCATTTGATAGATCTTATTTTATTTTAATGAAATATGAGTAAAATAAAGTACGTGGAATTATAATAAGCTGCTAAAACATAAAAATGTGACATTTATTACAGAATTTTTATCACCGCTCTTGTTTGAGGCCACCGTGTGCGAAAAATAGGGCGCAAAACTGACAAAATATACCTGAAATAGTAAGATAAAGCAATAACGGTTCTTTTAATACTACATTCACCATAGTAATATATGCTCATCTCCTCAAATAATGCATTAGCATCTAAGGCGGCGCGGCGGCGCGAGTTACTTTGATAGAACACATATAACGTGTGACGGCTGCTTGACAATCCCGAGTTCCTAATGCTAGTAAGTATATAGTAATCTTAGTTAGGTACTTTCTGATGTAATGGGTAAAACATAATTTAGAAATGGTCACTTCTGTGGACAATAGGTACTATAAAAGGTAACGACTGTGGTTCATATATATCCCGTTTTTCTCATTTGAGTATTGAATGAAATATTCTGCCTGTAAAGGTGCTGCGTAAAAAAATGCTTTTAGATTCCCTTAAATGCGATGGCTACAGGAAAGACACGAACGAGTTTGCTATAAAACGTGTATTACCCGTATAAAATATCTATTCTCGTAATTTTGGTGTGTTATTTACACAAAAAATTGTACCTAATCGTTACATTCATTACTCCAAAATGAATTGATCATTTAATTATTTAAATAGGTGTGACGCTGTAATTAATTATTTTAAAATTACCCATCAAATGCCGCATTCAAGTTCATCTAGATACAGTGAATCATTATGACCCCAAATAATCTTTACAAATAAAATTTAGATATTATCCAAAATTATTATAATACATCACGCATTCGCGAGATGTGCGAATTCGGTATTCAAACACAAAGCAATAGTACAAGAGTCTAACTAAATGCGAAGGTCGAAGGCTGCGCTTTACGTAAGGCCGAAGGCAAGAAGTGTCCAGGATGTCAGTGCTTTAACACAGAACAATATTACAAGTGTCTAAACGTGAAGGCCGAAGGCCGAGCTCCGCGTAGGGCCGAAGGCCCGAAGCGTCCAGTCTGTCAGTTCTGTGTTTAACCACTGACATCCTGGACGCTTCGGCCTTCGCATTTAGACACTTTTACTATTGTTCTGTGTTATAGCACTTAAATCCTGGACGCTTCGGGCCTTCGGCCCTACGTGGAGCTCGGCCTTCGGCCTTCGCATTTAGACACTTGTACTATTTTTCTGTGCTAAAGCACTGATGTCCTGCACGCTTCGGGCCTTCGGTCCTACGCGGAGCTCGGCCTTCGCATTTAGACACTTGTACTACTGTTCTATGTTAAAGCACTTAAATCCTGGACGCTTCGGGCCTTCGGCCCTACGCGGAGCTCGGCCTTCGGCCTTCGCATTTAGACACTTGTACTATTGTTCTGTGTTAAAGCACTAACATCCTGGACGCTTCGGGCCTTCGGCCCTACGCGGAGCTCGGCCTTCGGCCTTCGCATTTAGACACTTGTATTATTGTTCTGTGCTAAAACACTGATGTCCTGGACGCTTCGGGCCTTCGGCCCTACGCGGAGCTCGGCCTTCGGCCTTCGCATTTAGACACTTGTGCTATTGTTTTGTGTTATAGCACTTAAATACTGGACGCTTCGGGCCTTCGGCCCTACGCGGAGCTCGGCCTTCGGTCTTCGCATTTAGACCCTTGTACTATTATTCTGTGTTAAAGCACTAACATTCTGGACGCTTCGGGCCTTCGGCCTTACGCGGAGCTCGGCCTTCGGCCTTCGCATTGAGACACTTTTACTATTTTTCTGTGCTAAAGCACTGACATCTTGGACGCTTCGGGCCTTCGGCCCTACGCGGAGCTCGGCCTTCGGCCTTCGCATTTAGACACTTGTACTATTGTTCTGTGTTATAGCACTTAAATCCTGGACGCTTCGGGCCTTCGGCCCTACGCGGAGCTCGGCCTTCGGCCTTCGCATTTAGACACTTGTATTATTGTTCTGTGCTAAAACACTGATGTCCTGGACGCTTCGGGCCTTCGGCCCTACGCGGAGCTCGGCCTTCGGCCTTCGCATTTAGACACTTGTACTATTGTTCTGTGTTAAAGCACTAACATCCTGGACGCTTCGAGCCTTCGGCCCTACGCGGAGCTCGGCCTTCGGCCTTCGCATTTAGACACTTGTATTATTGTTCTGTGCTAAAACACTGATGTCCTGGACGCTTCGGGCCTTCGGCCCTACGCGGAGCTCGGCCTTCGGCCTTCGCATTTAGACACTGTTACTATTGTTCTGTGTTATAGCATTTAAATCCTGGACGCTTCGGGCCTTCGGCCCTACGCGGAGCTCGGCCTTCGGCCTTCGCATTTAGACACTTGTACTATTGTTCTGTGTTAAAGCACTAACATTCTGGGCGCTTCGGGCATTCGGCCCTACGCGGAGCTCGGCCTTCGGCCTTCGCATTTAGACACTTTTATTATTTTTCTGTGCTAAAGCACTGACATCTTGGACGCTTCGGGCCTTCGGCCCTACGCGGAGTTCGGCCTTCGGCCTTCGCATTTAGACACTTTTACTATTGTTATGTGTTATAGCACTTAAATCCTGGACGCTTCGGGCCTTCGGCCCTACGCGGAGCTCGGCCTTCGGCCTTCGCATTTAGACACTTTTACTATTGTTCTATGTTAAAGCACTTAATCCTGGACGCTTCGGGCCTTCGGGTCCACACCACGTTTCACGTCAGCCATAGCGGCTGTCCCTGATACAACCTCTCTCATTTTTTTGCAGAATGTCAGTCATGAAAAAAATCAGAAATGTGATATTATGTTTTCGATTTTCTTATAAAGGTATTTTTCATAGCTAGTCTTTTCATTGCTAGCTGCCGTGAACGCCAACGATGGTATACCTCCCGGCGTTATCTTGAGAACTATTAAAATTTTAACCAGTGTTTTAGGTAATATTGGGAGGCTAATTTCCCTATTTGAATCTTTGAATGCTTGCTCCTTTTTTTCTCGGTTACACTTCCCGCAATCAATAATCATGTCTGTATTTTCGAATATATAAGCCACGCAAATACAATATATCACATTTAAAATTAATAGAGAAAAAATAAGGTTTATGTTATAATTCTCTTTACGACATTTATTTTTGACTGACAGTAAACAACAGTTGCGAGGTAACAACATGATAAAGAAAAGTCTTGACAAACTAGATACATGCAACCTTCGCATTGTTGTATTCAGGCCTTAAAATTGTATAAAATTTATACTGACATTGACGTAGTTTGCACATTCGGAATAATTTTATTTCAATTTGACAGAAGCCCTACCGTATTTAAGATTAATAAGGTCTACTGGCCGTAAATTGTGTATGAAATTACAAGCAAATATCAGCCTCAAAGAATTAAGTATTGGATCCGTGATGTTCGAAGACAAAAAGTCGTATGCTTATATTGCTTATTAGGGACTATGAACTCTTAAGTGTTAGGAATAAAATAGAATTTACTAATGCTGTAACGTGTGTCGATCGCCGGCCGGCTACCTCATGATGTGTGTTTGACTGGACTCGAGGCCACGGACTGTCCGGCGTATATCTGTCGGCGCTGACTGGAATCGTCAGGCGGCAACACACGATCAGTTCGTGTAAGTCGTCAGGCCGAAAACTGACAGAAAACTGTTAGTGTGTGGCCTTTTGCGGTCAACTGACAGGCTGATATCGTCCGGCGGACTGGTAATCAGTGGGCCCCTTAAGAGTCTATTTCATATTAATATTTACCGCGACTACAGCAGGAGCTGCTATCTACGTATGTAATTATGTATTTTTTACATGAAACAACTGAACTGATTTTGATAAATGAGGTGTCAATTTATTTGTTTTTGTAGCCCAGGTCACAAAAGCTACATTTTAACCGACTTTGAAAGGAGGAGATTAGGTACTTAAAGAAACAGTATATTGCTTACTTATCAAGTAAATTATTATTTTTTTAATTATGGTTCCATTCGAAAATGTCGTTTTTATGTATTTTATGTAATGTTCATTCATTTTATACTCGATAAATAGAACTATTCCTTGCATAATATGAGCGCATTAAGGTAGAATTGTTGGGGCGCTTTAGTTTTTTTTCCACACCTACCACAGTTTTTGTCGGAAATGTAAAATTTAAATTGTGATATATAGTTGAATAACTAGTTTTTCAAATATTTATTATATGCAAAAAAATTTTTACGGTTTTAGTTTAGCTATAAAATTGATACATATCTACTTTTTCCATAAAAAGTGGTATTTCGTTGTTTCTAGCTCTGAAACCTTACATTTTTTTTACAAACAATGTTTAAGTGAAGCATAATACATTTAATAACCTTTCATTACATGTAACTCACGTGTATGTGAGACTCGTGGTATAGCTATAATTTACATTTTACGAAATTCGGCAGTGATTATTTATATGACGTCATTATTTGTAACTGAGGAACAACAGAGATGGTCTCCCGGCAGTTTTAGAATCCAGGTCATATTGCTAATAACATACTAGAAGCTTATGCGGATTATCCTGAAAATGACCAATTTTGATTTTTTTAACTTTTATGCATTTGTATGGGCAAATATCTACATTTTGATGCATAATTTCCACATATCGTCGCCGTAGAGCGAAAAGTCACCAAATCACAAAATGGCCAAAATTGACTTACAGTTGCCTCCAGAAACTCGCGAACTAAATTGACATGAGTTTGACAAATAAAATGATACCAGGAATAGCAAAGAAAAAATAGTCAGGGGTATATGTCGATAAAATGATATCGATAAGTACAGATGCACTTACTACCCATGTGATAATTAATTATAAAGGGGTCACAAACGATTTCGACTTGTATGAATGTGACGAGAAAAGTGGTTGATTCGATTGTAAGATTGTGACGTTACCAATCAAATCAGGAGGTGCGGATGTGAAACTGACAAATATCAATGTTAAGACGAAACATGGAGCTGATTTTAGGTAAATATACACATCTCGCTAACGGAAGCGGCTCCTATAACTAGTGCGATAAGAACAAGGCGAAAAATCATTCTTTAAATTCTCTAAAATCGAGGTTTTGTACTCGAGTGTTTCCTCCTCCAAAACTTAACCAATCGTAACCAAATTTGGAAATCTAAATGATTATGAAATTATCTGTGCCGGACCGTTTTGCTTTTTTGACTAATTGATATCAGTTTTGAATACTACGCCTCTCATTGCGGCATAGTCAATGAGGCCATTTTGGCCATTTATGAAAGGCTCTAGCGCCTTAAAAAACAAAAATATCAAAAAAAAGCAAAACGGTCCGACAAATCATTGCTCTAGCATCAAAACCCACGGAGGGAACAGTCGAGTACGTTTGTATGGAGATATGACCACTCCTGTTGGCTCTTAATATGCAGGTTTGGGGGCAAGTTGTTTATATCAAGAGCTCGCGGTTGTCGCCATAAATCTAAAATTGGTGATTTAATTTTATACAATGTGACCGGTAGATGAGATTGGTCGATAATTAAAGTTAGACCAAGAAAAGTCTGCAGCGATTTTGATAGCCCACGCAGTGCAACTGTTATTTAATACGTCATAATTTCATAGAATTTTGACGTATAAAATAATACATACACTGCGTGGGCTATTAAAATCGCTGCAGACTTTTTTGGTCTAACTGTATTTAAATTCTGACCTAATCTTATTTTCCCTTCTGGGTCGGCCTTATTTGTATTTTGAGCCAAAATCACTGTTTCTATGTTATCACCTACAACTTGTTACTCTAGCTGTAAGTTTTCCTAACAAATAAAATAAAATATTTATTTAGTTACCTACAATATGTTTATCCAGTATTTATTACTATAAAATTGCACAATTTTCGAAATACCAAGTAACATTTGTAAAATAATTTAAATTACTTAAAGATACATTTTAACTGACCGCGCAACAGTAGCGCCGCTAGCGGTGGATTCTCGCGATATTCTCTAATTCAAACTTTTTTGAAAATATCGATACGAACAGCACTGGCCAAACTGTGGTATCATTTGTGCATATTGACCTGTCAATTTAGTTCGCGAGTTTCTGGAGGCAACCTTAGTAATGTCATCAAAATCGCATTTTTTTTCTCCAAATTTCAGTCTTATTGCGGTAGCAATAGAGATCATAGTATCAATTTTACAAAGTTAAAGAACTAACTAAAAACTCACTTGGGATTCAATATTTTAGTCGAAAAATACCTAATTCCGTTATACATTTTTAAACTTCTTGTAACTTATTTAGGAGCGTACCTAAGTCATTTTAGTTATTTTTTCCCTAAGTATTACTAAACTATTTAACCACGAAGAACCTCATTCAAAAAGTCACTTAATTTACTTAGTTACTTTTTGAATACCTGGTATGTCAAAAGTGTGAAAGCGAAAATTAACTAACTCTATTTAGTTATTTTTTATTCAAAGTTGTAAGGCAATGTATATCATTTAACCAAAGCGATAATTAATTATACAATTTTAATGAGTTTTGCCCTACAAAAAAAATATAATACAATAATTAATCATATTTAATTAATTTTACCATAAAGACTGTACTGTACGTCGACGTTGTGATTTGATTGAAATTCGCTCGCAAGTTGGTGACTTTTCGCCCAGTACCGCAGTCCTCCGCACCGATACCGACCGCTGCGGCTCCCTCCGCCGCGTCGACCTGCCAGTAAGTAGTTGCGCATGAGCCGACAGTGAAGCTACTGTTACTAGCACGAAAGCATGCCACTATTGAGCAATTGCTACTTAGTAGTATGTGTGTCGAAACATTGCTAATAATGAGCATGCTCATTTTAAGTTTGCTCAAAAATCAACGGTCGTGCGATTTTTGGTCATGCTACCTGCAGCGCGGATGGAGGGGGGGAGGGGGGAGTGCTTTTAGCGCGTGTGAACAGGTTTGCTTATTGATCATGCTTGTATCTTGTTTCTGTATAGCGCTTTCAACTTGAGAGAGTAAAAAGTCAAATTGATGCGGTAGCATCCGCAAATAATTTTTATAACCCGCAGCATCTTCTATTCGCATTTCTGTAAGCAATTGAGCACTTGCTCCGAAGTCCTGTCTGCTAGATATCCAATCACGGACCCAAATCTTTCTATTTCTTTTCTTTTTTTGTCGAGCTGATATAAGCTTCTGGATGCATTGCATCGCCAGCAAAAGGATGATCTTATTCAGCTCCATACGGATAGCTGTTTGATTGTCCATGGCTTTATTTGAACCGACAGAGAGCGAGAGAGCACGCTATAAAATGGCATGTGTATTGGAGTGTTTGCTTTGAGCATGCTTATTCAGGAGCAAACTTAAAACTAGCATACCTATTGCTAGCAAATGTAAACTGCTCATAAGCATGCTCGTATTGAGCATACTAATAGCACGCTTTTTAGCATGATACTTTAGAGCATGTGTAACAGTAGCTTGCTAGTTACATGTAGTTACTGTTTGCTACATAATAATTGCGTGTACCGAGATTAAGTTTAGTACGACACGCGCTTGGATTTGATAAAAAAGAAAGATGATTTGGATAACGAGGTAAGTGTTTTTGGTGTCAGTTTGTTATTTTATTGTAATTTTTTTTTAATCAAAAACTGTTTATAAAATGATATGCTATTTCATAGATTCAAGTTTAGAAGTACTTGTATGGGGTTAGCCAAAAGGAACAGGATTATGTGGAACGAAACAAGTAAAATTTTGTTATATCGGTGTGATTACTAAAGCTTGTGGGTGTGTGTGCCTAATAACAAAATGCTTTTTTACATACTCGTACTACAATAACCATTACATGTTAACTCAATTATTTACTAAAATATAATAATCCGTATTTAAGATGATTGTACGGTCACGAAATTTAATTCCTTCCACACTTCGTACCTTGTCACAGTGAGAACAACATGAAATTTCTGGCGGCTTTCATTATTGGTTGTCAACTTGTCACTGTGACAAAGGTACGAAGTGTGGAAGAATAGTACCTACATTACGCTGCATTGCAAGTGCAGAAAAGAGGAAATGCGAAACGAGTGGCGATAAATTAAAACAGTCTTGTTTTTTGGGAAGGGAGTGTTTTAAATCGACACGAGTTGCGAATTACCTTTTCGTATCGTATAACGTTTTACAGTACATAATATGGCCCGTCAAATTTTTGACATAGTTACGTAATGTGCTTATTATCGCACTAGTGCGGTAATGTAGCACCATATGTACTGTAAATTAAATTTCGTGACCGTACTTGGTGTTGCCTGCATTGTGTTGTGTGTTTAACAAGCCTGTGTTTTTATCATCAATATCACTAACCGATAACCGAATTATGTCATAGTGCTGAAAACGGTGATAACTTTTTATAGTTATACTTTCTTTTATTTAAAAATAATGTCATTGTCATTATGTACCACGGAAGCACTATTCTTAATTCGACTATTTTAGCCGTATGGAAGCTGTGTGCTGATGTGTAACGCTAGCATGCGTTTCAACTCTCTTTGCACGCGAACATAATACATATATAAATATATTAGCTGTTAATTTTTAAAGAAGCATACAATAAAATAAACACATAAAGGTGAGAGTCTGAGGTGCATCATCATTAAAGCGATCATCAACAATCATTTCGCATACATAAGAGCATGTCATGCACCACTTGATATTACGCATCATGCTAAATGAGGTCCAGTACGGTTACCATCAGTTTGTCACTGACATAAACGCCGTCGAGAACGTAATTTACTTTCTATACATCTCGCTCGCACTCGCATATTAGTGCAAACGGGATGTATAGAAAGTAAATTACGTTCTCGACGGCGTTTATGTCAGTGACAAACTGATGGTAACCGTACTGGTTTAAAGATGACTCACGCTAGAACGGTAACGTGCTGTGTCCGGCCCGAGAACGGTCCAGGCCGACGACATGCGATTGTAATAGGGTGGTATTTTCTTCAGTGCTCATTGTTAACGGCCTGGACTCGTTAAGCCCTCGTTCTAACGTGATCATCCCTTAAACGTAACTAATCCAACTTAACCGCAAATTGGCTTAGTAACTAATTAGTTGCATCTATTTCAGAATTTTTTAGCTACCCTGGAAGACAAAGAAGCAACATAGACATTGGAGATTGAGGACTTATTTCAGGAGAAATATTTGTATGAGTCAGCTCCAGCATCTGCTGTGTTCAGTCCTTTTAATTTGATTTGTAGGTCAACTTTATTTGATTTGTAGTCCATTTTAATTTGATTTGTTTTAATAAAGCGTTCGCATAATTTTAAATGACGTGATTTCATTTGATCCTTAAATTAAGCAGAATCCAAAAAAATATTATAGTAAGTAGTTTTTAACTAACACGTATTTTCACTTTATCACAACAGTCATAATACGACTAACTTTACTTAGTTAAATCTAGACGCACTAAAATGTGGGCAAAAAATCAATAACTTCGTTCAAAAAATCACTAAGTCATAATTAAGGTGTAATATTTAAGGGCAAAAATTAATTATCGCCTATAGCTCCTAAATCGTTAGTGTGAATAATATAAATCCATTTTGAGCCCAAAGAATAGCAGTTTCCAATGAATAAACACATATAAAACCACAATTTTATCTTAAGATAATTTCAGTAAATTTTTTTTAATTATTTTTTCTTTAAACCCTCATAACCAAAAATGACCAATGAACGATTTGGTGACTTTTCGCTCTACGGCGACGATATTTGGTTCAATTTTGATTTTATTGATATCAGTGTATGGCTTGAGACGTCATCTTTAATATTGTAGTACATTGCTTTATCGTCCGACTTTTGGTTTGGTTGTAAAACCTAAATAATCGAATATTTTTTTACGTAATTTTTATTATTTTGTAAATTTTTCTTAAACTGTTGCATATTTTGATACACTTTGTATGAATAAAATATAGTTTATTTAATTGGCTTTCAGTTAATACCCCACACGTGTATGTACTGTAGCGGCAATTCGCTACCCGCTCCGCTCCGTTTATTGCACTTGGACCATCGGCTAGACGCGCGGACACAAAGGAGCAGCGCATACGTCACACGCCCCGCACGCCGCGCGCATCACCCGCCGTTGCCTCGACGGCCGGTTCCCTCACCGCATCGGCACCTACCACTCGCTCTCAGACCGCGTTCGCATGCGCCCGCGCACTTGTTTTATATAGCTGCCGCTTACGCAAATTCAAATTGTAACGCTTTCCCATAAGTTTCTATCGTCATTATATTTAATTTAAAGTTGAAGTTGCTCTTTATCATTTCATCGCTTCTACGCTGTCGCCCTGCTTCGCATAAACAAAAGCTTACGTGTAGTGGCCAACCGACTTTCTAAGGCATCTTAAGGATTTAGCTGGACCGCACATGCCAGAGGATTTTATTCGGACTATTTGGACCAGTAGATTACCACCTAATGTACAGACTGTTGTTGCATTTCAGCCTACCTTGGACCTCGACACCCTAGCAGGCCTAGCAGACAAGGTCGTCGACGTGGCGCAGCCATCCTACAAGGTTGCCAGCACATCCTCGGGCGTGCCAGGTACCGCTTTGGAGCAACGAGTAGAGGAACTGACACGGCAAGTAGAAAGCCTCCTTAAGGTTCAAGGTCATAGGTCTGGATCATTTAATCACCGCAGACGCTCTCGCTCTCATTCAAGGTCGAGGCCGATCCCGCTCCAGACAACGTCCCGAAGGTCATCCTCACTGCTGGTATCATTTCACTTTTGGCAACAAAGCAAAGACGTGCAAGCAGCCGTGCAGTTATCATTCGGGAAACGCCCAGGGCGGCCACTAGTAGCGGCGAGCGACTGCCCAACAACAACCCGCCGCCTGTTCATCACTGACCGTACGACGAAGGTGCAATACCTCATAGACACGGGTTCAGACCTGTGTGTTTTTCCAAGGTCAGCTGTTCGGAGGGCATGTCCGAGGACGAAGTACCTCCTATTTGCCGCTAACGGCACAGAGATTGGCACTTATGGACTCCTAAACCTCCATTTAGATTTAGGTCTCCGTCGAGCATTCGAGTGGCGCTTCACAGTGGCTGACGTCTCAAAACCCATCATCGGCGTCGACTTTTTAGGATTCTACAACCTTCTTGTCGATGTCCGAAACCAGCGCCTGATCGACGCCATAACGTTACTCACCACTCCGGCCAGGGTCCCTGGCAGCAGCGAGGAAATATATTCCGTACACATGATGGCCTTGGAGAGTACGAGTACGCCTTTCCGCGAACTACTTCGTGAGTACCCAGACATTACCCGTCCAGCTGGTAAGCCGGGCACTCCAAAGCATGGTACAGAGCACCACATCAGGACCACTCCAGGACCACCGGTCTCCAGCCGTCCGCGTCGCCTGGATCCTGAGAGACTGGCTATAGCGAAAAAAGAGTTTGAGGATATGGTCCGCAGCGGTACTGCTCGAAGATCAGAGAGTGCATGGTCCTCTCCACTACATTTGGCACGCAAAAAGAATGACGGCTGGAGACCGTGCGGAGACTACAGGGCTCTCAACGCACGAACCATACCTGATTGTTACCCAGTGCCGCACATACAAGACTTCGCTTACCAGCTGACAGGTAAGAAGATCTTTAGTACCATAGACTTGGTCAAGGCGTATAATCAGATACCAGTTTTTGTCGACGACATACCGAAGACCGCTATCACAACGCCCTTTGGCTTGTTCGAGTTCCCTTACATGACGTTTGGCCTCAGAAATGCAGCTCAGACATTTCAGCGCTTTCTGGACGAAGTGCTGAAGGGACTCGATTTTTGCTTCGGGTACATCGACGACATAATCGTCTACTCGGAGTCAGAGGCGCAGCATCAACAACATCTCCGCCAGCTGTTCAGACGACTGCAGGACTACGGGATGCTAATAAACACCGCGAAGTGCGTCTTCGGTCAATCCAAGGTCACCTTCTTAGGGCACGCAGTATCCGCACAAGGTATCAGCCCTTTGGAGAGTAAGGTACAAGCCGTCCAGGAATTTCCGGTACCTAAGAACACGAAGGAGTTAAGGAGGTTCCTGGGTATGATGAATTTCTACCGTCGTTTCATCCCTGGGGCAGCGGCAATACAAGCCCCACTCCATTTACTACTCGGCGGTAAACAGACGAAAGGCTCCAAACCAATCGAGCTGAATGCAGAGCAAACGGAGGCCTTTGAAACTTGTAAGTACAGACTGGCACAAGCAGCACTGCTGGCGCATCCAGATTCCAAGGCTGAGCTCTCTATCCAGACAGACGCATCGGATGTCGCAGTCGGTGCTGTGCTCCAACAGTTCAAAAATGGTGCATGGGCGCCATTAGCTTTCTTTTCGCGGAAGCTAAACGCAGCGCAGCGAAAGTACAGCCCGTATGACAGAGAGCTTCTTGCAATTTACGAGGCTATTCGGTACTTTAGGTACATGGTCGAAGCGCGTACTTTCAGCATCTATACTGACCACAAGCCACTCACATACGCATTCAGCACACGCAGAGACAACTGTTCACCACGTCAATATAGATACCTGGATTATATTTCCCAATTCACCACTGATGTCAGATTCATAGCTGGCAGGGACAACGCAGTGGCAGACACACTATCACGAATTGAGGAACTTGCCTTCACTCCCTTTGATTACCAGTCTTTAGCCCGCGACCAGGAGACAGACACTGAGTTACAGGACCTACTCAGAGATGGTTCTTCGCTAGACCTGCAGAAGGTAACAACTCCACATTCAAACTTGCCAATCTACTGCGACGTGTCAACTCCAGAGCCTAGACCGTACATCACGCCAACGCATCGGCGTCAGGTATTTAATGCACTCCACAACCTAAGTCACCCTGGCGTCAAGACTACAGTACGACTAGTCACGCTTAGATACGTATGGCCTGGCGTGAGGCAAGACTGTCGACAATGGGCAAGGGAGTGTGTACACTGTCAGCGTTGCAAAGTAACGAAGCATACTTCCTCACCAATTGGACAATTCAAGCCACCTCAAGCCCGTTTTCGACATGTCCACATTGACATTGTCGGTCCCTTACCCCCGTCTAATGATTTCAGGTACTGCCTCACAGCCGTCGACCGCTTCACACGATGGCCTGAGGCGTACCCACTGAAGAACATCACGGCAGAGACCTGTGCGGCCGCATTTCTGGCTGGCTGGGTCGCACGCTTCGGTTGTCCAGAGCGCATCACAACGGACCGCGGCCGCCAGTTCGAGTCGCGCATGTTCCAGTCCTTGGCGAAGCTGATGGGCACCGAGCATCACACTACTACGGCATACCATCCGGCAGCCAACGGCCTTGTGGAGCGTCTACATCGGCAACTCAAGGCCGCTATCGCGTGTTATGCGTCACCATCATGGACTGAGGTCTTACCTTTAGTACTTCTCGGGATTAGGAGTGCCTGGAAGGAGGATATCCAGGCGTCTGCAGCCGAGCTGGTCTATGGCGAGCCACTCCGCTTGCCTGGGCAGCTCTTAACTTCATCACCGGATCAGGTAGTCGACTACGAAGACTACGCCAGCCGGCTTTGTGCTCATATGGCCAAGCTGGTTCCGCAGCCGACGTCCCGCCATGGTACTCGGCCATTTTACATCCCCAGAGACCTCAGCACAGCCACACATGTCTTTCTACGACAGGGACCAGCACGAAGACCTCTTCAGGCAGCATATCTTGGGCCTTACAAGGTCGTTGGAAGAGGGACGAAGACATTTACCATACTAGTGCAGGGTAAAGAAGTTACCGTCACCATAGATCGCCTCAAACCGACTTATATGGCGAGAGACGAGCAACCGGCACATAGTAGTACTCCAGATGGCAGTAAAGCGATCGAGCAGAAGGCCGAGAGAAAAACAAAGAGTGGGCGAACAGTCAGGTTCCCAGATCACTATCGCCCGTAGTCACGGTCTCACCGGGGGAGTACTTGTAGCGGCAATTCGCTACCCGCTCTGCTCCGTTTATTGCACTTGGACCATCGGCTAGACGCGCGGACACAAAGGAGCAGCGCATACGTCACACGCCCCGCACGCCGCGCGCATCACCCGCCGTCGCCTCGACGGCCGGTTCCCTCACCGCATCGGCACCTACCACTCGCTCTCAGACCGCGTTCGCATGCGCCCGCGCACTTGTTTTATATAGCTGCCGCTTACGCAAATTCAAATTGTAACGCTTTCCCATAAGTTTCTATCGTCATTATATTTAATTTAAAGTTGAAGTTGCTCTTTATCATTTCATCGCTTCTACGCTGTCGCCCTGCTTCGCATAAACAAAAGCTTACGTGTAGTGGCCTACCCGGTTTCTACACATAATTTGGGTGCAGTATGCAATATTCGCAACGAAGCGGGAGTCATTTTGATAACGTCATTCCGCTGAAGTAGATGGCCGGCGCCGCCGTCTCCCGGCAGTTTTGGAGACCCGATGACATGCCCAACAACATACTAAAAGTTGGTAGCGGTTTCCGGCTCTGAACTATCTCTGCGACCGTTTCCCATAAGGCATGGCACTATATAGCGAACTTGTGCTTACGTTAGCAGGTGGTTTGGTGCAACTCGCCCTTAGTATTTACATAGATACTTAAAGTAAGTATACTTTATGCATAGACCTAGTATTATATAGATCAGCTATACGTGTGCCTCCGTGAGGGACAAAACATACGCAAAGCGACAATATTAAAAAAACGTTTTAACATTCCTGACAACATACCAAAAACAATCTACGTACTTTGGTCGGGTTATTTGTTGCTCACCAAGTCACCATAAACCATACTAAATTTTTGGTGGGGAACAAACAAAAAGTGAGACTGTGACAAGGACAAGCAATAATACCGCTTTCTCTGCTACTCCTACTGACATTTCTATCCCAACAAAAACATAAATGTGAAATGAGAGCCAAGTTCAATATTAAGAATATGTGTCGTTGTTGACTCACCGACAAAAGAATTGAGATCTATATGCGTGCCAAGTTCTGTGCTGTGTAAAAAATCCTGAAATTATAAAGCATTTGTCTTGGCTAGTTTTTACGTATAGGTTATTTATTATATTGGACTAGGTACGTTACTTTTCTAAAATTTGGTTTGTTAGTAAAAACTAGCCAAGACAAATCCTTTATAATTTCAGGATTTTTTACACAGCACAGAACTTGGCACGCATATAGATCTCAATTCTTTTGTCGGCGAGTCAACAACGACACATATTCTTAATATTGAACTTGGCTCTCATTTCACATTTATGTTTTTGTTGGGATATCATTACTTTTTGTACAAAAATTACTATAGTAAGTATTCTATTCATCATGAAAGCAGTTTGCCTAAGCTGAAAAGAAGACCCTCGCTAACGCGCGGTCAATTGTCAAAAAGTTTCAGTTTTCAGATTTTTTCTTTTGTATACGCCTAATAATCTACCTTGATGCCAAATATCAAGTTTCTAAGTCATCTAGATGGGTTAGGTTTTTGTCTATAAGTATTATTTTTTTTTTCCATCGAAATATCCATAATTTCCAGTTTTCAGATTTTTCCCTTTATACAGGGTGAAATTTAATTCACTGGCCAAATTGAAACACCCGAAAGAACTCGAAAAAATATTAAACACGTGTTTTTTCTTTTAATACCGCTCAGTACTTTTTTTTCGAAATAACTCATCATCAAGTTGTCCTAAAAACCTCGTACGTTATGGTGAACCGACAACTACCCACTACACCCGTCTCTCTTATCAGTTAAGGTCATTGACACCCCCCCCCCCCCGCTGTTTGCAATCGCGTCACCAATTATGAACCCTATTGCAGCGAGATAAGAAGACGCTTACCTACATAAGTTGCTAATTTTTCCTTCATACTTTAACGGGCTTAGAACCGTCAAAATGCAAAGGCAACCCATTTTTAATCTAAAATGTTATTTCTGACTAATGATTATTAACAAAACGTCCGTGGCTTAAAAACAATGAGTAAAAACTAGGTCAGGAATCTTTGCATTCAGGCGTATTTAAAAAATTGAATCAACTTACGCAACTAACGAAAGTCCCACGAGATGGTACTCTTGGATTCAATCCTTGTCTGCGAAGGCGTGGAACTGATTCCATTCGTATAATATTTGTGCACCACGTAAACACTTCACCACTTAATAAATAACATCGTAATACCATTTCGTAATATTCCCGGTTCGAAAACATTTTTTTATACCTTAGTACGCGCGCGATTATTATTTTAAGGTTGGCGAGTGACGAGTGACTAATCGTTTACGCTTACCGTTATGTTTACCGCTAGCGCGGAATGGTTTAGTTTAGACTACCCTCGAAATTGATAAACCTGCCTACCATCGCCAACACTAACTGGGTGGACCCTATTGCAACGATTATAAGGTTCAGTGAAGGTCAGATAAGGGTTTTGCTGATGTTGTTCTTAAAACCTACTATTAGGTTTGTTTACATTTGTGGTAATAGGGTGACCACGACTCGTGGAAAATATTTAAAAATTTAAAAATGAAAATTTAAAAAAAATGTACTCTTTTTTTTGCTAAATAGATTCCTTAAGTGTAACCTAGTGCCAGGAATGAATATGGCCAGTGATTTAAATTTCACCCTGTATACACCTAACAGTATACCTTGATGCCAAATATCAAGTTTCTAAGTCATCTAGAAGTGGATTAGGTTTTTGGTATATAAGTATTAATTATTATTTTTTCCATCGAAATATCAATAATTTCCAGTTTTCAGATTTTTACCTTTATATAAACCTAATAGTCTACCTTCATGCCAAATATCAAGTTTCTAAGTCATATAGAAGTGGGTTAGGTTTTTGGTCTATAAGTATTCATGTATGTCTTTCCCATCACGGAACAATGGTGTTCCGGACCTTTGGGAGGCCTGCGCGGAGCCGAAGCCAACACGTAGAGGCCCTTTTGACACTTTAATGAAATGTAAGGGGTACACCGAGCGGATGCTGCCCTTACCCGTGTCATGGGACGCACGCAGAGGCAGCACCCGCCAGGGGGGTGTAAGGGCTATTGAGAGTTGATGAAATCTAAAATGAACTAGGTTATTGGGTGAAAGCGATGGACTAGTACTGAGCTATGGGGTAAAAAACCGGACGCCTGCGTAATAAAACGGTATGCAATTTTATTTCCGGCAGACGGTGACTCGCCCTCACAAGATGGGCCCCGACAAAAAGCGACATCTAGGATGGCTCAAGGGCAACACCGGTGTGAGCGGCTCAGGGGTGTCGAGAGGTGTGCGCCGCTTTCTACCCAGTGGCTGTTAACAGCCACTGTGTCAACTCGCGTCTTATGCATATTTCACTTCCACCCCTGGAGCTTATAGCTCTAACGACTCCACTCTGGCCAGCCGGCTAAGGCAAGCCAGAGGCAGAGAATCCTGTCCCACCCACCCTACTTGCGGGTAACAGAACTCCCCAGGAGCACTCGGGTACGTGAGGTCGCTAATCCCCAACAGCTCGCCACAATATTATTATTATTATTCTCTTTATTCATTTTTCTTCTTAAGTTAGGTTAATTATAATATGAATATAATAAGTAAAATATAAAAACACTTACAAAACAATAAAAAAAATTATAAACACATTATAAAAAACCTAACCTAGGGTGCCGCCGGCAGCGGGGCAGGGCCCAAGCTGCCGGTGGTCAGGGCCGCAGAGTGAGGAATCGACGTACTATACGCGCCGTGTCCAAAATTACCGCCTTCTGCATCTGACCCTTGATCCAACCACCCAGCGAGAGTCTCTCTAGGTGTTGGTCGAGACTCTTCGCTATGAGACCGTTCGCTGACACGACTATAGGAACAATGATCGTCGAGTCAACATCCCACATGGCGGTTATCTCGTGAGCTAAGTCTAGGTACTTGCTGGACTTGTCCTTCTCGGCCTTCACGAGATTCTCATCATGGGGAATGGTGACGTCGACGAGCACGGCCCGGCGCTGCGATCGATCTATCAGCACGATGTCAGGCTTATTGGCTACAATAGTCCTGTCAGTGATGATAGATCGATCCCAATAGAGCGTGGCACGACCATTTTCGAGAACTGGCGCAGGTGAGTACTTGTAGTACGGCACTTCGCGGTCCACAAGGCCGTATAGGAGGGCAAGCTGCTGGTGATATTATTCATTTATTTATCCTTCGTCTTAAGTTAGGTTTGTTATAATATGAATATAAAAGTAAAATATAAAAACACTTACAAAACAATAAAAAATACATATAAACACATTATAAAAAACCTAACCTAGGGTGCCGCCAGCAGCGGGGCAAGGCCCAAGCTACCGGTGGTCAGGACTGCAGAGAGAGGAACCTACGTACTATCCGCGCCGTGTCCAAGATCACCGCCTTCTGCATCTGTCATATTATTCATTATTATTATTTCCATCGAAATGTCAATAATTTCCAGTTTTCGGATTTTTTCCTCTATATACACCTAATAGTCTACCTTGATGCCAGATTTCAAGTTTCTAGGTCATCTAGAAGTGGGTTAGGTTTTTGATCTACATATATGTCAGTCAGTCACAAAAATGCCGGTTTTTACACGTTCATTTATCAATAACTATATGAGCTATGTTTATGAAATTTTGTATTTTGTACAAGCTAACGGGTTTGAATACATGTGCCAAATTTCATTTGTGTAGGCAAAGTAGGTTTCAAGTTGTGAAGGGGTCAAAAGTAGCTCGAAATGGTTCGTGTAATATTACACACGGTTGCTGCGTCGCCAGTTCCTTTTTCTTTGAACTTGGCTGGACACGCTACCGCGTGTCTAGATAAGTGCATCTCGTTCGGTCGTTTGGCCCCTCCCCCGTGTCATCTCTATATTATTGTACCTCTATGACTTTATGGCTCAAGTTAACGTACCAAAAACCGAGATATCGGCGAATGTAGTCATACAGTGTACCGAGTAAACTGTCGCTTGTATTACGTACGGCACAGAGTTTAAATTCCTTTAGCTCGAGTTCAGTCGACGTCTAATTTACAAGCTACTTTTTCTCGATTTACCTTCATATATCTACCTACGTACCTGTAGGACAAAGCAGAGCACTACTATGTACATATTTTAATATTGTGTTTGCCACCGACGTAAATAGTATAAAAATGAGGGTATTGGTCTCGGGACGTTAGACATCATTTTTTCCTACAGTAAAATTCTCAAAGGCTTGACCCTTTTATACACGGTGGCTAAAAAATAACTACATTCCCGTTGCATCCCAAAACCTCCCTGGCAACGGGAATGTAGTTATTTTTTAGACATCCTGTATTTTAAAAGTTGATCTGCATGCCTTATGCAGAACGTATCGTATTTGCTTACATAATTATATTTTGAACATTTTATCTCCTACATGTGTTTAAATTTACCTATAACTCCCAACTTTCCTTCATTGCACTGTACTATCGAATCGAGCCCAAACTATTACAGTGTCAACTTGAAATATTCGCTTACGTGTGTTAACAGCCGTTGCTGTTGTAGTGTAGTAAATAAAGGTAGTGGACCCCGCAGTAATTCCTCAGCCAGAAAAAACTATACGGTATGATAAAGTATCAATAAATAAAAAGTATTGTATAAATTTCCAAAGAATAATAATAATAGGATTTAAGTAAATACCTAAAGTACCTATTAAATCGTTAATATCTTTTTACGGAAAAATGCTCCGTTTAAACTTTCTTCTCCGGACATATTCATGTAACGTATTGCAACAATATATGAAATATCCAAAAAAATGTCCCCGCAGATATACCAATGTTAACAAAATATAATTTTTTGGTGTGGCTTGGACCGGAAAATTCTTCAGTCTAATTTTTTCACTGGAATGCCATTTTAATGCCGATTTATACCTACAAATTGAAAATCTAAAAAAGTTACCATGTAACTATACTTTTTTTCAGAAATTGCCTTTTTACTCGCTGTGGAAAATTTCTCTATCCATTTTATTTATTGAATTATGTTCACAGTTTTCTTTCCATTCAACTATAAACACATCCAAAAAAATAACGAGTGTATTAAAAACTAAACATATCGGGAGCACTTATAGGGAGCGGGGTGTACAAGGGATGATATTTTTTTTTGGATATTTTGGATCTAAGTATATACGTGACTACTTAGAATATATTTAAGAAGAAATCAGGCTGGGAAATTTTCCATTCTCAGTTTTTAATAGTTCTCAAATACATAAACTTGGGATTGCATTTTTTTTTGGATTTTCTTACCCACTACGCCAAATTATATTCTAAGATCATATAAGAAGGAAAAAATGGCAGAGCAATTTCCCGATGAAATTGAGCGTCAAAAAAGGAATTATCATAAAAAAAATATTCACATGTTTGACAAAAGTTTTAGATTTTTTTCTAGTATCATATACTGATACAAATAACTTATTTGGTAAAATAATTTTGGACGGAGGAATTACTCGGTTCAATATATAAACAGATTTGTTTTTTACGTATAAATACCTAACTTAGGAGTGTTTTCTTTTTTGGATTTGGATTTATAATATGTTAGTTTCGGCTCATACTATACAATAACCAAGCAAAGTTCCATCGACTGAGAAATTAATGCATGGGTCTCCATACAACAACTTGCTTCATTTACTACACTATTGTTACCAGTTGCTATTCGAGGGCAGTTAAATAAAGTCAAGGCGATCAGCTCCCTTCCATTTCTAACTTGAGGTTGGCTGAAGTTTCCCACGTAGAACAATGCACAGAATTTTGATAGTTATTATTGGCAAGTAATTTAACAATTAAAAAAAAAACGCTGGTGGCCTAGCGGTAAGAGCGTGCGACTTGCAATCTGGAGGTCGCAAGTTCAAACCCTGACTCGTACCAATGAGTTTTTCGGATCTTATGTACGAAATATCATTTGATATTTACCAGTCGCTTTTCGGTGAAGGAAAACGTCGTGAGGAAACTGGACTAATCCCAATAAGGCCTAGTTTACCCTCTGGGTTGGAAGGTCAGATGGCAGTCGCTTTCGTAAAAACTAGTGCCTGTGTCAAATCATGGGGTTAGTTGTCAAGCGGACCCCAGGCTCCCATGAGCCGTGGCAAAATTCCGGGATAACGCGAGCAAGAAGAAGAATTTAGCAATTATTCATGCACATATGTACTACATTTTAAAATATGCGAACCGAATTTTCCGCTTACCCATTATTGGGGTGATACACCGACGATTTAATTAATATTTGGTACAGTCACCTGCAATAATATCTTACACAATGAAGGCCGCAAACATATCTGACACGATTTTATTTTAATAACCCAAGCAAATTAAGCTGATTTTGGGCAATTTGCGGAAATAATTCGTGTAGTTTTGAAAATTGGTACAGGTATCATAAAATTTCCTACAAATTTAATCATGTTAGTTTTACTCTGCGATCAATACTTTAGGAGCTACAGGCTGTTAAAGTTAAATAGAGATAAAAAATAACCGGTTTAAGTAAAAGTCGTATTTTCGTAATTGTTCATCATAAATAAAAAAATTGTTTAGAATAAGCAAGCTAAAATCATCATCTTGCTCGTAAAATATAACAAAAAACCGGCAAAGAGCATGTCGGGCCGTGCTCAGTGTAGGGTTCCGTAGCTGGGTAGCTACGGGTGACGGGTGTCCGTAAAAATAGACTATTTGCAAAAACTCAAAAACTGCTAGACCGATTAGGTTCGCTATATTTTTCCTTAAAAGTCTTTACTAAGCTATGTTTTGCGCTTGCGCTCATGTTAACAGCGGCCCTGATGCTTGCAGGGGGAGCGCTTGCTATTCTGTAGAGGAGTTTTAGTCACTCAGTCCTGCTACAAGGACCTACACATTAAAACCGAGGCATCTATTCCAGTGAGGCATCTATATTACTGTAATTACCCTAGATAAATTCAGCGCAATGATTTTTATCATCGGTATCCGATACTAAACCTCTAGGTATACAAAAATCAGAAAAAAGTACTTTAATATCAATATTTAAATGAGAATGAGTACCTATTTACCATTCGGCATGTGTCAACATTCCTCCCATTTACTATAAGAATCGACCACAACACACACACACACACATCATACATTCATTATCATTGAATCGACCTTGGTAATAGTAGCCTTTTAATGTCATGTGCCGGTGAGAGCGAATCTAACTAATTTCATGGATAGTAACGAATCGAATTCCTTATCAGTATCGCTGCACGTGTCGGCCGCCGGCGCGTGTAGAAAACAATCTGGTAGGTACTAAGTTCTTACTTGGTACCTACCTACTAGAAACATATTGCACACTATATTATATGCAGACAATACAATCCCATCAAAAACATTACATGTAAAAAATAGATTAATTAAAAAATTAAAAACACGACTGCTGAATTTTAAACCGAACTGAAAAGCTAAAAATAACGTTAATATGTTACTTACATAAGGGGTCATGCACATTTATGACCGTGACTGTAGGTAGGTACGCGTGCATTTAGTTTCGATTGCAGTCGGGGGACCTTTTGAATGAAAGAATGCAGTAGGTAAATGAAGGAAAAAAGTCTGAAGTTTATAAGCTTACCTGTAACGTTTGTAGTAAAGTGTACCTATGTGGGGCAAACGGGCCGTAATTTCACTACTAGGTATAAAGAGCATGTTGCGTCATATAGACATAACCATCCAGAAAAATCCAATTTTGCAAAGCACTTATTAGATACAGGCCACACTTTATCTGAGAATAATTATTTTGATATTTTACATGTTTGCGAAAAGGGATTGCGTTTGGGTGTTTTGGAACAACTGGAAATAATTAGGTACAACAATAGGGGCATGTGCATGCATGTGATAAACGTATCTGCTGTAGGTAAAAGCCATTTCAGAACGCAAAGCTGCAAATGAATGAATGAAAATGAATGAAAACTTTTATTTTCAGGCAACTATTGGCCCATAGATAAATACCTTAAAACTAGCATACAATATTATTACAAAATATATCTTAAAACTAAAAACACAATTATGGTTGCGACGCAGTTAAAAGATAACGATAAAAGTCGACGAGCTACACTAATCAAATCAGTGGCGATGCGTGAAACCTGAAGTTGTGACAACAGAAAATTATCCAAAATCAAATAAGTAGTTAAATAACTACCTATCAAAACGCGTCACATTATTACGGTTACTAATAAAATTAATCGACGCCCACAAGTTATAAAGATGAATGAAGTTCGTATTTAAAATAGTGCTTTTAATAGGTTTTCGTTCGGTCGTCTCACATCTGGCACTCAACGGATTTTACGACTATCTTGATGATTAAGTTGAAAAGGAAGTATTTTCAGGTTGATTATAAGTACATATGTAGATACGGATTTTAAAACTACCTACAAATTATCTGTAAGACACATCTTACACCTTGAATAGGCATGTTGACATGAATCGCTAATATATAACATGTTATGTTTTTACCATAGCAGGGAATATTAGAATGCTGAAAATCATATTTTGCAAGTGTAAATATGCGAAATAAATTAATATAAAATAATCAAAAGTATTAAAATAGTACATTTCGATGCTAGTGCGGAAGGTATGTCATTACTTCACGAGTACCGAGATATCTTGCCACGAGCCGCAGGCGAGTGGCAAGACTCGGGACGAGTGAAGAATGACATTTCCGCACGTGTATCGAACGACGTTTTTTAATACCGTTGCGAAAAAATAAGAAAAACATTGTTAATCGTACACTAAACAAAAGTGGTAACAGTGACAGCTCGGTTAGACGTCGTCTTTAAGTATATTATATCTATGGGCGTTTGGCAGCTATTCCGTTCCATTCAGTCAACTTATTAAGAACGGAATTTTCAATATTGAATATTAAAAAATAAACGTGTTATAATGATGAAGAGGTAAATAATTAAATATGAAATATGTAATATTTTTCGTACTTATTCTTACATTAACGGTAGGTTTTTATATGCTGATTATGACGTTTAAAGGAAACCAATATTAACACTCATCAATAAGTAGTCGTGAATTGGAACAAGTGTAAATTTAAAAAAATTGGAAAAGTAAAAAGCACTAGTTCGAGATAACCAACTTTCCGCACGCTAAACAGCTACGTAAAGTAGCACTTTTTGAGCAACTGTATTAAAAATTATATTAAAAATTAATGGATCGTATCCGCAACACCACGCTGCGCTCCAGAACAAAAATAGTCGACGTAGCTCGGAAAGCGGCCAGGCTAAAGTGGGACTGGGCTGGTCATGTCTGCCGAATGCCGAGTGAGCTGTGGGCCAAGATCGCCACAGAGTGGCAGCCCAGATCAAAACGGGGATTTGGCAGACCACGTCGGCGATGGCGAGACGAGTTAGACTCCTTTTTAAAGGAATGGCCAGAGACTGCACAGGATCGGGAAGACTGGAAAAAGTGGGGGGAGGCCTTTGCCCAGCAGTGGGACATTATAGGCTCCCAATAATAATTAAAAATTGCACAGTATCACGTGACTGCAAACGCCATTCGGAGCGCGTGAAGTCATGGCATGAGAATCACCACATACTAGTCGTCAAACCTGACCGTAATCCAGACGACACCGCCAGTTCTTGGAATTTCTATTATCTGTTTGTTGAAATTAGATTTAGGATTACTGAGCTGTTTGTAGAAATAAATGGGTGAATCGACATGATGAAATTATGGATTATTATTTTTATTTGTTATTGTCCATATTTATATACTTTATTTAAAAGATAAGTTTCTCTAGTTTATGATTATGTATAAAGCAGAGCTGTTTCCTTAAGAATTTAGTGAATATGACGAAAAAAATTCACCAGCCCAAAACTGCCCTGTCCCCTGGACCACTATCCAAAAGTATTTTTAAACATACTAGACATCAATTATTGTTTAAATAATTATTTTAATCACATTAATTAAACAATGATGTATATTTTTCTATCTTTATATATGGCGTATACTCACGAAATTTCACAATATATCCCTAAAAATTGTCCCCTGGACAACTTTTATTTCGTATAATCAGATTTTTTTAAATTAAAACGCGAAATAGTTATAGTAATGTAAGAAAATTGCTCCTGCTACTTTGTTTTATATTGTGTTATTAAATTTAAAAAAAAAAAATATGTACTGATCTTTAATTTACAAAGAAAAAAATAAAGATATCTGTTTTTCAATTTAGGGACAACTTAGTTGTCCCATAGACGTATCTGGTTGTCCAATGGAAATATTGATAATAAATCTCAAAGAGGGTACTAAATGAAACAAATTTAATAAAATATCAGAAAGTACCAACATAATATATATGTATGTTAGTGCTTTCTGATACTTTATTGATTTGTTTCAGACCCATTAAAAATCTAAAAAAGTCCAAGAGAAAACCAAAATGTCCCATGGACAACCACTTCCGTTGTCCAAGTGACTAGTTGTCAGAGGGACTTATCTAAAACTTTGAGCCGTATAATAAATTATAAAGATTTTTTGTGTTTATTTCACCCTTACGGTAAAATATATGTGAAGTAGTATCTGTTACAATACAATTTATTGTAATATGTTAAGTATTAATGTATTTATGCCAGTGGTCCGATGGACATATAATAAAGCCACCCATCACACTCTCCAACAGTACTCGACCGACTGACGCCGCGAGTTTCGTGTAATCAAAATGGCGAGTAGGCCTATCTGCTTACCAGAAACTTGAACTTGTCATCAAGTATCTTGCTACGTTATATATATTTAGTTTTCATAACTAATTTATGGTTGTCCAGTTGACCTGCATGACGTGGTTATTCAAGGGACAAAATTTAAACGCAAGAAAGTCATAAACCGTCAAATCGGTATATTTTATTGATGATACTTATCCATAAAAATTATTATGTGTTTAAATATCAATTCCACAACAGTATTTTTTTCATAATACAAAGTTTTACGGTGCACTGTTGCAAGGGGACAATCCGTCCTACTATGGAAAACCAACTTTTGGTCTTTTGGACAACCAAAGAACGGGTAAATTGTAAACAAAATGAAATGTCTTGTAATAAAATGTTAGAAAATATTAATAGGAACATAACGGAATACTAAAAAAACTCATACTTTTGTATAAATTTGTATTATCAGGGACTCTGTACGTGTGACGTTGAACACTTAAAAGTTGATTCACCCAAATAAACTTTACAGAAATAGTGAAACGTCTATAATTATTACTAAACTTCATTTTTTCCCCCAGTACAGAACCGTTTTATAATTCCTGGTTTAGTTTACTAATGATTTTTCTCTCAGTGTACTCCCCCCCCCTTTTAGGGGTTGAATTTTTATAGCCTATAACCTGGCCGGGGATTTTCTCGACAGAAATCTTTACTAATGTAAAGATTTCATCAAAATCCATTCAGCCGTTTTCACGTGATGCGCGGTCAAATAAACAGACAAACAGACAAAAATTCTAAAAACGTGTTCTGTTATCGATTCTAAGTATCCCCAGCCAACTTTTTTTCAAATATCTTCCATGTACAGACTTTCGTCGGCCCTCTTCAGCTTTATTATATGAAGGTATAGAAAGATAGAAGATAGATAGATAGAAGTATAGATTTTGATTAACATTCTCATTAATCAGTGAAATGAACAAACCATGACGCGAAATTCAATTTCCTAATGTAAATTGAAATATAAATGCAATTAACTATGAAGTCGAAGTGGCTTGATATAATATTATTTCATCCACGGCGATAACCAGCTAGGTGCTACGAAACTCGACTTGAGCTGTCTCCGACTCGACTGCTTTATAAAGATTTCGGCCTAAATAAAGTATTATTCTAAGGCCTATTTAGATAGATTTAGGCATTTGTCCTTAATATTGTGATGTCCCCTGTGTCTGTAACGCAGACAGACGGGAGATGGTTCAAGTCGAGTCTGTTCTGAGGACATAACCATCGGAAGATCGCTTTTTAGTTTACTATATTTACCACAATTTAACCTCGTAAGTCCTGTGTTTTTTCGAGGGCAGTAGTCATATCTGCCGGCTATACTATACCAAGTACAAACTAAGAATAGTGCTTCAGACCGAGACAAAAAGATGTCGCATTTAGAGATTTTTTGAAGTGAGGTTTTATTTTCAGTATTTTTATGGTATTTTTATTATGTATAGCACCTTTTTATGAAGGAAATTTTTGAAAATATTTTGTTCTTGTGTGAGTACATTAGGTTTTTCCACAGTATAATAAAAAAAATAAAGGATTTATTTAATATTAAAATTAAATCATATATTTTCTCTAAACATCAGTAAAGTAAAAAAAATACTTTATTACAACATAACTATTCTTCTTCTTATAAAAAGGTGAATTAAAAAACCTCTTTTCATTATTTTAATACTTTACTACATCCAAGGAGATTGGATTTGGGTGTTCAAAGCCTAGACTAGATCTCCAGGCCTATCCCTTGCACTTTTCCCACGTCTCGCCCTTGTGCATTTGTGCTTCTACCACGGCTACGCCCACCTCATTGACCACGAGCACTTTGAAATCGATGACTAGATACACGTCCGCGTACTGTAACTTCTATTTCTCCATCTTCATATTCCGAAAACGAAGAAAAGTCCCTATTTGATGCTTGGTCGGGTTCAGATATAAACATATCTTCATTATCAGAGTCTTTGAAGTCATAGTCATTGAGAAATTGAAATATTTGCTTTTCATCAAACGCTAGAATAAGAAAAAAAAACTTGTAATTTAGACCGAACGTACTACCGCAAGTACAAATTATTTTGACCAATCACGAACCCCCTTAAATATAGAGGTTTCTTTGACATATTGTTTATTTTACAATATTTATTATTTAATTATACTAATACATTCGTATGACAACAGAAAAAACACGTGATTACCTGAATATAAACCGATTATTTTACCTCGTGCTGGCCAGCGACCTGACTATGTGGCCATCTTGCGAAAAAATGACACTGACACTGACAGTTGACTTTACCTGTCTAACATGGCGAAATTGACCATAGAATATAGAATGAGAATGACCGTGTCAGTGTTGCCGTTGTAAAAAAACTACCCGGTAAATGGGAAATAAAAAATTTGTACTTGACTAAGTACATTAGGCAGTTACGCCATCTACGTGGTTAAAATGTCAGGTCTGAAGTGCTATCCTTAATTTGTATTTGTACAAGTACGCGGGGACTTACGAGGATTTATTTCTTTTTTTCGGAAAGTAACTACGTTTCCTTTCAAAATCAACAGGTTTTTTCTTTTTTCTCAAACTTAAAGAATTTCCTGGTCCGCCAGCAAATAACAATTGATGGCGGACCAGGAAATTCTTTAGGTTTGAGAAAAAAGAAAAAATAGTTTATGCTATATGTTTTAACTAGCTGTTGCCCGCGACTTCGTCCGCGTGGAATCTTATCTTCAACATTTTACATTACCTATAATTTTCATATCCAAGCAATGTTGAAATTAAGTACTTTTCTTTTTTAGCAAGTTGTATGAAGTTTTAAGTTAAGTGGATTTTGATGTTGGTTGCTGAAATTACTTTTCTTGTATTCTCATAATAGTTACCTATGCCCTTATACAAAGATTCAAGTTCCGCATTCCGCACTCACAAAATATCTGATCTCCATACAAACTTTCAACCCCGTTCTCACCACCTTGGGGGATGATTTTCAAGAATGCTTGAATTAGTTTTCATGTTTTTTAATTTATTACCTTTTTTTCCAAAAATATAGAAGTTCCTAGCTTAAAATTAAATTTACACCCCAAGACGAATTTTCATCCCCTTTTTAGCCCCCTTAGGGATTGAATTTCAAAAAACTTTGCAATTACTTTTTTTGTAATCGGCTATTATGTCTTTCTAAGAAGTTTCAAAGCATTTGTAATGGATTCAAACTTTGAACCCCATATTATCCCTGTTAGGGGATGAATTTTACAAAACGCTGAAATTACTTTTCCTGTCTTCTAATAATATCCCTAAATACAAAGATTCAAGTCCCACACTCGAAAAAATGTTTGATATCCATACAAATTTCAACCCCTTTTTCACCACCTTAGGGGTTGAATTTTCAAAAACGCTGAAATCAGTTTTCTTGTATTTTAATAATATATCTTTTAACGAAGTTTCAAATTCGTAGCTCAAAAGAAAACTTTAACCCCATACAAACTTTCATCCCCTTTTTAACCCTGTTAGGGGATGAATTTTACAAAACGCTGAAATTACTTTTCTTATCTTCTAATAACATCTTTAAATACAAAGATTCAAGTCCCGCGCTCAAAAAAAATGTTTGATATCCATACAAACTTTCAACCCCTTTTTCACCACCTTAGGGGTTGAATTTTCAAAAACGCTGAAATCAGTTTTCTTGTATTTTAATAATATATCTTTTTACGAAGTTTCAAATTCGTAGCTCAAAAGAAAACTTTAACCCCATACAAACTTTCATCCCCATATTAACCCTGTTAGGGGATGAATTTTACAAAACGCTGAAATTACTTTTCCTGTCTTCTAATAATATCCCTAAGTACAAAGATTCAAGTCCCACACTCGAAAAAATTTTTGATATCCATACAAACTTTCAACCCCTTTTTCACCACCTTAGGGGTTGAATTTTCAAAAACGCTGAAATCAGTTTTCTTGTATTTTAATAATATATCTTTTAACGAAGTTTCAACCCCTTTTTCACCACCTTAGGGGTTGAATTTTCAAAAACGCTGAAATTAGTTTTCTTGTATTTTAATAATATATCTTTTTACGAAGTTTCAAATTCCTAGCTTAAAAGAATACTTTAACCCATACCAACTTTCATCCCCTTTTTAACCCCCTTAGGGATTGAATTTCTCAAAATCGCTTCTTATCTCTTGTACACTTTATAAATGCAATCTGGTGTGCAAATTTCAACTTTCTGGCTTTTGTAGTTTCGGCTCTGCGTTGATGAATCAGTCAGTCAGTCAATCAGTCAGGACACTTGCATTTATATATATAGATAGATTTCATAACGTTTTCCGAGGGTTATCGTTTAACAATTTCGTACTCATTCCTACTCACAAAGTCGTAAAGTAGGTACTAATTTTGTGTTTTTTTTTTTGTAGAAATGCATCCTTCGTGCCTTCTATTACTTGCACTGCGTAAGTGGATAGAGTGGGTTATTCCCACTAGTTACCACCAAGTTCTTACCAGTAGTTACCACCAAACCGAACCAAACTGAGTTGGTGTTAACTACTGGGACTTTTTCGATATAATAGTAAGTAACTAAGCAAAATAGCAATAGCAATAAACGCATAGGAAAATAGCAATAAATAATTAAGAACATAAATAAACAAACGAACTTGGTGTATTTATACAAATAATTATTTTTAGTATTATGTTTTATCTTTATATCAAATAGTATGTAAATGTGAACGCACCTTAGGGGTCATCCATTAATTACGTCACACGAATTTCTAGGTTTTTTGACCCCTCCCCCCTCCTTGTCACACTTGGTCACATTTTTTCTACGAAATCGCCAAATCGAATTAAGTAACTAAGTAGTAAGTACCTAAGTATTATTAATATTTTATCAAAATATTTTTAACGATATAAATATTAGTAAGTAATTTTATAATCCAAAACTGCTTAGGAAAGAAAATTAAACAAATAAAAACGATTATCGTTTTAAAAACTTATTATTTAAATGTACAGCGAATAAAATAATTTAAATAAATTTTCGGTTACTGATGAAGTTAAAGTGACGTCACAAAGTTTGTGTCTCTGCCCTCCCCCATGTCACAATATGTCACATTTTCTTGACCCCCTCCCTCCCCCTAAACGTGTGATGTAATTAATGGATATATATTGTGGAAAAAAGCTACGAATTTAAAACTCCTGTCATATTTTGCTTCGTAGACTATCAAAGCCTTTGATTTCGTACGATGGCAAAATCTATGGGAGACCCTACATAAAACTGGTGTACCGGGCCACTTAGTTCGTCTGATCAGGAACCTGTATGAGTCCAACTGTGGAACAGTGAGCATAGGAAATCATACATCTAGTCATTTCAGGTTTCAAAGAGGAGTGCGGCAGGGCTGCGTAATATCTCCCATCCTCTTCATGATTCGGTCAAATTGTGTTTTTTGAAAAACAAATTATAGCCAGCATTTGATGAATGTAGTATGATTCCTTTGGATATGGTGCTTTACGCACACTAGTGTCCAATCCCCTCCCCCTGACGCAACCCCCCTTTTTAGCATGAAATATGTCCCGTTTGACAGTTTTTTTTTTATTTTTTGGGGTAAGTATGCAATATAGGAAAAAATTGTCAATGAAATAAATAATCCTTATTAAATTCTTAACAAAAAAGATCATATTTTTTTTTTTGATATGACCAAAAAGTTGAGGGATGGACTCTGAAAGCGGCGGATAGGAAAAGAGTCGACGCGTTCGAGATGTGGTGCTGGCGAAGAATGCTTCGGATTCCCTGGACGGCACGCCGCACCAACGTTTCGATATTGAAGGAAATTAAGCTAGACACACAACAGCGCCTCTCTACAATATGTCTTCACCGGATTCTTCAGTACTTCGGCCACATAGCACGTCGGAGTACTGATAATCTGGAAAAACTCATTATAACCGGCAAGGCTGAAGGCGACCTAGAGGACCCAGTCCCACGCGATGGTCAGACCAGGTCTCCAAAGAACTGCAGATGCCTGTATCACAGGCTCTCCATCAAGCTGAAGACCGCAATAAATGGAGAAGCCTATTGCAACGTTTCCATCGAAGCCACGATCCTCAGCAGTGAGGGAACGACTTAAGGAGGAGGAATTAATGGATGACCCCTTATTAGTACGAAACCTTTTAAAAAACTTAAGCGCGATGCGCGGGAAATGTGACAGATGTCAGAACTGGAAAGGCTATTAAAAAAACAGAAGACAACGAAGTAGACAACGCAGTGTTAATCTCATGAGCTTTGTGATTAAACTTATGCCGGCATTAGCTGTAGACTAGATGGATGGATATTGTGTGAAGCGGAATTGAAAATGTAAAACCAATAAAACAAGGAAACTAAAGGGAGTATTTAATTGGAACCCGAGCTTTCCCAATAGTTCTATGGGGAATGTAGATAGGGTGCGTGACGTATCTCAGCCACGGTAATCCAAACGTCCACTTTCATATTCATATTCATATTCATATTTATTGCGATCATTACAGAGGATGGTATAAAACATTATGAAAAGTAGGTACATGATACCCCGTTAGGGCATTGCAATAATCTTAATACTACTTAATGGTAACTATTTACAAATGATACATTATTAAACTTAAGAATTGCAAAACAAATTATAGTAAAAAAATAATAATAATTAATATATGAGATCACATTAGTGTATCGTACTCGTAAGAGCTAATTTGCTTACGTTAACCAATATTAATATAAAATGAAACTAAATGGTTTAAGTGCAGATACCTATACATATTTCTAATAATAATATGATACCTCATCATAAAATTCCTGCAGCGTGTAAAACGATTTCTCTGTTAGGTATTTATTAAGCGATCTTTTGAATAAATTTGGGTTTTCGATTTGTTTTATTGATTGGGGTATTTTATTAAAGATTTTTATACACATCATGTGTGGTCCGGAATGAAATATTTTTAAGCTAGAAGTAGGCAAGGAAAGGTAGTTATTGTGGCGAAGATTTAATGATTTTGTGTGGCGGTCTTTTGCTTGTAGAAAAAAAGAGCTGTGTAGCTTGACGAAAGTGCAAACTTCAAAAATGTATAAGGAGGTAAGTGTTAATATTCTTAGGTCTTTAAAATATGGTCGACAACTTTCCCATTGCTTTATGTTGACTAAAGTACGGATGCACTTTTTTTGTAAAATAAATAGGTCATTGGCATTTGTGCTATTACCCCAAAGGAGTATGCCATAGCGGAGTATAGAGTGGGCGTAAGCATAATATGCGGAAAGGGCAGTTTTTAAATCGGTTGTTTTTTTTAATTCAAATAAGGCGTATGAAAATCTGGATAGTTTATTGCTAACTTTCTGAATGTCGTCTTTCCAATGAACGTTTGTATCAATTGTTAATCCTAACAAGGGAAATGTATCTGTTTGGTCCAATTTAATATTGTTGTAAGAGAAATCTATACATAACGGTTGTTTTTGGTATGGTCTGAACTGCATCAATTTTGTTTTGGTAAAATTCAATTTTAAGTTATGCTCGGTTAGCCAGGAATCTAGTTCAGTCAGGATATGGGTAAGGCTAGATTTCAGATTTTTGTTATCTATGCACGGAAATACTACTCAAATGTCATCTGCAAATAAGATACTAGGTGTATTAATAGAGTAGGACAAATCGTTAATGTATATAAAGAACAGTAAGCAGCCTAGCACACTACCTTGGGGAATAGACTGAGTAACTTCTACTGTATTTGAGTGTATGCGCGAAATCAATCCTGTGTGGTTGTTATGATGCTCTATTTCTACGAATTGCTTTCGATTTTTGAGGTAAGAGACAAACCATTTATGTACAGTTCCTCTTACCCCAATACCGTTCAATTTCTTCAATAGAACATCATATGATACCCTATCGTAGGCCTTGCTCATGTCCAATAATAGTCCTACTGCATATTGTTTGTTATTTATTATGTTTAATATTTGTTCTATATAATTACATATATACTGCCAATGTCGTGGAATATTTTTTTCTAAATCCGTTTTGATTTTCATTGAATATGGAGTATTTTTCACAAAAAGTGTAGTCTTTTTGACATAGCTGTTTCTATTATTTTGGAAAAGGTTGGCAAAAGAGCTATGGGACGATAGTTATTACAGTCAGTGTGTTTACCTTTTTTGTGAATGGGTTTGATGATTGATAATTTGAGTGAATCTGGGACTATGCCTTCGGGAAAGGATTGATTTATCAGAAAGGCTAAGGGTTCGGACAGTTCGTCTGCACACTTTTTGATAAGGACGGGTGGGAGTTCATCATGTCCAAAGCTACTCTTATTTTTCAAGTTTCGTATAATACTATGAATTTCTATTTCAGTGACTGGTTGTAGGTAGAATGAATTGGGAGTGGGGTTGAGTACAGGGCGTCCGGCTGCCTTGCGCACGCCAGGTCCATCATCTCCTGCTCCCACCGATAAGAAGAAGTTGTTAAAGTAATCAGCTACGGCCCTTGGGTCATCTGTTACACTATTGTTAATGTCTAATTTTATATTTAATCTGTTCTTTTTCGGAAGTTTATTTGTTCGTTCCTTTATTATATGCCACATGGTTTTGGTGATGTTATTTGAGTTCTTAATTTTATTAATATATTCCAGCTTTTTGGATGTTTTTATAGCCTTTTTCAGCAATTTTTCATAATGTTTATAGTGTTCATGTAAAATAGGATTGTTTGTTTTAGAGATCAATATTTTAAGAAGACGTTTATGTTTACAGGACGTTTTTATACCTTTAGTTAACCAGGGTTTATTATTAAATTCATTTTTTATTTTTATTTGTATTTTAGGGACACATATATCTAGATATTTTTGTATAATCGCTGTAAAGGAGTTAAAATTTTCATTGATGTTATTACTGCTGTCGATAATAGTACTCCAATTTATTTCAGATAGGCACAACTTGAAAGCACTGATATTTTTCTCCGTAAATGTTCTTTTATTAGTAAGCCAGACTTTACGTTCCTGCATATTTGTATTGGTAGGTATAGTATATGTTATGCCTTTATGATCGGAGAAACCATATTCGTAGACTGAAACTACATTATCTTTGTTATGAAAATTGGTAAAAAGTAAGTCTATACATGTCGAGCTTGTATCTGTAATCCTCGTGGGTTCGTTAACTAATTGTTGGAAGTTGTAACCAATCAAGAGGTTAATTAGTGAAAATGAAGATAAAGATTTTTCTAAAACATTTACATTGAAATCACCGCCTATGACAATATTTTTGGTAACGTCTTTTACTGCTAAAACTTGCAATAAATATTATTATAATAATTGCCTTTCTCCAATAAATATTATAATATCAATAATATAATTATACAACACAGAAGGAATGTTCAAAGTTCGGAAGATAGAAACACAGAAGGTAACAGGCCGCGTAGCCGGGATACCAATCGCTTACGCTCCGTAGCGATCGAAACGCAGCTGTCACTGTCGCACTAATATCGAAGAGTGATAGAGAGACATAATGCTTTTCGTTGTCGAAGCGATGGCGATTGTAACCTTGGCTAGGCCGGCAGTACGGAAGAAATATAGAAATAGAAATAAAGCGTCAACAAAAGCATAAGCAATAGCGAACGTAATGCGTCTAGCGGTCACAAGCGACATGCGTTTCGCGTCATCACTATTGGCGTGCCGGCAAGCCATCATGGCTGGCCGGCACGGAGCGGGTCTCAGAACCGGGCGCTCGGAACAAAGGAATGCTATCGCGGTGCGCGTGTACAATGCACCCTACTTGTTGGCAACGTCAAGAATTGACGGACGATATGTAAATGTAACGTGTAAATGTAAATAAATGTATGTAAATAAATATATTAATATTATGATTTATATAAGTGTATTAATATTAGTGAAGTGTAGTGCAAGTATAAGTGTACGTGTAAGTGTAGGTATAAGTGTAAGTGGGAAAGTAGCCCACAGTTCAGCCAGTGGGATCGTAAGGCTACTCTCATGTAAATCGCCAGAAATCACGTCCACATCCCGGAAAGATTTTAGTGCTTTAACAAAGAACAATAGTACAAGTGTCTAAATGCGAAGGCCGAAGGCCGAGCTCCACGTATGTGTTGTACTATTGTTCTGTATTAAAGCACTGAACCTGGACGCCTCGGGCCTTCGGCCCTACGCGGAAGACCCGAAGGCCCGAAGCGTCCAGGATTTTAGTGCTTTAACACATAACTATAGTCCAAGTGTCTAGAAGCGAAGGCCGGAGGCCGAGTTCCGCGTAGGGACGAAGGCCCGAAGCGTCCAGGATGTCACGTGCTTTAGCACAGAACAATAATTCAATTGTCTAAAAGCGAAGGCCGAAGGCCGAGCTCCGCGTAGGGCCGAAGGTCCGAGGCGTCCAGGTTCAGTGCTTTAATACAGAACAATAGTACAACTGTCTAAAGGCGAAGGCCTAAGGCCGAGCTCCACGTAGGGCCGAAGGCCCGTGGCGTCCAGGATGTCAGTGCTTTAGCAACGAACAATAATACAAGTGTCCAAATGCAAAAGCCGAAGGCCGAGCTCCGCGTAGGGCCTAAGGCCTGAAGCGTCCAGGATGTTCGTCCTTTGACACAGAACAATAGTACCAGTGTCTAAATGCGAAAGCCGAAGGCCGAGCTCCGCGTGGGGCCGAATGCCCGAAGCGTCCAGGATTTAAGTGCTTTAATACAGAACAATAGTCCAAGTGTCTAAAAGCGAAGGCCGGAGGCCGAGCTCTGCGTAGGGCCGAACGCCCGAAGCATCCAGGATGTTACGTGCTTTAGCACAGAACAATAATACAATTGTCTAAATGCGAAGGCCGAAGGCCGAGCTCTACGTAGGGCCTAAGGACCGAAGCGTCCAGGTTCAGTGCTATAACGCAGAGCAATAGTACAAGTGTCTAAATGCGAAGGCCGATGGCCGAGCTTTGCGTAGGCCCGAAGGCCCGAAGAGTCCAGGACGTCAGTGCTTTAGCACAGAACAATAGTACAAGTGTCTAAATGTGAAGGCCGAACTCCGCGTAGTGCCGAAGTCCCGAAGCGTCCAGAATGTTAGTGCTTTAACATAGAACAATAATTTGTTTCTTAATGCGAAGGCCGAAGGCCGAGCTCCGCGTAGGGCCGAAGGCCTGAAGCGTCTAGGACGTCAGTACTTTAGTACAGAACAATAGAACAAGTGTCTTCACGCGAAGGCCGAAGGCCGAGCTCGACGTAGGGCCGAAGGCCCGAAGACACATTTCTCTCTCTCTCTGTGTGTGTGTGTGTCATTTGTTCTGTGCTTAAGCACTAACATCCTGGCGCATCGGGCCTTTGGCCCTACGCGGAGCTCTGCCTTCGGCCTTCGCATTAAGACACTTGTAATATTGTTCTGTGATTAAGTACTTCAATCCTGGACGCTTCGGGCTTTCGGCCCTACGCGGAGCTCGGCCTTCGGCTTTCGCATTTAGATACTTGTACTATTGCTCTGTGCTAAAGCACTCTCATCCTGGACGCTACGGGCCGTCGGCCCTACGCGGAGCTCGGCCTTCAGCCTTCGCCTTTAGACTCTTATACTATTGCTTTGTGTTTGAACACCGAAGTCGCGCATCTCGCGAATGCGTGATGTATTATAATAATTTTGAGTACTTAATATCTTACATTTTATCTGTAAAGATTATTTGGGGTCATAATAATTCACTGTGTCTAAATTAAGTCTAAATGAAATGAAATACAGCGTCACACCTACTTATTAAATGATCAATTTATATTGGAGTAATTAATGAAACGATAAGGTACCATTTCTGTGTAAATAACACACCAAAATTACGAGAATAGATATTGAATACGGGTAATACACGTTTTATAGCGTTCTCGTAACTCGTTCGTGTCTTTCCTGTAGCCATCGCAAATTTAAGGGAATATAAAATAGTCCCTGGTGTTCACTTAATTATATGGAATTTCCTTTTGCAGAGTTGCTCCTTTTGACTCACAGATTGATTTACGAAGGGGAGCCAATCGAATTTTTAATGCAAAATTTTGACTTAACGGGTGCCCCCGAAATTTGTAAAAAATAAAGTTTTGCTATGTGGTCAATTTTGGTATCATTTTCGTGTAACTCAAGGATGCTAAATTCGTTTCTGATATTTAATTTTTACGGTTTCATATAAATAATTTGAAAAAAAAAATGAAAAATAAAATGTTTCTATTTTATTGTTTTCTAAATAAAAGGCGATATTTTTCATGTGCACACAAAAAAAAAATTTCATGTAAAAGCCCTACTATTTCTCGTTATAAAAAGTATGCATACGGCATATTTATTTTACATTAATGTGACCAAAAAAAATTAAATGTAGACCTACTTTCGACTACTCATTGATCAAGATACAACGATGTGAGCTACAGCTTACCAATTTTATGATGATGAGATCCCTTTTTACTATATATATTGAGTCCTTAGAACCCTTAGATCATTTTAGGAAGGAGATCCACCTTGATTTTTGATACAGTCGGGGTGAAAGGTAGGGTGATTTGTCCCATACAATCATAAATTTACGCAAGCACCTGTTTAGGTTTCTGCAATAAGTTTGATGACATTTTCACGCATCACGCAAAGTGCAGAGCATTAGTGCCTGCGCTTTGCTACGCAAGGGCGAAGGGGCTGCTATGTATGCCTGTAGCTAGGGTTTGCAATCCGGATCCGAAATGTATGAAATTATCCGGATCTGGATCCGGATCCGCGGATCTTCCCATACATTTCGGATCCGTCGTGCAAACCCTACCTGTAGCGCCGGAGCAGATGCGGAGCCCAACAAAAAAACTGTTGCCAGAAATGTGGCTTAGGTTAGGTTAGAACTGCAACCCCACGAAAACAAACTGTTGCCAGAAAAGTGAGTTAGATTAGGTTAGAACTGCGTCCCCCAAGAAAATGCACTGTTGTCTGAAAAGTGGGTTAGGTTAGGTTAGAACTGCAACCCCCAAGAAAACGAACTGTTGCCAGAAAAGTGGGTTAGGTTAGTTTAGAACTGCGACCCCACGAAAACAAACTTTTGAATCGATAAATACGGAATTTAAAAAATGAGGATATATAAAATAAGAGCCACGTGGAATCGGAATTAAAATTTTCGGAATAATGGCATTTCCGAATTCGTGATTTCAAAAATCGTGAATGTTAAATTCGGTGTTTATCACTGTCGGAATTCTTATATTCGGAATTATGTGGTTCGGAAATTAAAAAAATCGTCTTTTGTGCTATTCGGAAATATACACTTTCGTGATTTTCATCGTTTTTAATTACGACAGTCGGAATTTTGATGGCTCGAGCATTTAAAAAACGGAATAATAAAATTCGATATTCTAATCTCATAGCACGTCTGGTCTCATAGAAAATATCTTAAGGGCCTTGCCCACAAACTGTGAGATCGCGGGCTTTGAGGACGCCAAAAGTGCTTTTAAAATTGCTTGCCCAGGCAAACAATTTCCAGACAACCCAAATTCACAAAGGAGTTGTGGGGTGCTCCGATTCGGATTTTGGTTAGTTAGACTTAAAAAAGTGCGTTTAAGTCTTATTTTGAAAATCACGAATTTCATTATTCCGAGTTTACAAAAGATCGAATTTCTGAATACCGAATTACTTTATTTCCGATCGGACAATGATTTTTCGGAATAGACAAATTCGGAAAAAATATTTTCGGATTTTTTCTAAATCGGAACTTTAAGCTTTCGTCCATATGAAAATCGGATTTTAAGTATTCGGAAATAACACAGTCGTGATTTTCTTCTTTCGTGGTTTTCAAAGTCGTAATTTCGATATTTCGGACATAAAAAAAATCGCGATTATGAAAATCGAGGTTATGAAAGTCGGAAAAACATATTTCGGAATATTTGGGTGTTCCCATTTTTACTATTATATCTATGAAATATATCATATTAATATTAGTATATAAATTTATTAATTACCTCATCATCATCATCATCATCTCAGCCATAAGACGTCCACTGCTGAACATAGGCCTCCCCCTTGGACCTCCATTCGTACCGGTTGGAAGCCACCCGCATCCAGCGTCTTCCGGCGGCTGTAACAAGGTCGTCCGTCCATCTTGTGGGTGGACGTCCTACGCTGCGTTTGCTAGTCCGTGGTCTCCACTCGAGCACTTTTCGACCCCATCGGCCATCTTCTCTGCGCGCAATGTGGCCTGCCCATTGCCACTTCAGCTTGCTAATCCGGTGAGCTATGTCGGTGACTTTAGTTCGTCTACGGATCTCCTCATTTCTGATTCGATCACGCAGAGAAACTCCGAGCATAGCCCTCTCCATAGCTCGTTGAGCGACTTTGAATTTTGAGATGAGGCCGATAGTGAAAGACCACGTTTCGGAGCCGTAAGTCATCGCTGGTAACACACATTGATTAAAGACTTTCGTCTTGAGGCACTGAGGTATGTCGGACGAAAAGACATTACGTAGTTTCCCGAACGCTGCCCAACCGAGTTGGATTCGGCGGTTGACCTCCTTCTCGAAGTTGGACCTACCTAATTGGACTACTTGTCCTAGGTAGATGTACGAGTCAACAACTTCGAGTACCGAGTTCCCAACAGAGACTGGGATGGGCACAACATTGGCATTTGACATAAGTTTCGTCTTGTCCATGTTCATTTTCAAGCCCACCCGTTGTGAAACTCGGTTGAGGTCATCGAGCATCATGCTGAGTTCCTCCATCGACTTTGCCATGACTACGATATCGTCGGCAAACCGAAGGTGAGTGATGTATTCGCCGTTGATGTTGATGCCAAGTTCTTGCCATTCCAGGAGCTTGAAGGTGTCTTCCATTACGGCAGTAAACAGTTTCGGAGAGATAACGTCTCCCTGCCTTACGCCTCTTTGCAATGGAATCGCCTTCGTGCTCTGCTCCTGTACTCGGACCGACATGGTGGCGTTACTATACAAATACTTCAACACTTCGATGTACCGACAGTCAATATGGCATCGCTGAAGAGACTCAAGCACCGCCCATGTTTCCACCGAATCGAAGGCTTTCTCATAGTCCACAAACGCTAAGCATAATGGTAAGTTATACTCTTCGGTCTTCTGTATAACTTGCCGCAGCGTATGGATGTGGTCTATGATACTATAGCCTTTTCGAAACCCGGCTTGTTCGGGAGGCTGGAAGTCATCAAGTCTGTGTTCGAGACGGTTCGTGATGACCCTTGAAAACAGCTTATAGACATGGCTCAGAAGCGTGATGGGTCTGTAGTTCTTCAATAGGCTATTATCACCTTTTTTGAAAAACAGCACCACCTCGCCTCTATTCCATGTTTCAGGCGTTTTGCCCTCGCACAAGACGGAATTAAAGAGCTTCTGGAGGACTTTAAGTACCGGTGTTCCACCCGCTCTCAGAAGCTCTGAAGTGATTCCGTCTTTGCCCGGCGCCTTGTTGTTCTTAAGCTGCTTCAGGGCCATCCTAATCTCGTACAGACTGATGTCCGGGATATCTTCGGTATAATGTCGGGACAGCTTGGCTCTTGGATCTCCTACCAAGCTGTCGACGGGCTTTGCGATCGAAGTGTATAACTGTCCATAGAACCTCTCGATCTCGCCTAAAACCTCCGCTTTGCTCGACGCTATGCTGCCATCTTCCCGTTTCAGCTTCGTCAGCTGGCTTTGCCCAATAGACTTGTCCTTTGCGAACACTTTGGAGCCTTGGTTTCGCTCAATAGTCTCTTTAATACGGTTAGTATTAAAGAGACGCAGATCATGTCGCAAGGACTTAGATATACGTCTATTGAGTTGCCTATATGACTTCGCGTCATCAGGAGACTGCAACTTTAGCGAGCGTCGTTCAGCCATGAGGTTTAAGGTTTGCTCGGTCAATTTCTGAGGTCTATCTTTACGGCGGGGTCTAAAAAACTTAGACCCTACTGTGTGGACAGTTTCCACTAGCCCGTCGTTGATTTCGTCCACTGAAGCCAAGTTCTCTAGGCAAGCAAAGCGGTTAGAGAGCTCGAGTTGAAAGCTTTCGGGGTTTTGAACATGGGCTCGAGTAGGTCGGAGCGTAGACTTCATCAGGCTGGACCTTTCAAGTTTAATATTGATATTCAGTGAGCCTCTTACTATTCGGTGATCACTACCGGTCTTTACCCTGTTGATCACAGAGACATCGCTGAATATCCGTTTCTTGTCGGTCATGATGAAGTCTATCTCGTTTCTCGTGGAACCGTCAGGACTCATCCAGGTCCATTTCCTGTGAGGCGGCTTCTGGAAGAAAGAGTTCATCACGAAGAGTTCCTCTCTCTCCAGAAAGTCGGCCAGCCTCTGACCCCTAGGGTTCCGTTGCCCATACCCAAATTGCCCCACCCTCAACTCATCACCGCTTCTCTTGCCCAACTTTGCGTTGAAGTCCCCCATAACAACAGTAAAGTAGGTTTTAGAAGTATGTACTTACGTCCTCATACATAGCCTCTACTTCATCATCGGAGTGTGACGAGGTCGGTGCGTATACCTGAATGACCTTCAGCGAATATCTTTTGGATATTCTGAGTATTAGGTATACGACCCTGCTCGACACACTGTCGATGGTTATTATGTTGTTTATGAGGGACTTGTGAACGAGAAACCCGACACCACCTTGGGACTGTTGGTCGCCCTCCCGGTGGTAGAGCAAGTTACCAGACTTCAGGGTTGTCGTGTCCTCCCCCTCTCTACGGACTTCGCATAACCCTACAATATCCCAGTGTAACCTAGTGCGTATGTTGTGTGTTACCAGGGCCAGTCTTCGTCGGGGTGGGTAGCCGGATCTTTGCCGGAGATTCTTAGCACCCCTGACCCCGCTAATGCCCTGACCGCTACCATAGCCAGAGCACCGGGGGTCGCCGGAACCTCGGGGCCGTGGTTTGATTGTGCTCTGCATGATGGGGGGTGAATGCCATAATCGCCACGCTTGGCAGGCGGGTTGGCGATCGCAGTCGAGTACACCGAATTTGAGGGACGCTGCTGCCCGTCCACCGGTGGTCTTGGACGTAGTTTCAGGACATATCCGGGTCCTGGACGTAGTTTAAGGACATACCCGGGTCTAAAAGATATCAGCTGGCCTAAATATATACATTCTTTGACATATTCTATTTCCTTGTCATCTACGTAGATTCTTCTCTTTGGACCATTAGACATAATTTTTGTTTTCGAAGTGTATATTGATAAGCCCACTTTTTTACTTTCCTTCACTACGTCTTGTAACATTTCTTCCAGTTGGTTAGGATCTTCCGCAATTAAATGTGATTAAAAGCGGTTTTTGATCCGAGCCCCTCTACGGGGTTTTAAAGACGTTCACCTACGTTTCACATCAAAAAATATTCCGCCTGTAAAAGTGCTGCGTCAAAAATTGCTTTTAGATTCCCTAGAATTTGCGATGGCTACAGGAAATACACGAACCGCAGGAAATACACGGTTCACCAAGGTTCGGCAATTAGTCCGCTACTCTTCAACTTGATCATGGATCTTATAACCAAAAAAATCCAAGCCCCATTGCCGATGAATCTCCTGTACGCGGACGACATAGTACTCGTGGCTAACACAGCAACCGAAATGCAGGATACTCTACATCTCTGGGTTAACGCCCTAGAACAAGCGGGTCTCAAAGTCAGTCGAACCAAAACCGAACACTTGCATTGCAGGTTCACTGGTAGAAACCCACAACCAACTATCTGCTACCCCGACATGAAACCGGTGCTAAAAATTACACATTTCAAGTACTTGGGGTCGGTTATCTCAGAAGATGGAAAGATAGAGGAAGATGTAGCACACCGAGTAAATGTTGGCTGGTAAAAGTGGCGCTCGCTGTCTGGAGTACTGTGTGACACTCGCATGCCCGTTCGAACTAAAGGAAAGGTCTACAAGATGGCTGTTAGACCAGCGCTACTATATGGATCGGACTGCTGGCCTATCAAAGAAACCAACGTGCGAAAACTCCATACAGCCGAAATGAAGATGCTAAGGTGGTCCGGAGGGGTTACACGGTTCGATAAAGTCAGAAACGAGTACATTCGTGGCAGCTTCAAGTTAGCCCCTGTACCTGAAAAACTGACGGAATACCGACTCAGATGGTATGGGCACGTAACTGGAAGCGAAGAGTACGTTGCCAAGAAGGCTCTGAACCTCCCGGAGAAACAGAGAAACCAGGGACGCCCGACGACTAAATGGTGGACCAGCATGACCTAATTACTTAAGAAAAACGATTCACCCGACCCCACAACCCACGACAGAATCTCGTGGCGCAAAGTAATTAGGAGAGCCGACCCCACTTAAAGTGGGATGGAGCAAGGAAGAAGACAGGAAATACACCGACGAGTTTGTTATAAAACGTGTATTACCGGTATAAAATATCTATTCTCGTAAATTTGTTAAGTTATTTACAAAATAAAGTACCTAATAGTTACATTCATTACTCCAAACTGTATTGATCATTTAATAAGTAGGTGTGACGCTGTAATTAATTACTTAAAATTACCCACCAAATGCTGTTATTCAAGTTCATGTCTAGTATAGAGTGAATCATATAATTATGTCCCCAAATAATCTTTACAGATAAAATTTAAGATATTACTCTAAATTATTATAATACATCACGCATTCGCGAGATGCGCGACTTCGGTATTCAAACACAAAGCAATAGTACAAGAGTCTAAGTAAATGCGAAGGCCGGAGGCCGAGCTCCGCGTAGGGCCGAAGCCCTTAAGCGTCCAGGATTTAAGTGCTTAATCACAGAACAATAGTACAAAGTATCTATCTATATGCGAAGGAAGAAAGCCCGAAGCGTCCAAGATGTCAGTACTTCAGTACAGAACAACAGTACAAGTGTCTTAATGCGAAGGCCGAATGCCGAGCTTCGCGTAGGGCCGAAGGCCCGATGCGCCAGGATGTTAGTGCTTATAAACACATGCCTTCGACCCTACGTGGAGCTCGGCCTTCGGCCTTCAGCCTTCGCATTTAGACATTAAATTTGTATTATTGTTTTGAGCTAAAGCACTGACGTCCTGGACGCTTCGGGCCTTCGGCCCTACGCGGAGCCTGGCCTTCGGCCTTCGCATTTAGACACTTGTACCATTGCTCTGTACTAAAGCACTAACATCCTGGACGCATCGGGCCTTCAGCCCTACGCGAAGCTTGGCCTTTGGCCTTCGCATTTAGATACTTATACTATTGTTCTGTGTTAAAGCTCTGACGCTTCGGGCCAGAGCTGGCGCCTAACCCGGGATTAAGCGGTTAAACTGGTAATCCAGTATCAAATTGTACTGGTAACCATGGTGACTCCCAGGTTTAACCGGTTAACCCCCTGGTTAGTGAATGGTGCAAGTGGCCCTAAGTTAGGTACTTGTCAGTGTCTCAAATAAGAATTTAAATTTTAGCATTTTACCGTAAAGATTAATCCCACCAAAAACATAAATGTAAAAAAGGAGAGCCAAGTTCAATACAAAAATTATGCTTGGCTTTGGGGCTCGCCGCAAAAAGAATGGAGATCTAAATGAGTGCCACTGCCAAGTTCTATGCAAAATCCAAATATGTATTTATAGGAACAAAATAACATTATAAACAAGTATTAAACTCTATTTCTTTGCTCTATTGGATACCTATAACAATTGCTGTTATTTAAAAAAATGTGAGATCTTAAAGTAGGTTAGATTTGACTTGGCCAGTTTTCATAATATCCATCATTTTATATATATTGTAATTCTGATAAAACCTGGCCAAGCCAAATCTAACCTACTTTAAGATCTCACATTTTTTTTAAATAACAGCAATTGTTATAGGTATCCAATAGAGCAAAGAAATAGAGTTTAATACTTGTTTATAATGTTATTTTGTTCCTATAAATACATATTTGGATTTTGCATAGAACTTGGCAGTGGCACTCATTTAGATCTCCATTCTTTTTGCGGCGAGCCCCAAAGCCAAGCATAATTTTTGTATTGAACTTGGCTCTCCTTCTTTACATTTATGTTTTTGGTGGGATATCAATACTTTTTGTAAAGTAAACTAGGCAGGTATTGAGATTTAATGTTTTTTCTTGTGTTTCCGCTGTATGGTTTTTACTTCTGTTCTTTGTATAATTATGTGGTACCGCGCGCCGCCGACGACACACCGTTGGCCGGTTGTTTAGAGCGTATTAAAAGTTTTTTGTATGGGGACACCACTTATTTTTTGACTAAACTTTATTTTAATATAGCAAATATAATACATATATTGGGGTAGTTTCAAATATCTGCTTGTAACGGTTCCAACGCTACAATAAAAAAATATTTTTTTGTATGGGAACCCCCCCTATTTTTTAACTTTTTTTTATTTTTAGATTTTTTCCTACGCTTACACACAATAACCGAGCTGGATTCCAAATTTCATCCTTCTAGGTCATCTGGAAGTAGGTTAGGTTTAGGTACTTATATCAGTCCCAATAAAAAATGGTTTTTTTGTATGGGGACCCCCCCTATTTTTAAACTTTATTTTATTTTTAGATTTTTTCCTACGGTTACACACAATAACCGAGCTGGATTCCAAATTTCATCCTTCTAGGTCATCTGGAAGTAGGTTAGGTTTAGGTACTTATATCAGTCCCAATAAAAAATGTTTTTTTTGTATGGGGACCCCCCCTATTTTTAAACTTTATTTTATTTTTAGATTTTTTCCTACGGTTACACACAATAACCGAGCTGGATTCCAAATTTCATCCTTCTAGGTCATCTGGAAGTAGGTTAGGTTTAGGTACTTATATGTCAGTCCCAATAAAAAATGGTTTTTTTGTATGGGGACCCCCCCTATTTTTTAACTTTATTTTATTTTTAGATTTTTTCCTACGGTTACACACAATAACTAAGCTGGATTCCAAATTTCATCCTTCTAGGTCATCTGGAAGTAGGTTAGGTTTAGGTACTATAAGTCATAAGTCAGTCTTAAAATTTACGACTTTTTGACCTTCATACCTTTATAACCGTTTGAGCTAGCTTCATGAAATTTGGGCTTCTAGATATCCTTATGGATATAATTAAACACACGTAGTTTTATGTGTTTACGTCAAAGATGTTTTGAGTTATAGAAGGGTCAAAAGTGGCACCAAGTGGTTCGTGTAATATTACACTTGGCGCTGGCTAGCCAGTTCCTTTGCTTGAACTTGGCTTGACACGCTGCCGCGTGTCTAGATGACAAAATACTATGAACTAACTACTTACTAGAATTAAAGTTGAGTTTTAGTAACGTACATAGATATCTTAACCTAAATAATGTATTTTGACTGATTCTATTTCAATTTGACAGAAGCCCCATCGTATTTAAGATCAATAAGCACTACTGGCCTTAAAATTGTGTATAAAATTACAAGCAAATATCAGCCTAAACAAATGATGGTGTTAACGTTAGTTTGGTAACGTTAGTTTATAATGTGAATTGGGTAACGTTAACAAGCCCTGCAATAAAAAGTAAAATTACCGGTAATATAATGTTATGTTATCAAGTAACGTTACCATTTACTACCGGTAATAAGGTATTTTTATGATTTTTACTTTATAATGAGACTTGGTAACGTTAACAAGACCTGTTTACGCTTCATTTCTATTACTTCTTTGTTTTGGGATCACTAGGTATTACTTATGTGGCAGGCACGTAGTACAGTCAGCAGCAGAAGTTGTTAAGCGGGCCAGGTGTTCAAAATGATCTTGACGCGACTTGTCTTTATTGTTAAGAGAATAAGAACGTGTCAAGGTAATTTTGAACACATCGTCCGCTTAGCAACTTCTGCTGCTGACTGTAGGTACCTACGTACAGCCAACACTATACCTACACACATCAAAACTTCACAACCTGCTTTTAAAAGTTCACATGTTCATGGTACCTAGTTCATTTGCAAATTGCAACTATGATGAGTGATCTGGTTCTCTATTAAAATAGTCGGTCATAAATGCTGACTATAACGAATGGAAATAATTATAACACTAAATATAATCGTATTCCTTTCAGTGTCCACAACATCAGCCAATAAAAAGATGACTTGGGAAGAGTTTTACAAGCGTTTTATGACGTGAGTTATGACAAGTATTTTACATCAACATCCACCACGTGAGTTATGAGAAGTTTTTTACATCAACATCCACCCTTGAGTTATGACAAGTATTTTACATGAACATCTATCGGGTGAGTTATGACAAGTATTTTACATCAACATCTAGCACGTGAGTTAAGACAAGTATTTTACATCAACATCTAGCACGTGAGTTATGACAAGTATTTTACATCAATATCTAGCACGTGACTTATAACAAGTATTTTACATCAACATCTAGCACGTGAGTTATGACAAGTAATTTACATCAACATCTAGCACGTGAGTTATGACAAGTATTTTACATCGGGAACACCCAAATATTCCGAAATATGTTTCCAACTTTCATAACTTCGGTTTTCATAATCCCGATTTTTTATATGTCCGAAATATCGAAATTACGACTTTGAAAACCACGAAAGAACAAAATCCCGACTGTGTTATTTCCGAATACTTAAAATCCGATTTTCATATGGACGAAAGCTTAAAATTCCGATTTAGAAAAATCCGAAAATATTTTTCCCGAATTTGTCTATTCCGATAAATCATTGACCGATCGGAAATAAAGTAATTCGGTATACAAAATACCGATCTTTTGTGGATTCGGAATAATGAAATTCGTGATTTTCAAAATAAGACTTAAACGCACTTTTTTAAGTCTAACTAACCAATCCGAATCGGAGCACCCCACTACCCACGTGGTCTTGTCTGTTCTACCCCTAGAGTGTATGTAAAGGAGCCAACAAAAAAACTGTTGCCAGAAAAGTGGCTTAGGTTATAACTGCAACTCACAAGAAGACGAACTGTTGCCAGAAAAGTGGGTTAGGTTAGGTTAGAACTGCGACCCCACGAAAACAAACTGTTGCCTCAAAGGTGGGTTAGGTTAGGTTAGAACTGCGATTGGCGGGTGCTAGCAGCAAGGAGGGAGGAGAACTGGCCCGCCCCGCGTGAGGTCCGCCAGTGGCGTGAAAATGCGCAAGACGTCCTCTACCGGCAGTGGTCAGAGCGTCTGGAAATCCCGGGAGCTAGCCGGGACCTAGTGGCTGCTGTGCGGCCTGTTCTAAAAGAATGGGTCGAACGCAAGCATGGTGCACCCTCCTTTCATCTAAAAAAAAAAAAATTATAATTTAAGCTGTTTATTATAAACTAGCTGTGCCCGCGGCTCCGCCCGCGTGGAATTCGGTTTGTGTCAGTAAGCTGCTAAATAAAAAAAAAATTGTAAATTACAATACATTACGCTGTATTTTTTTAATTCAAAAAATTATAACTTTTATAATTTCCTGCATGGTAATTTCTTAAAATAATCTTATTGTTTCATACTTTTTAGAGCGCGATTTGTAGTAGTCCGACTACGCCCGACTCTTTTAGTATGAGAAAGTCTAAGTCGCCTAGCTTTGGACCGCGTGCAGTGCGCCACATACGTCGGGTAATTCCCGACTCTTTTAGTATGAGGGCGCCGAAGGAGCCCGGCTTTGGAACGCATTTAGCGCGCCACGTGCGTCGGGCTTAGCCCGATGCTTTGAGTATGAGGGTGCCTTCGGCTCCCAACTTTGGCAAGCGTACAGCGTGTCACGTACGTCGGGTTACGCCCGACGCTTTGAGTATGAGGGAGGCGCCCGGCTTTGGAACGCGTACAGCGTATCACGTACGTCGGTCTACGCCCGACACTTTTAGTATGAGGGCGCCGAAGGCGCCCGGCTTTGGAACGCGTACGTTACGCCCGACGCTCTTAGTATGAGGGCGCCGGAGGTGTAACGTACGCCGGAGGTGGAATGCGTACAACGTGTCACGTACGTCGGGCTACTCCCGACGCTCTGAGTATGAGGGCGCCGAAGGCGCCCGGCTTTGGAACGCGTACAGCGCGACACGTACGTCGGGTTAAGTCCGAAGCAGTGCCGGATTAAGATATTTTGATGACGCGTAGCCCGACGCTTTGAGTATGAGGATGCCTTCGGCGCCCAACTTTGGCAAGCGTACAGCGTGTCACGTACGTCGGTCTACGCCCGACTCTTTTGGTATGAGGGCGCCGAAGACGCCCAGGTTTGAAACGCGTACGTTACGCCCGACGCTCTTAGTATGAGGGCGCCGGAGGCGCCCGGCTTTGGAATGCGTACAGCGTGTCACGTACGTCGGTCTACGCCCGACACTTTTAGTATGAGGGTGCCGTAGGCGCCCGGCTTTGGAACGCGTACAGCGCGCCACGTACGTCGGGCTACTCCCGACGCTCTGAGTATGAGGGCGCCGAAGGCGCCCGGCTTTGGAACGCGTACAGCGCGACACGTACGTCGGGTTAAGTCCGAAGCAGTGCCGGATTAAGATATTTTGATGCCCTAAGCATTTCTAGACCCTGGTGCCTCCTCTCCCTAAGGTCATCAAGATTACATTATTTTTTTTTGGTAAATTGAGTGAAGTTCATTGCAACATTACAGCTGAGAATAGAAATCAGTCACATCATTTTATCAGGAAAATTGTCAGTGCCGCAGCAGTAATGTTCCAACAGAGTACCTAATGCTGCTGCATTCGCCACCCGAATGTCACCTTTATCATATCTTAGGTGAGAATGTAATTGAAAACGCGAGCGAAGCGAGCGGGAAAATTTTTCGATATAAAAACGCAATTTGATAGACAGTTGTACATTTTTACTTTTAGTATGGAAATCAGTCACATCATTTTATCACGAAAATTGACAGTGCTGCAGCAGTAACGTTGTAACAGAGTAATGTTGCTGCAGTCGCCACCCGAATGTCACCTTTAACATACCTTAGAAAGTGATTGAAAACGCGAGCAATGCGAGCGCGAAAATTTTTCGATATAAAAATGCAATATGATAGACAGTTGTACATTTTCACTTTTAGTATGGAAATCAGTCACATCATTTTATGACGAAAATTGACAGTACCGCAGCAGTAACGTTGCAACAGAGTAATGCTGCTGCAGTCGCCACCCGAATGGCACCTTTATCATACCTTAGAAAGTTATTAAAAACGCGAGCGTAGCGAGCGCGAAAATTTTTCGATAAAAAAAACGCCTCAGCGAGGTTGTTTTCATGCATAAAAGATGCAAGAAAGCAGAGCTTGGAATTGACCAAGTGAATTGAATTGGCGAAGTGTGAGCAAGGCAGTAGGCCCAGCTGCGAAAGAGGAAAGCTTGGATTTGGATCCACGCCCAAGTGTAATTAAGGCAGAAGATCAACTTTGCCGTAAGGCAAAGTAATTCAATTAAATTTGTTGATTCCGTACCCCTTCATCTAAACTTATAGTTAATATGGCAAAAACCTTCCTCGGTGGCTATTCATGTCACTACGTATTAAATTCAGCGCCATCTGTTAGTTTACCAGGGTACTCAATAGTGGTAGCACATTTGAAAAAAGTTTGCCCCTCCTTCCTAAGTAGCGCCATAAGATTCAGGGGCAAACTTAAATCAAGCGAGTTTTGTGGCTACCCCCCCTTTTAAGGGTTGAATTTTTATAGCCTATAACCTGGCCGGAGATTGTCTCGACAGATTAGTAAAGTTTGCATCAAAATCCGTTCAGCCGTTTTCACGTGATGCGCGTTCAAATAAACAGACAAACAGATAAACAGATAAACAGATAAACAGACAAACAGACAAAAATTCTAAAAACTGTTGGAACGTGTTCTGTTATCGATTTTAAGTATCCCTAGCCAACTTTTTTTCAAATATCTTCCAAGTACAGACTTTCGACCCTCTACAGCTTTATTATATGTATAGATAGATAAAATTTACAATTTTTTTAAGGACTAATTTAACCTAATCTACATTATAATAGATTATTAGCTAAGTGAGAGGTTTTCTCATAGTTACATCATTGACATTATTATTACTATATTTTAATCTAATTTATAATGTGTATTTATTTTAAATTAGCTTTTGACTAAATTAATCAGTTCAAGTAGTACTTTTTTAACATAAGTTTCAGCTTATGAGGCTTATCTTGTAAGTTATCTATTATATGTCTAGGAAGACTATTTAGGATGTGTGGCAAGTAACTCGACCAGACTCTTTGTCCATAATAGTTGTTACTACTTGGTATATTGAAATGTTTTTTATTTATCAGTACTCTAAGGTTATTTGGCCTATCATACCTATTCAGACTTCCCAGTTTATGTCTATATTCTAATATTATCGCTAGCTTCACTTTATCATATACATTCATTATTTTACAATGCTGAAATAACTCTTCATAATTATGTTTATATTTATATTTAATTTTTAGTGGTACAATGGATTTAAGAATTCTTACCTGTAGGCTATATATTCTTTGTAGGTGAGTTTTGTGGGTTCTACCATAGCTATTCTAAATAGCTAGTTCTAAATAGCTAGATATCCCACAATTTATTACAGAGTCAGCCATAGAGCCATGTATATCAGGCGGAGTGTATTATACGGCATTTTGTTATTAAGTATTGTTAGATTACTGAATACAGCTCTTAGTCTCTTACATACATGGTCAATGTGCGGGCTCCAGTTAAATTTGTTATCTATAATTAGTCCAAGGTATGTATGCTGTTCTACTATATCTAAAGCCTCACGCAGCTTCTGACGGGGCACGGCTGCTTTGGTTGGTACCTGTGTGAGAGGTTAGGAAGGGAGCCGACGACGGCGTGTCACCACTGTACCGGAGGAGCCGTGGATACGGCCCAACACACACGCGAAGAGTGCCCTGCGTGGGCGGAGCCTCGCATTGCCCTGTCCGCAGCTGTGGGAGTAGACCTCTCACTGCCGGCGCTAATACGCCGCATGCTCAGCAGTGAGGAGGTATTGGGCGTTAGTGGCCACCTTTAGCGTCACCGTCCTGACACAAAAGGAGGCTGCAGAAAGAATGCGCGAGGACGATGCGAATTCGCTCCCTCAGCGCCGTAGGAGGCCGGGCCGGCGGCGGCGAAGGGCCTACGCAGCCCGAATAATGCCGCCTTAACGGGAACCTGCGGGTGATGGGCCGCGAGTCTCATCACTCGCCTGAAGAGGTTCTGAGCTGGAAGGCCCTCAAGTGTTCCGAGGTGCCTTCAGCGGAGTAGGCTGCTAGAGCAGCCCCAAAAGATGAGCCCGCAAGGGCAACGCCGGCGGGGTATCGGTGGTCTACATTGGAGTTCCCGAAACCACGTCCATAAAGCGCGCGGCGGAACACCCCAGGGGTTTTAGTCCGTGGGAGTCGGACATACCCACTTTGCTACTCCCGGGCCAGTGGGATCCATAACGCATTTCCCCTGGGTAACAAAAAAAAAATGAGAGAGGCTGTATCAGGGACACAGCCGCTATGGCTGACGTGAAACGTGGTGTGGACCCGAAGGCCCGAAGCGTCCAGGATTTAAGTGCTTTAACATAGAACAATAGTAAAAGTGTCTAAATGCGAAGGCCGAAGGCCGAGCTCCGCGTAGGGCCGAAGGCCCGAAGCGTCCAGGATTTAAGTGCTATAACACATAACAATAGTAAAAGTGTCTAAATGCGAAGGCCGAAGGCCGAGCTCCGCGTAGGGCCGAAGGCCCGAAGCGTCCAAGATGTCAGTGCTTTAGCACAGAAAAATAATAAAAGTGTCTAAATGCGAAGGCCGAAGGCCGAGCTCCGCGTAGGGCCGAATGCCCGAAGCGCCCAGAATGTTAGTGCTTTAACACAGAACAATAGTACAAGTGTCTAAATGCGAAGGCCGAAGGCCGAGCTCCGCGTAGGGCCGAAGGCCCGAAGCGTCCAGGATTTAAATGCTATAACACAGAACAATAGTAACAGTGTCTAAATGCGAAGGCCGAAGGCCGAGCTCCGCGTAGGGCCGAAGGCCCGAAGCGTCCAGGACATCAGTGTTTTAGCACAGAACAATAATACAAGTGTCTAAATGCGAAGGCCGAAGGCCGAGCTCCGCGTAGGGCCGAAGGCCCGAAGCGTCCAGGATGTTAGTGCTTTAACACAGAACAATAGTACAAGTGTCTAAATGCGAAGGCCGAAGGCCGAGCTCCGCGTAGGGCCGAAGGCCCGAAGCGTCCAGGACATCAGTGTTTTAGCACAGAACAATAATACAAGTGTCTAAATGCGAAGGCCGAAGGCCGAGCTCCGCGTAGGGCCGAAGGCCCGAAGCATCCAGGATTTAAGTGCTATAACACAGAACAATAGTACAAGTGTCTAAATGCGAAGGCCGAAGGCCGAGCTCCGCGTAGGGCCGAAGGCCCGAAGCGTCCAAGATGTCAGTGCTTTAGCACAGAAAAATAGTAAAAGTGTCTAAATGCGAAGGCCGAAGGCCGAGCTCCGCGTAAGGCCGAAGGCCCGAAGCGTCCAGAATGTTAGTGCTTTAACACAGAATAATAGTACAAGGGTCTAAATGCGAAGACCGAAGGCCGAGCTCCGCGTAGGGCCGAAGGCCCGAAGCGTCCAGTATTTAAGTGCTATAAAACAGAACAATAGTAAAAGTGTCTAAATTCGAAGGCCGAAGGCCGAGCTCCGCGTAGGACCGAAGGCCCGAAGCGTCCAGGATTTAAGCACTATAACACAAAACAATAGCACAAGTGTCTAAATGCGAAGGCCGAAGGCCGAGCTCCGCGTAGGGCCGAAGGCCCGAAGCGTCCAGGACATCAGTGTTTTAGCACAGAACAATAATACAAGTGTCTAAATGCGAAGGCCGAAGGCCGAGCTCCGCGTAGGGCCGAAGGCCCGAAGCGTCCAGGATGTTAGTGCTTTAACACAGAACAATAGTACAAGTGTCTAAATGCGAAGGCCGAAGGCCGAGCTCCGCGTAGGGCCGAAGGCCCGAAGCGTCCAGGATTTAAGTGCTTTAACATAGAACAGTAGTACAAGTGTCTAAATGCGAAGGCCGAGCTCCGCGTAGGACCGAAGGCCCGAAGCGTGCAGGACATCAGTGCTTTAGCACAGAAAAATAGTACAAGTGTCTAAATGCGAAGGCCGAAGGCCGAGCTCCACGTAGGGCCGAAGGCCCGAAGCGTCCAGGATTTAAGTGCTATAACACAGAACAATAGTACAAGTGTCTAAATGCGAAGGCCGAAGCGTCCAGGATGTCAGTGGTTAAACACAGAACTGACAGACTGGACGCTTCGGGCCTTCGGCCCTACGCGGAGCTCGGCCTTCGGCCTTCGCGTTTAGACACTTGTAATATTGTTATGTGTTAAAGCACTGACATCCTGGACACTTCTTGCCTTCGGCCTTACGTAGAGCGCAGCCTTCGACCTTCGCATTTAGTTAGACTCTTGTACTATTGCTTTGTGTTTGAATACCGAATTCGCACATCTCGCGAATGCGTGATGTATTATAATAATTTTGGATAATATCTAAATTTTATTTGTAAAGATTATTTGGGGTCATAATGATTCACTGTATCTAGATGAACTTGAATGCGGCATTTGATGGGTAATTTTAAAATAATTAATTACAGCGTCACACCTATTTAAATAATTAAATGATCAATTCATTTTGGAGTAATGAATGTAACGATTAGGTACAATTTTTTGTGTAAATAACACACCAAAATTACGAGAATAGATATTTTATACGGGTAATACACGTTTTATAGCAAACTCGTTCGTGTCTTTCCTGTAGCCATCGCATTTAAGGGAATCTAAAAGCATTTTTTTACGCAGCACCTTTACAGGCAGAATATTTCATTCAATACTTGAGACTCAAATGAGAAAAACGGGATATATATGAACCACAGTCGTTACCTTTTATAGTACCTATTGTCCACAGAAGTGACCATTTCTAAATTATGTTTTACCCATTACATCAGAAAGTACCTAACTAAGATTACTATATACTTACTAGCATTAGGAACTCGGGATTGTCAAGCAGCCGTCACACGTTATATGTGTTCTATCAAAGTAACTCGCGCCGCCACGCCGCCTTAGATGCTAATGCATTATTTGAGGAGATGAGCATGTATTACTATGGTGAATGTAGTATTAAAAGAACCGTTATTGCTTTATCTTACTATTTCAGGTATATTTTGTCAGTTTTGCGCCCTATTTTTCGCACACGGTGGCCTCAAACAAGAGCAGTGATAAAAATTCTGTAATAACTGTCACATTTTTATGTTTTAGCAGCTTATTATAATTCCACGTACTTTATTTTACTCATATTTCATTAAAATAAAATAAGATCTATCAAATGGCACCAATTTTACCGAAATCGGTTAATGGGCTGATGAGTCATTACTAAATGAACACTGAAAATAGGGGTCATTTTAGCTCCGAATACGTCGTGTCTAGCGCAGAATCAGCGCAATTTATGTCAGCGGCACGTACTGTTCCGAGTAATGGCTACTTTCTTCTATATATCTATATCAAAACTATGTTTGTAGGTATTATAGTTTATGAGATATAAGCCGCCGCGCCATAACACTTTTCGTTACACTTGGTTTTTGGTCCGGCACCTCTACTACGGCTTTTTAAAGACGTTTCACGTCAAAAAAAACAAAAAAAGGTTAGAACTGCGACCCCCAAACGAATTGTTGCCAGAACAGTGGGTTAGGTTAGGTTAGAATTACGACCCCCAAGAAAACGAACTGTAGCCAGAAAGGCGGGTTAGGTTAGGTTAGACCTGCGACCCCCAAGAAAACGAACTGTTGCCAGAAAAGTGGGTTAGGTTAAGTTAAAACTGCGATCCCACGAAAACAAACTGTTGGTCGCCGAATGCGACCAGCAAACCGAATTTGCGGAGGTGAGCATTTATTGTGCCTGCGCTTTGATACGCAAGGGCGAAGAGGCTACTTTGCCCGTAGCCTCGGAGCAGATGCGGAGCACGAATCGATAAATTCGGAATTAAAAAAATGGGGATATTTAAAATAGGAGTCACGTGGAATCGGAATTAAAATTTTCGGAATAATGGTATTTCGGAACTCGTGATTTGAAAAATCGTAAATGTTAAATTCAGTATTTATCACTATCAGAATTTTTATATTCGGAATTATGTGGTTCGGAATTTAAAAAAATCGTCTTTTTTGCTATTCGGAAATATACACTTTCGTAATTTTCATCACTCGTATTTACGACAGTCGGAATTTTGATGGGTCGTGTAAAAAACGGAATAATGAAATTCGATATTCTAAAATTCGGCATAATATGTTTCGGAATTATGTAGTGTACCCTTTTACATCAACATCCACCACGTGAGTTATGACAAGTATTTTATATCAACATCTAGCACGTGAGTTATGACAAGTATTTTATATCAACATCCACCACGTGAGTTATGACAAGTATTTTATATCAACATCCACCACGTGAGTTATGACAAGTTTTTTACATCAACATCCACCACGTGAGTTATGACAAGTATTTTACATCAACATCCATCATGTGAGTAATGACAAGTATTTTACATCAACATCTAGCACGTGAGTTATGACAAGTATTTTACATCAACATCCATCATGTGAGTTATGACAAGTATTTTACATCAACATCTAGCACGTGTGTTATGACAAGTATTTTACATCAACATCCACCACGTGAGTTATGACAAGTTTTTTACATCAACATCCACGACGTGAGTTATGACAAGTATTTTACATCAACATCCATCGCGTGAGTTATGACAAGTATTTTACATCAACATCCATCATGTGAGTTATGACAAGTATTTTACATCAACATCCATCATGTGAGTTATGACAAGTATTTTACATCAACATCTAGCACGTGTGTTATGACAAGTATTTTACATCAACATCCACCACGTGTGTTATGACAAGTATTTTACATCAACATCCACGACGTGAGTTATGACAAGTATTTTACATCAACATCCATCGCGTGAGTTATGACAAGTATTTTACATCAACATCCACCACGAGAGTTATGACAAGTTTTTTACATCAACATCCAAGACGTGAGTAATGACAAGTATTTTACATCAACATCCATCGCGTGAGTTATGACAAGTATTTTACATCAACATCCATCATGTGAGTTATGACAAGTATTTTACATCAACATCCATCATGTGAGTTATGACAAGTATTTTACATCAACATCTAGCACGTGTGTTATGACAAGTATTTTACATCAACATCCACCACGTGAGTTATGACAAGTTTTTTACATCAACATCCACGACGTGAGTTATGACAAGTATTTTACATCAACATCCACGACGTGAGTTATGACAAGTATTTTACATCAACATCCATCGCGTGAGTTATGACAAGTATTTTACATCAACATCCACCACGAGAGTTATGACAAGTATTTTACATCAACATCTAGAATAAATAAAAATATATAGAAATGCATGTATGTGTGTTGTCCGGACCGGATCATTGTATAAATTCGGTTCGAAGGACCAAAAATTATGTAAATGGATGTCAATAGCGGATGCCGATGAATTGTCAATGAATGTCAACTTATGTCAAAATGCAAGGAGTGGTGCCGAAGCACCAACGAAAAGATAGCAAATATAAGACGAGAATTTACTGCAATGCTATAAATTACAATGACTACAAATGTTGATCTTATTAATAACTAGCTGTTGCCCGCGACTTCGTCCGCGTGGACTCTTATCTTAAGCATTATTTTTCATCTTCAGTAGGTACCTATAATTTTCATCTATGCAAACTTTATAATACAAACTTTTAATATAATGTTAATGCCCTTTTACCAAGTTTGAAGTTTCTAGCTTGAAAGCTTAAAAAAAATGTTTGATATTCATACAAATTTTCAACTCCTTCTTCACCACGTTAGGGGATGAATTTTCATAAACGCTGAAAGGACTAGGGATTGCAATCCGGATTATACGAACTTCGAAAATCCGGATTATCCGCCAATTTTTTAATCCGTTTCTAAATCCGGATTTTGAAACCCAAATCCGAATTTTCGGGTGTTTTTGTTGAACTATTATACAATTGCCTTTTGCACCGTTAAAATGTTCTGATTACTGCAAATGCGCGCCAAGGGGTGGCCTTGAACAGCCTCATGACAAGCGCGGTGTCTGTGTGACTTCACGTAAAACTGAGTGTTCGATGTTTGGCTCAGGCGTCACCGTGGCTTGGCTTTTCCGCGCGAGGCAGCCTCGGTCATTAGGATTTGTTGCACGAGGATGCCGCGCGCGGAAAAGCCCTCTATTAGTATAATCGGGACAATTCGCATCCCATAAACGTCTATATTCACCATATAGTTGTATCAATTTAAGGCACTGTTCTTTATCCATGGCGTTGAGTGAGCGCGGCAAACTTACTGAGGTGCCTTTGAGCATGGACAAAAAACCGACAACGCTCGGCTCGGGCCGAGGCGCGCTCGGCCGAGGCCGGTTATGCGTTTGCCTCGGGCGGGGCACGTCCTGACTGACCGAGGATAAACAGTGACATGGTTTCTCAATTACAGAAATAATCACATAATAAAAAAAAACCTTTCTGAATAAAATACCCTACGAGTAGGGATTGCAATCCGGATTATTCGAACTTCGAAAATCCGGATTATCCGCCAATTTTTCAATCCGTTTCTAAATCCGGATTTTGAAACCCAAATCCGAATTTTCGGACTTTTTGTTAAACTATTATACAATTGCCTTTTGCACCGTTAAAATGTTCTGATTACTGCAAATACGCGTCAAGCGGGTAGAGGGGGGGTTGCCCGGCTCACTCACAAAATGGTCTCGCCGGAAGATCAGCTCTGACTTTCGGGTCAGTACTATGCTGAGGCGAGCCCATTTTCGTGGTAAACTTTAACGCTTAACAATTTTATTAATATCTGTAGTTTTTAGTTATACTTTTGTATGTAATCTTAGCTTTAAGTTTATTTTTGATTGATTGATTAATCTATAAACATGTCTAAAAAGAATACATGCTTATAATACCGATACGACTATTTTTTTTTTCATTTTAAAAAAATCCAAAAACCGGCTCTACAAAAAAAAATCATATCATAGAATTCGGTTACAAAATTTCACGAGAATCGGTTCAGAATTGCGACCTGGAGAGGAGAACATCCGGACATACAAAAGCAAAATGCCCGAGTCAAAACGTAGACCTTCGCTACGCTTCGGTCAATCAATAAAATGTTTGATTTGTAGGACGCAGTTCTACGCGCCGAACCCCGGGCTAGATCCGTACTGGGTTGGCGGCGAATGGGTGTTCGGCAGCACGACCACTAGCGGCAGCACGACCACTAGCGGCAGCCCGACGACAACAACAGATGACCTGAAAGCCTTCTTTCGCAATAAAAGCGGCGTCATGGTGTGCGGCCGGCCCTGCGCACGCATCTACCAGTTGTACGTACATGTTCGGCACGGCACCTATAACTCGTAGTTATGACGTCCTCGAGAATGTTCTCCGTTTACTAGGTATGGGAAATATTCTCCAGCGGGAACATTCCCCATACAAAACCGAGAACGGCACGACTGTCTGTCGGCAGCGAGCACACCACGGCTCGGGCACGCACGCCTAGAGGAACTATGCTACCATCATCCAAACTGCATCATCTCTCTGGCGTTGCGCCGGCATTATTCCAAAATATAAACAAGTGCGAGTCGAACTCGCCCATTAAGGGTTCCGTAACAGCAAGTAACATAATAAAATTGCGGTTTACAATTTATGACATTATTAAAAAAAAACTACTTACTAGATCTCCCTCAAACCAATTTTCGGTGGAAGTTTGCATGGTAATGTATAGATGGTCAAGCAAATCTTGTCAGTAGAAAAAGGCGCGAAATTTAAATTTTCCATGAGACGATATCCCTTCGCGCCTACATTTTTCAAATTTGCCGCCTTTTTCTACTGACAATATCTGCTTGACCATCTATACATCATATATTTTTTTTTTAGTTTCATCGTTCTCTTATTTTAGAAGTTACAGGGTGGGGACACATTTTACCCCTTTGGAAGTGTCTCTCGCGCAAACTATTCGGAGTCACTGTGAACCAATAAAACACTTTTTTTGTTATAGATGTTGCCATACTTTTAGTTGTTACTACTTGCCCCGAGCCTTACAACTAGCCCTAAATACGGGGTAACTTGTAACAACTCCCAGTTTTTCAAAAAGTGTCTGGTGTAAAAGATGCGTCATCAATATATGTCATCATTATTATTATTCTTAAGAGCCTAGCTCTTGTCGGTAGAGTAAAAGATGCGTAAACATTTAAAATTATTTTGTAATCGGAATTAGTGCTTTGATATAGTTATTTGTTTTACAAGGGGGCAAAGTTGTTGTTTAACCGCTCGTGCTAATATTGATACCCAAGCAAAATGGAATTCGAAAAATGGATTCTTGAGCGTTGCGAGGGTTTCAAAGAACGAGGGTTAAACAAAATTTGCCCCCGAGTGAAACACAAAATTTTTCACCACACCAACCCGAAGCAAATATTAAATGTAAAATATCAAACAAAATCAAACCAAATCAAATCCAAATGAATGTTATTATACATTTATCATCCAAAATCATCATTTAAAACTCAATTCTACCAGCAAACATAAGAAAGCAATTCAAAATTTGCATTTGATTACTTTGCCTCACATGTGAATAAAGTGCAACTTTGCTATCAGTTTTTGAAGTGCAAAGTAAGCCTTTCCGAGCTGGTGTGATGAAATAGTACATTTCGATGCTAGTGCGGAAGGTATGTCATTACTTCACGAGTACCGAGATATCTTGCCACGAGCCGCAGGCGAGTTTCCGCACGTGTATCGAACGACGTTTTTTAATACAGTTGCGAAAAAATAAGAAAAACATTGTTAATCGTACACTAAACAAAAGTGGTAACAGTGACAGCTCGGTTAGACGTCGTCTTTAAGTATATTATATCTATGGGCGTTTGGCAGCTATTCCGTTCCATTCAGTCAACTTATTAAGAACGGAATTTTCAATATTGAATATTAAAAAATAAACGTGTTATAATGATGAAGAGGTAAGTAATTAAATATGAAATATGTAATATTTTTCGTATTCTTACATTAACGGTAGGTTTTTATGCTGATTACGACGTTTAAAGGAAACTAATATTAACACTCATCAATAAGTAGTCGTGAATTGGAACAAGTATAAATTTTAAAAAATTGGAAAAGTAAAAAGCACTAGTTCGAGATAACCAACTTTCCGCACGCTAAACAGCTACGTAAAGTAGCACTTTTTGAGCAACTGTATTAAAATAGTACATTTCGATGCTAGTGCGGAAGGTATGTCATTACTTCACGAGTACCGAGATATCTTGCCACGAGCCGCAGGCGAGTGGCAAGACTCGGGACGAGTGAAGAATGACATTTCCGCACGTGTATCGAACGACGTTTTTTAATACAGTTGCGAAAAAATAAGAAAAACATTGTTAATCGTACACTAAACAAAAGTGGTAACAGTGACAGCTCGGTTAAACGTCGTCTTTAAGTATATTATATCTATGGGCGTTTGGCAGCTATTCCGTTCCATTCAGTCAACTTATTAAGAACGGAATTTTCAATATTGAATATTAAAAACTAAACGTGTTATAATGATGAAGAGCTAAATAATTAAATATGAAATATGTAATATTTTTCGTATTCTTACATTAACGGTAGGTTTTTATGCTGATTACGACGTTTAAAGGAAACTAATATTAACACTCATCAATAAGTAGTCGTGAATTGGAACAAGTATAAATTTAAAAAAATTGGAAAAGTAAAAAGCACTAGTTCGAGATAACCAACTTTCCGCACGCTAAACAGCTACGTAAAGTAGCACTTTTTGAGCAACTGTATTAAAATAGTACATTTCGATGCTAGTGCGGAAGGTATGTCATTACTTCACGAGTACCGAGATATCTTGCCACGAGCCGCAGGCGAGTGGCAAGACTCGGGACGAGTGAAGAATGACATTTCCGCACGTGTATCGAACGACGTTTTTTAATACAGTTGCGAAAAAATAAGAAAAACATTGTTAATCGTACACTAAACAAAAGTGGTAACAGTGACAGCTCGGTTAGACGTCGTCTTTAAGTATATTATATCTATGGGCGTTTGGCAGCTATTCCGTTCCATTCAGTCAACTTATTAAGAACGGAATTTTCAATATTGAATATTAAAAAATAAACGTGTTATAATGATGAAGAGGTAAGTAATTAAATATGAAATATGTAATATTTTTCGTATTCTTACATTAACGATAGGTTTTTATGCTGATTACGACGTTTAAAGGAAACTAATATTAACACTCATCAATAAGTAGTCGTGAATTGGAACAAGTATAAATTTAAAAAAAATGGAAAAGTAAAAAGCACTAGTTCGAGATAACCAACTTTCCGCACGCTAAACAGCTACGTAAAGTAGCACTTTTTGAGCAACTGTATTAAAAAATACTTTACAAACCCTCATACTCAGAATTACAAAATTATACATATATGTACAATTAGACAATACAGGTATTTTTCCAAAGACTTTTTTTTTTGTTACAACAAGCCCCCCGCTCCCCTACTAATATTCCCACTTGTCAGTATCACGAGCAATTTATTCTTCACAATTCCTATATCGGGTGTGGCCTGTAATATGAGCAAATAATTAAAACATGGATTGTACTCTTTAAGGTGGTTCTCCTTGCTCGATTTTCATACAACTTTCTTGGCACCCTAGCTCCTATTATATAGGGTTTCTTCACTTGTATATGTAATGTTTGGGTAGTATATATATTTCTGTCTTCGCTTAACGTAAAAAATACTAGATTTTGATTAAAATTATTAAGGAAAAAGCCTTTGAATATTGGTAAAATTTTGCCTCATTGCTTGTTTGTGTGAGTGATGCTTATAGTATCGGTGTAATTCTAACATGGCGACTTCATTTGACAAGCAATCATTTTTAATTTGTCAAAGGTGTAACAGATGGCACTTTAAAACCGCAACACAGATTACCTGTGTATTTTGTTTTATTTTCACTCAATAGATGGAGGTATATTTAATGCACAAAGCATGTTACGAGTATACCTACTCATTTAAGAATCTCCTTTCTGATATAAGTTCATTCCCAGATTTAATATAACTTAATAATTATTATGATTATTACACAATAAAATACATTTATATATTTATAGAAAGGTCAGTCCAAACAATCATTCGCGTTACGGTCGTCCACCGAAAACCCTTGTGAATTCTCCTTCGTTTCGGTAGAAATATAAATGTTCTCTGGAAAAGCCTATATTTATTGTAACAATGATTTTTAAACTAAAATACCTAGCTATATTTTTCTCAAAAGGTATGTTAGGTATGTGGAGAAAAATGTCATCTAGATTCTATAATATCTTCTGCTTGTGCATAACAATAACATTAGTAGATGATATTTTTAGGGTTTCGTACCCAAAGGGTAAAATGGGACCCTATTACTAAGACTTCGCTGTCCGTCCGTCTGTCCGTCTGTCTGTCACCAGGCTGTATCTCACGAACCATGAGAGCTAGACAGTTGAAATTTTCACAGATGATGTATTTCTGTTGCCGCTATAACAACAAATACTAAAAACAGAATAAAATAAAGATTTAAATGGGGCTCCCATACAACAAACGTGATTTTTGACCAAAGTTAAGCAACGTCGGGAGTGGTCAGTACTTGGATGGGTCACCGTTTTTTTTTTGCTTTTTTTTTGTTTTTTTTTTGCATTATGGTACGGAACCCTTCGTGCGCGAGTCCGACTCGCACTTGCCTGGTTTTTTTCAAAAATGCTGCCTTTCACCCGAGTTAAAACACTCTACTTTTCATTTCGCATACGAGGAAAGTAAAATGCATGTGTTTTTTTAAATACATTTTTATAGTAGGTATTTTTGAGAGTAGGTATTTTCAATTACCAATTTGGCCATAAGTATCGTTATTTATGGAATGGGGAGTCAAATATCAGAATGGAAATTGTATAACAAATCCATTTATACCCAAATTTCAATTGCTTATTGTAAAAAGAATAATAAAATCGTACTTGGAATTGGAACCTAAACTGCTCTAGTGCAGAAACGTATCATTTCCTGCACACCTTTTACAACAACAATGACCCTCTTTAATATATTCGGTCAAATTGTGCTTTTTGAAAAACTAATTATAGCCAGCCTTTTATGAATGTAGTATGATACCTTAGGGTATGGTGCTTTACGCACACTAGCGTCCCTTCCCCTCCCCCTGACGCAACCCCCCCTTTTTGCATGAAATATGTCCCGGTTCACAGTTTTTTACATTTTTTGAGGAAAGTATTCATTTTAGGAAAAAAAGTGTCAATGAAAGAAAGGGGTCATCCATTAATTACGTCACACGTTTAGGTGGAGGGAGGGGGTCAAGAAAATGTGACATATTGTGACATGGGGGAGGGGGGAGACACAAACTTTGTGACGTCACTTTAACTTCATCAGTAACCGAAAATTTATTTAAATTATTTAGTTCGCTGTACATTTAAATAACAAGTTTTTAAAACGAAAATAGTTTTTAATCGTTTAATTTTCTTTCCTAAGCAGTTTTGGGTTATAAAATTACTAATATTTATATCGTCAAAAATATTTTGATAAAATATTAATAATACTTAGGTACCTACTTACTTAATTCGATTTGGCGATTTCGTAGAAAAAATGTAACGTCACACTAGGGGGGGAGGGGTTTGCCAAATGTGACCATGTGTGATAAGGGGGGGGGGGTCAAAAAACCTAGAAATTGGTGTGACGTAATTAATGGATGACCCCAAATAATCCTTAATAAATTCTTAATAAAAAAGGTCATATTCATTTTTTTTATATGATGCACCTAATTCATGTATTAGCTTGTAAAAATTCGAAATAACATAGTTTTTACTTAGGGTTCGAAACTCATTTATTATACACGGTGTAACATGAGGAAACCGAATAATTTTAACAGCGTATTCCTGATCACATTTAGAGACAAAAATGTCCTATAAACTTTTTGAAATTCGCCTAGTTTCAGAGTTAATACTAATTAAAAAAAAACAAGTTTCTATTGTTACATAGTTCAAAACGCCTTTTTGATGGCGATGTTGCTACTATGGGATTTAGTCTAAATATCCTTATTGATATGTCAAAAAGTGACAAGTAACACTTTGCAAAAACTAAGTATTACGAAAAAAAACATTTTAAGTGACAAGTTTACCAATATCATTTAATTTTTATGTACAAATTCATTCATAAAATAAAATAAAAAACCAAACAAAATTTTTTTTTTGGCGAAATTTACCTAAACACATATTACATCTTTTCCTTTTTTTGACCTCTTATATACATTTTAGGATAAAAGTGTCAATGAAAGAAATAGTTCCTTATTAAATTCTTAGTAAAAAAGGTTATATTCATTTTATAACACTTATTATACAAGGTGTCCTCAAGAAATGCGAAAGATTTTATTTCTGAGGTCAAAAGAAGGAAAAAATGTATGTATGAGTTTAGGTCAATTTCGCCGAAAACAATTTTTTTTATTGTTTTTAGGGTTCCGTACCTCAAAAGGAAAAAACGGAACCCTTATAGGATCACTCGTGCGTCTGTCTGTCCGTCTGTCACAGCCTATTTTCTCCGGAACTACTGGACCAATCAAGTTGAAATCTGATACACATATGTAAGTTTGTAAACAAATGAATTTTAAACATGGGGGCCACTTTTGGGGGGTAAATGAAAAAATTCAAAAATAAAAATTTTCAAACTATATCATGTTACATTTCAAATGAAAGAGCTTATTGTAAGGATCTCAAATATATATTTTTTATAATTTTCGAATAAACAGTTTAGAAGTTATTCAAGAAAATAGGCAAAAAATGACTATTCCCCCCCCCCTTTATCTCCGAAACTACAAGGTTTAAAATTTTGAAAAAATACATAAAATAGGTCTATACCTATAGATGACAGGAAAACCTATTAGAAATGTACAGTCAAGCGTGAGTCGGACTTAATTACAGTTTTTGATCCGACTCCTACGGATTTTTTAAAGATTTCACTCACGTTTTGCATAAATAATGTTTAGTTTTAAGTTTATAAAATACATATGTATGTTAGTCTGTAAGGTATTTGTAATATGGGCCTTGTTCCCTGAATTAAATATCTAAATAAATAAATAAATAAATCAAATAAAAAATACATTGTTAAAAATTGTGTTATATACGGAACCCTTGGAACGCGAGTCCGCCTCGCACTTGGCCGCTTTTTTTTAATTTTTTGAATATATATGTATGTACATAAAAAGTAAATGTTATTGGTAAACTTGTCAGTTAACATGGATTTTTACTTTTTTTTCGTAAAACATAGTTTTTGCAACGTGTTACTTAATTGTCACTTTTTGACATATCAATAAAGATATTTGTGACGTCCTACGGGTAAAGGTACCTTACGGCGGTTGGCGCTTACGCTATTATTAACGTTGCTCCAATAATTATTGCGGCGATATGCGACGTAAGCGCCATCCGCCTTTTGCCGTGCAACGTCACATTTAGACTAAATCCCATAGTAACAACATCGCCATCAAAAAGGCGTTTTGAACTATATAACAATAGAAACTTGATTTATTTTTTATTGGTATTAACTCTGAAACTAGCCGCATTTCAAAAAAGTTTATAGGACATTTTTGTCTCTAAATATGATCAGGAATACGCTGTCATAATTATTCGGTTTCCTCGTGTTACACCGTGTATAATTAATGAGTTTCGAATCCTAAGTAAAAACTATGTTATTTCGAATTTTTACAAGCTAATACATGAATTAGGTGCATCATATAAAAAAAATGAATATGACCTTTTTTATTAAGAATTTATTAAGGATTATTTGGGGTCATCCATTAATTAGATCCCCATACATTAGAACACAATTTAACCGAATCAATAGCATGAGAAATGAAACAGATATTTCTTGTTTTCTTTGCATTAGCATTTTTCTCTCGATAATTTAATCGATTTGCAACATAAGTAGAAGAATCCTCATATATCCATAAATATCAAAATATAAAAGGACATACATTTTCAGAAGATTTCCCCGTGCGGCGTTGCCAAATGGTTTAAAGTACAACATGCTCGCAACGTTTGGATGTCAATAAGTCGACAATGAAAAATTATATTTCAAATCAATTCAAACTTGATATTTTTGACAGTAATGGGTTACTTAAATAAGAAGGCATTTTTCGCCCGGGTCTACTATGGTCAAATGGTCTAGTGGCTTTTAGCTATTGAGTATAAGTCTAACAAGTTGAACAGCATGACAGGGTTCAAACCACGAACAAAGACTCGTTTCTTTTTGTATTTATTTATTTATTTTATTTCATCTTTTTGGTAATTTTATATGCCTTATTTTAAAAGTTATTTTAAGTAAATGTGTTGTATTTGATTATTTCATGTAGGTATATCATTTCAATAAAATTTTGGAAACTTTTATTTTATACCTGGTCAAGCAAATCTTGTCAGTAAAAAAAGGCGCGAAATCCAAATGTTCTATGAACGATATCCCTTCGCGCCTACATTTTTCAAATTTGCCGCCTTTTTCTACTGACAAGATCTGCTTGACCAGCTATACTTCGTCGATAGTTGACTTCTTATGTACATATTCTGCGATCCTAATTAGCCTCATGCATGACTTTTTTTAAATAATTTTAATCAGTATTTATATCCTTTGAAAACCGGAAAATAATTTTTTCTATAAATATTCCCATAATATTTTTAAAAAATAATTAAAATACTGAGAATATTTTACTCACGTAAGTTTAGTTTCGAAGAATAACATACGCTTAAAATGATTCAAAAGAGAATGCTAAAATTATAAAATGAAAAAAAATTGGCTATGTCGGGGTTTGAACCATGTATCTTAGCTACAATCAGATTTTTTTCAAAATAGAGGCTACGGGTGCCACGAGCACATGACAGTTGATGGTCGAAAACATTAGTTGCTTCTGAATGCCTTGTAATTCTTCATCGTTGCTCAAACAAGAATTTATTATTTAATTTCCAATCTTTTTTCAACAATAAACATTTCATCCGCTGCGCCCTCTAGGTTACTTTACTGTAACATTACGAATCTGCTGACATTTGACACTGACTTTAAGGTGACTTTAAGTACGTAAGTGTGCGTGAATGCAAGAAATTGCAATATTTTGCAGTTGGATTCCGATAATAACGAAATGAGACAATATTGAGTTGAACATGTCTCGATTTGGATGTAGTATTTTTTATAGTTTTCGGACATATCAACACATCTTATGAAACTTTGTATTTTGGGAGAAATAGTGAAAATCCACAATTCGTGCACAGTGACGCCATCTTTTGGCTGATAATCGGCATCCCATCCCTAGACATCCACCTTAAACGGTGACACTTTTGTTCAACAATTTTTAAAAATTATGAAGTATTAACACTAAATTAAAACCAAAATATTACTTTGCTAATCCTCGTAAAAAGGTAACGTGCTACTCAATCAGTGCTAACCCGTTATACTTACTTGCGTATTTTTTGCATGCAATTAATGTTCCCACCCTCCCACCGCAAAAATAAATATTTACGAAAATAAATATAACAAACTACCACCAAAAGAATAATACTCGACACGTGTTTCGCCTCTCTACGAGGCATCCTCAGGAGCTGTTGACGGTCTGACGTCCGGCAATGGAATGACTTGTCAGAATGGTCGGAATGGTGGAATGGTTGGAATGGTGGTGGTGGGTGGTGGTGGGAATAGTGGAATGGTGGAATGGTGGAATGGTGGGAATGGTGGCGGAATGGTCGGTCGGAATGGTGGTGGTCGGAATCTTAAAGCAGGTTAGATTTGACTTGGCCAGTTTTCATTACATCAGTCATTTTATAAAGTTATTCAACATATATATTTTGTAATTCTGATAAAAACTGGCCAAGCCAAATCTAACCTACTTTAAGATCTCACATTTTTTTTAAATAACAGCAATTGTTATAGGTATCCAATAAAGCAAAGAAATAGAGTTTAATACTTGTTTATAATGTTATTTTGTTCCTATAAATACATATTTGGATTTTGCATAGAACTTGGCACTCATTTAGATCTCCATTATTTTTGCGGCGAACCCCACAGCCAAGCATAATTTTTGTATTGAACTTGGCTCTCCTTTTTTACATTTATGTTTTTGATGGGATATCAATACTTTTTGTAAAGAAAACTTGGCAGGTATTGAGATTTAATGTTTTTTCTTGTGTTTCCGCTGCATGTTTTTTACTTCTATTCTTTGTATTAATTATGTGGTGCCGCGTGCCGCCAACGACACACCGTTGGCCGGTTGTTTAGCGCGTATTACAGGTTTTTTGTATGGGGACCCCCCCTATTTTTTAACTTTTTTTATTTTTAGATTTTTTCCTACGCTTACACACAATAACCGAGCTGGATTCCAAATTTCATCTTGCTAGATCATCTGGAAGTAGGTTAGGTTTAGGTACTTATATGTCAGTCACAATAAAAAATGTTTTTTTTGTATGGGGACCCCCCCTATTTTAAACCTTTTTTTATTTTTAGATTTTTTCCTACGCTTTCACACAATAACTGAGCTGGATTCCAAATTTCATGCTTCTAGGTCATCTGGAAGTAGGTTAGGTTTAGGTACTATAAGTCTGTCAGTCAGTCTTAAAATTTACGACTTTTTGACCTTCATATCTTTATAACTGTTTGAGCTAGCTTCATGAAATTTGGGCTTCTAGATGTCCTTATGGATATAATTAAAAACACGTAGTTTTATGTGTTTACGTTAAAGATGTTTTGAATTATAGAAGGGTCAAAAGTGGCACCAAGTGGTTCATGATCTAGACACGCGGCAGCGTGTCAAGCCAAGTTCAAGCAAAGAAACTGGCTAGCCAGCGCCGAGTGTAATATTACACGAACCACTTGGTGCCACTTTTGACCCTTCTATAACTCAAAACATCTTTGACGTAAACACATAAAACTACGTGTGTTTACATATTAACTCACATTATAGACGGGTCTAACGCGAACATCTTCTTACATCTGGCTCAAATCACTGGATTGAGTTGCATAGACCAAAAGTTGTCTCCACTGAACGCCATTATTATCCTCGAGTTGTGCGAGAAGCAATTGAAATCAAGAAACACCCCAGGAATTTTAATAGGGAGGATGGTTTCAACTTATCGCCAACTTGGGAACCAGTGATACAGAAGCTAAAGCCAAAGGATCTATCTTCGGACGGGTGCGTGGATATTGTGAGTGTTGCGTGTCGGACTATTGACAATAATTAACATTATGTGTGGTGGGTGGTTTGAAAATGTGATGTCTACCCCAAACTTTTCCATACACTTTTCGTCGGGTAGATGCACAAATCTCTGTTTTGACATTTTGCTGGGACAATCAGTCAGCCGCGACCACGACCAGTGAAACCTGTGTCGAAACGTCGGTAAATAAAGGTAATTGCATATAATTCGCGTTAGACCCGTCTATAATGTGAGTTAATATGTATTCAAAACGCGAAAGTTTAAAATATTATACGTGTGTTTAATTATATTCATAAGGATATCTAGAAGCCCAAATTTCATGAAGCTAGCTCAAACGGTTATAAAGGTATGAAGGTCAAAAAGTCGTAAATTTTAAGACTGACTTATGACTTATAGTACCTAAACCTAATCTACTTCCAGATGACCTAGAAGTATGAAATTTGGAATCCAGCTTGGTTATTGTGTGTAACCGTAGGAAAAAATCTAAAAATAAAATAAAGTTAAAAAATAGGGGGGGTCCCCATACAAAAAAACCACTTTTTATTGGGACTGACATATAAGTACCTAAACCTAACCTACTTCCAGATGACCTAGTAGGATGAAATTTGGAATCCAGCTCGGTTATTGTGTGTAACCGTAGGAAAAAATCTAAAAATAAAATAAAGTTTAAAAAAAAATGAGAGAGGCTGTATCAGGGACACAGCCGCTATGGCTGACGTGAAACGTGGTGTGGACCCGAAGGCCCGAAGCGTCCAGGATTTAAGTGCTTTAACATAGAACAATAGTAAAAGTGTCTAAATGCGAAGGCCGAAGGCCGAGCTCCGCGTAGGGCCGAAGGCCCGAAGCGTCCAGGATTTAAGTGCTATAACACATAACAATAGTAAAAGTGTCTAAATGCGAAGGCCGAAGGCCGAGCTCCGCGTAGGGCCGAAGGCCCGAAGCGTCCAGGATTTAAATGCTATAACACAGAACAATAGTAAAAGTGTCTAAATGCGAAGGCCGAAGGCCGAGCTCCGCGTAGGGCCGAAGGCCCGAAGCGTCCAGGATTTAAGCACTATAACACAAAACAATAGTACAAGTGTCTAAATGCGAAGGCCGAAGGCCGAGCTCCGCGTAGGGCCGAAGGCCCGAAGCGTCCAGGATTTAAATGCTATAACACAGAACAATAGTAACAGTGTCTAAATGCGAAGGCCGAAGGCCGAGCTCCGCGTAGGGCCGAAGGCCCGAAGCGTCCAGGATGTTAGTGCTTTAACACAGAACAATAGTACAAGTGTCTAAATGCGAAGGCCGAAGGCCGAGCTCCGCGTAGGGCCGAAGGCCCGAAGCGTCCAGGACATCAGTGTTTTAGCACAGAACAATAATACAAGTGTCTAAATGCGAAGGCCGAAGGCCGAGCTCCGCGTAGGGCCGAAGGCCCGAAGCGTCCAGGATTTACGTGCTATAACACAGAACAATAGTACAAGTGTCTAAATGCGAAGGCCGAAGGCCGAGCTCCGCGTAGGGCCGAAGGCCCGAAGCGTCCAAGATGTCAGTGCTTTAGCACAGAAAAATAGTAAAAGTGTCTAAATGCGAAGGCCGAAGGCCGAGCTCCGCGTAAGGCCGAAGGCCCGAAGCGTCCAGAATGTTAGTGCTTTAACACAGAATAATAGTACAAGGGTCTAAATGCGAAGACCGAAGGCCGAGCTCCGCGTAGGGCCGAAGGCCCGAAGCGTCCAGTATTTAAGTGCTATAAAACAGAACAATAGTAAAAGTGTCTAAATTCGAAGGCCGAAGGCCGAGCTCCGCGTAGGACCGAAGGCCCGAAGCGTCCAGGATTTAAGCACTATAACACAAAACAATAGCACAAGTGTCTAAATGCGAAGGCCGAAGGCCGAGCTCCGCGTAGGGCCGAAGGCCCGAAGCGTCCAGGACATCAGTGTTTTAGCACAGAACAATAATACAAGTGTCTAAATGCGAAGGCCGAAGGCCGAGCTCCGCGTAGGGCCGAAGGCCCGAAGCGTCCAGGATGTTAGTGCTTTAACACAGAACAATAGTACAAGTGTCTAAATGCGAAGGCCGAGCTCCGCGTAGGACCGAAGGCCCGAAGCGTGCAGGACATCAGTGCTTTAGCACAGAAAAATAGTACAAGTGTCTAAATGCGAAGGCCGAAGGCCGAGCTCCACGTAGGGCCGAAGGCCCGAAGCGACCAGGATTTAAGTGCTATAACACAGAACAATAGTACAAGTGTCTAAATGCGAAGGCTGAAGCGTCCAGGATGTCAGTGGTTAAACACAGAACTGACAGACTGGATGCTTCGGGCCTTCGGCCCTACGCGGAGCTCGGCCTTCGGCCTTCGCGTTTAGACACTTGTAATATTGTTCTGTGTTAAAGCACTGACATCCTGGACACTTCTTGCCTTCGGCCTTACGTAGAGCGCAGCCTTCGACCTTCGCATTTAGTTAGACTCTTGTACTATTGCTTTGTGTTTGAATACCGAATTCGCACATCTCGCGAATGCGTGATGTATTATAATAATTTTGGATAATATCTAAATTTTATTTGTAAAGATTATTTGGGGTCATAATGATTCACTGTATCTAGATGAACTTGAATGCGGCATTTGATGGGTAATTTTAAAATAATTAATTACAGCGTCACACCTATTTAAATAATTAAATGATCAATTCATTTTGGAGTAATGAATGTAACGATTAGGTACAATTTTTTGTGTAAATAACACACCAAAATTACGAGAATAGATATTTTATACGGGTAATACACGTTTTATAGCAAACTCGTTCGTGTCTTTCCTGTAGCCATCGCATTTAAGGGAATCTAAAAGCATTTTTTTACGCAGCACCTTTACAGGCAGAATATTTCATTCAATACTTGAGACTCAAATGAGAAAAACGGGATATATATGAACCACAGTCGTTACCTTTTATAGTACCTATTGTCCACAGAAGTGACCATTTCTAAATTATGTTTTACCCATTACATCAGAAAGTACCTAACTAAGATTACTATATACTTACTAGCATTAGGAACTCGGGATTGTCAAGCAGCCGTCACACGTTATATGTGTTCTATCAAAGTAACTCGCGCCGCCACGCCGCCTTAGATGCTAATGCATTATTTGAGGAGATGAGCATGTATTACTATGGTGAATGTAGTATTAAAAGAACCGTTATTGCTTTATCTTACTATTTCAGGTATATTTTGTCAGTTTTGCGCCCTATTTTTCGCACACGGTGGCCTCAAACAAGAGCAGTGATAAAAATTCTGTAATAACTGTCACATTTTTATGTTTTAGCAGCTTATTATAATTCCACGTACTTTATTTTACTCATATTTCATTAAAATAAAATAAGATCTATCAAATGGCACCAATTTTACCGAAATCGGTTAATGGGCTGATGAGTCATTACTAAATGAACACTGAAAATAGGGGTCATTTTAGCTCCGAATACGTCGTGTCTAGCGCAGAATCAGCGCCATTTATGTCAGCGGCACGTACTGTTCCGAGTAATGGCTACTTTCTTCTATATATCTATATCAAAACTATGTTTGTAGGTATTATAGTTTATGAGATATAAGCCGCCGCGCCATAACACTTTTCGTTACACTTGGTTTTTGGTCCGGCACCTCTACTACGGCTTTTTAAAGACGTTTCACGTCAATAGGGGGGTCCCCATACAAAAAAACCATGTTTTATTGGGACTGCCATATAAGTACCTAAACCTAACCTACTTCCAGATGACCTAGAAGGATGAAATTTGGAATCCAGCTCGGTTATTGTGTGTAAGCGTAGGGAAAAATCTAAAAATAAAAAAAGCTAAAAAATAGGGGGGGTCCCCATACAAAAAAATATTTTTTTATTATAGCGTTGGAACCATTACAAGCAGATATTTGAAACTACCCCAATATATGTATTATTATATTTGCTATATTAAAATAAAGTTAAGTCAAAAAATAAGTGGTGTTCCCATACAAAAAACTTGTAATACGCTCTAAACAACCGGCCAACGGTGTGTCGTCGGCGGCGCGCGGCACCACATAATTATACAAAGAACAGAAGTAAAAACCATACAGCGGAAACACAAGAAAAAACATTAAATCTCAATACCTGCCTAGTTTTCTTTACAAAAAGTATTGATATCCCACCAAAAACATAAATGTAAAAAAGGAGAGCCAAGTTCAATACAAAAATTATGCTTGGCTGTGGGGCTCGCCGCAAAAAGAATGGAGATCTAAATGAGTGCCACTGCCAAGTTCTATGCAAAATCCAAATATGTATTTATAGGAACAAAATAACATTATAAAAAATGTGAGATCTTTTGACGTGAAACGTCTTTAAAAAGCCGTAGTAGAGGTGCCGGACCAAAAACCAAGTGTAACGAAAAGTGTTATGGCGCGGCGGCTTATATCTCATAAACTATAATACCTACAAACATAGTTTTGATATAGATATATAGAAGAAAGTAGCCATTACTCGGAACAGTACGTGCCGCTGACATAAATGGCGCTGATTCTGCGCTAGACACGACGTATTCGGAGCTAAAATGACCCCTATTTTCAGTGTTCATTTAGTAATGACCCATCAGCCCATTAACCGATTTCGGTAAAATTGGTGCCATTTGATAGATCTTATTTTATTTTAATGAAATATGAGTAAAATAAAGTACGTGGAATTATAATAAGCTGCTAAAACATAAAAATGTGACAGTTATTACAGAATTTTTATCACTGCTCTTGTTTGAGGCCACCGTGTGCGAAAAATAGGGCGCAAAACTGACAAAATATACCTGAAATAGTAAGATAAAGCAATAACGGTTCTTTTAATACTACATTCACCATAGTAATATATGCTCATCTCCTCAAATAATGCATTAGCATCTAAGGCGGCGTGGCGGCGCGAGTTACTTTGATAGAACACATATAACGTGTGACGGCTGCTTGACAATCCCGAGTTCCTAATGCTAGTAAGTATATAGTAATCTTAGTTAGGTACTTTCTGATGTAATGGGTAAAACATAATTTAGAAATGGTCACTTCTGTGGACAATAGGTACTATAAAAGGTAACGACTGTGGTTCATATATATCCCGTTTTTCTCATTTGAGTCTCAAGTATTGAATGAAATATTCTGCCTGTAAAGGTGCTGCGTAAAAAAATGCTTTTAGATTCCCTTAAATGCGATGGCTACAGGAAAGACACGAACGAGTTTGCTATAAAACGTGTATTACCCGTATAAAATATCTATTCTCGTAATTTTGGTGTGTTATTTACACAAAAAATTGTACCTAATCGTTACATTCATTACTCCAAAATGAATTGATCATTTAATTATTTAAATAGGTGTGACGCTGTAATTAATTATTTTAAAATTACCCATCAAATGCCGCATTCAAGTTCATCTAGATACAGTGAATCATTATGACCCCAAATAATCTTTACAAATAAAATTTAGATATTATCCAAAATTATTATAATACATCACGCATTCGCGAGATGTGCGAATTCGGTATTCAAACACAAAGCAATAGTACAAGAGTCTAACTAAATGCGAAGGTCGAAGGCTGCGCTCTACGTAAGGCCGAAGGCAAGAAGTGTCCAGGATGTCAGTGCTTTAACACAGAACAATATTACAAGTGTCTAAACGCGAAGGCCGAAGGCCGAGCTCCGCGTAGGGCCGAAGGCCCGAAGCATCCAGTCTGTCAGTTCTGTGTTTAACCACTGACATCCTGGACGCTTCAGCCTTCGCATTTAGACACTTGTACTATTGTTCTATGTTATAGCACTTAAATCCTGGTCGCTTCGGGCCTTCGGCCCTACGTGGAGCTCGGCCTTCGGCTTTCGCATTTAGACACTTGTACTATTTTTCTGTGCTAAAGCACTGATGTCCTGCACGCTTCGGGCCTTCGGTCCTACGCGGAGCTCGGCCTTCGCATTTAGACACTTGTACTATTGTTCTGTGTTAAAGCACTAACATCCTGGACGCTTCGGGCCTTCGGCCCTACGCGGAGCTCGGCCTTCGGCCTTCGCATTTAGACACTTGTATTATTGTTCTGTGCTAAAACACTGATGTCCTGGACGCTTCGGGCCTTCGGCCCTACGCGGAGCTCGGCCTTCGGCCTTCGCATTTAGACACTTGTGCTATTGTTTTGTGTTATAGTGCTTAAATCCTGGACGCTTCGGGCCTTCGGTCCTACGCGGAGCTCGGCCTTCGGCCTTCGAATTTAGACACTTTTACTATTGTTCTGTTTTATAGCACTTAAATACTGGACGCTTCGGGCCTTCGGCCCTACGCGGAGCTCGGCCTTCGGTCTTCGCATTTAGACCCTTGTACTATTATTCTGTGTTAAAGCACTAACATTCTGGACGCTTCGGGCCTTCGGCCTTACGCGGAGCTCGGCCTTCGGCCTTCGCATTTAGACACTTTTACTATTTTTCTGTGCTAAAGCACTGACATCTTGGACGCTTCGGGCCTTCGGCCCTACGCGGAGCTCGGCCTTCGGCCTTCGCATTTAGACACTTGTACTATTGTTCTGTGTTATAGCACGTAAATCCTGGACGCTTCGGGCCTTCGGCCCTACGCGGAGCTCGGCCTTCGGCCTTCGCATTTAGACACTTGTATTATTGTTCTGTGCTAAAACACTGATGTCCTGGACGCTTCGGGCCTTCGGCCCTAGGCGGAGCTCGGCCTTCGGCCTTCGCATTTAGACACTTGTACTATTGTTCTGTGTTAAAGCACTAACATCCTGGACGCTTCGGGCCTTCGGCCCTACGCGGAGCTCGGCCTTCGGCCTTCGCATTTAGACACTGTTACTATTGTTCTGTGTTATAGCATTTAAATCCTGGACGCTTCGGGCCTTCGGCCCTACGCGGAGCTCGGCCTTCGGCCTTCGCATTTAGACACTTGTACTATTGTTTTGTGTTATAGTGCTTAAATCCTGGACGCTTCGGGCCTTCGGCCCTACGCGGAGCTCGGCCTTCGGCCTTCGCATTTAGACACTTTTACTATTGTTCTGTGTTATAGCATTTAAATCCTGGACGCTTCGGGCCTTCGGCCCTACGCGGAGCTCGGCCTTCGGCCTTCGCATTTAGACACTTTTACTATTGTTATGTGTTATAGCACTTAAATCCTGGACACTTCGGGCCTTCGGCCCTACGCGGAGCTCGGCCTTCGGCCTTCGCATTTAGACACTTTTACTATTGTTCTATGTTAAAGCACTTAAATCCTGGACGCTTCGGGCCTTCGGGTCCACACCACGTTTCACGTCAGCCATAGCGGCTGTGTCCCTGATACAGCCTCTCTCATTTTTTTTTAAATAACAGCAATTGTTATAGGTATCCAATAAAGCAAAGAAATAGAGTTTAATACTTGTTTATAATGTTATTTTGTTCCTATAAATACATATTTGGATTTTGCATAGAACTTGGCAGTGGCACTCATTTAGATCTCCATTCTTTTTGCGGCGAGCCCCACAGCCAAGCACAATTTTTGTATTGAACTTGGCTCTCCTTTTTTACATTTATGTTTTTGGTGGGATATATTACACTTGGCGCTGGCTAGCCAGTTCCTTTGCTTGAACTTGGCTTGACACGCTGCCGCGTGTCTAGATATATATTTACAAGGCAAATAGAAAGGGTGTATTCCCATTCGTCCCCGGCGGGCACAGGTGGGAATATGTCCTCACCTGGTGCATGTCGGCAGCGGTCACGTGCATGGGTGGGGTGGGAATAAGTAGTTACACCGTACACCTTAGAAAGCCACTCAGATATGATTAAATGGGTTGCAGATTAAGGGGCAAGGTGTGCGTGCATCCGCTGACCCCCGTGTACGCCCCGCCACCGAAGGAGAAGGTCGACTATCAGTTCGGCGGCGTGCTGGACCGCAACTACCTGAGAACCTTTGGCTCCTACTGCCAATTCCTCGACAACCAGTGCCGCACCAACACGGCGCACGGCTACGGTGCGTGTCTCTCACCTTCACCACCGCCATCGCCACCTACAGGCTACTTAGGCTTGGCCTTTGCTGTTAAACTGTGCTTATCTCGTTCCAGGCTACGCGTTCCTGCACATGGGCCCGTGCTTGAAGGATGAGGAAGCCTTCCCCAACCTCATGTCGGGTGACGCCATCAGGCAGCGCAAACGCGATGCCATCGCCAATTACGAGCGCCAACTGCGTCCAGGTCAGTCCAAGTGTGTTATACGCATACATTTGTCCCTAGTGCATAATCATATACAATCGTTTACCATCGTATTTTCTTGGAAACGTTCGTGTTTGTCATGCTACTTCAGTCAACCTCAGTAGGTACTTTTTGTACTAAGACTGACTTAAATGTAGGTATTTACTACATCTATTCTGTTATGTTACCCGGCGTTTTGGGTGCAGGAATGATTTCGTGGAATCGTTACCAAACTATGCATGAATTGAAGATAGTATGTGCATAATTGCAAATGTATAAATAGTTTCTATTATTTTTATCTCGGGACACGGCCGTGCCCCCGCCAAGACGAGACAAAGGGCAAAAGGCAGTGCATAGGTAGTTATATTATCTCGTCGAATTTTTGACGTGAAACGTCTTTAAAAAGCCGTAGTAGAGGTGCCGGACCAAAAACCAAGTGTAACGAAAAGTGTTATAGCGCGGCGGCTTATATCTCATAAACTATAATACCTACAAACATAGTTTTGATATAGATATATAGAAGAAAGTAGCCATTACTCGGAACAGTACGTGCCGCTGACATAAATGGCGCTGATTCTGCGCTAGACACGACGTATTCGGAGCTAAAATGACCCCTATTTTCAGTGTTCATTTAGTAATGACTCATCAGCCCATTAACCGATTTCGGTAAAATTGGTGCCATTTGATAGATCTTATTTTATTTTAATGAAATATGAGTAAAATAAAGTACGTGGAATTATAATAAGCTGCTAAAACATAAAAATGTGACAGTTATTACAGAATTTTTATCACTGCTCTTGTTTGAGGCCACCGTGTGCGAAAAATAGGGCGCAAAACTGACAAAATATACCTGAAATAGTAAGATAAAGTAATAACGGTTCTTTTAATACTACATTCACCATAGTAATACATGCTCATCTCCTCAAATAATGCATTAGCATCTAAGGCGGCGTGGCGGTGCGAGTTACTTTGATAGAACACATATAACGTGTGACGGCTGCTTGACAATCCCGAGTTCCTAATGCTAGTAAGTATATAGTAATCTTAGTTAGGTACTTTCTGATGTAATGGGTAAAACATAATTTAGAAATGGTCACTTCTGTGGACAATAGGTACTATAAAAGGTAACGACTGTGGTTCATATATATCCCGTTTTTCTCATTTGAGTCTCAAGTATTGAATGAAATATTCTGCCTGTAAAGGTGCTGCGTAAAAAAATGCTTTTAGATTCCCTTAAATGCGATGGCTACAGGAAAGACACGAACGAGTTTGCTATAAAACGTGTATTACCCGTATAAAATATCTATTCTCGTAATTTTGGTGTGTTATTTACACAAAAAATTGTACCTAATCGTTACATTCATTACTCCAAAATGAATTGATCATTTAATTATTTAAATAGGTGTGACGCTGTAATTAATTATTTTTAAATTACCCATCAAATGCCGCATTCAAGTTCATCTAGATACAGTGAATCATTATGACCCCAAATATTCTTTACAGATTAAATTTAGATATTATCCAAAATTATTATAATACATCACGCATTCGCGAGATGTGCGAATTCGGTATTCAAACACAAAGCAATAGTACAAGAGTCTAACTAAATGCGAAGGTCGAAGGCTGCGCTCTACGTAAGGCCGAAGGCAAGAAGTGTCCAGGATGTCAGTGCTTTAACACAGAACAATATTACAAGTGTCTAAACGCGAAGGCCGAAGGCCGAGCTCCGCGTAGGGCCGAAGGCCCGAAGCGTCCAGTCTGTCAGTTCTGTGTTTAACCACTGACATCCTGGACGCTTCGGCCTTCGCATTTAGACACTTGTACTATTGTTCTGTGTTATAGCAATTAAATCCTGGACGCTTCGGGCCTTCGGCCCTACGTGGAGCTCGGCCTTCGGCCTTCGCATTTAGACACTTGTACTATTTTTCTGTGCTAAAGCACTGATGTCCTGCACGCTTCGGGCCTTCGGTCCTACGCGGAGCTCGGCCTTCGCATTTAGACACTTGTACTACTGTTCTATGTTAAAGCACTTAAATCCTGGACGCTTCGGGCCTTCGGCCCTACGCGGAGCTCGGCCTTCGGCCTTCGCATTTAGACACTTGTATTATTGTTCTGTGCTAAAACACTGATGTCCTGGACGCTTCGGGCCTTCGGCCCTACGCGGAGCTCGGCCTTCGGCCTTCGCATTTAGACACTTGTATTATTGTTCTGTGCTAAAACACTGATGTCCTGGACGCTTCGGGCCTTCGGCCCTACGCGGAGCTCGGCCTTCGGCCTTCGCATTTAGACACTTGTGCTATTGTTTTGTGTTATAGTGCTTAAATCCTGGACGCTTCGGGCCTTCGGTTCTACGCGGAGCTCGGCCTTCGGCCTTCGCATTTAGACACTGTTACTATTGATCTGTGTTATAGCACTTAAATCCTGGACGCTTCGGGCCTTCGGCCCTACGCGGAGCTCGGCCTTCGGTCTTCGCATTTAGACCCTTGTACTATTATTCTGTGTTAAAGCACTAACATTCTGGACACTTCGGGCCTTCGGCCTTACGCGGAGCTCGGCCTTCGGCCTTCGCATTTAGACACTTTTACTATTTTTCTGTGCTAAAGCACTGACATCTTGGACGCTTCGGGCCTTCGGCCCTACGCGGAGCTCGGCCTTCGGCCTTCGCATTTAGACACTTGTACTATTGTTCTGTGTTATAGCACTTAAATCCTGGACGCTTCGGGCCTTCGGCCCTACGAGGAACTCGGCCTTCGGCCTTTGCATTTAGACACTTGTATTATTGTTCTGTGCTAAAACACTGATGTCCTGGACGCTTCGGGCCTTCGGCCCTACGCGGAGCTCGGCCTTCGGGCTTCGCATTTAGACACTTGTACTATTGTTCTGTGCTAAAGCACTAACATCCTGGACGCTTCGGGCCTTCGGCCCTACGCGGAGCTCGGCCTTCGGCCTTCGCATTTAGACACTTGTATTATTGTTCTGTGCTAAAACACTGATGTCCTGGACGCTTCGGGCCTTCGGCCCTACGCGGAGCTCAGCCTTCGGCCTTCGCATTTAGACACTTGTACTATTGTTTTGTGTTATAGTGCTTAAATCCTGGACGCTTCGGGCCTTCGGCCCTACGCGGAGCTCGGCCTTCGGCCTTCGCATTTAGACACTTGTACTATTGTTATGTGTTAAAGCACTAACGTTCTGGGCGCTTCGGGCCTTCGGCCCTACGCGGAGCTCGGCCTTCGGCCTTCGCATTTAGACACTTTTACTATTTTTCTGTGCTAAAGCACTGACATCTTGGGCGCTTCGGGCCTTCGGCCCTACGCGGAGCTCGGCCTTCGGCCTTCGCATTTAGACACTTTTACTATTGTTATGTGTTATAGCACTTAAATCCTGGACGCTTCGGGCCTTCGGTCCTACGCGGAGCTCGGCCTTCGGCCTCTGTTGCAACGTTACTGTAAATTTTCGTCATAAAATGATGTGACCGATTTCCATACTAAAAGTAAAAATGTACAACTGTCTATCATATTGCGTTTTTATATCTAAAAAATTTCGCGCTCGCTTCGCTCGCGATTTCAATCACTTTCTAAGATATGATAAAGGTGACGTTCGGGTGGCGACTACAGCAGCATTACTCTGTTACAACGTTACTGCTGCAGCACTGTCAATTTTCGTGAAAAAATGATGTGACTGATTTCCATACTAAAAGTAAAAATGTACAACCGTCTATCAAATTGCGTTTTTATATCGAAAAATTTTAAATTACATTCTAACCTAAGAAATGATAAAGGTGACATTCGGGTGGTGACTGCAGCAGCATTAGGTACTCTGTTGCAACATTACTGCTGCGGCACTGTCAATTATCGAGATAAAATAATGTGACTGATTTCCATTCTCAGCTGTGATGCGGCAATGAACTGCACTCAATTTACCAAAAAAAATAATGTAAACTTAATGCCCTTAGGGAGAGGGGGCACCATGGTCTAGAAATGCTTAGGGCATTAAAATATCTTAATCCGGCACTGCTTCGGAGTTTACCCGACGTACGTGTCGCGCTGTACGCGTTCCAAAGCCGGGCAAATTTGACTTTCTCATACTAAAAGAGACGTACGTGACACGCTGTATGGTTACCAAAGCCGGGCGCCTTCAGTGCCCTCAAACTCAAAGAGTCGGGCATAGACCGATGTACTTGACACACCGTGCGTGTTCCAAAGCCGGGCGCCTTCGGCGCCCTCATACTCAAAGCGTCGGGAGTAGACCGACGTACGTGCTGACACGCTGTACGCGTTCCAAAGCAGGGCGCCTTCGGCGCCCTCATACTAAAAGTCAGGCGTAGACCGACGTACGTGACACGCTGTACGCATTCCAAAGCCGGGCGCCTCCGGCGCCCTCATACTCAGTGCGTCGGGCGTAACGTACGCGTTTCAAAGCTGGGCGTCTTCGGCGCCCTCATACTAAAAGAGTCGGGCGTAGACCGACGTACGTGACACGCTGTACGCTTGCCAAAGTTGGGCGCCGAAGGCACCCTCATACTCAAAGCGTCGGGCTACGCCCGACGCACGTGGCACGCTGTACGCGTTCCAAAGCCGGGCGCCTTCGGCGCTATCATACTAAAAGTGTCGGGCGTAGACCGACGTACGTAATACGCTGTACGCGTTCCAAAGCCGGGCGCCTCCCTCATACTCAAAGCGTCGGGCGTAACCCGACGTACGTGACACGCTGTACGCTTGCCAAAGTCGGGAGCCGAAGGCACCTTCATACTCAAAGCATCGGGCTAAGCCCGACGCACGTGGCGCGCTGAATGCGGTCCAAAGCTAGGCGACTTCGACTTTCTCATACTAAAAGCGTCGGGCGTAGTTGGACTACTACAAATCGCGCTCTAAAAAGTATGAAACAATAAGATAGAATTATTTAAAAAAATTATCATGCAGGAAATTATAAATGTTATAATTTTTTGAATAAAAAATACAGCGTAATGTAATTTACAATTTTTTATATATTTAGCAGCTTACTGACACAAACCGAATTCTACGCGGGCGGAGCCGCGGGCACAGCTAGTATTATAATAAAGCTGAAGAGGGTCGAAAGTCTGTACATGGAAGATATTCAAAAAAAGTTGGCTGGGAATACTTAAGCCGACCACTGACTAACAGGCCGCCGGACGATATCGGCCCGTCAGTTAGATGGGGATTAGATAGGGTTTGGCATAAGGCACTTCTCTCAAAACTTCCCTCATACGGGCTTCCTAAGGGGTTGTGCACATGGGTTGCCAGCTTCCTGTGTGGGCGTAGCATTTCAGTCGTCACTGACGGAATATGCTCGGACTATAAGCCCATAAACGCTGGCGTACCCCAAGGATCTGTACTATCGCCTACCCTGTTCCTGCTGCATATCAATGATATGTTATTGACTAACAATATTCATTGCTATGCAGATGACAGCACTGGCGATTGCTGTTATACAGGTCGTGCAAACGCCCCCCCTGAGCAGGTGTCGGAGTGTAGGATGCGACTTGTGTCTGAGATCGAGACGTCCCTTGAACAGGTCTCCGAGTGGGGTAGACGTAACCTCGTCCAGTTCAACCCCAGTAAGACACAAGTCTGCGCGTTTTTCGCTAAAAAAGCCCCATTTGTCACGGCGCCAAAGTTTCAGGGCATTCCTCTTACCATGGCTAAAAGTATCGGGATACTTGGTGTCGACATTACGAACGAAGTCCAGTTTCGGAGTCATTTGGAACATAAAGCCAAACTGGCCTCAAAAAAGCTTGGGGTGCTTAACAGAGCCAAACAGTACTTCACACCTAGTCACCGGCTTTTGTTATATAAAGCGCAGGTTCGACCTCACATGGAGTACTGTTCTCATCTCTGGTCTGGCGCCCCACAATACCAGCTCCTTCCTCTTGACTCCATCCAACGGCGGGCAGTTCGTATTGTCGGCGATCCCGAACTTACTGACGGCTTAGAACTTCTTAGCCTTCGGAGAGACGTTGGCTCTCTTTGCATGTTCTACCGTCTGTACAACGGGGAATGCTCGGAAGAACTTTTTGATTTGGTGCCATCGTCTCGATTTTATCACCGCACCTCCCGCCAAAGGAGCAAAGTTCATCCCCACTTCTTAGATACATGGCACACCAAGAACAAGCGGGCATCTCGCTCGTTTCTTCCCAGAACGTGCAGAATGTGGAATGACTTGCCTCCTGAGGTATTTCCTTTGCGCTACGACATGGGATTCTTCAAGAAGCGGGTATTTAGGGTTCTCAAGGGTCGGCAACGCTTAAGTGGCTCCTGTGGTGTTGCTTATGTCCATGGGCGACGATGACCGCTTCCCATCAGGCGGCTCGTCTGCTCGTTTGCTGACTATTACATAATAAAAAAAATTAAAAAAATTTGAGGCAACTTTTACTGTAGAGTGAAAATGAAAACGAGAGAAAATGCTGGAGTTGCTTAAGAAAACACCCAAATCACCATACATGCGCTTTTAAAAATTGAGAATCAAAACAGCACCAGATTAATTTGGCCTTGGAGGTGGAGGAGAGGCACTTTGGAAGTACCTTCTTTCGAATAAAAAAAGATTTACTCAAATCGGCCCACGGGTCTCGGAGTAATAGGTGAACATACATAAAAAAAATGAGAGAGGCTGTATCAGGGACACAGCCGCTATGGCTGACGTGAAACGTGGTGTGGACCCGAAGGCCCGAAGCGTCCAGGATTTAAGTGCTTTAACATAGAACAATAGTAAAAGTGTCTAAATGCGAAGGCCGAAGGCCGAGCTCCGCGTAGGGCCGAAGGCCCGAAGCGTCCAGGATTTAAGTGCTATAACACATAACAATAGTAAAAGTGTCTAAATGCGAAGGCCGAAGGCCGAGCTCCGCGTAGGGCCGAAGGCCCGAAGCGTCCAAGATGTCAGTGCTTTAGCACAGAAAAATAATAAAAGTGTCTAAATGCGAAGGCCGAAGGCCGAGCTCCGCGTAGGGCCGAATGCCCGAAGTGCCCAGAATGTTAGTGCTTTAACACAGAACAATAGTACAAGTGTCTAAATGCGAAGGCCGAAGGCCGAGCTCCGCATAGGGCCGAAGGCCCGAAGCGTCCAGGATTTAAATGCTATAACACAGAACAATAGTAACAGTGTCTAAATGCGAAGGCCGAAGGCCGAGCTCCGCGTAGGGCCGAAGGCCCGAAGCGTCCAGGACATCAGTGTTTTAGCACAGAACAATAATACAAGTGTCTAAATGCGAAGGCCGAAGGCCGAGCTCCGCGTAGGGCCGAAGGCCCGAAGCGTCCAGGATGTTAGTGCTTTAACACAGAACAATAGTACAAGTGTCTAAATGCGAAGGCCGAAGGCCGAGCTCCGCGTAGGGCCGAAGGCCCGAAGCGTCCAGGACATCAGTGTTTTAGCACAGAACAATAATACAAGTGTCTAAATGCGAAGGCCGAAGGCCGAGCTCCGCGTAGGGCCGAAGGCCCGAAGCGTCCAGGATTTAAGTGCTATAACACAGAACAATAGTACAAGTGTCTAAATGCGAAGGCCGAAGGCCGAGCTCCGCGTAGGGCCGAAGGCCCGAAGCGTCCAAGATGTCAGTGCTTTAGCACAGAAAAATAGTAAAAGTGTCTAAATGCGAAGGCCGAAGGCCGAGCTCCGCGTAAGGCCGAAGGCCCGAAGCGTCCAGAATGTTAGTGCTTTAACACAGAATAATAGTACAAGGGTCTAAATGCGAAGACCGAAGGCCGAGCTCCGCGTAGGGCCGAAGGCCCGAAGCGTCCAGTATTTAAGTGCTATAAAACAGAACAATAGTAAAAGTGTCTAAATTCGAAGCCCGAAGGTCGAGCTCCGCGTAGGACCGAAGGCCCGAAGCGTCCAGGATTTAAGCACTATAACACAAAACAATAGCACAAGTGTCTAAATGCGAAGGCCGAAGGCCGAGCTCCGCGTAGGGCCGAAGGCCCGAAGCGTCCAAGACATCAGTGTTTTAGCACAGAACAATAATACAAGTGTCTAAATGCGAAGGCCGAAGGCCGAGCTCCGCGTAGGGCCGAAGGCCCGAAGCGTCCAGGATGTTAGTGCTTTAACACAGAACAATAGTACAAGTGTCTAAATGCGAAGGCCGAAGGCCGAGCTCCGCGTAGGGCCGAAGGCCCGAAGCGTCCAGGATTTAAGTGCTTTAACATAGAACAGTAGTACAAGTGTCTAAATGCGAAGGCCGAGCTCCGCGTAGGACCGAAGGCCCGAAGCGTGCAGGACATCAGTGCTTTAGCACAGAAAAATAGTACAAGTGTCTAAATGCGAAGGCCGAAGGCCGAGCTCCACGTAGGGCCGAAGGCCCGAAGCGTCCAGGATTTAAGTGCTATAACACAGAACAATAGTACAAGTGTCTAAATGCGAAGGCCGAAGCGTCCAGGATGTCAGTGGTTAAACACAGAACTGACAGACTGGACGCTTCGGGCCTTCGGCCCTACGCGGAGCTCGGCCTTCGGCCTTCGCGTTTAGACACTTGTAATATTGTTATGTGTTAAAGCACTGACATCCTGGACACTTCTTGCCTTCGGCCTTACGTAGAGCGCAGCCTTCGACCTTCGCATTTAGTTAGACTCTTGTACTATTGCTTTGTGTTTGAATACCGAATTCGCACATCTCGCGAATGCGTGATGTATTATAATAATTTTGGATAATATCTAAATTTTATTTGTAAAGATTATTTGGGGTCATAATGATTCACTGTATCTAGATGAACTTGAATGCGGCATTTGATGGGTAATTTTAAAATAATTAATTACAGCGTCACACCTATTTAAATAATTAAATGATCAATTCATTTTGGAGTAATGAATGTAACGATTAGGTACAATTTTTTGTGTAAATAACACACCAAAATTACGAGAATAGATATTTTATACGGGTAATACACGTTTTATAGCAAACTCGTTCGTGTCTTTCCTGTAGCCATCGCATTTAAGGGAATCTAAAAGCATTTTTTTACGCAGCACCTTTACAGGCAGAATATTTCATTCAATACTTGAGACTCAAATGAGAAAAACGGGATATATATGAACCACAGTCGTTACCTTTTATAGTACCTATTGTCCACAGAAGTGACCATTTCTAAATTATGTTTTACCCATTACATCAGAAAGTACCTAACTAAGATTACTATATACTTACTAGCATTAGGAACTCGGGATTGTCAAGCAGCCGTCACACGTTATATGTGTTCTATCAAAGTAACTCGCGCCGCCGCGCCGCCTTAGATGCTAATGCATTATTTGAGGAGATGAACATATATTACTATGGTGAATGTAGTATTAAAAGAACCGTTATTGCTTTATCTTACTATTTCAGGTATATTTTGTCAGTTTTGCGCCCTATTTTTCGCACACGGTGGCCTCAAACAAGAGCAGTGATAAAAATTCTGTAATAACTGTCACATTTTTATGTTTTAGCAGCTTATTATAATTCCACGTACTTTATTTTACTCATATTTCATTAAAATAAAATAAGATCTATCAAATGGCACCAATTTTACCGAAATCGGTTAATGGGCTGATGAGTCATTACTAAATGAACACTGAAAATAGGGGTCATTTTAGCTCCGAATACGTCGTGTCTAGCGCAGAATCAGCGCAATTTATGTCAGCGGCACGTACTGTTCCGAGTAATGGCTACTTTCTTCTATATATCTATATCAAAACTATGTTTGTAGGTATTATAGTTTATGAGATATAAGCCGCCGCGCCATAACACTTTTCGTTACACTTGGTTTTTGGTCCGGCACCTCTACTACGGCTTTTTAAAGACGTTTCACGTCAAAAAACTGGTCAAGTGCGAGTCGGACTCGCGTTTCAAGGGTTCCGTACATCACACAATTTTCAACAATTTTTTTTTTGTACGTGTAACATGACGTGAGTGAAACGTCTTGAAAAACCCGAATGAGTCAATCAAGTTTTCAACACATGTAATATGAAGTTTTCTGGCGTGGTGGCTTATATCTCTGCAAATGCAAAGTAGCTTAGATAGGAAATTAAATGCCGAATAATAGTACAAGTGTCTAAATGCGAAGACTGAAGACCGAGCTCCGCCAGGCGTGTCTCACTCCGCGATTTCGTCGCTTTGCTACAGGTAGCTAAAAGTACATCCGTTCGACCCCAATTTTGGGGCTTGCCATAAGCCGCGCGTGGCGCTGTCGCCACCTAGCGGCCATGTCTGTGCTGATCGTGACAGACGCGTTTTGTTAGAGAGTGAGTCTTCTGTACCTAGTACTATTATTTATTCTGTGGCTCCGCGTAGAGCTTAAAACTCGGAGCGCTTCCTACAACTTCCGCAAGTGTTTTAAAAGCGAAGGCCGAAGAGAGATAATACCTACAAGGTGGCCAAAAAATACGCACATTCCCATAGCCAGGGAGGTTTTGGGATTATACCTACTGAGCAACATTTACTATGGGACCCGGAATCGCGAAAAAAAATGTATCCTCCCATAGAAAACGGATTAGCCAAAACGTATGAAACAGCCAAACTTTTCTTCGCGATTTCGGGGTTGCACGTCGGAAACGGGAATACACTTAGTTTATTTTTTGGCCACCCTGTATAGTGCTTTTTAAAACAGGTGATAATACCTAGTAACCTAATCAATCAGTACTACAAGTACCATTGCGGCTGTGTGCCAGATACAGCCTAGTCGCATCTTTTTATCTACAGTCCAACTCACGCTTGAAGCTAAAGGCACGCCTCTTCGGGACGCTTCGGGTCTTCGGCCTTATACGGATATCGGCCTAGGGCCTTCGCAATAGCTGTCTACATCATGTTTCACTGAAAGTATTGCGGCTGTGTCCCTAAAAAAACCTAAACCGCATTTTTGTTTTTAAATCCGACTCACGCTTGACTCTAGATTTCTAATAAGTTTTCCTGTCATCTTTAGGTAAAGGACTATTTTTTGTATTTTTTTCAGAATTTTAGACTTTGTAGTTTCGGAGATAGGGGGAGGGGGGAATAGTCATTTTTTATCTATTTTCTTGAATAACTTCTAAAAATTTTATCGTAAATCTATAAAAAAAAATATATTTGAGATTCGCACAATAAGCTCTTTCGTTTGATATGTAACACGACATAGTTTGCAAAACTTTGATTTTAATTTTATGGTTTACCCCCAAAAGTAGCCCCTATGTTTAAAATTCATTTGTTGACGTTACATATTCGTTTTTGGGTCACAGACTTACATATGTGTACGAAATTTCAACTTAATTGGTCCAGTAGTTTCGGAGCAAATTGGCTGTGACAGACGGACGGACAGACAGACGCACGAGTGATCCTATAAGGGTTCCATTTTTTCCTTTTGAGGTACGGAACCCTAAAAACAGCCACAACCGAACAGGTACAGAACCTCCTCTTTCTAAAAAAATTGAAGTCGGTTAATAAATAAATTTGAACCCTTTAAGAGTTAGGTATTTGTTTAACAAGGGGGCAAAGTTGATGTTTAACCGCTCGTGCTAATATTGATACCCGAGCAAGCGAAAAATACCAAAATTGAACCACGAGCGTAGCGAGTGGTTCGAAAAATGGAATCATGAGCGTCGCAAGGGTTTCAAAGCACTAGGGCTAGACAAAATTTGCCCCCGAGTGAAAAACAAAATTTTTCACCACACCAACCCGAAGCAAATATTAAATGTAAAATATCGAACAAAATCAAACCAAATCAAATCCAAATTAATGTTGTTAAATATTTATCATCCAAAATCATCATTTAAAAGTCAATTCTACCATCAGCAAACATAAGATAACAATTCAAAATTTGCATGTGATTACTTTGCCTCACATGTGAATAAAATGCAACTTGGCTATCAGTTTTTGAAGTTAGCCTTTCCGTGCTGGTGAGGTGAAAATAATAATTATTAAATAGGTATTTAAAGCCCGATTTTATGAGTCATCGGGTTTTAGTTAGTAAACTATTTTCGGAAGTGAATAACAGATGCATTTTGTGGCCCTGGCCAGGGTGCGTAGACAAGATGCCAATCGTTGACGCTCGGTAGCAAACGAAACGCAACTGTCTTTGTCGCACTAATATAGAAGAGTGATAGAGAGAGATTACGCTACGCTGTGGAGCGTGAACGATTGGCATGTTGGAGGTAAACCCACGCAGGAGGTAAGCTATAAGATTGGCATGTTGGAGGTAAACGCACGCAGGAGGTAAGCTATAAGATTGGCATGTTGGAGGTAAACGCACGCAGGAGGTAAGCTATAAGATTGGCATGTTGGAGGTAAACGCACGCAGGAGGTAAGCTATAAGATTGGCATGTTGGAGGTAAACGCACGCAGGAGGTAAGCTATAAGATTGGCATGTTGGAGGTAAACGCACGCAGGAGGTAAGCTATAAGATTGGTATGTTGGAGATAAGCGCACGCAGGAGGAAAGCTATAAGATTGGCATGTTGGAGGTAAACGCACGCAGGAGGTAAGCTATAAGATTGGCATGTTGGAGGTAAACGCACGCAGGAGGTAAGCTATAAGATTGGCATGTTGGAGGTAAACGCACGCAGGAGGTAAGTTATAAGTACGTTCCGGGTTATAGGTTTGTATTATTATTATTCGCCGGTCGACTACACAATAAAAGTAGTCAAAAGCTTAGTGTACACGGTCGTGTGCTCGGGGGGCCGACCGCAAAGAAAGAACATCGTTATCTGCCTCTCTATTGCACGGATACAGAGAACGATAGAGAGGTAGATAATGAAATTTATATATTGGTATCTCCAAAAATTTGCGACAACGGTCGTTTTTGGACTCGTGAACACATGTTGAATTGTTCACGTAACTTTAACCATTATGAATGGCACAGGTACCCTTCTAATACTCTACCTAGGTACAGGGAACAAAATTATTCCTGCTCCTTTATTAGTGACAATCGCTACAGGCAGCTATCATAGTCCGTGGCGCTCACGACAAAAAAGTGTGATATACGGCAAATGCTGATTATGGAATTTCCTTTCGCAGAGTTGCTCGTTTTGACTCACAGATTGATTTAGGAAGGGGAGCCATCCGGATTTTTGATGTAAAATTTTGACTTAAGGGGGGGTTTTCTCGGAAAAAAATGAAATAATTTATTTTTATTTTTATTCGGAATTCGGTTTATTCGCAAAAAAATGAAATAGAATCATTTTTTTCATTTTTTTTTAATTTTTTTTATATGAAACCGTGTAAATTAAATATCAGAAATGAATTTAGCATCCTTGATTTACCCGAAAATGATACTGAACTTGCGCACATTAGTTTGGCTAACTATTTTTTTTACATATTTCTGGGCGCACCCCCCCTTAAGCCAAAATTTGCATCAAAAATTCGATTGGCTCCCCTTCGTAAATCAATCTGTGAGTCAAAAGGAAATTCCATCATCATTTGCCGTATAATTAAGTGAACACCAGGGACTATCATGTGATTATTATGAGGAAAACATTAATTTTAGTAGGTAGGTATGTATCCGATATGTTTTCACCAATTACAAGACTAGTTGAGTACAATTTTAAGTAGTATTTATAGTCGTAGTTTCCTATATAGTCGTTGTTAGTTTAGTTGCGTACAATGTTGTAATCTACGCTAAAACTGACACTTGTTCATATTTGAAATGTTTTCAAATAAACTAGGGGGCTTTGTTCGCTGTCAAATTTTGTAAATGTGTATGCTTTGTCTTAATAAATAAATGAAAATGAAAAAAAATATGTTGTTTTATTTTAATTACCTACCTACTTAAAAATATTGCTCGTTTATGGGCTCCAAATTTCACCTACCTACTATTATAATAGGTATATTTTCGATGACGAATTACCTATATATTTAACCTGTGTATTTATTATTTATTATTATTTTATTATTTATTTATTGGAAAACCAACAGCAAATGAAACATATTAACAATAAAATCGGAAGCCAGTTAGGGGTCATCCATTAATTACGTCACACGAATTTCAAATTTTTTTGACCCCCTCCTTGTCACACTTGGTCACATTTGGCAAACCCCCTCCCCCCTAGTGTGACATCACATTTAATATTTTATCAAAATATTTTTGATGATATAAAATATTAGTAATTTTATAACCCAAAACTGCTTAGGAAAGAAAATTAAACAAATAAAAACGATTATCGTTTTAATATTTTGTTATTTAAATGTGCAGCGAATAAAATAATTTAAATAAATTTTCGGTTACTGATGAAGTTAAAGTGACGTCACAAAGTTTGTGTCTCCCCCCTCCCCCGTGTCACAATATGTCACATTTTCTTGACCCCCTCCCTCCCCCTAAACGTGTGATGTAATTAATGGATGACCCCTTACAGGTTCTCACAGATAAAAATTACATAAAAGATAACTTCGCTAAGTAAGTATACAGGTTGCTTCCAGTTGCTGAACAAATGTTAGTCAGTTTGAGGAGTACAGCCTACAGTTTAATTTATTGCTCCTGTTACAGAAAACACACTTTATATAGTTTACAATTCTGCGTAGACTAGGCAAGTACATACATCATTCTCGTGCCCTTGTCCCATTCACTTGGGGTCGGCGCAGCATGTCTTTCTCTTCCACACCTCTCTGTCGCCCGTCATTTCATCATTCACTTGCATTCGTTTCATATCGTCTCTCACACAGTCCATCCACCTTTTCCTCGGTTTTCCTTTCCTCGTACTTCCCTCCACATTCATTCGTAATACCTTTCTCGTCACATGACTTTCATCCCTCCGCATCACATGCCCGTACCACGCTAGGCGATTTGCCCTTACTTTTTCTGTTATGGGTGCAACTTTCAGGCTTCCTCTTATATACTCATTCCTTATCCTATCCATTCTCGTCACGCCACACATCCATCTCAACATTCTCATCTCCGCTACATGCAATCTCTTTTCATCCGTCACCTTTAGGGCCCAACACTCTGATCCATACATGACGACAGGTCTTATGACTGATTTATATATTTTACCCTTCAACCGAAGAGGCATTCGGGCGTCGCAAATGGTTCCCGTGACCTGTCGCCATTTCATCCATCCTGTGCTAATCCGGTTTTTCACGTCACGGTCAATATCGCCATCGCACTGTACGAGCGAACCGAGGTACTTAAAGTCGGAGCAAACCGGCAGTGTAACGCCGTCGAGTTCTATGGCAGCAAAACTGGAGAGAACGCCAAAATCGCAGAACATATGTTCCGTTTTAGATCTGCTGATCTTTAGGCCAACATTCTCCAATTTTTGCCGCCATTTCTCAAGTCTGCTCTGCACCTCAAGTTCGTTTTCACCAACAAGCACAATGTCATCGGCAAACAGCATACACCAGGGTGCCTCCTCCTGTATGTCTGACGACAGAGCGTCCATAACAAGCAGGAAGAGGTAAGGGCTTAAAGCCGATCCCTGGTGCAAGCCTACCGTGACACTGAACTTGTCGGTGGTGCCAGCAGCTGACCGGACGCGTGTACAGCATCGGTTGTACATTGACCTGATTAGCTCTACATACTTCCCAGGCACACATTTCTCTTTCAGAGCCCACCACAAAACCTCTCGGGGTACTCGGTCGTATGCTTTTTCGAGGTCAACAAACACCATATGCAGGTTCTTTTTGGCATGTCTGTATTTTTCGCACAGATGGCGAAGTGCAAAAATGGCGTCTGTTGTACCTCTCCCCGGCATAAACCCGAACAGGTTTTGTGTTATATCACTCTCATCTCTCAGGCGTCTCTCTATCACTTTTTCCCATACTTTCATGCTATGTGACATGAGCTTTATTCCTCTATAGTTGTTGCATTCTTGTACATCCCCTTTGTTTTTAAAAATGGCAAGTACATACATACAATAAAAATAATTTGGCCAAGCCCGAGATAGCTCGAGGCATTTAGTGTTCCGTACGGCTATCATCAGTTTGGCATTGACATAAACGATATCGTGAACGTAATTTACTTTTTATATATCTCTTTCGCACTAATATGTCAGTACGAGCGAGATGCATAGAAAGTAAATTACGTTCACGGTAGCGTTTATGTCAATGCCAAACTGATGGTAGCCGTACTAGTGCCATGCCTTATGGGAATATAGTTCAGAGCCGGAAACTGCTACCAACTTTTAGTATGTTGTTGGGCATGGCATTGGGTCTCCAAAACTGCCGGGAGACGGCGGCGCCGGCCACCTACTTCAGCGGAATGACGTCATCAAAATGACTCCCGCTTCGTTGCGAATATTGCATACTGCACCCAAATTATGCATAGCACATACACGTGTGGGGTATTAAATGAAAGCCAATTAAATAAACTATATTTTATTCATACAAAGTGTATCAAAATATGTAACAGTTTAAGAGAAATTTACAAAATAATAAAAATCACGTAAAAAAATATTCGATTATTTGGGTTTTACAACCAAACCAAAAGTCGGACGATAAAGCAATGTACTACAACATTAAAGATGACGTCTCAAGCCATACACTGATATCAATAAAATCAAAATTGGACTAAATATGTGGAAATTATGCATTAAAATGTAGATATTCGCCCATACAAAGGCATAAAAGTTAACAAAATCAAAATTGGTCATTTTCAGGATAATCCGCATAAGCTTCTAGTATGTTATTAGCAATATGACCTGGAGTCTAAAACTGCCGGGAGACCATCTCTGTTGTTCCTCAGTTACAAATAATGACGTCATATAAATAATCACTGCCGAATTTCGTAAAATGTAAATTATAGCTATACCACGAGTCTCACATACACGTGAGTTACATGTAACGAAAGGTTATTAAATGTATTATGATTCACCTAAACATTGTTTGTAAAAAAAATGTACGGTTTCAGAGCTAGAAACAACGAAATACCACTTTTTATGGAAAAAGTAGATCAATCAATTTTATAGCTAAACTAAAACCGTCAAAAAAAATTTGCGTATAACATTTGAAAAACTTGTTATTCAACTATATATCACAATTTAAATTTTACATTTCCGACAAAAACTGTGGAAGTTGTGGAAAAAAAACTAAAGCGCCCCAACAATTCTACCTTAATGCGCTCATATTATGCAAAGAATAGTTCTATTTATCGAGTATTAAATGAATGAACATTACATAAAATACATGAAAACGACATTTTTAAATGGAACCTTAATTAAAAAAATAATAATTTAGTTGATAAGTAAGCAAAATACTGTTTCTTTAAGTACCTGACCTCCTCCTTTCAAAGTCGGTTAAAATGTGGCTTTTGTGACCTGGGCTACAAAGACAAATAAATTGACACCTCATTTATCAAAATCAATTCAGTTGTTTCATGTAAAAAATACATAATTACATACGTAGATAGCAGTTCCTGCTGTAGTTGCGGTAAATATTAATATGAAATAGACTCTTATTGTCATGGCCTAACGCTACATTATTAGAGAAATGTAAAGTTACATGCCAGTAAGTAGGTACATGCCTAATACAAAATGCCTTATCGAGGTAAATGCCCTATCAGTTCACTTATACATAATTATATATTTAAGCCTCGATTAGCCTTGTACATACATACATCACTGGCTCAGTGACCCAAAGCAAAGATGATCTTCTTATAAAAGTGGAATCTTGAGTGGTGCAAGGGTTTCAAGGCTGAGCTGAGAAGGCTGGCAGAATTTTCCCTCTGATCCTCCCTCTGATCATTCGAAGCCTCCATAAGGCATCTTGCTAACTCATCGAGGCGACGCCCGCTAGGCCTGCTAACATCTACGGCCTGAGAGTTTCAACGTTAGATGCCAAGCCACGCCAGGCCATAATAGTAAAGGTCTAATTATTGAATTTTTATTTTTTGTCCGACTACGGCAGAATTTGCTATCTATGCGTGCATGTGTAGGTACCGTTTGCATGAAACTACTGAACTGATTTTGATAAATGAGGTGTCAATTTATTTGTCTTTGTAGCCCAGGTCACAAAAGCTACATTTTAACCGACTTTGAAAGGAGGAGATTAGGTACTTAAAGAAACAATATTTTGCTTACTTATCAAGTAAATTATTATTTTTTTAATTATGGTTCCATTCGAAAATGTCGTTTTCATGTATTTTATGTAATGTTCATTCATTTAATACTCGATAAATAGAACTATTCTTTGCATAATATGAGCGTATTAAGGTAGAATTGTTGGGGCGCTTTAGTTTTTTTTCCACAACTTCCACAGTTTTTGCCGGAAATGTAAAATTTAAATTGTGATATATAGTTGAATAACAAGTTTTTTAAATGTTAGACGCAAAATTTTTTTGACGGTTTTAGTTTAGCTATAAAATTGATACATATCTACTTTTTCCATAAAAAGTGGTATTTCGTTGTTTCTAGCTCTGAAACCGTACATTTTTTTTACAAACAATGTTTAGGTGAATCATAATACATTTAATAACCTTTCGTTACATGTAACTCACGTGTATGTGAGACTCGTGGTATAGCTATAATTTACATTTTACGAAATTCGGCAGTGATTATTTATATGACGTCATTATTTGTAACTGAGGAACAACAGCCATGGTCTCCCGGCAGTTTTAGACTCCAGGTCATATTGCTAATAACATACTAGAAGCTTATGTGGATTATCCTGAAAATGACCAATTTTGATTTTTTTAACTTTTATGCATTTGTATGGGCGAATATCTACATTTTGATGCATAATTTCCACATATTTGGTCCAATTTTGATTTTATTGATATCAGTGTATGGCTTGAGACGTCATCTTTAATGTTGTAGTACATTGCTTTATCGTCCGACTTTTGGTTTGGTTGTAAAACCCAAATAATAGAATATTTTTTTACGTAATTTTTATTATTTTGTAAATTTCTCTTAAACTGTTGCATATTTTGATACACTTTGTATGAATAAAATATAGTTTATTTAATTGGCTTTCATTTAATACCCCACACGTGTATGTGCTATGCATAATTTGGGTGCAGTATGCAATATTCGCAACGAAGCGGGAGTCATTTTGATGACGTCATTCCGCTGAAGTAGGTGGCCGGCGCCGCCGTCTCTCGGCAGTTTTGGAGACCCAATGCCATGCCTAACAACATACTAAAAGTTGGTAGCGGTTTCCGGCTCTGAACTATCTCTGCGACCGTTTCCCATAAGGCATGGCACTATACCGCTCGCATCGTTACATTCTACAGAGGTTGTTTGCCTGTTTTTAGGATACCGTATTCAACTACCCTATAGGAACCCTCATAGTTTCGCAACCCTTGTAGTTTTTACTACATATTTAATATCTATGAGTACCTACGTAGTTTTTGACATTCACATGTTGCTGTTGGAGGTCGGTTGAAGAAAACATTTTATCTTTTAGCTCGTCCGATTTTGGGTTTAAGCAACAATATAGGTTCCTCGGAATTACTAAGAGCAATCAGGATAACCATCACATCCACATCTCGAGAACTGACAAAAAAATATGACATAGTACATCAAGGCGGTTTGTTTACAAAGGGCCTACCGGGAAATGCGAAAGTCGAAGCTGAAACTGAAATCGAAATAAGCAATGATAGTTACATTATGCCAAATAATTAAAAACTTTCTGTGCACCTTATAGATCAACAATGACTCAATTTAAGAGCATGGAATATGAAAAAAAAATACTCAAAAGAATAGAACGCAAACGTCTATTTTCCATTTATTCGACAGAAATCGTAAATATCTTACTAAATATTGATCGTATAGGTATGAGTGTGGTCATTCGAGTGAGCGCAAAAAAATACACGAAAATGCCACCTCACTTGCCTAGTTTGAGAAATGTGATTGTTTTTAAATGAACCCCTTGCACATACCCCCCAGAAAAGGGGTTAGGACGCCTAAATTTTTTTAGGGTTTGGCAGATTATCATCTCTAGTGCCAAGATAAAGTTCATAAACTACTTTTAATTGATGTACATATTTTGCCAGCAAATGACCATATTTAGGTTTATTTTACCCATAGACAACGAACGAGCGAGCGAAGAAGAGTTAAGGGCTCCACAGAGCTTGCAATAAATCCACGCTATCTTTGATCCATTGCCGCCTATAGTGCGACATAAAATAGTAGAAATTAAATAAAATGGAACTCAAAAATTCCCATAAGTATTAAATTGTTTCTATGTGTAAGCATTTTACGTCAAAATGTGACAGTTACGTAGAAAGTGGCGCCCTCATTTATTTTCTATTATTTTATGTCACTATACGAGTATCTAAGTAGGTGCAACAAAGTCAATCACTATATAATTTTTGGTTAAGCGTGAGTTCTTGAATACTTATATACTAGAAAACATAACATCCATAACTCAGGAACAAATATTTGTGATAAACACACAAATAAATGCCCTTACCAGGATTCGAACCCGGGACCTCCTGCTTCGTAGGCAGGGTCACTACCGACTAGGCTAGGAGGTCGTCAATATTAGATATACGGAACTCTTATGGTCGCCAAAATCTCAAGGTACCCAAAATATTAAATGTGGTACCCAAAATATCACTATCCACGTGGTCTTGTCTGTCCTACCCCTAGAGAACAATTCCAAAAACGGAGACTCGGAGCCGTGACTGAGCGCGGGAACGAGCGAGGCGAGCGGCTGAGGCTGGTCGCCTCACGCCGAAGCTGCGGAGCCGAGTGTAGTTAGCGTGATCTAGACACGCGGCAGCGTGTCAAGCCAAGTTCAAGCAAACTAGCCAGTTCCTTTAAGAAACTGGCTAGCCAGCGCCGAGTGTAATATTACACGAACCACGGCTGTCCCATAGCAAAACCTAGTAAGTGCTTCTGACCAAATTTTACAGGAGAGCGTAAAAACATAAAATGTGTCAGCCTCAAAAAATGTTTTAATTTTTTATAAAAAAATGTACATGAATGGGTTGATTAATAACTGTTGCATGTATCAACATCAATATTATATTATAATATTGTATATATACAAGTTTTATGCCCCTTACTAACTTTGAAAATGGGAGCACCGATGTTTTGTGTTACATATTCCCACTCCAATACCTAGTAAGTGCTCTTTTTAGATGTGAACCCTGGTGTATCACTTATCAACATTCAAGACATTTCGGGGTTTTTCCCACTAGTTATATACCACCAAGTTAATACCAGTGGTAACAACTGAGATATTTTTTCTCAAATTTTTACCACTGTAACAACTGAAAAAAAAAACCATCTAGGTATTTAGCTAGGTAACTTTGGTGATAAATACCTAGTGTGAGATGTTGGTAACTACTGGGAATTATTTTTATTTTTACACGACTGCCCAAACAAAAAGAGTGTATTGTGTTCAGCGTTCATGTTTTTGTATGTTTGTATATATTTATTTACTTATGTGAGTTTCTTTATTCCACCATAACTTCTGAATGCCTTAACCGATTTAGATGTATGATACATCATTAGAATCCTTACATCATCCCGGGTGACATAGGATGATGTGACGTCATTATAAAACCAATATGGCGGACGCAATACGCAATATTGCGTGACGTTTAGAAAAAAATATCTTGCAAACCTATCGAGTGGGGTCTCAAAATGAAGAGCTTTGAAAGGCGATTTAAAATATATATGCAAAATAGGCGCTTAAATCTTATTTTGGTTAAATAAGGATTTACAAAATGTGCTAAGAAAAATAAATCTATCTATCTTATTTAGTGAGCTATCAAATAAAAGGGTATTTACAGCTGATCATAAAAATATATACAAATCATCCATACGACTTGTATAGGTATATTTTTATAAAGTAAATTTAGGAACTAAAGCGCCCTATAGAAATCTAAACGTGTGAACTTCGATTTAAGCGATAGGGTTTGAATAATACTAAAAGAGTCGGGCATAGCACGACATACGTGGCGAGCTGCACGTGGTCCAAAACCAAGCGTCTTCGATTGTCTCATACTTAAAGAGTCGGGCGTAGCCCGACGTACGTGACACGTTGTACGCTTACCAAAGCCGGGCGCTTTCGGCGCCCTCATACTCAAAGCGTCGGGCGTAGCCCGACGTACGTGGCGCGCTGTACGCTTACCAAACTCGGGCGCCGTCGGCGTCCTCATACTCAAAGCAGCCCGACGTACGTGGCGCGCTGTATGCGTTCCAAAACCGGGCGTCTTCGGCGCCCTCATACTGAAAGAGTCGGGCGTAGCTTGATGTTACGTCACACGCTAGTACGCTAACCAAAGCCGGGCGCCTTCGGCGCCCTCATACTAAGAGAGTTGGACGTAGCCCGACGTATTTGACACGCTGTACGCTTACCATATCCGGGCGCCTTTGGCGCCCTCATACTTAAAGCGTGGGGCTTAGCCCGACGTATGTGGCGCGATGCACGCGTTCCAAAGTCGGGTGCTGTCCCGGAATCCAGGACAATTTACACTTCGATAGCTATAAATTTTGGGAGCAAACGAAAAAGCTGGGCTTTCAGACATGAGCATTTAATGACAACTAGATCTAAAAACAAAAGGTAAAACAAAATAGCATAAAAACATAGACAATGTATAAAAAGTATAAATAATATAAAAAACCTCAAATTAGCCCTCGACATCATCCCCCCCGTGTAGCAAAGCTACACAACTTCTTCGTGTAGTCGAGCTAACTTTCTCGCGGGCCTCCTTAATAGGCCCCCTTTTGTGGCCACGTCAGCCACTCTGACAATTCCATCTCTGCCCGGGAACACTTCCACTATACGACCTATAGGCCAAACACCTCTAGGCAGGACGGGGTCAACTACGAGGACAACGTCGTCTACTTTTAAATTGTAAGACTGCCTTCCGTTGTTTCTTCTCGGCTTTAGACTGTCACGTTGGTGAAACAGGGGCCTGGTCCAAAAGTGTTCGGACAGTCGTAGAACCTTTTGCCACTCCTTTCTTGACGAAAATACACCATCGTCTAAAACGGCCGGTAGCTGCTGTGGTGAAGAGGTACCAATCAAGAAATGGGATGGAGTCAGGCTTTCATACTCTCTGTTCTCAGTAACGTAGGTTAATGGCCGCGAGTTTACTAGCGCCTCTGCCTCCAAGAGAACAGTATGGAGTAGTTCCTCTCTGGGAGCCCTTTCTTTTAGAGTCACAAGGAGTGCTGTCTTAACTGTCTTTACAAGTCTCTCCCAACAACCACCCATGAATGGTGACGCCGGGGGAATGAAGCACCATTATGCGTTTGCTGGCAGCAAAGTCTTGCACGGCGTCGCTGTAAAATTCGCACAGCTGTCTGTTGGCTCCAACAAAGGATGTCCCATTGTCCGAAAGTATCTTATTCGGGAGTCCTCGACGTGCAGCAAAACGACGTATGCTCATGATTGCGGAATCTGCTGATAGGCTAGCAACAATTTCCAGGTGCACTGCTCGTGTCGTCATGCAGGTAAAGAGGGCTATCCATCGTTTTTCTCGTCGACGGCCGATTGACACTTCGACTGGGCCGAAATAATCTAACCCGGTGTTTGTGAACGGGCGTTTGTGGTGTCCCAGGCGCACAGACCGCATAGGCGCAGAGGCGCATATACCAGATATCGCCGGTTGGTGGGATGTGAGGCGTTGCTTACGCTTTATACAGTAGGCACATTTCCGGGCAACCATGCGCACTTCGCTACGGCATCGCAGTATCCAAAATCTTTGTTTAAGTTCGTTAATCACCAGCTCATTGAAGGCGTGTGCAGCTTCGACGTGGTAGTGCCGTATGAGTAGACGAACAGCTGGGTGACGGCCATCAAGAATAATAGGCGATGTAGTGGCGTAGTCAACGTTCTTCATGCGCTTTATACGACTGTCCAGTCTGAGAAGGCCATCTTCATCAATAATCGGGCAGAGAGGATTCAATTTGCTCGACTTGGGCAAGGGCTTAGCTTCTCGAAGCAAGGCAAATTCTTCGCCGAACAAATTGGTCTGCGTCTGTCGAAGAATGGCAATTTCGGCCTTCTGCATCTCTACGGCGGACAGTGGTGGAAGCTTAGAAGAAGGGTTAGTCTTGGTTTTGGAATTTGGCTTGTCATGTGTTTTCTGTAGACATCGCGATACATTTCATGATTTTCAGGATTATGATGTACCACTGAATTTTCGTGATTGTGATGCGACGCAATCATATCATTTGTGTTAGTATTTTGACGTGTGGTATCTCGTTCTTGAGAGAAATATGGGTTGATAGGGTTGTTTCCATTATTTTGCTGAATGTAACTAGGTTCTAAACCTAAGTTTGTCTCGCGAACGTGAACCGTTGTAGAGTCCGCGCCCGTAGGCAGGATATTTATTAGGGCCGCATCGGCGTTGTTGTCAGCGGGACGACGGCCGCTATGGCTGACGTCGCGGACCCACGATGCAGTACGTGAATAAGTTTGACTGACCGTATGAGTGTTGGATCGTCCATCCACTTCTTGGGTTGCCAGTCTTGCCTCTATTTCGAGCGCTTCCACTTGCTTAGCTTGTTCGAAGAGCTTACGTTCGAAGTCAAGCCGCTGGCGTGCAATCTCCTGCTCACACGTTCAAATAGCTGCTGTTCACGCTCCAGGCTGCGACGTGCCAATTGGGCCTCCTCGTTCAACCTCAGTGCCTTTATTGTGGCATATGAACGAGAAGACGACACACGCGACCTGTTACTAGGAGAAACAACATTAATGTGTTCAGCACTATTCACACGACACTGGCGAGGCGTCTCGGGGGCCTAGGGGCCTTTGGAGACGTAGGGTGCGGACGTATCAGTGGTACCGGTCGTAACGGTGTCCAACTTTGTGGGCTGACCGGCCCCACCTGCAGCCGACGCTCCGGGCTCCTCGGGGCTTTTGAAAACGTGGGGTGCGGGCATAACAGTGGCACCGGCCGAAACGGTGTCCAATCTCGAGGACCGGCCGGCCCCACCCGCAGCCAACGCTCCTGAGTCCGAGCGCGTCTTGCCAGTACTTTTTGCTGGTGTGCTCAGCTGTTTCGTTTTAGAACGCGTGATCATGTTCCGAGAAGGACCAAAATGTCCCGGAATCCAGGACAATTTACACTTCGATAGCTATAAATTTTGGGAGCAAACGAAAAAGCTGGGCTTTCAGACATGAGCATTTAATGACAACTAGATCTAAAAACAAAAGGTAAAACAAAATAGCATAAAAACATAGACAATGTATAAAAAGTATAAATAATATAAAAAACCTCAAATTAGTCCTCGACAGGTGCCTTCGGCGCCCTCATACAAAAAACTGGTCAAGTGCGAGTCGGACTCGCGTTTCAAGGGTTCCGTACATCACACAATTTTCAACAATTTTTTTTTGTACGTGTAACGTGACGTGAGTGAAACGTCTTGAAAAACCCGAATGAGTCAATCAAGTTTTCAACACATGTAATATGAAGTTTTCTGGCGTGGTGGCTTATATCTCTGCAAATATTCAAAGTAGCTTAGATAGGAAATTAAATGCCGAACAATAGTACAAGTATCTAAATGCGAAGACTGAAGACCGAGCTCCGCCAGGCGTGTCTCACTCCGCGATTTCGTCGCTTTGCTACAGGTAGCTAAAAGTATATCCGTTCGACCCCAATTTTGGGGCTTGCCATAAGCCGCGCGTGGCGCTGTCGCCACCTAGCGGCCATATCTGTGCTGATCGTGACAGACGCGTTTTGTTAGAGAGTGAGTCTTCTGTACCTAGTACTATTATTTATTCTGTGGCTCCGCGTAGAGCTTAAAACTCGGAGCGCTTCCTACAACTTCCGCAAGTGTTTTAAAAGCGAAGGCCGAAGAGAGATAATACCTACAAGGTGGCCAAAAAATACGTACATTCCCGTAGCCAGGGAGGTTTTGGGATTATACCTACTGAGCAACATTTACTATGGGACCCGAAATCGCGAAAAAAAATGTATCCTCCCATAGAAAACGGACCAGCCAAAACGTATGAAACAGCCAAACTTTTCTTCGCGATTTCGGGGTTGCACGTCGGCAACGGGAATACACTTAGTTTATTTTTTGGCCACCCTGTATAGTGCTTTTTAAAACACGTGACAATACCTAGTAACCTAATCAATCAGTACTACAAGTACCATTGCGGCTGTGTGCCAGATACAGCCTAGTCGCATCTTTTTATCTACAGTCCAACTCACGCTTGAAGCTAAAGGCACGCCTCTTCGGGACGCTTTGGGTCTTCGGCCTTATGCGGATATCGGCCTAGGGCCTTCGCAATAGCTGTCTACATCATGTTTCACTGAAAGTATTGCGGCTGTGTCCCTAAAAAAACCTAAACCGCATTTTTGTTTTTAAATCCGACTCACGCTTGACTCTAGATTTCTAATAAGTTTTCCTGTCATCTTTAGGCAAAGGACTATTTTGTGTATTTTTTTCAGAATTTTAGACTTTGTAGTTTCGGAGATAGAGCCCCCCCCTCTATCTCCGAAACTACAAAGTCTAAAATTCTGGTCAAATGGTCATTTTTTATCTATTTTCTTGAATAACTTCTAAAATTTTTATCGTAAATTTATAAAAAAAATATATTTGAGATTCTCACAATGAGCTCTTTCGTTTGATATGTAACACGACATAGTTTGCAAAACTTTGATTTTTAATTTTATGGTTTACCCCCAAAAGTAGCCCCTATGTTTAAAATTCATTTGTTGACGTTACATATTCGTTTTTGGGTCACAGACTTACATATGTGTACGAAATTTCAACTTAATTGGTCCAGTAGTTTCGGAGCAAATTGGCTGTGACAGACGGACGGACAGACAGACGCACGAGTGATCCTATAAGGGTTCCATTTTTTCCTTTTGAGGTACGGAACCCTAAAAAGCAATCCTTTTTGTATGAGGCCTTTTTCTATGCCCGATGGCATAGCCAGTGTCTAAAGGCGAAGCCCGTAGATCGAACTCCGCGTAAAGCCGAAGACCCGGAGCGTCCGACAGGTACGCGCTTTCTACAATTTCCCCTAGTATCATAATTGAGAAGTCGCAATTCCACGCAAGGCCGAAGATCGAGCTGCGGCAGGTTAGTACTCGCGGAACTCGGTCAGATATTTGTAGAAATTACAGGAATTGCTAGAATCCCTAGCCCTTCGGCTGTGTATGTCTGTCTGGCTGTCGTGTATTATTGATGTTTGAATTGGTGCTATTTTGCCAAAGGCCATGTGTGCGTCGTGCTGAAGTTGCATTGCGACGAAGATAATGGGGAGTAAATCTTTTTTAGTGACAGTTAAAATTATGAGTCTTTATTGTGGATCTTCAAACCCTCATGGCCATTATAATTCAAAATTCCACTTCTTTTTAAGAAGTTAAGAAGCTATATTTAATATCAAATGTCAAATGTCCCAAATTGTGAACACATTCACATATTATCCACAAAAAAGACGCCCGTATTCCGGAACGGTGAGCTTAATTATAAGGTCCCAGTCCCGGGAGCTAATACCTATCCACATAAAAAGAACTTTGTGGACGAACTAAATGGCCGGGGGAAATCTTTATAAATGGTAGTTTTACTTAGTTTTTTCACTAAAATGTTTAAAATAAAATAAATTAATTAAAAAATTAAAAACACGACTGCTGCATTTTAAAGCGAACTGAAAAGCTAAAAATAATGTTAATATTTAAGTCACTAAATTTTATGAATCTTAATTGGAATGTAAATGTACACTCACGGTCATTCATAGTAAATACAAAGGGCTATGTACATTAATGACCGTGACTGTAGGTACGTGTATATTTAATTTCAATTGCAGTCGGGGGACCTTTTGATTGAGATGCACTTAGGTACATCAAGGTCCCCCGATTGTAATTGAAATTAAATGTAACGTACCTACAGTCACGGACATAAATGTGCATAGCCCTTTGTATTTACTATGAATGACCGTGAGTGTACATTTACATTCCAATTAAGATTCATAAAATTTAGGGACTAACATATGTATTAGGGCATTTCCATTTAAAGTTGTACCCTCGAGTTTTTCGCATGTCCCCTTACATTTTTTGCGTTTTACTCTTAAGACGAATTTTGTAACTAGGCAAATGATGATTTTTATTGAAATATATTATATAGACACGTCATTTATTAAGTTTAATGCACAATAAATCACTTTTTTCTTACTTAAAATCAGGTTTTTAGATATGATAAAATCACTCTGTAGTACTGTCCCCTTCACCGACTTCAATTTTTGATGGACTTTTACACATATTTCTTCTATGAAGGCAACACCAAGTAATGCATTCCGGGCATAGTTTAAATGTTGGAAAATGTGTTATTGATGAAAAAGAGCTGTAAAAACACCAATAATAGGGTTTAATTTCGATAAAAACGTTGTCCCGGCGAAATAGTGAAACGGACATAGTCCAGGTTGGTTACGCAGTTTTCGCTACTTAGCGAAATACTTTTTACCAATATTTTAGGTTTTTTTTCTTCCTGGATACCCTGTGACCATAGATAAAGCTTGTTTAAACGTCAAATTTGATTTATAACAGTCAAAACGCAACCTCCAAGGCGTGCTGGTGTGTGACCGGTAATTTTACTCAATGTTTTGTCCGTTTTGTTCACCTGTTTATGCAGCTTGAACCTTAAGTAACTAAAACACTGTTAATATTAAATAAAACCATGTTTCATATAGTTATTTATCAAGCACATAAGTTGAACATTGCGGTTAGTTTTGTATTATTTTGAATAGATTTAATTCTGGATTAGACAAATCGTTACGTCCTTTTGGTTACAATTTGAAGCGTAACATATAGCCGGACTAGAAAAATGTAACCAAACGGACACGGTAAAGTCGCACGCACATTGGGTATGTATAGTTTTTACCGTGACTTTGTCTATACTTATTTAATTCATGTGCAATTAATAAGCCATATTTTATTAAGTAATATTGAGTTTCTTATGTTTAAAACCTTATCTACTGATTTTGGTACATATTATGTAGTCCTTTTTTTAATCACTGAGTATTTGTGTAAATTTTTGATTATTGTGATCGCGTCTTTACTTTGTCCATTAAGGTACATGTGTGTCCATTTGGAAATGTCCCCTTGATTTCAAAAGTATTTTTTATTGTTTATTCAAAGTTTATAAGCTAAAATATTAAATTTTTTTGACAATAATCTTTAGTTTTGGTAATTCTAATTATTGTTATTCGTCACATGGCAGTAATGCCAATAACTATTTAATAAACCTAAAAATATCGTACGATTTGGGGCCACCTCGTAACCAAACCACCTAAAATTTCCTTTTATGAAAAATGTTTGTTCTAAATTGGTCAATGATGATTGTTTTTAGGTTGTTTATTAACATTATTATGCTTTAAACATAAAAACATTTGCTTGAAGTATGTCTTTTATTGACTATTTCAATAACCATTTGTAACCAAACGGACCGCAAAAAACCTCCCTCATCCTATTAAATATTAATTTTAACTGGTTTATGCTAAAAATATGCGGATTCTCTTTTGTGTTTCGTAAACTAGAATATATTTACTCATAAAATCACATAAAAAAGTACCAAATAACCCAAATTTTATTTTCAACTCGTCAAGTGAGTCATGGTACAACTTTAAATTAACATCATTTTTAGCTTTTCAGTTCGCTTTAAAGTGCAGACAAAGTTTAAAGTAGACAATTTGGAATAAAACTACTTAGGTAGTTGCTGCTGTTTTATTCCAAATTGTCTACTTTAAACTTTGTCTTGTCCAATTGTCTACTTTTGTGTAAACTTTAATTAGTAAACACTAATTAAAGTTTACATTTGTTAAGTGAACACCGAATTTATTTTTGGAACAAAGTTCCATATCGGACGATTGGTCGAAGTCTGCCGTGTCATTCGCAACTCAGTTCACTTAAGGATGAGTTGGATAACCAGTCTAAATCGTTTTTAAAACCGTTAAATATACAGGGTTCTATTTGAGCAGTTAGCCATGTTGTAATATAAGTTGCGAAAAGTCCCCAAAAAAATCTTAGTGAAATTTGTAGCCACCTTTTGTAATCCGAATATATAACCCGTGTGTGCTCACCCTAAAAGTGCGCGCCCGGGGGAGGGGGGGGGGGGTGTTGGGGTACACATCGAAAAAAATATTTTTCTACAATACTACCAGAACGCATAGTAATTAAAAATATAGTTATACCTACTTAAATCCGGTAGTAATAACAAAAAATGTTGTATCGTGTAAAACTTGTTTTTTAAACATCACTGTTTAATTCTAGTTAAATGCAATTTAGTACTGCTTACAATTTCGTTGTAAATGTAAAGATGCAAGTGTTGTAAATATTAAACGTTTGTCTCGTGTATTATATGCATCGTAACACTAACTACTACTACTACCACTACTTTACTTACTTACTTACTTTGGGGTACTTTTTACTTTTGGGTTGGGGTTGGGGTGGTTTTTGGGGTTGGTGTGTACTTTTGTGTAAACACTAATTAAAGTTTACATTTGTTAAGTGAACACCGAATTTATTTATAGCCGTTGGGGTACTCGATGTAGGGCCCGTCCTCCGCGGACCAGTTCCCAGGTTGCACGCCCGCGGCGCGCACTCGTTTGGCGTACGCCTCCTCTACCTCCCGCGTCCTCTTATACACCTCTTCCGTGTCCGTCGGGAAGTTGTACCGCTCCGCGCCCTGGGGGCACTTGCCCTCATTCACCATCTGGAGGTCTAAAAATATAATTAATCACTTTAATGAAAGTTAGTAGGTACTCGTACATTCGACTGACATCTACGTTCATTTATTTTCTATCTCGGAAATTACTGAATCTCTTAGGATTGAATTTCGCACGTTTTATTGACCCTGATGTTAATGCGACAGCTGAGTTGGAGGTCGGAGCACCATCTAGCTTTTAATCAGTAAACTAGTAGGTAAATAGTTTACTTTCGATTCACGCTTTACTACCCTGTGAAATTATAATATTATTATAATATAATGTTTTGTTTATTTAATTAAATACAATAAACTCTTCGAGCAACACCGGCTTCCGACACGTCGGGAGGGAGGGGCCCAAGCGATATCTCGCCGTACAAATCTTTCTGCCATTTTTCGCGGGGGGAAAGGTGCACACAGTCGCATTTCTCACACACTTACATACAAAATCCAATCTGTAATGACGACACAAATACATAGAAAATAACACACGTCAAAGACAAATCTTGCAAACCTCGATCTCTTTTTGTGTACGGACGAGTGACTAGTGTCACAACACGCACACTAACACATTTTCGTTGAAGTATGTCATTGTATTCTGAGAGATGAGAAGTCGGATTTGTCGCTCGACTGATCCGCAATTTGTACTGAGCGAGCAAAATCGATAAATCCAACAATTACTTGAGACTAAAATATAATAATTGTATTTCAATGTAATTTAACGTATGATATGTAAAAAAAAATATTACATGTGAAATGTAACACTTTCTTTTTGTACATTTGATGTCCCCGACCTCTTTTTATAACAAAAAACTGAGCAAATAGGCATTTTTGTGCAGCAGTGTTCACGCGCGTGCCTGTACTCGGTCTAGTGAAAAATCCAAGTGCAACTAGTTTTATTACCCGCGCTAGATTAAATTAACGCGCTAATCTTGTACCTCGGCAGAGGGGAAATAGTGCGAATGCCGCCTCCCTTCCGTGTTGCTCGAAGAATAAACTATTTCATTGAGCTCTTTATATTATTTATAATATGTCATAGACTAGGAATCCTCTAGACCGAGTTTAGAGCAATTATTTCATGCAACCGATGATGCCAAAAATGCGGGGGTGCGCGAAGTCCCGTGCCGTGATTGGTCCATTCAAAGACACGGACGTCACACAAAGACACTTTCGACTCGAACATGGAGTAAAATTACCGTATGCGTGGCAGAGGGGGTAGTGCGACTATGCCAAGTCTGGAGAATGTTTTATCTGTGTGTTATGTTATCTTTAGAGAAGCCATCTGTTGTAAGGCAGATTAATAATCACAATACGCGGAAATGAAGACCAATCATACGCAAGGGTAGTAAATGTTATCCAATCTAAACTTTGAATTTTGGTTGGACCTATGAGGGAGTCGCATTTACAAGGCGGTTTAGGGGTTCTTATGGTAGCCGGGAGCAAGGTTATTTTAGTGACTGAAAAGAGGAGTCGAGGCTATTTCAGTCAGCAGAGCGTTGAGTCCATAGGGAGTCCTGTGAGTGTTAGTTTGTAAATAAAACCATGTGTTTAAGCTTGTTTGCAGATATGAACATTAGCGACCGTCTTCACGAGTTCAAGATTTGGACAAGAGCCAGCAACCCCGATGAGCGAGACGCCGTTCACAGCACCTGGTACTGGTACCATGGCAGGCGTGGCTCACTCCGCGATTTCGTCGCTTTGCTACAGGTAGCTAAAACTCCATCCGTTCGATCCCAATTTTGGGGTTTGCCATAAGCCGCGCGTGGCGCTGTCGCCACCTAGCGGCCATATCTGTGCTGATCGTGACAGACGCGTTTTGTTAGAGAGTGAGTCTTCTGTACTTAGTACTATTATTTATTCTGTGACCATGGTTTGGTTGAACCATGAGCGTGTGTTCACCGCGGGGCAGCTACCAAAATCACTAAAACTCGTGTAATAAATATTTGTTTTATTGTGATTTATTTCGCAAAATGTATTAAAAAGCGGCCAAGTGCGAGTCGGACTCGCCCATGAAGGGTTCCGCAGCAAGTAACATAATAAAATTGCCGTTTATGATTTATGACGTATTAAAAAAACTACTTACTAGATCTCGTTCAAACCAATTTTCGGTGGAAGTTCGAAAGACGAGGGTTAACTCCTCCTTCCACTCTTAAAAAACTGTTTTAGCTTACCCAAGCTAAAACAGTTTTTTACTAACACTTTTTAGCAGTTTTTAGTAACTTACCCAAGTTTTCATCAAACCAAAAATATTACCCAATTCAAAAGAAGCACCAAAATTTTCCTTTGAGACTTTTAAGTTTTTAGGTAAGAGCGTGAAACAATCCTAACCCCATAACTACTGAACTCACTTACTTAACCTAACCTACCTGCTCATTTACTAAACTACTAGATGATCTCGGCCCTAACTCTCAAATACTTACTCCAAGCTAAGTATCTCAAAGAACCTAAAACCCCCTTTTAAATAAAGTCCCAGGATTAGATAACCTAAAAAACTGCAGAATACTTACTATATATGTACTTACCTTTTCCTAGAAGTGGCAGGAACAGAATTAAATCTAAATAAACTAAAGCCCTGATATGAGTCAGAATTCCCCGTCACATGCTTTCTTAAAACTATGGCCAGGCTAAGATCGCAGTGGTTTATGAAGGACCCTTTTTGTTGTGACACATAGCAACTCAGATTCTTTATGAGGACGGGGGTGGTTACTAAAACAAACAACAGAATAGAGTTTAAAGCGTTTATTAACCGGAATATTTGATTTTGATTTTATTTTGTATGGTTTTGTATTTTATTTTGAAGCTAATTTGTTTTATCCCTCGACTTACCTACCTAGCGTCTAAATTTAAGCGACGTGAGTCTATTTTAGCGTTCGTAATCTAAAAAGCTTGCAGAAAGAACGCTAAAAGAAAACTGTCAAGCTTTGGATATAGAAGAGCGAAGGCTTCTATTATTTGTACTATAAAATGTAATTTATTAATTACACTTGCTTGAAAATAAACTAAAACTGATTTTAAGCAAAAGCTATTAAACATGAAAATACAAAAGATAAACCCTATGTAACTCAACCATTTTGCAAAGCTAATAAATCTATATCCGTTTGAAGCGATCATGGCGTAGTTCCGAACTTCTGAGTCCCTGAAAAAGTTATTGGACACAGTAGATTTACCGCAAAAGCGAATAAAGTTAAAATCCTAACTTTAGTACCTTCTACTAAAGAATTTGTAAAATAATTATGTTCTAATGCCCCAATTTAAACTAGAATAAAGCCAAATATGATTATTTACATAAATATAATAAAAGATTCCATTCAGACTCCAAAACTCTTTTATTACAGTATAATGCACAGATTACAAATGGGATTTCCAACAGTAATCTTCCAGACTTGCTCTGCTTATCTGATGCACTGTAATTTGGAAAATGAATAGAACTCTAGTGCATTATTTCACACTAATATGATCCTTTTATGTTTACAAAGGCTTTAGTCCAATTTTATTCATATTTTAAAAGTTACTCAAATTTTCTTGAGCAAAAGCAGTTTAACCTCTTTAAATTCAAACTTAAATTTCTTTGAAACTTGGTTATACTTGTAAAAAAAACTATTGCATATGCATTTATTCTCAAAAGGAAAGCTAGGCATTTTAGACTTTATTCATTCATTTATAACTCTCATATTGTCAATTATTCTTAACTCACTGATCCTACTCATTCAATTCTATTTTATCACTCTCGCTAAGCCAGTTAAATACTTTAATACTTCTACAAATCTGTTATTTGATTCCCATTTTAACCATGAAAGTTCCATAGAATTAATTACTTTTAATCAACTTTTATTTATTTAATTGTAGTAGAAATATCCAAATAAATTAATATGAAAAATATTTAAACACTCACAGAAGTTCTCGAGGCTAAACTGGAATTCGAAGCTCCGGATCTAGTAGCCGTCGCTCTGCTACAGCACATAGCGGAGCTAGCCAAATCATGTTTCTTTAGATTGAAAGTATTGTATCAAGTAAGAAACCTTCTAGATGAAAAAGTTCGCTTGACATTATGCGAATCGCTCGTATTGTCTAAGTTGAACTACGGCGATCTGGTGTACGGGCCTCGTCTGCAACAAAAGACTCGTCGATTAATACAACGAGTTCAAAACGCGTGTTATCGATATTGCTACAAAGTTCCTCCAAGGAGCCATATCACACCGTTTTTGAACAAATCTTCGACTCTGAATATGGCATCACGTAGACATTTACATCTGGCTTGTCTTCTCTTTGGCGTTATAAATTGCAAGTCACCCGAATATCTATTCTCTAAAATAAATATTTCTTCTTTTCACAACCGACATGCCACGAGATCTACTCGACGTTGCATTTTAGAAGTACACCCTCATAGGACGATTGCCTTTACCGGTTGTTTCCGTTATCTCGCGACCAACTGCTGGAATGATATCCCTCCGCCTTTAAGACAACTTAAATCCAAAAAACATTTAAAAACCACTTTAAAAAACTTCTCCTTGAAAAACAAACCGCTGGGATTCCATTCGGCTATTTGGTTGCAGATTTTAGGATATAACATGGTGAGGCTGGTGTCACACAACTGGGAGAATTACACAGTACACACGGGTCGATTTTACCTACTAACTATTTTATTAAAAAATTATCACACGACATGCACATATCACACTTACACTGTACGATTGTTTCCGACGTACGTAAATACTTCTACATTTATAAATATAATATTTGTTGTGACCTGGGTTCCGGCAGAAAATCAGTGCTTTGCTCGAAAGAGCGAAGCCTACCACTGAGCCGTGACCCTTTTGTCCTGCTGCAACGCACACAGTTTGTACCTACCTACTTTTATAAAATTTTACTTTTGTACCTACTCATTTCTATGCTATTTTCTTTGTAACTCAATTTTCTTTGTTAGTGTAATAATTATTGTTTTTTCTTTCTGTTATGATGTGTTTAATATTATATTGTGTGTCATTGCAGCTGTCAAATAAATGATTTATCTATCTATCTATCTATCTACTGAAGCCTCGTTGCTCGGAGTGGTGAGGCGTCTGCCCTTTACAGGTAGATGAGTTCGGAGACTGCACGCAGGGCGGAGTCTACCCGTTGAACTCCTCTGTCCGGAGCCTATACGTATTGAGGCTCTTCTGAAGATCCTTCGTAGGGCTTCCCTGGCGATCTTGACCCCGTCGTAGGGCTCCGTAGGGCTTCGCTGACGATCTTGACCCCGCTGGCTTCTTCGACGATCTAGACCCCGCTGTAGGGCTCCGTAGGGCTTCGCTGGCGTCCTAGGGCTTCTCTAGTGTCCCAGCTCCGTCGGCTGCTCCGTAGCTTCTTTTGGCGGCTTCCTTTTCCTTCTTCTTTGGAGTTCTTCCCTGGACCGCTGCTGTAGACTGAATCCCCCTGTCCCAGATTCTGTCCTGCTTTTATACTCCGAATTTTGTGCCCCATTCCATTCAATAATTCAAATTTACAACTTTGGTCGCGTTATGCGACCAAAACGTATAATACGCTTCATTCAAAATATGCAACCACAAAAATGCATTCGATTTTGAACCTTATTATATATACATTTTGAGTCCATTTTCCTTTGCACCTATGATTCGTGTAGAATTTTTTAAGAGGATATTTCTTCATGAATTTTCAGTAAAATATACATTTTTAGATGAAATTAAATGCAAAATCGGATGTATTTATGCCTTATTTATGTATTACAATTGCCCACTATAGTTATTTTTCCTTACTTTAAAAATTATGAACAAAATAACCTAACATTATTATTTGTAAGTTTTTTCCAAATTTATCATTATTTTCTCTATAAAATATGACTAAACCTATTTTCTATCAAATATTCTAATGTTCTAAAGCATTAATTAACATTTATGTTAAGAATTTTCATCAGTTTTTTCTGTTTGACTTTGTAGTTTACACTTTTCATCTAGTAAATTATTTACAAACTTTTCTTTGAATTTTCCGATACTTCTACTGTTAATTATGGCTAAACTATTTTTTTAGGCATTTGGTCTTATTCCTTACAACAATATTTAACGACAATAATTCCATTTAACTACAAATTTCATGCTTCCTACTTTTTCCTTTGTTCATTTTATTTTTAATATGGCAAATGCTCGCTACTTAAAGTAAATATCCGTCTTTGCATGCGATATTACATATAAAACAACTGAAAGAGGTATCTTCATCATCCTAAAGCCTCTTATGTATACAATTGTGCTTCCAATTCATTTGTTAATAAAGTCAGAGAACAACTTTATGAGTATTTTGTTTTCCCAACCAATTTAATCCATCCAAAAGCTTCCTTATATGTAATTAATTGCCCATAATTTTAACAAACGATGACAGGAGTCATTCGTATTGTTACAAGCGATAGTACAAAAAAGTTTGGAGATGTTATGTGAAACCAAGTCGGTTATTTTAGTCAGTGCCAGGGGGTGTTAAACCGTATCAATAAGATATCTTTAATTTTTCAAACAAGCAGACGGCCCCGCCTGATAGTAAGCAGCCACCGTTGCCTATGGATCCCTGCGAGTAGCCGACCGTTGGGTTGTTGACCGTGACGTTCGAAAACAAAAAGTCATATCTGACTGTAAACATTCTATTATGAAATGACTATGTGGCGTGTTAACACCTAGCTCAAATAGCTTATCTCATGCTGGCAACACCACCCCCTACACGCCATCTTGAATACTGAGACTAGCACCGGCGTACACGCCGCTCTCTGATCTTTAATTTCTAATTGTTTAAATTAAGTACTACACCGTATTTTTATATTGTGAAACGTGCAAGGATATTACACGAAGTATACAAAGTGACTGCAGCACGTTTACTCGCGTAAAGTATTTACGCAGAATAATTCTGGCTCAGTTTTCATTATATAATTAGAAAGAGAGCGTTTTAGGTGTGAAGTTAGGCAAGTATGGAAAACTCGCGTAAAAACGTTTGTAACTCATGGTACAAATTGAAATTTTTAGTTCTTTACGTGACCGGTAGAGGCACTGTACAATTACTCCATACATTTTCCTTAACTTTCTCACTATCTTCACTTCTCACTGTCATTCACGGAACTCATAGTAGAGCTACTGTTCTCATTCAACTCCCACGTCATCCCTGCCCGGTGACGGGAAAACTATTTGCCATTTACCGTAAAATTTGACAGAGAGAGTTTGATGTATTAAACGTAACCGTATTTAGACGTAATAAGGTCTACTATCCTTAAAATGTTGTATGAAATTACAAGCAAATATCAGCTGTCATGAATTAAGTATTGTAACCTTAGTTATGAGCTCTGTACTAGAAATAAAGTAGATTTTACTAATGCTGAAATTCTATAATGTGACATGGTTTTGAAACCTGTGCTATGATGGGGGGGGGGGGGGGTATACTCTTCAATACTTCAAACAGAATGGTCAGAGCCTGGATCTAGTATTTAATATAGACATGCTGTTCGCGTACACCCGTGAAAGGACCGATTATACGCAATTTGATGAACTTAAAAATATGTTTTAAGATTCCTGACAACATATCAAAAGAAGTTATGTTTTGATATGTTGACGTAATTTGGTCGGGTTATTTGTTACCCACCAAAAACCATAAGTACTATAGTTGGTCAAACCAATTTGTCATTCAGTAAGAACCAGGAAAACTATACTCATCCTTTTCTTTCGGATGCTAGTACTAGTGCAAGACAAAGATAGTATGATTCTATGATTGAAATGAAACATACTATAAATTCACTGTTGGGAAAAAAATGTGCGACTGTGACAAGGACAAACAATAATAACGCTTTCTCTGCTACTCCTACCGAAAGATAAATCCCATCAAAAACATAAATGTAAAAAAGGAGAGCCAAGTTCTTCGGTTCGCCGCAAAAAGAATGGAGATCTAAATGAGTGCCAAGTTCTAGAAGAACTTGGCTCTCCTTTTTTACATTTATGTTTTTGATGGGATATCAATACTTTTTGTAAAGAAAACTAGGCAGGTATTGAGATTTAATGTTTTTTCTTGTGTTTCCGCTGCATGTTTTTTACTTCTGTTCTTTGTATTAATTATGTGGTGCCGCGCGCCGCCAACGACACACCGTTGGCCGGTTGCTTAGCGCGTATTACAGGTTTTTTGTATGGGGACCTCCCCTATTTTTTAACTTTTTATATTTTTATATTTTTTCTACGCTTACACACAATTACCGAGCTGGATTCCAAATTTCATCCTTCTAGGTCATCTGGAAGTAGGTTAGGTTTAGGTACTATATGTTAGTCACAATAAAAATGAAATTTGTATGGGGATCCCCCCTATTTATTAACTTTTTTTTGTTTTTAGATTTTTTCCTACGCTTAAACAGAATAACCGAGCTGGATTCCAAATTTCATCCTTCTAGGTCATCTGGAAGTAGGTTAGGTTTAGGTACTTATATGTCAGTCACAATTTAATACTTTGGTATCTAACTAAGTTTGGTGAAATGACAGAAAACAGCCAGAGCCCTTTTGGGCGAAGCTCAAAAATTCAGCGAAGCCCTACGTCGACACCTGCACCATCGCCCAGGACTAGAGAGATGCCGCTTGAAAATGAACATATCCCGACAACTCCTGAAATTGTGAACTGGATGAGTCAGATCGAGCAATCACTGAATGAGATCTGCAATATTTCTACGGAAGGAAAACTGAACTCCGACCAAAAGCTGAGAGTTAGTAACCTTTGCCGTAAAGTCACAAATGGAGTCTCTAGTATGGCCGTCCTTTACCAGGCGCTAAAAAAAGTAGCATACGTGAATCAAGCTGTCACTCAAGCCCTTAAAGAAAAACAGGACCTCTCAAACCAACTCCAAGCCCTTCAAGAAATAATTCAAAGCACTGCCAACTCTACAAATACGCCCTCTTTCGCCGACATGGTTAAAAACAGCAGTAAAAACCTGATCCAGCCCAAAAATCTTAGCTCAGTGGCGATTTATCCTACGGATAAAATGAAATCTAGTGAGGAGACGAAAAATTTGGTCCAGAAAATCATAAACCCGGAGAAAATGAAGTTACACGTGCGGGCTGTACGCAAGGTAAAAAATGGTGGGGTCATCATCAGCACGGACTCCAAAGATGACATCACTAAGCTGAAAGAACAGGTTCAAAACACCTCTGCGGACCTTACCATCAACGAGCCCCAAAAACGTAAGCCCCGAATCGTCGTTGTCGGAGTACCATCGGCTCTTCAAGATCAAGAAGTTCTTAACTGCATCTATGAACAAAATTTAGCCGATAACCTGCAGGACGTGTCCCTGGAAAAATTCCTGACCTCTATCAAGCTGAGCCACAAATCGGGTAAGAAAAATGCTGAGACCTGCAATTACGTCATCGAAGTACCAGCCCACATTCGCAAATTCCTCATTTCGCAAAACCGTGTTTTTGTTAACTGGTCATCATGCCCTGTAAGGGACTTCACCATCGTTACGAAGTGCTGGTCCTGCCACCAGTACGGCCACGCCGCTAAGTCCTGCAAGCAACCAGTGAAGACCTGCGGGCACTGCGGAGATCAAGGACACGCTGAAAACGAGTGCATGAAAAAAGAGGACCCTCCAAAGTGCGCAACCTGCATCTACTACAAGAAGGCCAACAACCACAAAACAGGTGACCCTGATTGTCCTGCTAAGAAAATGGCCGAGCAAAGGTATATAAATTCAATTGACTATGAAGGCGCCTGCTGAGCGCCACACGTACTCAGTTGTATTTGATCTTACAGTAGGGTATATTTAAGTTTAGTTTTAGTTCTCTAAATACTTAGAAATATGACTTCAGAATTAATTAATGATTTAGAATTTTTTTCTATATCTGAGTCAAAATTATGTGATGTAGAAAGTTGCAAACAAAATCTGACCGGCTTTACAAAACGACTAACAATTCTAACACAAAATATCCGTAGTATTTATAAAAATATAGACAGTCTGAGTATTTTTCTACAAAGAATTAACATTGATTGTGACATAATTGTACTAACAGAATGCTGGTTAGCAAATCATGGTAATGTCCTCCCAAATCTCGATGGCTATAATTCTTTCAGTAGCAGTATAATGTTTAACAAAAGTGACGGGGTAGTTGTCTACTCCAAAAAATCCATAGGAAATGTTATAGTTGTAGAATCGAATTTACAGGAATGCAATCACGTGCTTATTAAAATTGGCACAGATACAGCAGTAATAGCCATATACAGGCCCCCATCTTTTAAGAAAATAGATGTTTTTATAAACTCTCTGAGCACTCTACTTCAAACTTTAGATTCGTTTAGGAACGTAGTTTTAACAGGTGACGTAAATATAAATATCCTCCCAGAATGTAACGAGTTATCGACTCAGGATTACTTAAATTTTTGCTCTTTCCATGGGTTGCTCCCAGCACATACGCTTCCAACGCACCAAAGTGGGTCCTGCCTAGACCATGTCATGCTTAGGACCTCCCTATCATCCCTGGTATTAGTAATCAAATCATCACTATCATAGCGCTGTCCTACTAACCTTAAACCTAAAAGTCACTAAATGTAAACAGACGCAGCTTTTTACTAAAATTGATTATAATAAACTTGAAAAAGACTTATGCAATATTGATTTTGCCCCAGTTTACAATTGTGCTGACGCTGACCTTGCGATGTCGCTCTTTATACATAATATACGAAGTGCTGTTTTACGTAATACGAAGCATATTAGATTAAACAAGAAAACCACCAATATTAAGCCATGGGTAACTTCTGGTCTAATTCGCTGTATGCAAAACAGGGACAAATTACATATTAAAGCTAAATCTGACCCGAAAAACACAGTGCTACAAACTACATATAAAAGGTACCGTAATTATTGCAACGACCTTCTAAAGAAGATCAAAACAAATTTTGAAAGAAGTAAACTAGAAGAAGCTGGCAATGATAGTAAAAGGATCTGGAAACAAGTTAAAAATCTAACCTGTACTCCCAAAAAACATGACTCATCTTCAGATTTATTAATATCACAATGCTCGCCACTTGAGTCTGCTAACCGTGCGAATAATTACTTTGTTAATGTAGGTAAAAACTTAGCGGATAAAATTCAAAGTCTCCCCCCGAGATCAAATTCATTCCCAATTTCCACTGCCAGTAGCTTAAAATCCTTTGCTCTGTTTCAGACTGACGAAACGGAGGTAAATAGGATTATTGCAGGACTGAAAGATGCATGTGCGGTTGGTTGGGATGGCATCTCAAACCGAATACTTAAGCAGTTCAAACACATAGTCACCCCTCCACTAACTAACCCACATCCTACAAAAATGCCTAACTGATGGAATTTTTCAAAAGTGCTTGAAAAAAGCTGTCGTAGTCCCGGTTTATAAATCAGGAAATAAATCCCATATTAACAACTACAGACCTATATCTCTTCTTCCTGCTGTGTCTAAAGTTTTAGAAAAAATAATTAACAACAGGCTTGTGAAATACTTAGAGAAAAACTCACTATTGTGAAATATGCAATTCGGTTTCCGACCAGGATTATCAACTTCCGATGCTGTACATCATTTAACAGACCATATTACTCGAGAACTTGACAGAGGTAATCATACAATTGGCATCTTCCTAGATCTTGCAAAAGCTTTCGATTCAGTCTCGGTTCCCTTACTGTTGCGTAAGCTTGAACGGTTTGGTATTAGAGGAAAACAGCTCAATCTTTTCGAAAACTACCTCACGGACAGGTGGCAATGCGTGAAAATAGGCAGTGTGGTCAGCTCTGATCAGAAAAATAACAATTATGCTGTTCCTCAAGGAAGTATACTCGGTCCGACCTTATTTTTAATTTACATAAATGATCTGAGTAAGCTACATCTCAGCTGTGGCAAAATTATATCCTACGCCGACGACACTGTCTTAATTTTTTCAGCAAGCACAGAAAGTGAGGCATATTTGCATGCACAAAATGGTTTCGATATTGTAAATAATTGGTTACATCAACACTTACTAACACTAAATGCAGATAAAACGAATATCGTTCATTTCAACATGAGAAATAAAAGGCATAACTCTACCTACCCTTTAATTTACGCTCACTGTTGCACCGATGCCGGGGAGAATAACTGTAGCTGCCCTAATATTTCACCCGCTAGTAAGGTAAAGTATCTAGGCATAATTGTTAATGACACTCTGTCTTTTAGACCGCATATTGAAGCTTTGAGTGGTAAAATTCGTAAACTGATATTTGTTTTCAAAAGACTTCGTACCATTGCAGACCTAAAGTTAATTACCCAAATCTATTATGCTCTATGCCAGTCATTAATAACATACTGCATTACGTCATGGGGAGGGAGCAGCCAAAACACACCTGTTAATGGCTGAAAGAGCTCAACGAGCTATTTTAAAGGTCTCTTTCTTCCGACCCTATCAATACCCGACTGACCTATTATATAAATCCTGTAAAGTCTTAACTGTTAGACAATTGTTCATATTAAACACAGTCTTAAAACAGCACAAAGTACTTCCTTACAGCATGCAAATTACTAACAAGAGGCGAAAGGATCTAGTTTGTAGCCAATTGACTGACACAAAACATGCGTTTTCAAATAACTTCTTTATGTATCTAGCTCCACGACTATACAATAAACTAAACGCAGATTGCTGTATTTACCACTTAAGTTTGGGTGAATGTAAGAAGGTTGTACAAAAAGCCTTGGAAAGTAAATCGTATGACGACACAGAAAAATTACTAACGAACCCTAAATAAGTAAATAATTATTAAGTTCCTTCTCGTTTACTGATGCACTAAGCGGAAATCATGTTTTTGCTAAGTTGCTTTATTTTGTTATTTGCATAAATCACGTATTTAAGTCTTAAACTGTAATATATGTAACATACGCCACAAACCTAGATTAGTCATTACTCATTATTGCCATGTAATTAATTAGAGGTATGGTTTGTTTTTATAGTAAGCACATAATCATTATTTAGCCATATTTCTAGAATGTAAACATATCAAACTGATACCTACCTAAATGAACACAAATTTAACTCATATGTTTGCCGTTATGTTAGTTATTATTTATTTAAGTATTTTTATTTTTTCAACCTGAGATACAGGATTTTCCTAGTTCAGGTAGAAGTCATTAAAAAGCCTTACTTGATAAGATATTATTAACCTAATGTTAAATGTATAACTATGTTTTTCTAAATAAATTTTTTTATTATTTTTTATTATTACAATAAAAAATGGTTCTTTTGTATGGGGACCCCCCCTATTTTATAACTTTTTTTTATTTTTAGATTTTTTCCTACGCTTTCACACAATAACTGAGCTGGATTCCAAATTTCATCCTTCTAGGTCATCTAGAAGTAGGTTAGGTTTAGGTACTTATATGTCAGTCACAATAAAAAATGGTTTTTTTGTATGGGGACCCCCCCTATTTTATAACTTTTTTTAATTTTTAGATTTTTTCCTACGCTTTCACACACTAACTGAGCTGGATTCCAAATTTCATCCTTCTAGGTCATCTGGAAGTAGGTTAGGTTTAGGTACTATAGGTCTGTCAGTCAGTCTTAAAATTTACGACTTTTTGACCTTCATATCTTTATAACCGTTTGAGCTAGCTTCATGAAATTTGGGCTTCTAGATGTCCTTATGGATATAATTAAACACACGTAGTTTTGTGTGTTTACGTTAAAGATGTTTTGAGTTATAGAAGGGTCAAAAGTGGCACCAAGTGGTTCGTGTAATATTACACTTGGCGCTGGCTAGCCAGTTCCTTTGCTTGAACTTGGCTTGACACGCTGCCGCGTGTCTAGATAAGACTATCTCGTTTGGCCATTTCCCTCCACCGCTCATGACTGCCGGGTATGGTTATATTCCAATTATATTATCATAAATGAGATCACAATATCGGGAACCCGCAACTGGCGCATACGCATTCTAAAATAATTAAAAAATCTGAAAATAACAATGGAGTACGTTATTGAACTAGTTGTGAGGCTGTAGTTCAGTAACAAGAGGTTGGGGTGCAATTATATATGCGGAGAGAGCGACGAAACGAATATTGCATTCATCTCACGTTTGACGACCGGTCTGGCCTAGTGGGTAGTGACCCTGCCTGCGAAGCCGATGGTCCTGGGTTCGAATCCCAGTAAGGGCATTTATTTGTGTGATGACACAGATATTTGTTCCTGAGTCATGATTGTTTTCTATGTATTTACGAGTAAGTATTTATATATTACATATATCGTTGTCTGAATACCCACAACACAAGCGTTCTTGAGCTTACTGTGGGCTTAGTCAATCTGTGTAAGAATGTCCTATAATATTTATTGGCTTATTATTAACCGGGCAGCTAATAGTACATTTCGATGCTAGTGCGGAAGGTATGTCATTACTTCACGAGTAGCGAGATATACTCGCCTGCGGCTCGTGGCAAGACTCGGGACGAGTGAAGAATGACATTTCCGCACGTGTATCGAACGACGTTTTTTAATACAGTTGCGAAAAAATAAGAAAAACATTGTTAATCGTACACTAAACAAAAGTGGTAACAGTGACAGCTCGGTTAGACGTCGTCTTTAAGTATATTATATCTATGGGCGTTTGGCAGATATTCCGTTCCATTCAGTCAACTTATTAAGAACGGAATTTTCAATATTGAATATTAAAAAATAAACGTGTTATATTGATGAAGACGTAAGTAATTAAATATGAAATATGTAATATTTTTCGTATTCTTACATTAACGGTAGGTTTTTATGCTGATTACGACGTTTAAAGGAAACTAATATTAACACTCATCAATAAGTAGTCGTGAATTGGAACAAGTATAAATTTAAAAAAATTGGAAAAGAAAAAAGCACTAGTTCGAGATAACCAACTTTCCGCACGCTAAACAGCTACGTAAAGTAGCACTTTTTGAGCAACTGTATAAAAAAATATTAAACACGAACTTTCATTGGGCAAATAATAATATAATTAGGCTGTGCAGTAATATTTTAGCGCCAAAAAATGTTGTACGGGTGATTCATGAGACGTGAGCAGGACTAATCCTACACACTCAGTAACTGATAATTGATCGATCACCGTAGTATTTCGGTGAAACAACCACACTTTTTCCTATTTTTTAACTTTTTTGTGAGGGCAAATTTAATTCTTTACAATCTTGGTCACCCTACAAAACCTAATTAATAAACATAAAACCTCTTGTACCGTAATGACAGCATTTTAATTACGAAGAAAATGAACTGTCAAACTTGGTGAGATACGAGTTTTCAAAAGTAACCACACCGTGATGACAGTGATGACATTCAATTTGACACAGAATATCGGTAGTTTGGTATTCTAATTTTAGGGTGACCATGCATGTCGTAAATAAATGAATAACTTTTTTTATCAACATGACTACAAAATTAACGTTAAACTCACTAATACTGATACGAAACAGTTGGTTATTATTTACGAAATGCGCAGAGTTAGTCCTGCTCACGTCTCCTGAATCATCCTGTATATTAGCCTCAAATATAAGCATCATATTATTTAAAAAAAATGGCAGCAAAATCAAGCCACCCAAAAAATTATAAGGAACTTGAAGTGATAGGTTGGCGACTAAAATAATAAATTGGCAACTAATGTTGTAAAACGATCATAAAATTTAGTTGTCATCTAGTTGATCACACCTAAGTCATCAACTATAGTATAAACTGAGCTTGTCGTTTCAGCTAGGTAGTATTTTCACAAGAAAGCAGTTAAATTTAATGAATATTGGTCAATATTTACACAAAACACCTCAAATTAATTTACCAATACGTAAACAGTCAGGGTCAGTATACTTATAGACGAAATTTCTAATCATGAAACGCCTAATAGCCATTATACCATTAGATCTTTAAATTTTTAATTACTAATTTCAATAGTTACCACTGTGTTCTGCTAGAGTCAACAGATAGGTGCGACGACGAGCAAAGCGAGGAGGAGCGTGTTAGGTTGACCGTGTAATGACCAAACAAAATATTTTAAAAGAACTTTATTTTTGAATTAATAGATAGCCGTTTTCTTTTTAAAATGTGCTTCATAAATGGTCTCCAATTTAATAATTCAGTTGCCAAATAAATACTTGGTATACCTGCCTAAAAATAATCAAAAGCTGTAACGGCATTAAAATACAACTCATATTGATATATTTTAAGGCTCCGTTATTGTTGCCAAATTATTAATTTTAGTACCCATTTCTATTTTTTTAAACTACCCAAATTCGATTAATTAGTTGACCGGTTAAATATGTGCCATATTTATTTATTTATTTATTTATCTCAGCAATTGAGGTGCAAGCACCTGACGTGGACATTTACAAGTGGGAGGCGGCCCGGACCGATCTCAAGAAGCTGATTTAGTACCCAGAGGCATGCACGAGTGAGCAGCGTGTATTTCGGTTGATAAAAATACAATCAATTAAAATAAAATGAAGTAATCAAAACATCCCAAAAAATAAGAGTACAGTGTTAGCAAAATGGACGTAAGTCTTCGTTTTCCAATCGGTTTTGAAGTTTTATGAAAACAATCGGTTAAATATAGATACTCACTTCGTGGTAACTCTGAAAAAAAAACGAAATGTTATAGTCATTACGCAATAGGGCGTATTCTGGGCTGTAATTTTCATAGGCACCATCCAAGATCCGATATCGTTGAAGCAGTTCCGATAATTTCAGCGATGTCGGACCCCGTCATTATGTGGGACCGATATTTTCGGATGTAGGATGTAAGATCCTATATCCGACACTGCGGTATACTGTTGATACTGCGGAAGTGAATATAAGATCCTACATCTGATATCGGAATGGACAAAGTAAAAACGCTCTTAGGGTCACATTACTTACTTTACTTACTTACTGCCGTGGCGCAGCGACCCGAAGTGGATCTTGGCCTCTGACACTAAGGAACGCCATGCTTCTCTGTCTAGCGCCGTTTCTGTCCAATCGACGGCACCGAGCTCGTTCAGATCTTTCACGACCTCATCGCACCAGCGATACCTAGGACGCCCAACCGGTCGTCGACCATCCGGACGGCCCGAGTACGCTCTCCAAACCGCTCGATCTTCACCCATACGGACCACGTGCCCGAGCCATCGGAGTCTGAGGCTTTCGTTTCTCCTACTATATTAGGCTCGGCCACTAGATCTTCGATTTCCTGGTTCCTGCGTATCCTCCACGAGCCATCTTCTCCGCGAGTGGGTCCCAGTATCTTCCGGTAGATCCTCCGGTAGCGGTAGAACGCTCTCCGGTGCACAGCTGCTCTTCACAAAGTGTTAGTGTCCAGGCTAATGACCAGAAAGACGAAACTCCGTATATACAAAACTATAATCAGACCGATCTTGATGTACGGATGCGAAGCCTGGACCCTAACACAAAAAGAGGAATACGCACTGCTGGTGGCTGAACGGAGGGTCACATTAGGCCTAATATAATTAAGGGTAACATTCCATTACTGACCGCAGCTGCACTACTAAGGTAAATGAAGGTATTAACGCCCCCCTTAAGGCAGTTTAAAATTCGACCATAGTTTTTAAGTATACAGGTTGCCCTCAAATTCACTTTTCCATTTTTATATGCTAATATCATGTTTGTAAAAGGTAATTACTAAGTTGCCTATACATAAATAAAGGATTAAGATGTAGAAAATAATTTATAAAGTTACTGAGTCAATTGTTACTATTACCGACCCATAAAAATGGCTGTGAGGTTATTAACGATTTTAAAGCTGCTAATTCCGATCGTGTATTGTATAAGAGAAAGTATGTGCCCAGCAGTGAGACGCATATGGTTGCTGGTGTAGGCTGGTGTGGTGAAACAAAATAAAAATGCAAATATTTGCTTCTATATATTATTCTATTTTTTATTTAAAAAAATAAAAATAGGACCACTTCTTTGCTAAATAATTTTACTTTTAAGAAATAATCAACATGAATTTATTATGATCTCAAAAAATATATCAAATTTCATGACATCCAGACATAAACTTGTATAACTTGGATGTATTTATCTATATAAGTATGTATATCGTTACCTAGTTTCATAGTACACGCGTGTATTTATAATAATAGATACCTAACACAAAATTAAGTATAGTAATATCGATGATCGGTAATACTTTCTTATGGTTGCTATTACCGATTCCTATGAGTCGGTGATAAAATATGTAATTACGAATATAAAATGTATTACCGACCCATTTTTTTTTAATTTTTTATTTAATTGACCTTGTGACTACAAAACACTGTGATTATGTGACTTAAAAAATATAAGCACTAACACGCAGTTTTAACTAATAAAAAGTTACATATTAATGAATCTTGTTACTACACAACATCGGTCCTCCAAAAATTACATAACTTTGCGTAATTTTACAACGTTGAAAGAAGAAAACTAGATAATAACGTGTATGTCGGTAATAGATTTTTAAAAAGAATAATTATTTAGATTTATACGGGTCCATTAAAATAATTGTTTTGTTATGATATAATATTATAAAAGGACGAAAAACTAAACCTTATGTTATGGTCATTACCGACTTACGGGTCGTTGATAGCTGCTATAACTAAAAGAAATGAAGCCATTACCGTCCAATTAAAATTTAATGTTTTATGGTTGTAAATGACTTTTTTTAAACAAATTGTTATACAAAATCAAGAATTTACAATAGGAAGAACACATTTAGTAATAAATAGTAAAGTACAGGAGTCAATTGTTAAAATAAATATCTTAAACAGAAAAGTCACGTACTTACTTGAAGGTACAAGCGCCAGTATGACAAGACTTGCGTACACGCCTCCCACGGCTTAATTGGCGTATTTCATCTTTTTTTCGGACTACCACTCAAACTAACGTAAAACTACCCGGTACTCAAGGAACAAACGTTTGTGGAAGTTTACCTACCTACCGCTGAAATAGTTCAGGCAACGAAAACATATCTAATTAGTTCAATAGGTCGGCAATACCTGCAGATTTTTGGTGGGGCGTTGATAGCTGCGTTTACCTTACCTAGTACGAACGCGTCGGTATTATTGTCAATTTCCATAGTGAAATGAATGGTATTAGTGCTGCTGTCGTTGGAAATGGAGTTGTCACCTTAAGACAGTTCTTCTGGTTTGCTAGCCCTGTTACCTATATACCCGTTCCATGTTCAACTCTGTCGTATAAATAAATAAATATTGGACATTCTTATACATGTTTAGGTATGTCCCGTTATTGAGTTTTATTTCATTTCGTAGGTGTGAGTTTTTCTAGTTAAATTGGATATTTACATTTTTATTTTGAATCGTGTTGTAACAATTCTGTCATCACACTTGATTGAAAAAGATCTTATTCCATTCAGATGCCAACCATGAGAGTGTACTATTAACTGTTTCGTATGAATTGTGAATTGGACCTACCGACATTGTTGCTACTGTACCTACATATTTTAATTACCAAAGGGATCAAAGCTAAGCGTGTTACTGAAAAGTACCCCATAGTTTGAAGGCTATTTATTAGGTATCTAAAGTACCCCATAGTTTGAAGGCTATTAATTAGGTATCTAAAGTACCCCATAGTTTGTAGACTGTTCGAGATCCTGAAAACGGTGAAAATTAGAGAAACTACTCCTGAAAATACGTGTGATACCTCATTAGATTCGTCATGATACCTAGAAAAATGTATTCCAAGCGTGTATTAGCACACAAAAAATATCAAAAGTTATAAATAAAATAAGGGGGAAAAACGTAGTGTATGGGAGGTTAGCGATTCAGGAGGTCTCAGGAGCAGCGGGCGGGACTCTTCAATTACTTCTTCTTATTTTGATTTTACAAAATTGTTTTTATTTTAAATTATTAATTAAATGAAGTTGTACAACTTTAGAAGGAATGGCGACTTTATATAAAATTAGAAAGAAATCGCGAGAACGGCATGCGTGCCTTGCCGTGTAAGTTGGTAAAGTGGTAGAGGCTGTCGCCGCGCCCCCGCGCGGCCGTGCTTGGAAACTCCGCCTCTTCTTAGAATTCCCGCTAGATGGCGTTAGGCTCGCGAACATGCCCCCGGCCTTGAAAGCACCCGCTTTCAATGTGGCTATGTTGATGTGGATGGGGCTGGCGCAGTTTCACTCTCTGGCGTCATCAAGAGAGGGTAAAGCTTGGTAAAAGTCCTGCGTATGGTCCATCCACATCAACACAACCACATTGAAAGCGGGTGCTTTCAAAGCCGGGGGCATGTTCGCGAGCCTAACGCCGTCTAGCGGGCATCCCAAGAAGAGGCGGAGTTTCCAAGCACGGCCGCGCGGGGGCGCGGCGACGGCCTCTACCACTTTACCATCCTACACGGCAAGACACACGAGCCGCTCTCGCGATTTTTGCCAACTTTTATATAAAGTCGCCATATTATCACAAGTTGTACAATTTCATTTAAAATAAATAAAATACAAACAATTCTGTAAAATCAAAATAAGAAAAGTCATTAAAGATACCTGCCTGCTGCTCCTGAGACCTCCTGATTCGCTAACCTCCCAAACACGTGAATATTTTTTATTTTCCCAATATCTCAAAAACTATTAATTTATTATTTATTTAAACTTTATTGCACAAAATACAAATAAAATGTACAAATGGCGAACTTAATGCCTAAAGGCATTCTCTACCAGTCAACCATAGGGCTAAACAGAGATATAATAAAAATGGTGCGAGAAGAAAAGTAAGAGAATTTAGTTAACTAGGAACTATTGCAAACAACTGAAAAATATAATAAACTACATATACAATACACAGATAAAAAATTTAAATATATACAATGAATATACTACTACATAATTCTCACATACATATTAATATATTACGATGGATACAATCTACTCATACTCTTGTTTATGCAGCATCCTCTTAAAAGCAAATTTGCTCGGGGCTTGTCTTATGTTGAGAGAGAGTGAATTCCAGAGACGACTCGCCTGGACAGCGAAGGAATTAGTCATGAAACCGGTATGGTGAGCTGGAACTGAAAGTTTGAGAATACGAGAGGTATTCTCAAACTTAATACAGAGGGTTAATATTGAGCAGAGGATTAATATTCAGAATCAGAATCAGAATAGCCATTTATTAGATTAACACATGCTTGGTATACTATTTATTTACAGTATTTACATTCATTGATTATATATTTAACGCAATAATTTTTAGGGTTCCGTACCCAAAGGGTAAAACGGGACCCTATTACTAAGACTTCGCTGTCCGTCCGTCCGTCCGTCCGTCCGTCTGCCACCAGGCTGTATCTCACGAACCGTGATAGCTAGACAGTTGAAATTTTCACAGATGATGTATTTCTGTTGCCGCTATAACAACAAATACTAAAAACAGAATAAAATAAAGATTTAAATGGGGCTCCCATACAACAAACGTGATTTTTGACCAAAGTTAAGCAACGTCGGGAGGGGTCAGTACTTGGATGGGTGACCGTTTTCTTTTTGCTTTTTTTTGTTTTTTTTTTTTGCATTATGGTACGGAACCCTTCGTGCGCGAGTACGACTCGCACTTGCCCGGTTTTTTTAGACTTATAATGGCCTCTCCTTCCAGGGAGAAGAAGGAGGCGTGGTAATAAACTCCATGTGTTACCAGCCCTGCTAGGAGTTTTCTAGGTGTTTAATATTATATTGGGGGATATATTTACATTTATTTATTTGACGTTGTATTCTAATTTATTAAATTACATATATTTTTCTTTTTCTTTTTTTCTGAATTTATTGTTTACTTTGGTAAATGCGTTTATTAAAAAGGAGCTCGTTCCATGTATCTCGGTCCCTGGCCGCCGCCGCCAGAGCGGATAGCGCGCGCATAGTTCGTCGTCCCATCGTGCGCGCGGACGGCCCCATCCGCGATCACCATCTCTCGGTCTCCATTCAGTAGTCCTCAGCGTTCATCTATTGTCAGTGAGACGCATTATGTGTCCAGCCCATTGCCATTTGTTTTTGGTTACATGTTCCAGGATATCGATGACGATGATGATGAATGATTAATATTTAAGAAACCAAAATTAATATTATATTATAAAAGAGGAGGATATTTCCAATCAAACATTCCATACTTGCAGAACTGTATCTCCATTATTTATAAATACTTTTTATTCAACGCTGAACACAGCGCGCGCCTCATTTTCGGGAAACGCGTGTGGCGTGAAAAAGTCAGTATTCATTGGGCAAATAAAAAAAAACTATTACGGTCCCGACACTATCATGGATACTGACATTACTTTGACGGAATGACGTTTTTAGTGATAGTGTAGGGAGTGTCATGAAGGAATGACGGCAAGTAATGAAGTTTATTTTAATAATTTCCGTCAGTATTGGAGTTATGTCAAAGTAATGATACTAGAAATGACATTATACTGACAGTGAATTGGTTAGAATGATGGAATCAGAAATGACAGAAAGAATGATGGACGATAATGAAGTTATTAAACATTTTTAATATTTTTGAAGAAATGTCAAAATAATGACATTATACTGATAGTGAGTGGAGCGCATCACTCTAATCCCTCATTCCGTCATTTAAAGTACTTTAGAAGAAGGTTTTATACTAACAAGAGTCATTACTGGCATTTAAATCAATAAGTGAAGTATACCTACTCTATTATCATTGCTCTAAAGTTTATTTTCACTTGACTCTTAAGAAAAAAGGAAAACATGCAGAATACGATGCACAAAGAAAATCTCTGTCCCTTTCTAAAAGTTTCCATACATGAAATAAAAATTAAAAACCTTTTATTTTATGTTGTTTACAACAATTTAATTATATTTTTACCGGGAAACCCGAAAATCTAAATTTAGTTATCTGCCTCTTTATCGTTCGAATATGCAAAAGTGAGGATGATGATGATGAAAAGTGATAGAGAGGTTAGAAAACGAAATTTCGTGTTTCGCGGTAGACCCCCAGATTGTGATGGATTGTGGTAGTGGCGCCCCCTACGCAGAGTTTCGAGTAATATTCCCTATTCAGGGAAATAGAATAATATTACGCAATACTCTGCGTAGGGGGCGCCTCTAGCACATACTGAGGTCTTATCGCGTAATTTCGTTTTCTGCCTCTTTAACACTCTTGCGTATTCGAGCGTTAGAGACTGATAACGAAATTTCGATTTTCGCATTTCAAAGTAGACCCTCTGAATTTGCTAGTGGACCCTACGCCGACTTTTGCGTAATATTCCCTTTTGCGTTTTATTTCGTGCATGGAATTCAATATATTTTTTAAAATATGGTCAACATCCCTATTTTGTATATTCTGTATATGGCCTTATATAATAACATGTTGTAAGTATGCATCTATCCCATAAGTAAACTCTCTGGTTTATGGCATTATTTATAAACGCGTTACTGGCCTGAATTAGCTATGAATAGTTTTGATCTTCTCGTTTTGGTCTTTATCTTTCATTTTGACTTATGTATTTGTAAGAAGGATAAAACATATTAACTAAATCAGGCCTGTAAAGCTTAAAAAGTTTTATGACTAATTGAGAATGAATAGTTAGTGTTTATGGTTGAATGTTCCATATAAGACTATCCCGTTCGAACTTGCTTTATGACGGACTCTTTTTTTATACCTCTTTACTTCGAACCTCCACAGATATTGTTTTTACTAAACGTCAGGTCAACCGCAGAAACCCCGACTAGTTTTAATCAGCAAAATCCTAACCACTTTTTTAATAATTAATATAATTATGTACAAGTATTAGTATTACGGATACCCCAAAAACCTGTGTCTTAAAGTGGGCTATAATGTTTTGTACAAAATAAAACGAAAGAACATGTACATTAAATTACAATGAAACAACACAATAAATTGAATATAAACCAATCCAGTACACGGAAATCTCAACGCTACGACTAGGTACACATATTTCGTCGGCTAGAAGACTGGCGTCAACTAACAAACAAGTTGTTGTGTTGCTGTTTGCGAGCAAGAAAATTCGAATATTGGCGAGAACTTTTAAATATTAGCAGTGTTTTAAGCTGTTATTTTATATTTTAGCGCTTTGATTCACTTTACCGGATCCTAGACCGATTCCGGTGAATTTTGGATGCTACCTATAGTAGAAGAGCCGGCCGCAAATTTTCTAACCGACTTGATACCACGATGAAATGCACAATGGTTTCCGATAAAAATGATGCTAAGTCCGAATTCGATAGTCTGCCACGGCGGAACTTGCCGAAAGTACGAAAAAGAAGGCCACTTCCGGTGCCAAAAAAGGGGGTTGATTTAACCCATCTGATACCGAAATAATAATTATGGCAGCAGTTAGAAATTTACATGTAGACCCATAAAAGCGAAGTCTGCCAGTATTTTTTTTGCCGGAAGTGCTTGGCAGACGCTCTCAAAGGTGGCCACCGGGACCCCTAATTTAACCCATCTGATACCACCATGAAACCAATTCCAGTCGGTAGGTATGAACCCTCATGCCAGGAATATATAAGTCTGCCAAGGCTTTTCCTGCCGAAACACCTTGGCAGACGAGATTATGTGAGCAAGGTAACCATCGGTTACCGTACACTAACCCATCTGATACCACCATGAAACCAATTCCAGTCGGTAGGTATCAACTCCCATTTTAGGAATATATAAGTCTGCCAAGGTTTTTCCTGCCGAAACACCTTGGCAGACGAGATTATAAGCAAGCTGATCATCGGTTACCGTACACTAACCCATCTGATACCACCATGAAACCAATTCCAGTCGGTAGGTATGCACCCTCATTTCAGGAATATATAAGTCTGCCAGGGCTTTTCCTGCCGAAACACCTTGGCAGACGAGATTATATTAGCAAGGTGTACATCAGTTACCCTACATCAACCCATCTGATACCACCATGAAACCAATTCCAGTCGGTAGGTATGAACCCCCATTTTAGGAATATATAAGTCTGCCAAGGCTTTTCCTGCCGAAACACCTTGGCAGACGAGATTATAAGCAAGATGGCCATCGGTTACCGTACACTAACCCATCTGATACCACCATGAAACCAATTCCATTCGGTAGGTATAAACCCTCATTTCAGGAATATATAAGTCTGCCAAGGCCTTTCCTGCCGAAACACCTTGGCAGACGAGATTATGTTAGCAAGATGTACATCAGTTACATGAAACCAATTCCAGTCGATAGGTATGAACTCGCATTTCAAGAATATATAAGTCTGCCAAGGCGTTAGAAGACTTGACTTGGCAGACTGGACTTGTCAAACAATGTATCAGATAGGTAAATGTAGGGTAACTGATGTACACCTTGCTAACATAATCTCGTCTGCCAAGGTGTTTCGGCAGGAAATGCCCTGGCAGACTTACATATTCCTGAAATGAGGGTTCATACCTACCGACTGGACTTGATTTCATCGTGGTATCAGATGGGTTAGTGTACGGTAACCGATGGTCATCTTGCTAACATAATCTCGTCTGCCAAGGTGTTTCGGCAGGAAAAGCCCTGGCAGACTTATATATTCCTGAAATGAGGGTGCATACCTACCGACTGGAATTGGTTTCATGGTGGTATCAGATGGGTTAGTGTACGGTAACCGATGATCAGCTTGCTTATAATCTCGTCTGCCAAGGTGTTTCGGCAGGAAAAACCTTGGCAGACTTATATATTCCTAAAATGGGGGTTGATACCTACCGACTGGAATTGGTTTCATGGTGGTATCAGATGGGTTAGTGTACGGTAACCGATGGTTACCTTGCTCACATAATCTCGTCTGCCAAGGTGTTTCAGCAGGAAAAGCCTTTGGCAGACTTATATATTCCTGACATGAGGGTTCATACCTACCGACTGGAATTGGTTTCATGGTGGTATCAGATGGGTTAAATTAGGGGTCCCGGTGGCCACCTTTGAGAGCGTCTGCCAAGCACTTCCGGCAAAAAAAAAACTGGCAGACTTCGCTTTTATGTGTCTACATGTAAATTTCTAACTGCTGCCATAACTATTATTTCGGTATCAGATGGGTTAAATCAACCCCCTTTTTTGGCACCGGAAGTGGCCTTCTTTTTCGTACTTTCGGCAAGTTCCGCCGTGGCAGACTATCGAATTCGGACTTAGCATCACTTTTATGGGAAACCATTGTGCATTTCATCGTGGTATCAAGTCGGTTAGAAAATTTGCGGTCCGCTCTTCTACTACTACTATATGATGCTGATTGTACTTTAAGAATAGTTTGATTCCCGGTTCGTGGTAATAATAAAAAAAATATTTGGATACATTTTTTAACTACCAATCTTTCACACAGTCATGGCGCACGCACGCATGAAAAGGTTGAAACAAATAAATATTCTTTTTAATTAACTATTTCTTTTTCTGCATTTTTCTGGCTCATCGGGCATAGAGTTGCCACAGTACATAGTATAATTACGACAGGTTAGAAATATTTGAATCGATGATTGAATAATGTCTTGGTTTTGTGTTCTTCAAAACGTACACTACAACATAACTAAGAACGGTTAGGAAAATAATAACTTAAAATTCCCCGTGAAAGGTAATGATGAAAATACTGATAGAAATACTGATAAGTGTGTGGGGAGATTTAGGAATGTCATGACCTGACTGGACCAAACGCTGGAGCGTGATGAAATTTTATGTCATTGCTAATGATAGTGTCGGGGCCGTATATGGTGTATTTCAAACATGTCAACAAATATACTGCTGTACGTGTACTACAAGTAGTAATAATATTTATAGACCGACCGCTTAAGGTGGATGTCTAGGGATGGGATGCCGATTATCAGTCAAAAAATGGCGTCAGTGTGCACGAATTGTGGATTTTCACCATTTCTCCCAAAATATAACAGTTTCATAAGATGTGTTGATATTGGCGAAAACAATAAAAAATATTGCGTCCAAATCGAAACATGTTATACTCAACAGTGTCTAATCTAAATAATCAGAGAATAAAACTGCAAGATTTTGCAATATCTTGCATTCACGCACACTCACATACCTAAAGTCAGTGTCAAATGTCAGTAGATTTGTAATGTTACAGGTTACAGTAAAGTAACCTAGAGGGCGCAGTGCAGCGCATGAATATTTTTAGGAAAAACAATTTAGAATTTAAATTCTTATTGACAAGAGAGACATTGACATTGACAAGTAACTTAGAACCAACTGATACTTATTTTCAGACGTTGATTGTCATGTCTTGTGGCACCCACTCATCTGTTTTGAATAAATTTTTGCCTATCAATGGTTCTGTCAAACGACGGTGCTTAATTTTTTATTTCTTTTTATTTTATAAAAAGTTTTATAGTTTATATGTTTTTATTCTTATTATCAATTGAAAATAACGCAAATTATTTAACCTAAAATTACAAAAACGCTTTGAATGTTAGCTTAGTACTAACACTACTAACTAAGCTGGAGTGTGAGTCACATTTTTGGGGAAGTAATGAGGAAAAAACAAAATAGTGTTCTTTAAACACAATAAAATATTGTGATTATGATGGGATGTGAACTCGTTTAGTTGCCTATATATGGTTGCACATAGAAGCGCTGGTGGCCTAATAAACGCATTTTGATACTTATGTTCAAAGCATAAGATTTAAAGCTAATATTTATTATTTTATACTTATGTTATTACACTTATACATTAGTTACTTATCTGCGTATGATTTTTGATAGGTACCATTGATTTATTATTATTAATTTGTTTCTAATTCCAACTACGATTTTGTTTTACGATAACTCACGATAAGCTATTGAAATTTGCATATACTCGCAAATGGATTTGTTATATAATTTATCTACGCACATATCATTAATGCCCTAAAATGCATTCAGAAACCGTAGGAAATGACCAGTATTATGACAACCAATTTTACTATGAGTACTTTTTTATCTGTGGTAGTAGGTAAAATCTGTACTTTAAAGTTATAACTTTATAAATTTTTGTAAGGTTATGAGTTTAAATTTGGAACAGCTGTCAAAACTCAAGTGGGTGTCTATTCTAGTATCCATAGATATTAAAACAATTATCGATACGAAACGTCAATTCAGTATATTTTTTAAATATAAACCGTAAGACATTTTATCTCGAGTGACAGGAGAAATAGGGACTTCATTCGTTTGTCTATGAATTAAAAAAAAAACTACGGATGCGTGACATGTGTGAAAAAAGTTTTCATTTACCGCCATTTGACGTACAGTTTATATTTTAATTAGTTTTAGGTATAAAATTAATTGGTTTTGCTGTTTTTAAACAAGTTTTAAGCAAAAGTTTCATGTAAAATGAGTGATAAAATGATATTTAGGAGACGGCACCCTCTCAAATCTGCGAGTTCCGACAAAGAGCAACGATGGATGTCGGTTGAAATATGAGGTTAGTGAATGTATATAATTTTTAAGAAAAAAGAACCGACTTCTATGGGGCCCGGTGAAAAATTATGGTAGATGGTGCACTATGTAGAAAAGGAGGTAAAACCAGTACTTTCTAGTAGCATTTCGTTTCCGTAAGGGTCGTAGTTCTAGCCTAACCTAACCCACTTCTCTGATTGCAGTTCGGTTCTGTGAGGATCGTAGTTCGAACCTAATCAAACCCACTTTTCTAGTAGCATTTCGTTTCTGTAAAGCCCGCAGTGCTAACCAAACCTAACCCACTTTTGTTTGGTCTGTGAGGATCGCAGTTCAAACCTAACCTAACCTACTTAACGGCGCATGCCGTGCGGTGTACGGGGGTATGAGCGGGAGGGGTTTGGCATCATCATACTATATACCTACATTTTATGGTAGGTAATCATAGCGCTTTATTTAGTTTAGGTATCATAGTGATTTTCCGGGTCAAGGTCCAGGTCTCTGAGTCCGAGTCCGGGTCTGAGTCTGGGTCCGAGTCCGGGTCCGAGTCCGGGTCCGAGTCCGGGTCAGAGTCCGGATCCGAGTCCGGGTCCAAGTCCGAGTCCGAGTCCAGGTCCGGTTCCGATCCGGGTACGAGTCCGGGTCCCAGTCCAAGTCAAAATCGAAATTCGAAATCACCAAACGTGTGCTATGCGTCGTTGAAGAGTTCTGTTCTGATCATCATCAGCAGTTCCACTTCATCAAATGCGACAGTTTTTAATGTAAATGCTTGATTTTATGATGAAAATACAGAAAACTTGCTTAGCAAACATAACGAAGAGGACAAATCGCCAAACGTGAACTATGCGTCGTTGAAGAGTTCCGTTCTGATCATCATCAGCAGTTCCACTTCATCAAATGTCACGTTTTTGAATGTATATGCTTGATTTGTTGATAAAAACACAAAAATCACTATATGTGTGCCTTTAAGATTTGAGGAGTTCCGTCGATTCCTCATGGATCCCATCATCAGAACTGGATTTTGACAAAAACGGGACCAATCTGTATGCATATACATGCAATCAAAAAAAGAATTTTTAAAATCGGTCCAGTAATGACGGAAATATGGAGTAACAAACATAACAAAATAAAAAAAATAAAAAAAACATACAACCGAATTGATAACCTCCTCCTTTGGGATTTGGAAGTCGGTTAAAAAGAAGGTAATTATATGTGTGTAGATAAAGTAGTTTATGTAACTGTACATAATTAGGCATTAAAACACTCGTGTGATCCTTTTAAGAAACTCACTTCGTTCGTTTCTTAAACCCAAACTCGTTAATGCCTTTCATTATGTAGCAGTCACATAAACTACTATTCCATCCTGATATTTGACTCTCCATTCCATAAATAACGATACTTTTGGCTAAATTGTTAATTGAAAGTATCCTAAAAAATACTATATTTTTTTATACGTAGTCATGTTTTAAAAAAAGCACATGCATTTTACTTTCCTTGTATGCGAAATGAAAAGCAGAGTGTTTAACTCTGGTGAAAGTCATCATTTCTACCGAGTCATCATTGATGATTTCGGCAGAAATGTTCTCTTGGTTAACAATCTACTATTGTTATGTGCAAGCAGAACATATATAATCTTGTTTATTTACAAGAAGATGACATTTTGCTCCCAAAATATATTTTTGAGAATAATATACCTACTTTAGTTTAAAAATCATTGTAAGAATAAATATAGGCTTTTCCAGAGACCATTTATTTATATTACTGCCAAGACGAAAACAGAATTCGCAAGGCTTTTCGGTGGACGACTGTTACGTGAATGGTTGTTTGGACTGACCTTTCTATTAAATGTATAGTTATAAAAATGTATTTTATTATATAATATAAGTTATATTACATCTGGGAATGAAATTATGTCAGAAAAAACTCATAACAGCTTTAAGCATTAAATATATCTCCCTCTATTGAGTAAAGGCAAAACAAAATACACAGGACACAGGTAACCAGACCTGTGTTCCGGTTTTAAAATGCCATCTGTTACACCTTTGATAAATTAAAAATGATTGCTTGTCAAATGAAGTCGCCATGTTAGAATTACACCTATACTATAAGCAGAGATATATATAACTCCGTATAAGATAAATAAAGTCTAAGAAAAAAACGTGCCTCCGACGGCCAAGAATAAGTCATTCTCGAAATGGCGCCATTACCTTTGGCCTATTCTCGGCTAGATGGCGGTAACGACACCGTTTGGTATTTAACAATTTTAACACATATCAGTGAAAGAACATGGGTCAGTATGGAACAATAAAAATTAAGAATTGTTTATCCGTTAACATATTTTGATTATTTTATACATTTTGAATTTTATTTTAAGTTTTAATCGTGTGTCGATAGATGGCAGTAAATGTACCGTGACTACAAAATTACACAGTACACTCACACAAACAAGCAATGGGGCAAAATTTTATTAATTTTCAAAGGCTTTTTTCTTAATAATATTAATCAATTTCTAGTATTTTGTTACTTTGGCGCAGTCAGAAATATATATACTACCCAAACATTACGTATTCAAGTGAAGAAACCCTATATAATATGAGTTGGTAGCCAAGAAAGTTTGTATCAAATTCGAGCAAGAAGAACCACCTTAACTCAGTCCTCGCCTGCGCGGTACGGGGGCGACGGGGCGGGACGCCTAAGGGTGACGGGGAAGGTGCGGGCGGCAAACGTACGTACGGCGCACGTAATTAAAGGAGTAGTATCTCTATTTTTCACCGTTTTCAGGTCTCGAACAGACTATTGAAGGCAATTAAGCAATTAGGTGTCTAAAGTAAAAACTTGTCCGAGAACTAAATACTGTCAGCAGCAGAAGTCGCTATACACTCCAGGTGCTCAAAGAGAGGTAAACGTTTAAACTGTCAAAAAGTTGTTGACGGTAGCATTTACTTGTGAGCGCTCAACATGTCACAAATATCTTAACAGTCGCTATTCATTAATTTCTACACTTACAACAAATCATTGATACCTTAGCTGTCAAAAAACCACTGGTAGGTATCTAAGCGGTTAACGTGTCAAATATATCTGAACAATATTGAAAAATAGACGTTTAAAGCATACATGTATGGTCGTATATTGAATGAATAATAGCTATGCTAATTTCAGGTAAAGCGTTTTGACAATCATCGAAAGCAGTACAGTCTTGTCATCACATACATCTATCTCACGTTTTGCCCTTCAACCATTGACAGGGGCCTGTCAGTAAACTTACTGAAAAACTATTTCTTTTTACCCGACTACGGCAACGCAAAAGGAGGGTTATGATTTTGACCGGTATGTATGTGGGTATGTATGTATGTATATATGTATGTTCATCTGTTCCCTCATAACTTCTAAAGTACTTATTATAATTTATCAAACGATGTGGCATTCGAGTCATCTTAATCGTCCGCTGGTTATAGGCTACATGGCGTCACAAAAAATGAACACGGCGCCCTCTAGAGGTCATAAAGTCACGAACCAAAAAAATAAAATTAAGTAATGATTACGTGTTATACATCATTTTAAAGAGCTCAATTAGCACATTTCAATCATGTAAATATTGTTAGCTTTTGCACCCGGCTTTGCTTGTATGCGCCATATAAATCATTAATTTATTTATCTTTTAGGTAATTCGAACTATGAATCTACAAGCGCTCTGGATTCTATCCGCGTGTTACGCGACTACGGCGATACAAGAGGATTTTTGCAAAAGAAATTTGTTTGGCCGCTATACATGGTGCTTTTTTTTAATGTCCTGCAACATTTTATAACGTGAATAGGTATAGAAGTCCTGATCAGCCAAAATTTATGAAACAGTCAATTTTTTTACTAGATACGTACGCGTTCCGAAGACGGCGCCCTCGTACTAAAAGTGTCGAGCGTAGCCCGACGTACGCGTTCCAATGCCGGGCGCCTTCGGCGCCCTCATACTAAAAGAGTCGGGCGGAGCCCGACGCACGCGTTCCGATACCGGGCGTCTTCGGCGCCCTCATACTAAAAGAGTCGGGCTGAGCCCGACGTACGCGTTCATAAACCGGGCGCCTTCGGCGCCCTCATACCACTGCGTGCATTTCTGTACTGAGGACGCCCTCGCAAAAGTAATATAAAGTGACTTCAAAAAGTTAGTAACGAAATCATGACCTCAAAATTAATTAAATAAAAAATAAGTTCAAAAACTAAAACCCGACTACTGCAAATCGCGCTCTAAAAAGTATGAAACAAGATAGAATTCTTATCTTTTTTTTTTATTATGAATGGGCTTACTCATGGCCACAGACTAGCCAAGGCGTAGACGTGGGCTACGATGGAGCGAGCTCGCCCAGAAGGTGCCTGTTCACTCTTGATTTGAAGACGCCGGCAAGGAATTTCATTCCTTGGCAGTGCGCATAAGGAAAGTAGAAGCAAAGCGCTTCGTGCGAATTGGTGGAATATCTACCAAGTAAGGATGGAAACCAGCCGTGCGTCTAAAAGTCCGATGGTAGAATGGGGACGGTGGAATAAGCTCGTGTAGCTCTTGGGCACACTCCCCGAAGTGCAACCTGTAGAATACCGACAGGCTGGCGACTCCGCCGATGGGCCAAAGACTGAAGCTTAGCCGTTAGCTTCTTGTCGCCAATCATCCTCCTGGCTCTGCGCTCCACTGAGTCCAAAGCGGCGAGTTGGTATTTAGCTGAGCCATCCCACAGGTGACTGCAATACTCCATACACGACCGGACTTGAGCTTTGTAAAGTGTTAGAAGAAGGTGTGAAGTATCGCTTCACCTTATTTAGGACGCCCAGCTTTCTGGCCGCAGTTTGTGCTTTAGACTCAATGAAGCTGCCGAAGCTGAGGACTGAACTCAGCTCCATGCCGAGGAGTTCCAGGCTGTCGGTAATAGGTACAGATGCACCCCGGAAAGAAGGAGTCAGGTCGAATGGACTCCGTTTTGCGGAAAATAGACACGTCTGCGTTTTGGAGGCATTGAACGTGACCAGATTGTCATCACAACACTGGGAAACGAGACTAAGGGTCAAGTTCATACGCTCAACCATGGCCTCTCACTGTGAACGTATATCCTCCCTGCTGTCCCTTGCACTAGCCAAATATCGCTCAACAACCGTACTGTCATCTGCATAACCCACAATGCTGGGTTGCAGCATGTCGTTAATGTGGACTCCACATTGTGGAGCAGGAAAAGGGTTGCGGAGAGAACAGACCCCTGAGGAACACCGGCGTCAATGGCCATGAGGTCCGAAGAGCAGCCATCAATAACTACTCTGATCGACCGTTCACTCAAGAAATCTGATAGCCAGCTACAAAAGTCAGCAGGGATGCCGTATGCAGGAAGCTTGCTAAGGAGACTTGCGTGCCAAACCCTGTCAAAGGCCTTCGAGATGTCCAGTGAAACAGCAAGCACTTCACCGTTCCTCTCGATGGCCTCGCCGCAGCAGTGCGTGACATACGCTAAAAGATCCCCAGTAGACCGACCTCGGCGAAAGCCATATTGACGGTCACTGAGCAGATCATTTGCTTCGAGGTATGCCAGCAGCTTGCCGTTAAGTACCCTTTCCATGACTTTACAGTGCATGGAGGTAATGGCGATTGGTCGGTAATTGCAGGGATCAGCACGACTACCCTTGTTGCCCCTCTGCGTCTAGACGTGAATTGCTCACAAACAGAGAAGCAAACAAGTTAGCTTTCTCTGTTGCGGAGTGGGCCAGTGTCCCATCAGGTTTCTTCAGAGGTGGCAATGTGGGTCGGCACTCGGCAGAAGTTGGATTCGACCGCTTTCGACAGGGACCAGAACCGCTTACTACCAGGAGAGTAGGAGGCGAGTTTGGCCCCTATTCGACTGACGTGGTCGAATCGAGCCTTTCGAAGCAACCGTTTGCAGGACTTGGCAGGTGAGTTAAAGGCTTTTTTCCTCGCGCGAACCCTCTGTGCTCCAGCTTTGGTATCGCGGGCTAATACCCAAGCCTGGTATGCAGACTGCTTAAGGGCCTCGGCTCGAGCACAGTCCGAATTGTACCATGCTCGGGTCTTGTGATCGAGCGATAGGTCGGAGAACGGAATGAAATATTCCATTCCCTGCCGAATCACATCCGCAACAGCCTCAGCAGAACACGAAGGGTCACCCGAAGAAAAACAAACCTGCTGCCAGGGGAAAGACGCAAAGAAATGCCGCATCTCATCCCAGTCCGCTGACTCGTATCGCCATACTCTCCTCGTGCCCCTAGGGCAGAGATCAGGGGGAGAGTGGATCGACACGGATTTCACTAGACAGTGATCGGACGATCCTAGCGGAGCTGAGACCGAAACCGAGTGCCTGTCTGGATCAGTTGTCAGCAGAAGGTCAAGGCAATTGGGTGTATGGTCAGTAACATCCGGTATCCACGTCGCAACATTTACCAGCTGGGTAAGGTTTAGGGATACAGCAAATTTGCGCGCTTCCCTCCCAGCGTGGCAAGTATTCTTGAACGGGAACAGCCACTCCTCGTGGTGTGCGTTAAAGTCCCCAAGGAATACGAGTTGAGCCGCAGGGTACCGCTGTTGGGCTTTATCTGCCATCTCAGTAAGGTGGTCAAAGAGCCTAGTTGTCTCCTGGTTTCCGCTGTGCGATCGGTAGACACAGGTATACAGGGTTTTCTCTGAGCCCGAGTCAACCATAATCCACAAAGTGGAAAACACGGCAGCCTCAAAGCAACGGAGACGCTTGCAGCAAATGTCATCGCGGACGTACACACAGACCCCAGCACGTGCTCTGAACTTATGTTCCAGTGAGTAGCCTGGGTAGTTGAGGTACGACGCGTCCGCTGGGGTTTTGATTTGCGTCTCCGTCAAAAAGAATAGGTGCGGTTTTTCGGTTTCAAGATGGTGGTGGACCGGATCGATATTTGAGTGCAACCCCCTGATGTTGGTGAGGTGCACTTTCAATGGGAGGAAGTGCAGCCGGTGTTTAACCCTATTCTTTTTTCTTTTCGATTTCATGTTTGTGGAGTGTGGGATGGGTGAAAAAATGCCTGTCGAGGTGTTGCGTTTACCAATTGGATCACTTGAGCTAATCCGGACAGTGAGGAGCTCACTTGGAGACCGCGGGGACGCCCGAGCCCCCCTGAAATAACCCACCGGGTCCTCCCGTCCAGTCGCCAACTGGCACGGTGGAGCTATTCCAGGATTTTTCGCTAGGTGGCGGGGCAGCCTCTCGCACGTGGCTGTCGTACAATTGGGCCCCCAACTTCCTGCGGTCGGCCACCGGCAAGACCGTGCCTCGGATCCCGCTACCCTCCAGCGTGAGCCGCTCGGCCCGACGTCACTCAGGAATCCAAAAACCGGCATTATGCAACACAACTGACAGCCAATCATCCCCCAAAGGCACTGGTACTCCCGCACATAGACGAACCGCAGCAAGGCTGCTTGGCGCCTGACTCCGGCGGGAGGGTGGTAGCAAACCAGGCGGCCCCTTGCGAGACCTACCACCGCTGGTTTGGACGTAGTTTAAGGACATACCCGGGTCCAAATTATCTGAAATTATCAAGCAGGAAATATTATAAATGTTACCATTTTTAGGGTTCCGTACCTCAAAAGGAAAAAACGGAACCCTTATAGGATCACTCGTGCCTCTGTCTGTCTGTCCGTCTGTCACAGCCGATTTTCTCCGGAACTACTGGACCAATCAAGTTGAAATTTGGTACACATATGTAAGTTTGTGACTCAAATACGGAAATGTAACGTAAAAAAAAGAATTTTAAACATGGGGGCCACTTTAAAGGGGTGAATGAAAAAATGAAAAAAATAAATTTTTCAAACTATATCATGTTACATATCAAATGAAAGAGCTTATTGTAAGTATTTCAAATATTTTTTTTATAATTTTCTAATAAACAATTTAGAAGTTATTCAAGAAAATAGGCAAAAAATGACCATTCCCCCCCCCCCCCCCCTTATCTCCGAAACTACTAGGTCTAAAATTTTGAAAAAAATACATAAAATAGGTCTATACCTATAGATGACAGGAAAACCTATTAGAAATGTACAGTCAAGCGTGAGTCGAACTTAATTACAGTTTTTGATCCGACCCCTACGGATTTTTTAAAGAGTTTTCACTCACTTTTCATATAAAAAATACATTGTTAACAGTGCCGGATTACTTAGAGTAGTAGTTTTCTTAGAGTGATTGGTGATAATTTTCTGATAAGATAATCATTTTTTATATTTAACGGTCTTACCTACCTACTTACGAGTAATTGTAAGCCCAAATTAAAAATAATGTTAAATTGAGAGCAAGCTTAGAGTTTTTTGTACTCGTCGACTTTAATGGTTGAATTAATAAACACTTTGACGACCAGTCTGGCCTAGTGGGTAGTGACTCTGCCTGCGAAGCCGATGGTCCTGGGTTCGAATCCCAGTAAGGGCATTTATTTGTATGATGATACAGATATTTGTTCCTGAGTCATGGGTGTTTTCTATGTATTTAAGTATTTGTATATTATATATATCGTTGTCTGAGTACCCACAACACAAGCCTTCTTGAGCTTACTGTGGGATTAGTCAATCTGTGTAAGAATGTCCTATGTCCTACTTTGTAACCAATAAGCAAAACAAGCACGTGCTTAGGCACCAAAATGCCAGGTTGAAAAAGGTGAACAAATATTTAAAATTAGGGACAGACACATCGTTTTTACCACACGATTTTTATTAGCTGTCCAAAAGCTAATTTGCAAAAATAATGGCGCGTAATTCTTTAGGAAACAATCGGTAGCAGTAGAAGAGTCGTGATTACATGCATAGATTCGATTTCAACCCACTCTTTTGCGGTTCGGCGTTAGGTTTTATGCGAGGCCTTCTGCCTTACGGCAAAGTTGATCTTCTGCCTTAATTACACTTGGGCGTGGATCCAAATCCAAGCTTTCCTCTTTCGCAGCTAGGTCTACTGCCTTTCTCACACTTCGCCAATTCAATTCCAAGCTCTGCTTTCTTGCATATTTTATGCATGAAAACAACCTCGCTGAGACCCTTAAATATCGAGCCCTATGCGAAGCTAGGCTGATAGAAAACTGTCCCATCCCTTCTCTGTATGAAATCCTGGATTCGCGCCTGGTTAGGACTAAAAGTAAAATTGCGTTTTTATATCGAAAAATTTTCGCGCTCGCTTCGCTCGCGTTTTCAATAACTTTATAGGGTCCGATAAAGGTGACATTCGGGTGGCGACTGCAGCAACATTACTCTGTTGCAACGTTACTGCTGCAGTACTGTCAACTTCCGTGATAAAATGATGTGACTGATTTCCATACTAAAAGTAAAAATGTACAACTGTCTATCATATTGCGTTTTTATATCGAAAAATTTCCGCGCTCGCTTCGCTCGCGTTTCTATTACTTTCTAGGCTATGATAAAGGTGACATTCGGGTGGCGACTGCAACAGCATTAGGTACTCTGTTGCAACATTACTGCTGCGGCACTGTCAATTTTCGTGATAAAATGATGTGACTGATTTCCATTCTCAGCTGTAATGCGGCAATGAACTTCTCTCAATTTACCAAAAAAATCAATGTAATCTTGATGACCCTAGGGAGAGGGGGCACCTAGAAATGCTTAGGGCATCAAAATATCTTAATCCGGCACTGATTGTTAAAAATTGTGTAATATACGGAACCCTTGGAACGCGAGTCCGACTCGCACTTGGCCGGTTTTTTTTATATAAAAATACAACGTAATATAATTTACTAACATTTATAATATTTCCTGCTTGATAATTTCAGATAAGAATTCTATCTTGTTTCATAGGTACTTTTTAGAGCGCGATTTGCAGTAGTCGGGTTTTAGTTTTTGAACTTATTTTTATCACACGACTGCCCAAACAAAAAGAGTGTATTGTGTTCAGCGTTCATGTTTGTATGTATATATTTATTTACTTATGTGAGTTTCTTTATTCCACCATAACTTCTGAATGCCTTAACCGATTTAGATGTATGATACATCATTAGAATCCTTACGTCATCCCGGGTGACATAGGCTATGTGACGTCATTATAAAACTAATATGGCGGACGCAATACGCAATATTGCGTGACGTTTAGAAAAAAAACCTATCGAGTGGGGTCTCAAAATGAAGAGCTTAGAAAGGCCATTTAAAATATATATGCAAAATAGGCGCTTAAATCTTATTTTGGTTAAATAAGGATTTACAAAATGTGCTAAGAAAAATAAATCTATCTATCTTATTTAGTGAGCTATCAAATAAAAGGGTATTTACCGCTGATCATAAAAATATATACAAATCATCCATATGACTTGTATAGGTTAATTTTTATAAAGTAAATTTAGAAAATAAAGCGCCCTATAGAAATCTAAACGTGTGAACTTCGATTTAAGCGATAGGGTTTGAATAATACTAAAAGAGTCGGGCATAGCACGACATACGTGGCGTGCTGCACGTGGTCCAAACCCAAGCGTCTTCGACTGTCTCATACTTAAAGAGTCGGGCGTAGCCCGACGTACGTGGCGCGCTGTATGCGTTCCAAAATCGGGCGCCTTCGGCGCCCTCATACTGAAAGAGTCGGGCGTAGCTTGATGTTACGTCACACGCTGTACGCTAACCAAAGCCGGGCGCCTTCGGCGCCCCCATACTTAAAGCGTGGGTGGAAGAGATCCCTGAAAGGGATAAGTTCGCCTTTGTACTAATGAGGTGTGTTCTTTCATGTTTTATGTTTCTTTTTGTACAATAAAGTATTTTACTACTACTACTACTACTACTAAGAGAGTTGGGTGTAGCCCGACGTATTTGACACGCTGTACGCTTACCATATCCGGGCGCCTTTGGCGTCCTCATACTTAAAGCGTGGGGCTTAGCCCGACGTATGTGGCGCGATGCACGCGTTCTAAAGTCAGGTGCCTTCGGCGCCCTCATACAAAAAAGCGATCCTTTTTGTATGAGGCCTTTTTCTATGCCCGGTGGCATAGCCAGTGTCTAAATGCGAAGCCCGTAGATCGAACTCCGCGTAAAGCCGAAGACCCGGAGCGTCCGACAGGTACGCGCTTTCTACAATTTCCCCTAGTATCATAATTGAGAAGCCGCAATTCCACGCAAGGCCGAAGATCGAGCTGCGGCAGGTTAGTACTCGCGGAACTCGGTCAGATATTTGTAGAAATTACAGGAATTATTAGAATCCCTAGCCCTTCGGCCTTACGCGGAGGTCGGTCTTCAGCTTACGTATTTTAACACATGTATTTCAGATATTTGTAGAAATTACAGGAAATGCTAGAATCCCTAGTCCTTCGGCCTTACGCGGAGGTCGGTCTTCAGCTTACATATTTTAACACATGTACACAAAACCACTGTAGACCTACAGTATACAAAACCACTGTAGGTCTACAGTGGTTTTGTGTTTCACCGCTAACGTCCCGCAGCTTAGCCTTCAGCCTCGCGTAGAAGCTCGCTTCTCTTGGACGCTTTGGGTGTTTGGCCCTACGCAGAGCTCGGCATTCAGCAATCTAGTCTCTCAGGGCTACCTACTTTTATTTGCAAGTTCATCACTTGTATGTAGGTAGGTATACTAACACTTTTTAAAGTCATTAGCGTCGAATAGACCCTTTTACATGCAGTCTGTCGCGTATTATTGATGTTTGAATTGGTGCTATTTTGCCAAAGGCCATGTGTGCGTCGTGCTGAAGTTGCGTTGCGACGAAGATAATGGGGACAAAATCTTTTTTAGTGACAGTTAAAATTATGAGTCTTTATTGTGGATCTTCAAACCCTCATGGCCATTATAATTCAAAATTCCACTTCTTTTTAAGAAGTTAAGAAGCTATATTTAATACTAGCTGTGCCCGCGGCTCCGCCCGCGTGGAATTCGGTTTGTGTCAGTAAGCTGCTAAATATAAAAAAAAAATGTAAATTACAATACATTACGCTGTATTTTTTTATTCAAAAAATTATAACATTTATAATTTCCTGCATGGTAATTTCTTAAAATAATCTTATTGTTTCATACTTTTTAGAGCGCGATTTGTAGTAGTCCGACTACGCCCGACTCTTTTAGTATGAGAAAGTCTAAGTCGCCTAGCTTTGGACCGCGTGCAGTGCGCCACATACGTCGGGCAATTCCCGACTCTTTTAGTATGAGGGCGCCGAAGGAGCCCGGCTTTGGAACGCATTTAGCGCGCCACGTGTGTCGGGCTTAGCCCGATGCTTTGAGTATGAGGGTGCCTTCGGCTCCCAACTTTGGCAAGCGTACAGCGTGTCACGTACGTCGGGTTACGCCCGACGCTTTGAGTATGAGGGAGGCGCCTGGCTTTGGAACGCGTACAGCGTATCACGTACGTCGGTCTACGCCCGACACTTTTAGTATGAGGGCGCCGAAGGCGCCCGGCTTTGGAACGCGTACGTTACGCCCGACGCTCTTAGTATGAGGGCGCCGGAGGTGTAACGTACGCCGAAGGTGGAATGCGTACAGCGTGTCACGTACGTCGGGCTACTCCCGACGCTCTGAGTATGAGGGCGCCGAAGGCGCCCGGCTTTGGAACGCGTACAGCGCGACACGTACGTCGGGTTAAGTCCGAAGCAGTGCCGGATTAAGATATTTTGATGACGCGTAGCCCGACGCTTTGAGTATGAGGATGCCTTCGGCGCCCAACTTTGGCAAGCGTACAGCGTGTCACGTACGTCGGTCTACGTCCGACTCTTTTGGTATGAGGGCGCCGAAGACGCCCAGCTTTGATACGCGTACGTTACGCCCGACGCTCTTAGTATGAGGGCGCCGGAGGTGCCCGGCTTTGGAATGCGTACAGCGTGTCACGTACGTCGGTCTACGCCCGACACTTTTAGTATGAGGGTGCCGTAGGCGCCCGGCTTTGGAACGCGTACAGCGCGCCACGTACGTCGGGCTACTCCCGACGCTCTGAGTATGAGGGCGCCGAAGGCGCCCGGCTTTGGAACGCGTACAGCGCGACACGTACGTCGGGTTAAGTCCGAAGCAGTGCCGGATTAAGATATTTTGATGCCCTAAGCATTTCTAGACCCTGGTGCCTCCTCTCCCTAAGGTCATCAAGATTACATTATTTTTTTTTGGTAAATTGAGTGAAGTTCATTGCAACATTACAGCCTAGAATAGAAATCAGTCACATCATTTTATCAGGAAAATTGTCAGTGCCGCAGCAGTAATGTTCCAACAGAGTACCTAATGCTGCTGCATTCGCCACCCGAATGTCATCTTTATCATATCTTAGGTGAGAATGTAATTGAAAACGCGAGCGAAGCGAGCGGGAAAATTTTTCGATATAAAAACGCAATTTGATAGACAGTTGTACATTTTTACTTTTAGTATGGAAATCAGTTACATCATTTTATCACGAAAATTGACAGTGTTGCAGCAGTAACGTTGTAACAGAGTAATGTTGCTGCAGTCGCCACCCGAATGTCACCTTTAACATACCTTAGAAAGTGATTGAAACCGCGTGCGAAGCGAGCGCGAAAATTATTCGATATAAAAACGCAATTTGATAGACAGTTGTACATTTTCACTTTTAGTATGGAAATCAGTCACATCATTTTATGACGAAAATTGACAGTACCGCAGCAGTAACGTTGCAACAGAGTAATGCTGCTGCAGTCGCCACCCGAATGGCACCTTTATCATACCTTAGAAAGTTATTAAAAACGCGAGCGTAGCGAGCGCGAAAATTGTTCGATAAAAAAAACGCCTCAGCGAGGTTGTTTTCATGCATAAAAGATGCAAGAAAGCAGAGCTTGGAATTGACCAAGTGAATTGAATTGGCGAAGTGTGAGCAAGGCAGTAGGCCCAGCTGCGAAAGAGGAAAGCTTGGATTTGGATCCACGCCCAAGTGTAATTAAGGCAGAAGATCAACTTTGCCGTAAGGCAAAGTAATTCAATTAAATTTGTTGATTCCGTACCCCCTCATCTAAACTTATAGTTAACTAGCTGTGCCCGCGGCTCCGCCCGCGTGGAATTCGGTTTGTGTCAGTAAGCTGCTAAATATAAAAAAAAATTGTAAATTACAATACATTACGCTGTATTTTTTTATTCAAAAAATTATAACATTTATAATTTCCTGCATGGTAATTTCTTAAAATAATCTTATTGTTTCATACTTTTTAGAGCGCGATTTGTAGTAGTCCGACTACGCCCGACTCTTTTAGTATGAGAAAGTCTAAGTCGCCTAGCTTTGGACCGCGTGCAGTGCGCCACATACGTCGGGCAATTCCCGACTCTTTTAGTATGAGGGCGCCGAAGGAGCCCGGCTTTGGAACGCATTTAGCGCGCCACGTGCGTCGGGCTTAGCCCGATGCTTTGAGTATGAGGGTGCCTTCGGCTCCCAACTTTGGCAAGCGTACAGCGTGTCACGTACGTCGGGTTACGCCCGACGCTATGAGTATGAGGGAGGCACCCGGCTTTGGAACGCGTACAGCGTATCACGTACGTCGGTCTACGCCCGACACTTTTAGTATGAGGGCGCCGAAGGCGCCCGGCTTTGGAACGCGTACGTTACGCCCGACGCTCTTAGTATGAGGGCGCCGGAGGTGTAACGTACGCCGGAGGTGGAATGCGTACAACGTGTCACGTACGTCGGGCTACTCCCGACGCTCTGAGTATGAGGGCGCCGAAGGCGCCCGGCTTTGGAACGCGTACAGCGCGACACGTACGTCGGGTTAAGTCCGAAGCAGTGCCGGATTAAGATATTTTGATGACGCGTAGCCCGACGCTTTGAGTATGAGGATGCCTTCGGCGCCCAACTTTGGCAAGCGTACAGCGTGTCACGTACGTCGGTCTACGCCCGACTCTTTTGGTATGAGGGCGCCGAAGACGCCCAGCTTTGAAACGCGTACGTTACGCCCGACGCTCTTAGTATGAGGGCGCCGGAGGCGCCCGGCTTTGGAATGCGTACAGCGTGTCACGTACGTCGGTCTACGCCCGACACTTTTAGTATGAGGGTGCCGTAGGCGCCCGGCTTTGGAACGCGTACAGCGCGCCACGTACGTCGGGCTACTCCCGACGCTCTGAGTATGAGGGCGCCGAAGGCGCCCGGCTTTGGAACGCGTACAGCGCGACACGTACGTCGGGTTAAGTCCGAAGCAGTGCCGGATTAAGATATTTTGATGCCCTAAGCATTTCTAGACCCTGGTGCCTCCTCTCCCTAAGGTCATCAAGATTACATTATTTTTTTTTGGTAAATTGAGTGAAGTTCATTGCAACATTACAGCTGAGAATAGAAATCAGTCACATCATTTTATCAGGAAAATTGTCAGTGCCGCAGCAGTAATGTTCCAACAGAGTACCTAATGCTGCTGCATTCGCCACCCGAATGTCACCTTTATCATATCTTAGGTGAGAATGTAATTGAAAACGCGAGCGAAGCGAGCGGGAAAATTTTTCGATATAAAAACGCAATTTGATAGACAGTTGTACATTTTTACTTTTAGTATGGAAATCAGTCACATCATTTTATCACGAAAATTGACAGTGCTGCAGCAGTAACGTTGTAACAGAGTAATGTTGCTGCAGTCGCCACCCGAATGTCACCTTTAACATACCTTAGAAAGTGATTGAAAACGCGAGCGATGCGAGCGCGAAAATTTTTCGATATAAAAATGCAATATGATAGACAGTTGTACATTTTCACTTTTAGTATGGAAATCAGTCACATCATTTTATGACGAAAATTGACAGTACCGCAGCAGTAACGTTGCAACAGAGTAATGCTGCTGCAGTCGCCACCCGAATGGCACCTTTATCATACCTTAGAAAGTTATTAAAAACGCGAGCGTAGCGAGCGCGAAAATTTTTCGATAAAAAAAACGCCTCAGCGAGGTTGTTTTCATGCATAAAAGATGCAAGAAAGCAGAGCTTGGAATTGACCAAGTGAATTGAATTGGCGAAGTGTGAGCAAGGCAGTAGGCCCAGCTGCGAAAGAGGAAAGCTTGGATTTGGATCCACGCCCAAGTGTAATTAAGGCAGAAGATCAACTTTGCCGTAAGGCAAAGTAATTCAATTAAATTTGTTGATTCCGTACCCCCTCATCTAAACTTATAGTTAATATGGCAAAAACCTTCCTCGGTGGCTATTCATGTCACTACGTATTAAATTCAGCGCCATCTGTTAGTTTACCAGGGTACTCAATAGTGGTAGCACATTTGAAAAAAGTTTGCCCCTCCTTCCTAAGTAGCGCCATAAGATTCAGGGGCAAACTTAAATCAAGCGAGTTTTGTGGCTACCCCCCCTTTTAAGGGTTGAATTTTTATAGCCTATAACCTGGCCGGAGATTGTCTCGACAGATTAGTAAAGTTTGCATCAAAATCCGTTCAGCCGTTTTCACGTGATGCGCGTTCAAATAAACAGACAAACAGATAAACAGATAAACAGATAAACAGACAAACAGACAAAAATTCTAAAAACTGTTGGAACGTGTTCTGTTATCGATTCTAAGTATCCCCAGCCAACTTTTTTTCAAATATCTTCCATGTACAGACTTTGGACCGTCTACAGCTTTATTATATGTATAGATATGGCAAAAACCTTCCTCGGTGGCTATTCATGTCACTACGTATTAAATTCAGCGCCATCTGTTAGTTTACCAGGGTACTCAATAGTGGTAGCACATTTGAAAAAAGTTTGCCCCTCCTTCCTAAGTAGCGCCATAAGATTCAGGGGCAAACTTAAATCAAGCGAGTTTTGTGGCTACCCCCCCTTTTAAGGGTTGAATTTTTATAAACCTATAACCTGGCCGGAGATTGTCTCGACAGATTAGTAAAGTTTGCATCAAAATCCGTTCAGCCGTTTTCACGTGATGCGCGTTCAAATAAACAGACAAACAGATAAACAGATAAACAGATAAACAGACAAACAGACAAAAATTCTAAAAACTGTTGGAACGTGTTCTGTTATCGATTTTAAGTATCCCTAGCCAACTTTTTTTCAAATATCTTCCAAGTACAGACTTTCGACCCTCTACAGCTTTATTATATGTATAGATCAAATGTCAAATGTCCCAAATTGTGAACACATTTACATATTATCCACAGAAAAGACGCCCGTATTCCGGAACGGTGAGCTTAATTATAAGGTCCCAGTCCCGGGAGCTAATACCTATCCGCATAAAAAGAACTTTGTGGACAAACTAAATGGCCGGGGGAAGTCTTTATAAATGGTACTTTTACTTAGTTTTTTCACTAAAATGTTTAAAATAAAATAAATTAATTAAAAAATTGAAAACACGACTGCTGCATTTTAAAGCGAACTGAAAAGCTAAAAATAATGTTAATATGTTAATCACTAAATTATATGAATCTTAATTGGAATGTAAATGTACACTCACGGTCATTCGACGACCGGTCTGGCCTAGTGGGTAGTGACCCTGCCTGCGAAGCCGATGGTCCTGGGTTCGAATCCCAGTAAGGGCATTTATCTGTATGATGATACAGATATTTGTTCCTGAGTCATGGGTGTTTTCTATGTATTTAAGTATTTGTATATTATATATATCGTTGTCTGAGTACCCACAACACAAGCCTTCTTGAGCTTACTGTGGGACTTAGTCAATCTGTGTAAGAAAGTCCTATAATATTTATTTATTATTTCTTTATTTATTTATCGTCTTAGGTTAGGTATTTTTATAATATGAATATAAAAATAAAATATAAAAACACTTACAAAACAATAAAAATACATATAAACACATTATAAAAAACCTAACCTAGGGTGCCGCCAGCAGCGGGGCCAGGCCCAAGCTACCGGTGGTCAGGGCTGCAGAGAGAGGAACCGACGTACTATCCGCGCCGTGTCCAAGATCACCGCCTTCTGCATCTGTCCCTTGATCCAACCACCTAGCGAGAGTCTCTCGAGATGTTGGTCGAGACTCTTCGCTATTAAACCGTTCACTGAAACGACTATCAGGACAATGATCGTCGAATCAACATCCCACATGGCGGTTATCTCGTGAGCCTAGTCTATGTACTTACTGGACTTGTCCTTCTCGGCCTTCACGAGATTCTCATCATGGGGGATGGTGATGTCAACGAGCACGGCCCGACATTGCGATCGATCTATTATCACAATATCAGGCTTATTGGCTACAATAGTCCTGTCAGTGATGATAAATCGATCCCAATAGAGCGTGGCACGACCATTCTCGAGAACAGGCGCAGGTGAGTACTTGTAGTACGGTACTTCGCGGTCCACAAGGCCATATAGAAGAGCAAGTTGCTGGTGAATAATCCTGGCTACGAGATTATGTCTGTGCAAGTACTCGCCGTTAGCAAGATGAGAACAACCGGAAATGATATGCCTGAGTGACTCTCCGGGACGGCGGCATGCCCGACAAATGTCGACCGTACCGTCCTTCAGGATATATTTCCGATAGTTATTCGTCATCATCACTTCGTCTGCAATTGCACAGGCAAAACCCTCGGTTTCTCCGAAGAGGTCCCCGAATCGTAACCAGTTCACCGACGCGAGCAGGTCCACATCGGGTCCCGTGAGGGCCTTGTAGAACCGCCCGTGTAGCACCTTACTCTCCCATGCCGCCTTGCGATCCGCAGTACTTAGTACCACAGGTTTGCGCCAGTTCTCGTTTGCCAAGGAAAGCGGCGTGAGGTTCCTATCTACTGCCACCACGTCACGATGCATCCCACACTCGTTGTTAAGGAAATAGTTCCTGAGATTGTACACCTCGCGGTTGTGGAGATCCTTGGCGTTTAGGAAGCCTCGGCCTCCACACTTCCGTGGGACGTGGGACGTGGGTGTAGCATGCGATGTGTGGTGAGCAGTGATCGGACCCTCCGATCCAGGGCGTCCAGCTCGGTCTGAGTCCACCTTAGTATGCCAAAGGAGTATGTGAGTAGGAGCATTACCCAGGCGTTGAAGGCGCACACTTTGTTGCCTCCTGACAAAAGACTGTTAAGGACTTTTGTGAGCCGACTGAAAAAGCGCTCCTTCACCGACCGTCTAATACCCTCGTCCTCAGTACCCAACGACTGTGACATACCAAGGTATTTATAGGTTTCTGATTCAGAGATAGATCTGAAAGACATTGTCTCAGACAGTTGTAAATTTGTTGAATTTACAACCCTCCCCCGCTGTACATGCATAACCGCACATTTATCGACACCAAACTCCATGTTGATGGCACTACTGAAGACTTCCGTGGTTTTCAGTAGCTCCGACAGGTCTTGGTTGTTTGGTGCAAATAATTTGAGGTCATCCATGTACAGAAGGTGAGAAATGACTTCACCCTCTCTCCGAAGCCGGCAACCTAGTCCCAAATCCTTCAGCAGGGTGCTGAGGGGATTTAAAGCTAGGCAGAACCACAGGGGACTCAGACTGTCGCCCTGAAAAATTCCTCGCTCAATCCTTATAAAATCCTGCGGGTTTATTATTATTATTATTCATAGTAAATACAAAGGGCTATGTACATTAATGACCGTGACTGTAGGTTCGTGTATATTTAATTTCAATTGCAGTCGGGGGACCTTTTGATTGAGATGCACTTAGGTACATCAAGGTCCCCCGATTGTAATTGAAATTAAATATAACGTACCTACAGTCACGGACATAAATGTGCATAGCCTTTGGATTTACTATGAAATGACCGTGAGTGTACATTTACATTCCAATTAACATTCATAAAATTCAGTGACTAACATATTAACATTATTTTTAGCTTTTCAGTTCGCTTTAAAATGTAGCAGTCGTGTTTTTAATTTTTTATTTTGAATAGAATCATCAAAACGAATGAGTGACACATAGCGAAAGCTAACTGAAGCCGAATTTAGAGCTAATTGTCAAGGCACGTTGTGGTCTTGTTACTAAGGCGTTTGCTTTTCAAAGCAGAGACCGCGGGTTCAAATCTCAGTCGGACGCACCTAGAGATTACAGCTTTTTTTTGGGTTTCATTTCTATTATTAATTTGTAGTTTTATATTAAATAATTTCGCATCAGTTTATATGTTTTTTGATGATATGTCACATGTAGCGTATGTACGACTTTCTAACAGGACGTTGTAGGTTTGAAACCGCAGTGGGCGTTCCTTAGATTACTCCTGTGCGGAATGCCATTTGATGTTTACTGCTAGGTTATACTAACAATAAGTTCAAAGATATACAGTATATATCAGAACGAAAGGCCAAGAAAGAGACCCATTGATTAATGTTTAGGTCATACTGAACAACTTTTACTATGGGACCAACCCCGAAAACGCGGAAATATAATTGGAAGTTTCATACATTTTTACACGACTGCCCAAACAAAAAGAGTGTATTGTGTTCAGCGTTCATGTTTGTATGTATATATATTTATTTACTTATGTGAGTTTCTTTATTCCACCATAACTTCTGAATGCCTTAACCGATTTAGATGTATGATACATCATTAGAATCCTTACGTCATCCCGGGTGACATAGGCTATGTGACGTCATTATAAAACCAATATGGCGGACGCAATACGCAATATTGCGTGACGTTTAGAAAAAAAAACCTATCGTGTGGGGTCTCAAAATGAAGGGCTTAGAAAGGCGATTTAAAATATACATATTTGCAAAATAGGCGCTTAAATCTTATTTTGGTTAAATAAGGATTTACAAAATGTGCTAAGAAAAATAAATCTATCTATCTTATTTAGTGAGCTATCAAATAAAAAGGTATTTACGGGTCTATATTAATTCGCATAAATTAATACTCCTAATTCTAATTGGCATAACGTATGTTACGCATAATTTCTAAATCGCATAACATTATTCCGCATAACTGAATACGCATAATGTTAATGCGCATAACGTAAATTGTCATAACGATGACTTGGGATAAATATAATAAGCATAAAGTTACTTTGCATAATTATTAAATGGTATAAATGTAAAAGGCAAATTAATAAATATGTAGACAGAGTGACTTTTTTAAGGTTCAGTAGATTCAGAGAACGAAGTTTTAAATTAATGTAGCCCTTTTTTAGATCACAAATATCACAATACGGTTGCCAAAAATTTAATTAGCAATCTTGCGGTCTTTTGCTCGATAAAAAAATCACTAAAATAGGTCTAAAATGCACTTTAAAAAAATTTGCACAAAAAAATCAAAATATGGAAATTATTTCTACAACCTAATAAAATCCTAGTTTTTAAAAAAAAGAACACGAACTTACTCCGCCATAATAATGTATTACAGCAAAACATTATTATTTGTTACAAAAGCTTGAACTTGGTTTCGCTCGATCCTGCCTTGGCCTTGTGAATCTGACCTAACCGAGTTGGTATTATCATCAGTTCATCTAATTCTCTTGCTTTATTAAATTATGCTAATTCATTTTGTGCCAAATAAAGTTATAGTTATTAATGTTATGCATATTTAAATTATGTGGATTCATTATTATGCGCAATAAGTGGTATGCTTTTTTAATATTATGCCTGTTCAATGTTATGCATAATTATGTTATGCCAAAACTGTTATGCGAATTCATATTATGCCAATTAATGTTAGGCGTATTAAGGGGCACCCGGTATTTACCGTTGATCATAAAAATATATAAAGTCAAGGAATTTAAATTCCGACCCATTTCGTACTTTGTCACAGTGACAACCGTATGAGGTTTCTAGCGGCTTTCATATTGATTGTCACTGTGACAAAGTACGAAATGGGTCGGAATTTAAATTCCTTGACTGTACAAATCATCCATATGACTTGTATAGGTATATTTTTATAAAGTAAATTTAGGAACTAAAGCGCCCTACAGAAATCTAAACGTGTGAACTTCGATTTAAGCGATAGGGTTTGAATAATACTAAAAAAGTCGGGCATAGCACGATGTTACGTCACACGCTGTACGCTAACCAAAGCCGGGCGCCTTCGGCGCCCTCATACTTAAAGCGTGGGTGGAAGAGATCCCTGAAAGGGATAAGTTCGCCTTTGTACTAATGATGTGTGTTCTTTCATGTTTTATGTTTCTTTTTGTACAATAAAGTATTTTACTATTACTACTACTAAGAGAGTTGGGCGTAGCCCGACGTATTTGACACGCTGTACGCTTACCATATCCGGGCGCCTTTGGCGCCCTCATACTTAAAGCGTGGGGCTTAGCCCGACGGATGTGGCGCGATGCACGCGTTCCAAAGTCGGATGCCTTCGGCGCCCTCATACAAAAAAGCGATCCTTTTTGCATGAGGCCTTTTTCTATGCCCGATGGCATAGCTAGTGTCTAAATGCGAAGCCCGTAGATCGAACTCCGCGTAAAGCCGAAGACCCGGAGCGTCCGACAGGTACGCGCTTTCTACAATTTCCCCTAGTATCATAATTGAGAAGTCGCAATTCCACGCAAGGCCGAAGATCGAGCTGCGGCAGGTTAGTACTCGCGGAACTCGGTCAGATATTTGTAGAAATTACAGGAATTGCTAGAATCCCTAGCCCTTCGGCCTTACGCGGAGGTTGGTCTTCAGCTTACGTATTTTAACACATGTATTTCAGATATTTGTAGAAATTACAGGAATTGCTAGAATCCCTAGCCCTTCGGCCTTACGCGGAGGTCGGTCTTCAGCTTACGTATTGACGTGAAACGTCTTTAAAAAGCCGTAGTAGAGGTGCCGGACCAAAAACCAAGTGTAACGAAAAGTGTTATGGCGCGGCGGCTTATATCTCATAAACTATAATACCTACAAACATAGTTTTGATATAGATATATAGAAGAAAGTAGCCATTACTCGGAACAGTACGTGCCGCTGACATAAATGGCGCTGATTCTGCGCTAGACACGACGTATTCGGAGCTAAAATGACCCCTATTTTCAGTGTTCATTTAGTAATGACTCATCAGCCCATTAACCGATTTCGGTAAAATTGGTGCCATTTGATAGATCTTATTTTATTTTAATGAAATATGAGTAAAATAAAGTACGTGGAATTATAATAAGCTGCTAAAACATAAAAATGTGACAGTTATTACAGAATTTTTATCACTGCTCTTGTTTGAGGCCACCGTGTGCGAAAAATAGGGCGCAAAACTGACAAAATATACCTGAAATAGTAAGATAAAGCAATAACGGTTCTTTTAATATTATATTCACCATAGTAATACATGCTCATCTCCTCAAATAATGCATTAGCATCTAAGGCGGCGCGGCGGCGCGGCGGCGCGAGTTACTTTGATAGAACACATAATATAACGTATGACGGCTGCTTGACAATCCCGAGTTCCTAATGCTAGTAAGTATATAGTAATCTTAGTTAGGTACTTTCTGATGTAATGGGTAAAACATAATTTAGAAATGGTCACTTCTGTGGACAATAGGTACTATAAAAGGTAACGACTGTGGTTCATATATATCCCGTTTTTCTCATTTGAGTCTCAAGTATTGAATGAAATATTCTGCCTGTAAAGGTGCTGCGTAAAAAAATGCTTTTAGATTCCCTTAAATGCGATGGCTACAGGAAAGACACGAACGAGTTTGCTATAAAACGTGTATTACCCGTATAAAATATCTATTCTCGTAATTTTGGTGTGTTATTTACACAAAAAATTGTACCTAATCGTTACATTCATTACTCCAAAATGAATTGATCATTTAATTATTTAAATAGGTGTGACGCTGTAATTAATTATTTTTAAATTACCCATCAAATGCCGCATTCAAGTTCATCTAGATACAGTGAATCATTATGACCCCAAATATTCTTTACAGATAAAATTTAGATATTATCCAAAATTATTATAATACATCACGCATTCGCGAGATGTGCGAATTCGGTATTCAAACACAAAGCAATAGTACAAGAGTCTAACTAAATGCGAAGGTCGAAGGCTGCGCTCTACGTAAGGCCGAAGGCAAGAAGTGTCCAGGATGTCAGTGCTTTACCACAGAACAATATTACAAGTGTCTAAACGCGAAGGCCGAAGGCCGAGCTCCGCGTAGGGCCGAAGGCCCGAAGCGTCCAGTCTGTCAGTTCTGTGTTTAACCACTGACATCCTGGACGCTTCGGCCTTCGCATTTAGACACTTGTACTATTGTTCTGTGTTATAGCACTTAAATCCTGGACGCTTCGGGCCTTCGGCCCTACGTGGAGCTCGGCCTTCGGCCTTCGCATTTAGACACTTGTACTATTTTTCTGTGCTAAAGCACTGATGTCCTGCACGCTTCGGGCCTTCGGTCCTACACGGAGCTCGGCCTTCGCATTTAGACACTTGTACTACTGTTCTATGTTAAAGCACTTAAATCCTGGACGCTTCGGGCCTTCGGCCCTACGCGGAGCTCGGCCTTCGGCCTTCGCATTTAGACACTTGTACTATTGTTCTGTGTTAAAGCACTAACATCCTGGACGCTTCGGGCCTTCGGCCCTACGCGGAGCTCGGCCTTCGGCCTTCGCATTTAGACACTTGTATTATTGTTCTGTGCTAAAACACTGATGTCCTGGACGCTTGGGGCCTTCGGCCCTACGCGGAGCTCGGCCTTCGGCCTTCGCATTTAGACACTTGTGCTATTGTTTTGTGTTATAGTGCTTAAATCCTGGACGCTTCGGGCCTTCGGTCCTACGCGGAGCTCGGCCTTCGGCCTTCGCATTTAGACACTTTTACTATTGTTCTGTGTTATAGCACTTAAATCCTGGACGCTTCGGGCCTTCGGCCCTACGCGGAGCTCGGCCTTCGGTCTTCGCATTTAGACCCTTGTACTATTATTCTGTGTTAAAGCACTAACATTCTGGACGCTTCGGGCCTTCGGCCTTACGCGGAGCTCGGCCTTCGGCCTTCGCATTTAGACACTTTTACTATTTTTCTGTGCTAAAGCACTGACATCTTGGACGCTTCGGGCCTTCGGCCCTACGCGGAGCTCGGCCTTCGGCCTTCGCATTTAGACACTTGTACTATTGTTCTGTGTTATAGCACTTAAATCCTGGACGCTTCGGGCCTTCGGCCCTACGCGGAGCTCGGCCTTCGGCCTTCGCATTTAGACACTTGTATTATTGTTCTGTGCTAAAACACTGATGTCCTGGACGCTTCGGGCCTTCGGCCCTACGCGGAGCTCGGCCTTCGGCCTTCGCATTTAGACACTTGTACTATTGTTCTGTGTTAAAGCACTAACATCCTGGACGCTTCGGGCCTTCGGCCCTACGCGGAGCTCGGCCTTCGGCCTTCGCATTTAGACACTTGTATTATTGTTCTCTGCTAAAACACTGATGTCCTGGACGCTTCGGGCCTTCGGCCCTACGCGGAGCTCGGCCTTCGGCCTTCGCATTTAGACACTTGTACTATTGTTTTGTGTTATAGTGCTTAAATCCTGGACGCTTCGGGCCTTCGGCCCTACGCGGAGCTCGGCCTTCGGCCTTCGCATTTAGACACTTTTACTATTGTTCTGTGTTATAGCATTTAAATCCTGGACGCTTCGGGCCTTCGGCCCTACGCGGAGCTCGGCCTTCGCATTTAGACACTTGTACTATTGTTCTGTATTAAAGCACTAACGTTCTGGGCGCTTCGGGCCTTCGGCCCTACGCGGAGCTCGGCCTTCGGCCTTCGCATTTAGACACTTTTACTATTTTTCTGTGCTAAAGCACTGACATCTTGGACGCTTCGGGCCTTCGGCCCTACGCGGAGCTCGGCCTTCGGCCTTCGCATTTAGACACTTTTACTATTGTTATGTGTTATAGCACTTAAATCCTGGACGCTTCGGGCCTTCGGCCCTACGCGGAGCTCGGCCTTCGGCCTTCGCATTTAGACACTTTTACTATTGTTCTATGTTAAAGCACTTAAATCCTGGAGGCTTCGGGCCTTCGGGTCCACACCACGTTTCACGTCAGCCATAGCGGCTGTGTCCCTGGTACAGCCTCTCTCATTTTTTTTATTTAATTAATTTTGGGGACAAGACTTCGTTACTAACTATTTGAAGTTACTTTACTTTTGCGAGGGCATCTTCAATACAGAAATGCACGCAGAGCGCCGCATATATCGGGCTGCGCCATCCTTTGGCATGGAGGCGCTTTCGGCGCCCGGCTTTAGAATGCGTACAGCGTGCCTCGTACGTCGGGCTACGCCCGACTCTTTTAGTACCTATGAGGGCGCCGAAGGCGCCCGGCTTTGGAACGCGTACAGCGTGTCTCGTACGTCGGGCTACGCCCGACCCTTTTAGTGTGAGGGCGCCTTCGGCGTCCGGCTTTGGAACGCGTACAGCGTACCTCGTACGTCGGGCTACGCCCGACTCTAATAGTTTGGCTGATCTGGACTTTTGTACCTATTTGCGTTATAAAATATTGCAGATCATTAAAAGCACCATGTACATATAGTGACCAAACAAATTTCTTTTGCAAAAATCTTCTTGTATCGCCTTAATTGGGTAATACGCGGATAGAATCCAGAGCGCTTGTAGATTCGTAGTTCGAATTACCTACCCGATAAATTAATGTTTTATCGGGTTCATGTAAGTAAAGCCGGATGCAAAAGCTAACATTATGTATATATTTGAAATGTGCTAATTGAGCTCTTTCAAATGATATACAACACGTCATCATTATTTTATTTTATTTTTTTGGTTCGTGACTTTATGACCTCTAGAGGGCGCCGTGTTCATTTTTTTGTGACGTCATATAGCCTATAACCAGCGGACGATTAAGACGATTCGAATGACATATCGTTTGTCAAATTATAATGCGTACTTTAGAAGTTCTGAGGGAACAAATGAACATACATACAATACATACATACATACATACCCACATACATATCGGTCAAAATCATAACCCTCCTTTTGCGTTGCCGTAGTCGGGTAATAAAGAGAGGAGTCATAGTTGGATATGCTTAACACCTTTACTGCCCGTGCTCCCCACGTCCCCACGGCTAGCCTCTATTACAAAGCCATAAGGTTTACATGTCAGATTGGGACAGTGAACGTGTTAAGTTTCAATTCTATTATTTTCTCCTTCGTTCTTTGATCGATTCGGAGCATCGTATTTTAGTACCTACTATATAGTATATTTTAGTACAATCGTCGTAAATTTAAGAGTTAGACTCTTTTCGGTGTAGCTCTCTCCATTTGACACTATCCAGGGCCGCCTCCTTGATTTCCTTATACGACATTACAGCTACCTTTTCTTTTATTTGTGTTATGTAGCTTATCCTCGGCCTTCCCCTTCCTCTCTTGCCTGCAATCTTTCCTTCTATTATGTTATTTATAAAAGCGTCATGTCTTATAAGATGACCAATCATTTTACCTCTCCTACTCTCTATTGTCCTCAACAGTTGCCTTTCCTCTCCTACTCTTTTTAACACTTCTTCATTTGTGATTCTTTCTGTCCATTTGATCTTTTCCATTCCATAAGCGGAATAAATAAATATATTAGCATATAATATGCTCTACGGTTTGGAAGAACGGCCGCCTATGATAGTTAAAATAAAAAACCGATCATTCTCGTACATACAATCACAATACATAGCAGCCGCGCTCTGGTACACACCATGGAGTATAAAGGTTATATATATCACAATACATAGCAGCCGCGCTCGGGAACACACCATGGAGTATGAAGTTTATATATATCACAATACATAGCAGCCGCGCTCGGGTACATACCATGGAGTATAAAGGTTGTTTTACTATAATAACCCGCCACGTCGATGTAGTTGAATTTCCAGGAGTAGTTGTGTTTTAAGTTGTAGAGTGACTCCCAGTTGCGCTCGCGCGCCTGCGACATTAGAAACTCGCCGGAGGTCGGGTCCGAGACCAAGGTGTACTCCGCCCAGTCATCAGGGCCGTAGAGCGCGGATTTGTTGAGGTGAAACTGGAACACGACCGAACGAGTCAACTATTAATCTTAACCATCATGTTACGTATTTAGAAAGATAGATAACTATCAAATGTCGAGTCGATTATTGACCAAGGCATGAAAAACCAACGGAGACGCCATGTCTATAATTTTCCGTACAAAGTAGTCTGCCGTTTTTTGCGGGGGAGGGGCACATGAAATGTATACGTAACGTCAACATAGCCATGTCAGATAAACGTCAGTCCATACATGTGTTTGACAAGTGGTTGACAATTGGCCGCCTTTTTTCGACAGAGGGGAACGCCTCTTAATGACCACTCCGTTTGGTTATATTCTCTAAGGCATGAAATGTACTCTTTTAAGTTTGGCGCCAATAGTCCGAAACTGAAAACACCTACTGTTGTAAAAATGAGGTATTTGTAAACATGGAGTTAAACAGACGTTTATGACATGAGTGTGCGCTGTGCACTTTTTGTGATGGGGAAAAAATTTAAACTCGCGACAGGTCACGTGACCGACAGATTCGACAGATTGAAAATTCGTAAGACGGACGCGGTCGTGACCAGTACGGTTACCATCAGTTTGTCACTGACATAAACGCCGTCGAGAACGGAATTTACTTTCTATACATCCCGTTTGCACTAATATGCGAGTGCGAGCGAGATGTATAGAAAGTAAATTACGTTCTCGACGGCGTTTATGTCAGTGACAAACTGATGGTAACCGTACTGATCGAAAAACTGTTAAAATGTCATTGAGTTTTCACTTCTGCCGGCACTCCCGGAGTGCAACCTTCTGTTTTTTTTTCCTCCATATACACCTAATAGTCTACCTTAGGTAAGTAGGTACCTTACGGCCAAATATCAAGTTTCTGGGTCATCTGGAAGTGGGTTAGGTTTTTGACCTATAAGTCTTATTTAATCTAATATTTATCTAAGTATTTGTACCTATATGATTTTTTCCATCCAAATTTCAGTAAATTTTTAGTTTTCAGATTTTTTTCTTTATACACACCTAATAGTTTACCTTGATAGGTACCAAATATCAAAGGATCATGCCGAATTTGGCCTGCGATTCGATAAGCATGCTATATCTATACACCTATCTATACATATAATAAAGCTGTAGACGGTCGAAAGTCTGTACATGAAAGATATTTGAAAAAAAGTTGGCTGGGGATACTTAGAATCGATAACAGAACACGTTCCAACAGTTTTTAGAATTTTTGTCTGTTTGTCTGTTTATCTGTTTATCTGTTTATCTATTTGTCTGTTTATTTGAACGCGCATCACGTGAAAACGGCTGAACGGATTTTGATGAAAACTTTACTAATCTGTCGAGAAAATCTCCGGCCAGGTTATAGGCTATAAAAATTCAACCCATATAAGGGGGGGTAGCCACAATACCCGCTTGATTTAAGTTTGCCCCTGAATCTTACGGCGCTACTTAGGAAGGAGGGGCAAACTTTTTCGCGCCTGGTTGGGACTAAAAGTAAAGAAACCGGGCAAGTGCGAGTTGGATTCGCGCACGAAGGGTTCCGTACCATAATGCAAAAACAGGCAAAAATAAAACGGTCACCCATCCAAGTACTTGACCCCGCCCGACGTTGCTTAACTACGGTCTAAAATCACGTTTGTTGTATGGGAGCCCCACTTAAATCTTTATTTTATTCAGTTTTTAGTATTTGTTGTTATAGCGGCAACAGAAATACATCATCTGTGAAAATTTCAACTGTCTAGCTATCACGGTTCGTGAGATACAGCGTGGTGACAGACGGACGGACGGACAGCAAAGTCTTAGTAATAGGGTCCCGTTTTACCCTTTGGGTATGGAACCCTAAAAATGTACAACTGTCTATCAAATGGCGTTTTTTATATCGAAAAATTTTCGGGCTCGCTTCGCTCGCGTTTTCAATAACATTCTGCGGTATGCTAAAGGTGATATTCGGTTGGCAACTGCAGCAGCATTACTCTGTTGCAACGTTACTGCTCCGGCACTGTCAATTTTCGTCATAAAATGATGTGACTGATTTCCATACTAAAAGTAAGAGAGTGAGGGTACGAAAGAACATCTCCAACGTAGGCTTTCGATTTGACCTTTACGCGGAGGCCCTTAAAGTCATGGAAAAAAATCTTGCTTTCGGGCTTGCGGCCAGCCGATGTTTTCGACATAGGTTACCGATTTTATAGCGAATTTTGCTCTCTTGAACGGCAGATTTGTCGGCCAAGGCGAGTTACTACTTAGCCGCGATCCTGAGACCTAACTGTCAAAGTGATAACACTTTGGCAGTTAGGTCTCAGGGGCCCCGTGAAAGCCGAAAACTAAAAGCATCCTATCAAGTAGCGCTTTCGAGTGAAGCCAAAGAGCGAGCAGTAGAAGATGAGAGAAACTGTCACATCCCTTCTCTGTATGAAATCCTGGATTCGCGCCTGGTTGGGACTAAAAGTAAAAATGTACAACTGTCTATCAAATTGCGTTTTTTATATCGAAAATAGTACTCTGTTGCAACGTTACTGCTGCAGTACTGTCAATTTTTGAGGTAAAATGATGTGTCTGATTTCTATACTAACAGTAAAAATGTACAACTGTCTATCATATTGCGATTTTATATCGAAAAATTTTCGCGCTCGCTTCGCTCGCGTTTTCAATAACATTCTAAGATATGATAAAAGTGATATTCGGGTGGCAACTGCAGCAGCATTACTGTTTTGCAACGTAACTGTTGCAACACTGTCAATTTTTGTGCAAATAGATGTGACTTATTTCCATACTAAAAATAAAAATGACCAACTGTCTTTTAAATTGCGTTTTTATATCGAAAAATTTTCGCGCTCGCTTCGATCGCGTTTTCAATAACATTCTAAGATATGATAAAGGTGATATTCAGGTGGCGACTTCAGCAGCATTACTCTGTTGCAACGTTATTGCTGCAGGACTCTCAATTTTTGTGATAAAATGATGTGACTGATTTCCATATCCAGCTGTAATGCGGCAATGAACGTCACTCAATTGACCAAAAAAAAATCAATATAATCTTGACGACCCTAGGGAGAGGGGGCACCATGGTCTAGAAATGCTTAGGGCATCAAAATATCTGACACTGGTCGTTTGCGGAGTCAAACGATTTGGGACTCGCATTTTATACGCATTACCATGCCTTCCCTAAAAAAATCGAATGATTCGCGAAAGTCTCGCAACGCATTGAGGTTACAAAGGGCACGTGGTTTTCCTCAGGAGTCTGAAGAAGACCACGGTGAGTGGCGCTTTAGCCAGGCAAGCCGATTCGCTTTTGCTCGCGCGCGTACCTTACTGTATCGTCCGATATACACCTACAACTCTGTCGTTTAAATCACGTGTAAAATTTGAATAAGGGCCAAAAAAGCTATTGATTTTGGAGTGTAGTTTTATTTAGTGGTACCTAATTGTAAAATATTTTATCTGGACTACAGTCCTCTAGCATATCCATCTGTCAACTTTACTTCAAGTTCCGCCTCCAGGGGAGAGGAAGAAAAATACAACAGACCGAATTCCACGCGGGCGGAGCCGCGGGCACAGCTAGTATACGATAAATTTAATCATATTTCTTACAATCTCATACGTATATTAGATTCCAACGGACACTTCTTTTTTTTTCCTAGCCCATTTCAGTGTCCCACTGCTAGATAAGATAAGATAAGATAATATTTATTCATTAAAACTTATGCTAATTTGATTTATACAATGGTAGTTATACAATTTATACTTAAATACTAGTAATTCATGGATTCAGGTTAAGATAGCTACAGATCAATTTAACAATATTAATACCGATACAAATGTGTATTTTCTAAACTCTAATGGAAATTTGAACAATACCTAAACCAAGTAAACATTTACTTGTATCTTAGGTATGCACGTTTTGTAGGTCAGTGTATAAGTGGGGAAGTGCTTACCAAACAAGATGATTATTTATTTATAATAACAATAAACTATATGACTATGACTATGACTATATTCTACTCTTTAGAACGTTAAGTGGTGATATACTTAGCAATAAGTTTGTACAACACACTTATAAATCTTTCTTAACTTCTATGTGACTATTTCTAGTAGTCTTTCTGTGTCCTCGTACGCCTTGCCAATGAGCAACGTTTGTACCGCTTTTATGCAGACTTTACTGGGCATTGGGTAAATATTCAATAAGAGATTGAATTTATTGTAAAGGAAAGAGCCGAGGAAACAAAAAAACTTACGTGTGTTTGCGGTGCGGAATGAATCTTTGGTGCAAATTATGTCAGCACGTCGCTTGCCAGATAAGATCTGGGGGTTATAGGGTATGGGTGAATGTTTTTTTACTACAGTGTTCAAGACGAATAATTGTCGAACGCTCAGAACTTTGCACTCGGTCAACAATAGAGTCGTGGGATAACGTAAGGGACGGAAAGTGCTAACTTTGAGAACTGCCCTCTGAGCTCTTTCTAAATCGATGATCGTTGTCTTGTTTGCTCCTCCCCGGGACGTGATACAATATACTAACAGTGATTGACAAAGTGCAAGATAGACTGATTTAATAAGTGTTTGATCTGCCGCATGTCTTAGGTTCTTAAAGACATAAATTAATTTTCTAACTCTAGATGTCAGAGATTCGATGTGTGCTTTAAAGTTAAGATGCTGATCGATAATAACACCCAGGTACATGATATTGTTAGTGGTACTGAGTTTTGGGCAATATAAGGACAAAGGTTTACACGCGACGTGTCGGGATCTGGACAATTATGTGCTATTAAAGTGTGGATGTTATCGGACGGTTGGGTAGATATATTTGAGGAGAACGTGATATATTTTGTTTTTTCCGTATTTAATGTTAGTGTCGCCGCCCTCCTGGACGGAGATGGCACTTGAAGAAGAAATGTTAGTGCGTTTGTCTTTAGCCAGCGGGTAACTAGGTTTAAACCTACTTGCGCGTTTTTGAAAACGTCAGTCCATGTATCGCCGTTAAAGAGTAGGGCTGTATCGTCTGCGTAGGATATGACTCTACCATTTGGAATAGGGAGGGTACATAGGTCATTTATGTACGTCAGAAAAAGGGATGGGGCCAGAATACTTCCCTGTGGGACACCATAATCAATGGGGAGTTCGTCACTTATATGGTTTTCAATCGAAACTCGTTGTTTTCGATCAGAAAGATAATCTTTAAAAAATCTTAGAGGATGACCTCTTATTCCTATGTACTCTAGCTTGTCAATAAGTGTTGGAATTGTCACAGTATCGAAAGCTTTAGCCAGGTCCAGGAATATAGCTAGACACTTTTTTTGGGAGTCAAGCTGTCTAACAACATAATCTGTAAGATCGTGAACTGCGTCGTTCGTTGAAAGCCCTGCTCTAAAGCCGTATTGTGATGATGCAAGGAGTTTATACTTTTCTAAGTATTTAACAAATCGTTTAGATATTACACGTTCTAATATTTTTGATAAAGATGGCAAGATAGCGATTGGGCGATAGTTATTAATACAACTATTATCACCACCTTTGTGGATTGGTTTGATGAGAGCTATTTTTAGAATTTCGGGAAAAACGCCTGTATAAATGCACAAGTTGAAGAGGTGGGTCAGTGGAGGGGTCAAGATTTTTTTATGTTGTTTTATAAAAGAACAAGGGATTTTGTCAATACCAGTAGCGCAGTCATTTCTGAGAGTCATTATAATGCTATCAATGTCGGCTTCGTCCGTATCAGTTAATACAAAGGAGTTAGAGTTTATCACACGGTAAGGGGTCGTATTCTGAGAGGTAGGCAATTGAGAATATCAATTTGCCTTTTCTGCGAGCGTTTTACCTATATTCGCAAAAAAATTGTTTGCTGTATTGACTGTCTGCCGAGCGTCTATAGCGTCAGCTATAAGCGCTTGAGACGTCGACCTCATATTACTCATACTTGTTACGTTTTTGATGACTTTCCATAATTTCTTTTTATCGTGTCCTGCTTTTATTATTTCTGTTTTGTCATGTTGTCGTTTTAGGTTTTTTAACAGATTGTTACAAAAAATTCGATAACGTTGGTATGTTGTTTTAAGTATTGTGTCATTTGGAGTTTTTGCTAGTTTTTTATGCATTCTGTCACGGTTTCTAATGCATCGTAACAATCCGGGGGTTATCCATGGTTTAATAGTTTTCATTTTGCGTGACATACTTTTAGTCCCTGTGTTATTTTCTATAATTCGTGTTAAAGATGAGACTAAGTATTCCATGGCGTCATTGGCATTATTCTGTCGCTTGGTAAATAGGGGTCATATCAAGATTTTCTATGTCACGGGTAGCTGATTTATTGTCCAGTTTAGATATGATGACTTGACTAGGGGCTCTTTGGTAATACTGAGGAATACACAGTAACAATGAACTGTGGTCAGTTAAACTACTATGGAGCACTAAAGTTTTTAAGGCAAGTTTAGACTTTGCAAAGACATGGTCAAGACAATTTTTTTCTCTAGTTGGTCGGAGGTGAGAAGGAAGATATCCAAGAAAAGCTAATTGAGTTAAGTATTCAAAAGAGTTTCGATCTTGGTTGCCGTTTTTGATATCAATGTTAAAATCTCCCATAACAAATACATTTTTAAATATCGATAGCTGCGATAAAAAAATTTTAAGGGACAATAGAAAGTTGTTTATGTTTTTATTCGAGGGGGAGCGATAAATGCCTACTAAAGCCGTATCAGTTCCTATTTTTAATATTTAGCAGTTTGCATCTAGAAATATATCGGGCTCTACCACAGTTACATTATTTATATTTTCTTTAATGTAGAACACGACACCGTCAACACGTTGGTTTTTAAACTTACGTAAGAATTATAGCCGTTTATTTGAGGGATCGTTTGGTTGGAGGTAATCCAGCACTCTGTCAATACAATTATATCAACGTCAGAATTTATTAAGCTTAGTAAAGTTAAGAGTCCATTTAAATTACTGTTTAGGCTTCTAATATTTTGTAAAAGTATTTTTAAATTTGAACCATAAGTATTGACAAGCGTCGAGCATCTATCTGGGTCGCACACTAGTGATTCATACTCACACGAGGCCTCAATATCGTCAAGCAAGACGTTAGTTGCGTTATCCATTTTTGTTGATATGTGCAGCAGATGACGTTGAAACGCGGCGCTCTAGACGCCCTCATAATCTATAGAATTTATATACCTAAGTTGCGCATTTTTCTTCGCTGGGCACTGGTCGTCTCCGGTTTTATGATTGGCCGGCTTTTTAAAGCGCAGACACGTAGCGCATTTGGCGGGTTCAGCTTGCTTTGGACACTCCTTAAAACCATGGCCTGATGACCCGCAATGTCCACAAGTAAGTTGGTAGGTAGACTAGCTAGGAGCACGTATAAACGTAAACTAATTCATAAATCGATGTATGGCGTAATCGCAAATACAGCAATTATTATAAGTCATTATATTTAATGCTGACGCGAGAAATGTGCGATGCTTGCATTGTACATATTCCCGGCCAGGAGATGTGAAATTGATAAGAGATGCTGAGATATTTTTATATAAAACTGAATTATTCGATGCTGAGATATTTTTATATAAAACTGAATTATTCATGTATGTTATTATTAATAATAAACTTTATACTGATAAAACTGATTGATGTAGTGAAATAATTTGAAACTGAGATTATTTAATAGAAGTAAATCCCCTAAACATAGAAGAGTTGAGTGCATTTGCCGCGACGCGATGATCTTGTCTCTCAGGGGGTTGTCCGCTGTGGTTGTGCTCGGTCGCTGATGGAATGGAGCTGCGCGATGTGGATGACATCGAGGTTGGTCTGCGACCGCTCTCCCGGAGGGCGGCGGCGGCAGCGGCGGCGGCGAACGAAGGGGTGAGGCGCGCGACGAGTTGACGGCGTCGAATACATCGGCGCACGTACAGCGCTGCTAACACGATGACTATGCTCAGGACCACGTAGATTACGGTGTAATGATGAACGTCGTGGTAGTTGATTCTGTCTGATAACGCTCCCTCGTTCTTCATGTGTTCGATTTGGTCTTTGATGACCTTGAAATATTTGTCATTGTTTTCAAGAGCATCTGATTCGCCTTGTAAGACTGGTACTGTTAAGTTTATAACGTTGTTTATGGAGGGCACGTCGGACTTAACAACGGTTGCTTGTGTTTTGATGTCGTTCGAATGTTTCTTCTGTGGAAATATGGTAAAGGCGTCTCCATTTAACACGCACTCTGTTTGAAGAGTTATGATTCCTGCCTTATTCAGATGCTCGGCCTTGACCTCCTGTCCGCATATGATTCTCGCCGTACATTCGTCACAACAAAAGAATAGGTATGTATTCATAGTGCTTAGTTCCGTCCATATGTTGTGGCAAGTGTCAGAGTCAGCTGAGCACTCGTTTGAAACTTGATCGGCAATGCAGAGGTGTGAGTCAGATTTTAGTTGATAAATTGGACCTTGTAGCGTACAAATTAGAGTATTAGAATCGTAGTGCGAGCATTTATTTACAGTTTCATCCAACATAGGTATATACGATTCTTTTTTGATATTTATAGCCACTTGATGTGCTATAGGTCGTATTTTGATCACATTTTTTCCAACTTGACGTGGAATTGATATTAATCTGAAGAGTTCGTACACATCTTGGAAGACTAAGGGAATCTTGATTTCGAAGATAAGGTACTGGCGGGTCATTCTTGTTCGCACCTTCATTAATTGATATAGTTTGGGTAGATCTGTGTTGATGTTTTCGCAGGGTAGAGTCAAATCCTTTGGCATCTGCCCGGGTGCCCGGCTATGATATTCAGCTCATCTTTCAACTGTTGTGGTGTCAATAGGTGAACGTTGAATTTGCCATAAATGACGTTAGCGATGGTGTCCAATAAAGTGTCTTGTATGCTCTTCAGGTTTACGAGTATGTTATTAGCGATGATTGATGACACGGTGATTTCATTTATTTGTGTTGATTCTTGAATTTCGGTGGCCTGTTTGTTAAGGCTCTTCTCGATGTTGTTTATGTGTTGGTTGAAAGTTTTGTGCTGGTTTTGCATTGATGTTTCAACTCTCTTTAGTAAGTTGGCTTCCGCTTCTATAACCGAGGTTTAATTCCTCCATAATTGTGCTAAATGTTTTTCATTCGCTCGGGTGAGGTCGATGTCCTTCTAATATTGTTCGGCGAACTGATCGTCGAGCACGCCGAATAGGCTGTGAGCGAGGTTGCCGACGCCGTTGAAGAATGCCCTCTTCTTACGTGGTGATTCGACACGTTGACCGAGTAGCATGCTGTCGTAGTATTTTAATTCCGAAAAGGCGTGACGCAGTTGATTGAGTACGATGTTACACTGTTGTTTATTTTCGATGGCGTGGCACATATTTTCCAAGTGCTTGATATATTTGGAAAATAGTTCTGATCCTTCCCAGTATGGATTGATGTCATAATAAACTACACGATTCCACTCGTCTCGGGCCAGTTTCATATTTGTTATTTTATCAAAGTAAATGCCTTGTCCCTCTTTGAAATGTGATACGTCATGAGTGCATTGCGCCGGCGATATAAAAAATATAAACATCATAAGCGCCATAGTGATGTAACCAATGAGTTTGGATTTTGCTGGTTTTCTTTGTTTTGCTTGTCTTGCAGGGGGCGTGGCCGATGTATCTTTTTACACGACTGCCCAAACAAAAAGAGTGTATTGTGTTCAGCGTTCATGTTTGTATGTATATATTTATTTACTTATGTGAGTTTCTTTATTCCACCATAACTTCTGAATGCCTTAACCGATTTAGATGTATGATACATTATTAGAATCCTTACGTCATCCCGGGTAACATAGGCTATGTGACGTCATTATAAAACCAATATGGCGGACGCAATACGCAATATTGCGTGACGTTTAGAAAAAAATATCTTGCAAACCTATCGAGTGGGGTCTCAAAATGAAGAGCTTTGAAAGGCGATTTAAAATATATATGCAAAATAGGCGCTTAAATCTTATTTTGGTTAAATAAGGATTTACAAAATGTGCTAAGAAAAATAAATATATCTATCTTATTTAGTGAGCTATCAAATAAAAGGGTATTTACCGCTGATCATAAAAATATATACAAATCATCCATATGACTTGTATAGGTATATTTTTATAAAGTAAATTTAGGAACTAAAGCGCCCTATAGAAATCTAAACGTGTGAACTTCGATTTAAGCGATAGGGTTTGAATAATACTAAAAGAGTCGGGCATAGCACGACATACGAGGCGCGCTGCACGTGGTCCAAAACCAAGCGTCTTCGATTGTCTCATACTTAGAGAGTCGGGCGTGGCCCGACGTACGTGGCGCGCTGTACGCTTACCAAACTCGGGCGCCGTCGGCGTTCTCATACTCAAAGCAGCCCGACGTACGTGGCGCGCTGTATGCGTTTCAAAACCGGGCGCCTTCGGCGCCCTCATACTTAAAACGTGGGTGGAAGAGATCCCTGAAAGGGATAAGTTCGCCTTTGTACTAATGATGTGTGTTCTTTCATGTTTTATGTTTCTTTTTGTACAATAAAGTATTTTACTACTACTACTACTACTACTAAGAGAGTTGGGCGTATCCCGACGTATTTGACACGCTGTACGCTTACCATATCCGGGCGCCTTTGGCGCCCTCATACTTAAAGCGTGGGGCTTAGCCCGACGTATGTGGCGCGATGCACGCGTTCCAAAGTCGGGTGCCTTCGGCGCCCTCATACAAAAAAGCGATCCTTTTTGTATGAGGCCTTTTTCTATGCCCGATGGCATAGCCAGTGTCTAAATGCGAAGCCCGTAGATCGAACTCCGCGTAAAGCCGAAGACCCGGAGCGCCCGACAGGTACGCGCTTTCTACAATTTCCCCTAGTATCATAATTGAGAAGTCGCAATTCCACGCAAGGCCGAAGATCGAGCTGCGGCAGGTTAGTACTCGCGGAACTCGGTCAGATATTTGTAGAAATTACAGGAATTGCTAGAATCCCTAGCCCTTCGACCTTACGCGGAGGTCGGTCTTCAGCTTACGTATTTTAACACATGTACACAAAACCACTGTAGGTACCTACACAAAACCACTGTAGGTACCTACAGTGGTTTTGTGTTTCACCGCTAACGTCCCGCAGCTTAGCCTTCAGCCTCGCGTAGAAGCTCGCTTCTCTTGGACGCTTTGGGTGTTTGGCCCTACGCAGAGCTCGGTATTCAGCAATCTAGTCTCTCAGGGCTACCTACTTTTATTTGCAAGTTCATCACTTGTATGTAGATAGGTATACTAACACTTTTTAAAGTCATTAGCGTCGAATAGACCCTTTTAGTCGAGTTAACATTATTTTTAGCTTTTCAGTTCGCTTTAAAATGCAGCAGTCGTGTTTTTAATTTTTTAATTAATTTATTTTTTTCTGATCTTCACTGGTTGACGTTTCGTTTTCTGATACTGGCAGTTTTGACAGCTTGATGATGGGCCTTTTGATTATTGAATTTTTTGTCTTTACTGAAGCGACACGGACAAGGCCGTCCTTTCCTGCATGAACATCTGATACCCTGCCAAGAGCCCACTTGCCGGCAGGTAAATTTGCGTCGTGAATGATTACGACGTCGCCGATTTCAATGTTTGGCTTGGGTTGCGTCCATTTACAGCGTGATTGTAACTGACACAGGTATTCAGTTTGTCATTTTTTCCATATATCTTGGCATATTTTCTGTGTTAGGCGCCACCGTGTACGCTCGTCCCTTTCAGTCTCAACGATGTGGAGAGTCGGACCACTTGCTAAAAAGTGTGCCGGTGTGATATAATCTAGATCGTCAGGGTCTTCGGTCAATGCACACAGTGGACGTGCATTTAAACAACCCTCTATCTGTGCCAATAGAGTCGAAAATTCTTCGAAGGTTAGGTGCTGTTCTCCCAGCACTCGGTGAAGATGATGTTTGAGGCTTTTGACGGCCGCTTCCCACAGGCCGCCCGCGCTGGGCCACGAAGGTGCATTGAAGTGCCAGCTGATGTTCATATCGCTGATTGCTTTGAAGAATGATTCATCTAGCGAGGCAGTGATCTCTTCATACTCCCTTTTAAGTGCTTTATTGGCTTTAGTGAAATTTGTGCCGTTGTCACTGAAGATGTGACGGGGTGCTCCACGCCGGGCGGACATTCTCCGTAGAGCGGCCAGAAATGATTCCGAGCTTAGGTCTGAAACTAGCTCTAAGTGCACTGACTTTGTCTCCATGCAGACAAACACGGCAATATAGCCCTTAGTTGTTTTGATGCCGCGACCCTTGCTTGCCTTCACTGATACGTATCCTGTATAGTCCACACCGGTATTATAGAATGGCCTTGATGGATTTGACCTTGATTCAGGTAAGTCCCCCATGAGTTGTGATAGTTTTGGAGGTTTCTGCAGCTTATGCAACGGCGTAGGAGATTTTTCGTAGCTCTAGTACCTCTTACAATCCACACTGATTCTCTTAGCTTGGAGTGTGTGAGTTTGGCGGTTCCGTGCAAAACAGCTTTATGTGCTTGATCTATAAGCAGCTCCGTCAGGCGACCTCTATGTGGAATAATAAGAGGGTGCTTCATTTCCCAGCTGATGTGTGCGTTATGGAGTCGTCCTCGAACTCGTAACATTCCATGTTGATCGAGGAAAGGTCTTAATTTCAAAATACTGCTTTTTAAATCCACTGATTGATTTGTTTTCAAATTAATGATTTCATTTGAAAACTCTCTTTCTTGCACGTACTCGATGATTATATTTTTAGCGCTTCTTATCTCGTCAGCTGTTAGGTAACTCGAGAACTGCTGACGCCGCGCGGCCACTCGTAGTATCCATGCGAGCACGCGGGTGCAATGCTTGTTTATTAATTCATTGAAAATGTCCCCGTCTGTTTGTTTACATGTTACCGCGTGGCTTTATTTTGATGTTTTAACCTCTTGATCCGTAGTGAATACTTCTTATTATTATGAAAATTAGTTTAGTACTAAAGTTAGGAAGAAATGATTGAGGTTTGCGTGTACCTACCTACCTGCGCACGTGTTAAATCAAAATCTGTTTTTTTACAGTCGGGTTGAATTAGTAGTCAAGTACAATTTTATTCACAAATAATTTGGCCAAGCCCGAGATAGCTCGAGGCATTTAGTGTTCCGTACGGCTACCATCAGTTTGGCATTGACGTAAACGATATCGTGAACGTAATTTACTTCCTATAGGTATATCTCTTTCGCACTAATATGTCAGTACGAGCGAGATACATAGAAAGTAAATTAAGTTCACGCCCACGGTAGCGTTTATGTCAATGCCAAACTGATGGTAGCCGTACCGCTCGCATCGTTACATTTTACAGAGGTTGGTTGCCTGTTTTTAGGATACCGTATTCAACTACACACATAGAACAATAGTACAAAGTGTCTAAGTGCGAAGGCCGAAGGCCGAGCTTTAGCAAAATGTCATCGCTTTAGCACAGAGCAATAGTACAAGTGTCTAAATGTGAAGGCCAAAGGCCGTCCTCCGTGTAGCCCGAAGGCCCGAAGCGTCCAGGATGTCAGTGCTTTAACACAGAACAATAGTACAAGTGTCTAAATGCGAAAGCCGAAGGCCGAGCTCCGCGTAGGGCCGAAGGCCCGAAGCATCCAGGATGTTAGTACTTAAACACAGAACAATAGTATAAGTATCTAAATGCGAAGGACGAAGGCCGAGCTCCGCGTAGGGCCGAAGGCCCGAAGCGTCCAGGCTGTCAGTTCTGTGTTTAACCACTGACATCTTGCAGTCGCATTTAGACACTGGTATTAATTACCTGTGTTTAGAACTGACCTCCTGGATGCTTCGGGCTTTCGGCCCAATGCGACTTCAGCCTTTGGATCTTGCGACTTAGACACTTGTACTTAAAAATACTTGGAAAAGTTACGGGAGGCGCGCGTCTATCGGACGCTTCGGATCTTCGAATTGCTCCTTCGGCCTTTGCATTTAGTTAGATTCTTGTACTATTGCTTTGTGTTTGAATACCGAAGTCAAGCCTCTCGCGAATGCTTGATGTATTATAATAATTTAGAGTAAGGCCAAGCGCGCACCACGATTTTTTGTCCTGCGATAATTTTGTCGCAGAAATGCAACGTATGTGTTTATATGTTGTTTTTGTACCATATATGTATATGAATAAAGTATTTGGTACGCGCATATGCGAAAAAAAATCGCAGCGATTTTAAAATTGTGATTTGTCACATTTTTCCGCGATAGTTCGCGACGCGATTGTCGCAAAGTGAATTGCAGCATGCGGAGTTGTATGGCCCCGCGCGCACTATGATAATGAAATCGCACCCCGGCCGGGCCTCAGTCGGCATTTCGCTCTCCAAACCCCAACATCTCGGCACCTGCATCTCCAATGGAGTCTCAAAATGAGACACTAGATGTTGACCATTTAATTATGGAGATAGACGGGGATCACCGTTGTGTTATAAATGCTCAAAGTCATATACAGCATTCGCATATTAAAGACACGTTTCATGACAAGCGACTGGTACGAAATCCATGTTGAGAATGAACAAATCGTCGACTTTTTCATCGCAGTGCGCGCAGTGAATTTTCTGCGATATATTACAGCACGATTCTAAAATCGTGTCGCAAAAATTAAAATCGTGGTGCGTGCTTGGCCTATAATACCTTCAATTTGAATTTAGAACTTATTATTATTATTTTTTTTTGTTTCTAGTTCTATGCCATATATATAGACTTTAATATTATTTAGGACTGCTAAAAAACAAGATCGGCTTACTTTAAATATTTCGTCAATTTTACCTTTGTTTCTAAAAATGTGATATTTAACTGTCATATACTATTAATGTCTTCCAAAATAATTTTCTCGTAACAGGACTGAGGGGCTACCGCGAAAACCGAAATTCGCAATTTGCGGGGATCTTTCTCTCTTACTCCAATGAAGGCGTAATTAGAGTGACAGAGAAAAATGCTCGCAATTTGCGAACTTCTATTTTCGCGATTATAGCCCTGAATCTTGTTGCTCACCGATCCGTTCAAAAATATACATAAGTACTGAATATAATTAATAGATATTATAATTATACAATTAATACAGAAATGTAATGGTACTTAATGAAAAGGAATATTGTGTATATTGTTTCGACGAATCAGATACTCTCAATAAAATCTGTACATGAGGCCAAAGCTGTTCATAAATATTAAATGACTTTATTATCTCTATACGCCTTACTAACTCTATGTGTCCTATTGTGGAAAAAAAAACACAACGACAGTCAAGAACGGAATTCTTAATTTGAAGTTTTCAGATTTTTGAGATGCCTAGTCCATTGGTTGGAAAGCCCGTTCGAAATTGAAACTTATTTCCAATATAATAAGGTCGTATTTTGTAGATCTCTCTCATACTTATAGTAGGCTATTGAGATAAAATTAAATATCCCACAAAAATAAGCAAGCAGAATTAAACTTTGTGTCAAAGAAATAAGTCATAAATTTCAATGCCAAAGTTTTAACTAAGGATGTATTGTTGGATGGATGTATATGTAAGGATGAATTGACCAGTGTAAGCATCAGTTAGCTAGCCCTAAGCAACCAAAGGTCAAGCTCCAGTTGAAAAACTAATAAAGATAGAGTTAAGCTGATAATTTTCCCGCCGTCTCCATGCTTCTTTAAGTTGGGTATTGACTGGTCAGCTGCCTGTTAGCTATATAGTTTTCGCGAAAATCGCCAGGACAGAGGTGAAAAATTTTGTATGAAAACTTGCAACTTTAAATGCATTTTTTGACCAAACTATTGCAGTCTACAATGAAGTCAAAATCAGTCCATCGACTCAATTTTTTGCAAGCTTTCTAATTCAAATTCAAATAATTTATTTCGGAATAATTTATGTCCATAGTTGTTAGTAACAAAATAAAATAACTTAGTGCTAGCGTTAGTACAATTAATTAATATACACATAACTATTATCACAGACAACACACAATCATACATAACCTAGTGAGCAATGCAAACGGTTCCAGTGCTCCTGGAAGCGCCCCTACCATCTCTCTGCAATGGTGTTCAGTATGCTGTTTGGGCTGCCACTCAACCTCTTCACTAAGGATGCCACTCTTTTGCGCAAAATAGCGGCGAGCTTCGCCGTCCGTGTGAGCATCAGTAAACATCTGCGATGCACTACAAAATCGCGGCAACCCCAACAGCATCCTAAAACCATTGTTGTACTGGACTCTAAGGGCCCTGAGCGCCTTCTGCGTGTAGTTAACCCACAGGCTGCAGGTGTAAAAGGTCTGACAATATGCTTTAAAGAGCGTCACTTTAACATTCTTAGAACACCTTGCAAACCTGCGAGCTACCATATTGCATCTGACCGCCAGGGCCCTACGCTCCCGTTCTATGTCCAGGTCATCACTCATGGACTCAGAGACCCAGTGTCCGAGGTATTTAAAACGCGTGACTTGCTTCAAAGGAACGCCATTCAGCTTTACCTGTGGAACTAAGTGTGTTTTGCTACCCGCCTTGAACACGAGCAGTTCGCTTTTTGTGACATTGTACCTCAGACCATGGGCCTCCGCGTACCTCTCACAAATGCGCAGCAATTTGTTGAGGGCGCTGACAGATGGGGCCAGCAGTACCATGTCATCTGCGTAGCTGATGTTATTGACCATTTTTCCGTCAATTGAGCATCCGACCATGGCACTGCTGAGCTCATCCATCAGGCTGTTCATATACAGGTTAAAAAGACAGGGCGAGCTAAGCCCGCCCTGTCTTACTCCACACTCAAGCTTGTACATTTTTGAGAGCGAACCGGCCCATTTAACACAATTGCTCTGGTTTTCATACCAGTACCTAAGCACACTAATAAGCTCCCTAGGAACACTCGTTTCGGTCTCCAGTTTTGCCCACAATCTATCATATGACACAAGGTCGAAAGCCTTGGACAGGTCGAGGAAGCATGCGTATACCGGTGTACCCCTTTCGGTATAGTATTGAAGAGTATGCTTGAGACTCAATATTGCAGTTTCGGTGGATAAGCCTGCCCTAAAACCAAATTGAGCATCGTGCAGTTTGAGGTGCATCTTCAGTTGTTTTTCAAGCATACTGTCCAATACCTTGCCAATAATAGTTCCTAAGGAGATAGGCCTATAGTTTCCGATGCTAGAAGCATCGCCACCCTTATTCTTCATAACCGGCACTACCACCGTTTTCATTAAATCACTAGGTAAGTATGAGTGACCTATACATAGAGAAAAGAACATGGCGAGTACCCTAGGCAAGTGTACACCAGCGCACTGGAGGTGTTCAATGCTCAGTGAGTCATGTCCTGGAGACTTTCCTCGAGTCATGTTCCTTATGACCTTTTCGACTTCCTTAGCCGAGAAAAGAATGTGATGCTCATGTAACCTAGTTTGGCAGTGGTATGGTTTGCTCGCAGCTGGCCCCAGTACGGATTGCACTCTAAAGTTATCCTTAAACAATTCTGCTATCAGGGCCGGCTCGCTAACACCCTCAACGCTAAGCGGTAAGCTCGGCCTAGTATTCAACCTGTTGGTTTCCTTCCAAAAACTAGAAAAGTCCTTTTTTGAATGATGAGAAGCAATCATATCCATTTTTATCTGATCCTTATTGTCTTGACACCATTTTAGTTTAGCTTTAAACACTTTTTTAGTTTCACACATTTTTTGGTATATAGGCCCAGATTTAGGCTTACCACATGAGAACCAATATTGAAAGCTCAGCCGAGCCTCTCGGTGAGACTCCCTTCCCTAATAGCATTTTCTTGTAGGGATTATGTTGGGCCTTTGTTTACGTATTAGTTGGGCAACCGTTATATTTGGCCGTACGATTTGCTGGAGGGCCCTCGACAAAGGCCCTCCCAAAGATTCCCAACAGAGGGCCATTAGAGTAATTTTTTCGTTGGGCCTATTTAAATAAATCATACAATTATTCAACGGTGGTGGTTTTGGTTGGGCCGTGGTTGGGCCTATACACATTTGTTTGATGGTTGGTTAATTGTTACATTTGGCCGTACGATTTGCTGGAGGGCCCTCGACAAAGGCCCTCCCAAAGATTCCCAACAGAGGGCCATTAGAGTAATTTTTTCGTTGGGCCTATTTAAATAAATCATACAATTATTCAACGGTGGTGGTTTTGGTTGGGCCGTGGTTGGGCCTATACACATTTGTTTGATGGTTGGTTAATTGTTACATTTGGCCGTACGATTTGCTGGAGGGCCCTCGACAAAGGCCCTCCCAAAGATTCCCAACAGAGGGCCATTAGAGTAATTTTTTCGTTGGGCCTATTTAAATAAATCATACAATTATTCAACGGTGGTGGTTTTGGTTGGGCCATGGTTGGGCCTATACTCATTTGTTTGATGGTTGGTTAATTGTTACATTTGGCCGTATGGCTTGCTGTAGGGCCAACTGCAAAAAAATAAATAAGGGCAATTTTTTTGTTGTGCTTCTGTTTGCAAATTCAACAATTACCCATCGGCAAGTCAGGTAGGTCGGTAGGTAGTCGTGCACCAGGTTGAAGGCCCAACACAGCTTGTCCCACAAAGGGCCAACATTGTAACTTTAACGTTGGGCCTTGTGTAGGATTCATACAATACTGTTGTGTAATTTATAGTGTGCCTACAGTCTAATTATGTAATGGGCTTTTGTTTACGAGTCCTACAGTTACCCTACGTTAAGTAAGTGGTTGTGTAATACGACGTTGGGCCTTTGCTGATAAATATTATAATTACAATACGGCAGGCATTGGTTGTATCCTCATGAAGGCCCTAGGCAGCAGTTGTTGTTAATCTTCTCTGTATCGTTCCAATTTTAGTATATGTACTGCCGAAGCAAGTACACTTACTATACACTCTAATTTGTATATATACTAACCGCATTTCGAAACTTCGTAAGCGAGATTTATGTTTTTTGAGATTTAAATTGAGAAAATGTTGGTAAAATTATTTTTTTTTAATTTATGTATAAATTTTATAGTTATAGCTATTAGATTTATAAGTTACTTATAAAAAATATTATGATTATATCCGGAATAATCATTAAAATAACTATAACTTCGATGTTTGGAGACAGTAACGCCATCTAGTGACGCCACAAGCAAACTCAACTGGTATTGTTGGGCATCAGTACCACAGCCAATGTTGGTAAATGCGATATTTGTGCTCACTGGGCCAACGAATGTTATCGTTGTTTAGCCACCGGTACCAAAATACACAAAGGCCCATTGTTAAGCGTCAGTGCCACAGCCAATGTTGGTAAATACGATATTTGTCATCATTGGGCCATCGGATGATATCTTTGACTAGCCAACGTTACCAAAATACACAAAGGCCCATTGTTGGGCATCCGTGCCACAGCCAATGTTGGTAAATGCGGTATTCGTCACCATTGGGCCAACGAATGTTATCGTTGTTTAGCGAACGGTAGCAAAATACACAAAGGCCCATTTTTGGGCCTCAATGCTACAGCCAATGTTGGTAAATGCGATATTTGTCGTCATTGGGCCATCGTATGATATCGTTGATTAGCCAACGTTACCAAAATAAACAAAGGCCCATTGTTGGGCATCAGTGCCACAGCCAATGTTGGTAAATGCGATATTTATCATCATTGGGCCATCGGATGATATCGTTGACTAGCCAACGTTACCAAAATACACAAAGGCCCATTGTTGGGCATCAATGCTACAGCCAATGTTGCTAAATGCAATATTTGTCGTCATTGGGCCATCGGATGATATCGTTGATTAGCCAACGTTACCAAAATAAACAAAGGCCCATTGTTGGGCATCAGTGCCACAGCCAATGTTGGTAAATGCGATGTTTGTCATCATTGGGCCATCGGATGATATCGTTGATTAGCCAACGTTACCAAAATACACAAAGGCCCATTGTTGGCCATCAATGCTACAGTCAATGTTGGTAAATGCGATATTTGTCTTCATTGGGCCATCGGATGATATCGTTGATTAGCCAACGTTACCAAAATAAACAAAGGCCCGTTGTTGGGCATCAATGCTACAGCCAATGTTGGTAAATGCAATATTTGTCATCAATGGGCCATCGGATGATATCGTTGATTAGCCAACGTTACCAAAATAAACAAAGGCCCGTTGTTGGGCATCAATGCTACAGCCAATGTTGGTAAATGCAATATTTGTCGTCAATGGGCCATCGGATGATATCGTTGAATAGCCAACGTTACCAAAATACACAAAGGCCCATTGTTGGGAATCAATGCTACAGCCAATGTTGGTAAATGCGATATTTGTCATCATTGGGCAATCGGATGATATCGTCGATTAGCCAACGTTACCAAAATAAACAAAGGCCCATTGTTGGGCATCAGTGCCACAGCCAATGGTGGTAAATGCGATATTTGTCATCATTGGGCCATCGGATGATATCGTTGACTAGCCAACGTTACCAAAATACACAAAGGCCCATTGTTGGGCATCCGTGCCACAGCCAATGTTGGTAAATGCGGTATTCGTCACCATTGGGCCAACGAATGTTATCGTTGTTTAGCGAACGGTAGCAAAATACACAAAGGCCCATTGTTGGGCATCACTGCCACTGCCAATGTTGGTATATGCGATATATGTCATCATTGGGCCAACGAATATTATCGTTGTTTAGCCAACGGTACCAAAATACACAAAGGCCCATTGTTGGGCATCTGTGCCACAGCGAATGTTGGTAAATGCGATGGTGGGCCAATACAAAATTAACGTTGGCTACGGAACGAACCTCATCCCAACGTTTTCCCTACCGTTGGCACCGTGGGCCCCAACGAAAATGCTACTAGGGTTACGTGTTTGTTCCAACCTGTAACGTATCGCTTTTTTAAATGATTTCTTCCAACCCCAGAATGTTGTTTAACACTCAAACGCGACGCTTCGACTAGAACATTTACAATAGACCCATATAGATCATCCAATATCTTTCTACAAGTACTTTTGTTACATAATTTATCCATACACTCAGTTAAAGCGGATGGAAAATCTATATTTTTTAATTTAATGTTACAATAATCACTATAAATGGATATTTGATTTGAATTTCTTTCCCCCCATGTTGTATCACTACGGAGGTCACTAATACTGACCATTAAACTAGGCTTTAAGATTACAGCGTAATTGCAATGGGAAATGGTCGGACCATAGTACGTCATAAAGGACATTTACACTGACTACAGACTGTCGCGCAGCCTGTGAACCTACACAGTGATCCAACCATCTTCCAATGCCATGAGTATCACTTACGTAGGTATGCACGTCAGAAGACAATCCAAGCAATTCTATGTCAATACAGACCCAATCATGTTCACTACAAAAGTTCAAAAGTTCGGAACCAAAACGAGCGCTCGGGTGCGCATTAAAATCACCTAGAATAAACACCGCAGCCGCGTCACATTCATCGGTAATAGCACGAATTTCACTTAAGCACTCAACAAAATCCGCTAAGTTATCTAATGAGTCTGTTGGCATGTAAACACAGAACACTAAAAACGACCTGTTTAGTTGTGCTACTTTTATAGCCGTTAGCCGCACGTTCTTACACTCTATAACTGACACCGTTTTGAATGTTGATTTACGCCACAAGATCGCCACCCGCCCATATGGCCTACCCCGAAGGATAGCCGCCGACGTATCCACAGCTGCCATGTAGTAGCCATGTTTCTTGTAAACAAACAATATCGGCTTGCTTGCAAAGATCTAGTAAGTAGTTTTGTTTTAATGCGTCATTCATAAATCGTAAACCGCAATTTTATTATATTACTTGCTGCTACGGAACCCTTCATGGGCGAGTCAGACTCGCACTTGGCCGCTTTTTTTAGATATCGCTGTGTGGCGCTGTCGTAGTGCCCAATAAGATATGCTCGCGAGGTCTACAGCTCACAGAACCACTAGTCTAATATTATAAAGAAATATGAAAGAAATCACATACACTATTTTTGTTCCTAGCCTACTTTGGTGTCTCACTGCCGGGCAAAGGCCGCCCCTCGTTTTCTCCACTCAACCCTGTCATTTGCATTTTCCCACTATTTGGGGTAGAATGCGTCCAAGTCGTCCCGCCATCTCCTTTTCGGTCTGCCTAAACTCCGGCCTGCACCGTCTTTTGTGTTCCGTGAGTCCCAATCAGTAACCCTAACCCTACCATTTTGGCCCACCTTTCTGGGTGCATGCGGCAGACATATCCAGCCCAGTCCCACTTAAGCTTAGCGGTCTTGACGCTTACATCTACAACTCTAGTTCTGGGGCGTAGTTCCGTGTTTCTGATCCGATCAGTTCTACGAACACCTAATACACTACGCACGCACTCCATCGCACGCTGGCAAACCTTGAGTTTCGATTTTAGAGCCTCAGTTAATGACCAAGTTTGTGCACTGTAGGTTAGAATGGGCAAGATGCACATGTCAAGGAGTTTGCGCTTAAGAAACAAGGGAAGGTCGCCCTTCATTAGCGCTTTCATGGACCAGAAGCTCTTCCAGGCGTTGTCGATACGTCTATCGATTTCGATAGATCGCCTGTTCTCGAAGGATGCTATCTGGCCCAAGTAAACGTACTCGTCGACATATTGTATATCCTGCCCATCCACCACAATGCTATGTTACACTCTATTAAAATTAATAAATTGGTTAGCAGTAAATGGGTTTCTGATTTGGTCTGCACTTAAAGGCATTGAGTAATGATTTTCTTATGAAAGTCAAGTACCAGAAATTCTCGGTCATTTTGTGAATGTTCTTTCAATTTAATTCAGATTCAATATCTGTGATTTATTAATTACCTTCTTCCCATCATTTCCAAGAAATTTTTCGCTAATGTAGATAACGGCGTCATCTTTAGCCCGGATCGAAACACGCACCGCGCCCTTCTTTATAGCGAACAGGTGTTTACTCCACACATGCTCACTATCTTTCGACTGAACAACTGCAACAGAGAACGTACTGCTGTGATCATAGCCTAAGCAAATTAGAAAAATCTGCGGAAATAATTCGTGTAGTTTTGAAAATTGGTACAGGTATACCTTCTGGTGTCCAGATAAACATACTAAAAGTCCTCGTGTACCCCTTAGTTCCCCTAACTTTTGAATCATGGGTCCAAAAAATATGAAAAAAATCGTGAAAACATAACTTAGTAAATACTTTCAAGGAAAAATATAGCAAACCTAATCGGTATAGCTGTATTTGAGTTATGGCAAATAGTCCATTTTGACAGACGGGTAACTACGGAACCTACACTGAGCATGGCCCGACATGCATATGGCCAATTTTTTTATATTTTATCAGCAGGTTGCTTAGCTTGCTTACTCTAAGTAAATTTTTTTATTTGTGATGAGCAATTACAAAAAAACGACGTTTTCTTAAACCGTCTATTTTTTATTACTTATTTAACTTTAACAGCCTGTAGCCCCTAAAGTATTGATCGCAGAGTAAAAATAAACATAACCAAATTTGTAGTAAATTTTATGTTAAAACTTTTGTCTTAAGTAATTTTAATGCTATTCGTACAGATATTCGAGATATGAGCAAAAATATGAAAAAAAGTACCTTCAAACCCCCTCTACACCCCCAGCACGCCCCCTACCCTCGAGGACTTTTAGTATGTTTATCTAGACATCACAAGGTATGCCTGTACCAATTTTCAAAACTACACGAATTATTTCCGCAGCTTACCCAAATTCGGCTTAATTTGACGTGGCTATCACCTCCTCGGGTAGCTCTTTGGCTACCTTCCGAGTGCATTACTTATCATCTCAACGTCATGCTAAATGGCATATTATACTATTATTGTCGTCGGAATAACGCAAAGACCTATAATTTTTTAACTCAATATTACACCGGAAAAATTACTTGATATTAAGTTAATTTAAATAAAATCATGTAGGGTAAGCTAAGCTGGTCTAAAAGCACGCTTAACTTAAAGGCTGTATTTTGAAGTGAACGGATGTTAGAAGTGCTGTGCGGAAAATATAGGTAATGAACAATTGTAACGCCGACCACTGACTAACAGTCCGCCGGACGATATCGGCCGGTCAGTTGTTCGGAACTGTCAAATTTTTGTTCTAACTGACAGGCCGATATCGTCCGGCGGCCTGTTAGTCAGTGGTCGGCTACGTGCAACAGAGTTCGACCTGGCCAGCCACATATAGTAGGAGATCCCCCATATATGGGACCTTCACCAATTCGTCTGACGGATGAAACTATGAAAATATGAAAGAAAATATGTTCCAGAACATAAAGAAATAGGGTTACCTAAAGAAAAAGGGTCAAGGGTATTTTTAATAAATTTTTGAAAAAAAAAATTTTTCGCCAAATTTCACCGATTTGTCTGACGAAGGAAATAAGTTTCAATGGAAAGTATACAACTTGTACAACATAAATCAACTAGGTTGCCTATCTTTTTCCGGTCACTATTATGTGGTTGCCTTGTTTAAAGAGGTGATTTTATATCGATAATTGCACTCATCTGTCTGACGCTTGAATTATACATCAAAATGATGGTAATTTTATTGCAAATACAATGGTATAGGGTTGCCTGCGAAAATCCGGTCACAAATAAGGGTTGCCAAGCTTTTAATTAAAATAAGAAGGGAAGACTTTTAGCGATAACTCATAAACGGCTTAACTGATTCAGTTTGTTAAAATTTTATTTGATTGAATTTTTTAAGCAATATTTTCATGATTTTTTCATATTTTTTGGACAGATGGTTCAAACGTTGCCAGAACGGTGCGTGCAGGCGGCGAAACGGTGGGCATACGGGTTTTGACCGCGTATGGTGACCGTTCTAAGCCCGTTATAAACGCGTTGCTATATTTCTTGGTCGCTCTTACCAGTCTGATAACTATTCGCTGGCTCTTTCTGAAGAGTATTGCTGTCGCGAATAAAACGCGGGTACTAAGGGGATGAAACGCGGATGCTTCGGGGATTATAGGCGGATGCTATGGGGATGATGCGCGGTTACTACGGGCACTAAACCCGTTATGTACAATGTGGATACGGTGTAGTGGGCATAGTAGGCCGTATCGCGTTACATTCCGTGCCTGATACGTTCATAGCACGGTCATGGTATGATACGGTGTAGTGGGCAGAGACCTTAAAGACCCCTATTTATTTTAAAAGGCCTATCCAACGACATGCCACACTATAAGGTTAAATCGATAAAAAAATTGTCACTCACATTTTGTTTCTTTCAAAGCGATTATTTCCGAAAATATCCACTTTATCAAAAAATGTTCTTCTAGAACCCTATTCATTTTAAAAGACCTTTCCAACAACATCACACATCATAGGGTTGCCACCAAAAAAAAATCCTCACGTACATTTTGTTTCTTTCGAGGCGATTATTTCCTAAAATATTCACTTTATCAAAAAATGTTTTCTAAGCATCGTATTTATTTCAAAAGATCTATCCAAAGACAAGTCACACTATAGGGTTGACGCGAAAAAAAGGCCAATTGCATTTTTTTTCTTTTTTTTCGTTTGATATCTATGTTGTAAGATGTCATTTGATGTGAGTTTTAAAATAAATGGTTCCAAGGGTTCTTCAAATTTTTTTTGATAAGCGAATATTTTAGGAAATAATAGCATCAAGAGAAACAAAATGTACGTGAGGATTTTTTTTTCGAGGCAACCCTATGATGTGGGATGTTGTTGGAAAGGTCTTTTAAAATGAATAGGGGTTCTAGAAGAACATTTTTTGATAAAGTGGACATTTTCGGAAATAATCGGTTTGAAAGAAACAAAATGTGAGTGACAATTTTTTTATGGATTCAACCTTATAGTGTGGGGTGTCGTTGGCTAGGCCTTTCTTGATAAAGTGAATCATTTCTGAAATAATCGTTTAGAAAGAAAAAAAAACTTTTGAACTATCTGTCCAAAAAATATGAAAAAAATCATGAAAATATTGCTGAAATAACTCAATCAAATAAAATTAAAACAAATTTGATCAGTTAAGCCGTTTATAAGTTATCGCTAAATGTATAAAACGCCTTATTTACTTTATTTACTGAATTTCCCGATAGATGTCGCTCTTTATGTTGAGAACTAGCGAACGGTTGTCCGTCGTGGGATACGTAAAATTTTTAATTTATTTTTGTATTATGGTGTCGATTTGTGTGCGCCAGATTCAAATTCAAACATACTTCTGTTTATAAAAACAAGGTGTTTGATTGAAGCTGCTTTCCCTTCGAAACCAGAGTCCAAAATTGTACACTAAAAGTCTTCCCTTCTTATTTTAATTAAAAGCTTGGCAACCCTTATTTGTGACCGGATTTTCGCAGGCAACCCTATACCATTGTATTTGCAATAAAATTACCACCATTCAAGCGTCAGACAGATGAGTGCAATTATCGATATAAAATCACCTCTTTAAACACGGCAACCACATAATAGTGACCAGAAAAAGATAGACAACGTAGTTGATTTATGTTGTACAAGTTGTATACTTTCCATTGAAACTTATTTCGTTCGTCAGACTAATCGGTGAAATTTGGCGAAAAAATTTTTTTACAAAAAATTTATAAAAAATTGCCTTGACCATATTTCTTTAGGCACCCTATTTATTTATGTTCTGGAACATATTTTCTTTCATAGTTTCATCCGTCAGACAGATTAGTAAAGGTCGACCATAGAATCGGGATCGTGGGATCTTAGACCAATAAGAGCTAGCTAGACAACTTCTATAATGTTTATTTAGGTTGGTCGACGACATCGAAAACGATGAGGAGGACTATATTTAAGAGTGCCAGAAGAATCAGGTTTATTTGTAAAATTTTAATTTTACGGGTAGTAGATTCAATCGCCATCTTTCAAAAAATTCATGCATGAAGCTTATTTTGGACGTGAGGCTTGCCTGTTCACTTCGCCTGCTACAGTGAGTGTGAGTAAGTACGTGAGGCCTGCCTGTTCACTTCGCCTGCTAACAATGAGTGTGAGTAAGTACATGAGGCCTGCCTGTTCACTTCGCCTGCTAACAGCGAGTGTGAGTAAGTACGTGAGGCCTGCCCGTTCACTTCGCCTGCTAACAGTGAGTGTGAGTAGGTACGTGAGGCCTGCCTGTTCACTTCGCCTGCTAACAGTGAGTGTGAGTAAGTACATGAGGCCTGCCTGTTCACTTCGCCTGCTAACAGTGAGTGTGAGTAAGTACGTGAGGCCTGCCTGTTCACTTCGCCTGCTAACAGTGAGTGTGAGTAAGTACATGAGGCCTGCCTGTTCACTTCGCCTGCTAACAGTGAGTGTGAGTAGGTACGTGAGGCCTGCCTGTTCACTTCGCCTGCTAACAGTGAGTGTGAGTAAGTACATGAGGCCTGCCTGTTCACTTCGCCTGCTAACAGTGAGTGTGAGTAAGTACGTGAGGCCTGCCTGTTCACTTCGCCTGCTAACAGTGAGTGTGAGTAAGTACATGAGGCCTGCCTGTTCACTTCGCCTGCTAACAGTGAGTGTGAGTAAGTACGTGAGGCCTGCCTGTTCACTTCGCCTGCTAACAGTAAGTGTGGGAAGTACGTACCCGCGACACCGCCGATGCAATTAACTTTCTGCATTGCACACTTGTGCATTTCTAGGTAAGTCGAGTCGATTGGATCCATTGTACACACCACGTCGTCGCTGTAAAAGAATTCAGTGTTTGAGTTAGACCAAGAAAAGTCTGCAACGATTTTGATAGCATAGGTACGTAGTGCAAGTGTTATTTATCTAGACACGCGGCAGCGTGTCAAGCCAAGTTCAAGCAAAGGAACTGGCTAGCCAGCGCCGAGTGTAATATTACACGAACCACTTGGTGCCACTTTTGACCCTTCTGTAACTCAAAACATCTTTGACGTATACACATAAAACTACGTGTGTTTAATTATATCCATAAGGATATCTAGAAGCCCAAATTTCATGAAGCTAGCTCAAACGGTTATAAAGGTATGAAGGTCAAAAAGTCGTAAATTTTAAGACTGACTTATGACTTATAGTACCTAAACCTAACCTACTTCCAGATGACCTAGAAGGATGAAATTTGGAATCCATCTTGGTTATTGTGTGTAACCGTAGGAAAAAATCTAAAAATAAAATAAAGTTAAAAATTAGGGGGGGTCCCCATACAAAAAATCCACTTTTTATTGGGACTGACATATAAGTACCTAAACCTAACCTACTTCCAGATGACCTAGAAGGATGAAATTTGGAATCCAGCTCGGTTATTGTGTGTAACCGTAGGAAAAAATCTAAAAATAAAATAAAGTTTAAAAATAGGGGGGGTCCCCATACAAAAATCCATTTTTTATTGGGACTGATATAAGTACCTAAACCTAACCTACTTCCAGATGACCTAGAAGGATGAAATTTGGAATCCAGCTTGGTTATTGTGTGTAACCGTAGGAAAAAATCTAAAAATAAAATGAAGTTAAAAATTAGGGGGGGTCCCCATACAAAAAACCACTTTTTATTGGGACTGACATATAAGTACCTAAACCTAACCTACTTCCAGATGACCTAGAAGGATGAAATTTGGAATCCAGCTCGGTTATTGTGTGTAACCGTAGGAAAAAATCTAAAAATAAAATAAAGTTTAAAAATAGGGGGGGTCCCCATACAAAAATCCATTTTTTATTAGGACTGATATAAGTACCTAAACCTAACCTACTTCCAGATGACCTAGAAGGATGAAATTTGGAATCCAGCTCGGTTATTGTGTGTAAGCGTAGGAAAAAACCTAAAAATAAAAAAAAGTTAAAAAATAGGGGGGGTCCCCATACAAAAAAATATTTTTTTATTGTAGCGTTGGAACCGTTACAAGCAGATATTTGAAACTACCCCAATATATGTATTATTATATTTGCTATATTAAAATAAAGTTTAGTCAAAAAATAAGTGGTGCCCCATACAAAAAACTTTTAATACGCTCTAAACAACCGGCCAACGGTGTGTCGTCGGCGGCGCGCGGTACCACATAATTATACAAAGAACAGAAGTAAAAACCATACAGCGGAAACACAAGAAAAAACATTAAATCTCAATACCTGCCTAGTTTTCTTTACAAAAAGTATTGATATCCCACCAAAAACATAAATGTAAAAAAGGAGAGCCAAGTTCAATACAAAAATTATGCTTGGCTGTGGGGCTCGCCGCAAAAAGAATGGAGATCTAAATGACTGCCACTGCCAAGTTCTATGCAAAATCCAAATATGTATTTATAGGAACAAAATAACATTATAAACAAGTATTAAACTCTATTTCTTTGCTTTATTGGATACCTATAACAATTGCTGTTATTTAAAAAAAATGTGAGATCTTAGAGTAGGTTAGATTTGGCTTGGCCAGGTTTTATCAGAATTACAATATATATAAAATGATTGATATAATGAAAACTGGCCAAGTCAAATCTAACCTACTTTAAGATCTCACATTTTTTTTAAATAACAGCAATTGTTATAGGTATCCAATAAAGCAAAGAAATAGAGTTTAATACTTGTTTATAATGTTATTTTGTTCCTATAAATACATATTTGGATTTTGCATAGAACTTGGCAGTGGCAGTCATTTAGATCTCCATTCTTTTTGCGGCGAGCCCCACAGCCAAGCATAATTTTTATATTGAACTTGGCTCTCCTTTTTTACATTTATGTTTTTGGTGGGATACATCATAATTTGATTGACGGATTGACGTCTAAAATAACACTTGCACTGCGAGCGCTATCAAAATCGTTGCAGGCTTGTCTTGGTCGAACTGAATGCGATTCGTTAATCAGCGACATCCGTACAAAACTTTGTTTACGGAACACTTATGGGATCACTTCGGTCTTGCAAATCAGTTAAATACGTTTTTCTCAGAGACCGTTTGACATAGATACCTAAAATTTGGAACAGTTATAGCAATTACCACCACTCATATTGTAAATAAGTCAAAACTGCTTATTTCTTATTAAAGGGGGAAATTTAGGGGGTTGAGAGGGGTAGGCTGAAACTTTTTTCATTTGTAAGAATCGTGTGGGGTACCATTAGAAAGCTTGCAAAAAATTGAGTCGATGGACTGATTTTGACTTCATTTTAGACTGCAATAGTTTCGTCAAAAAATGCATTTAAAGTTACAAGTTTTCATACAAAAATTTTCACCTCTGTCCTGGCGATTTTCGTGAAAACTATAGCTAACAGGCAGCTGACCAGTCAATACCCAACTTAAAGAAGCATGGAGACGGCGGGAAAATTATCAGCTTAACTTTATCTTTATTAGTTTTTCAACTGCAGCTTGACCTTTGGTTGCTTAGGGCTAGCTAACTGATGCTTACACTGGTCAATTCATATTAGGCGAGAAACATCCTTAGTTAAAACTTTGGCATTGAAATTTATGACTTATGTCTTTGACACAAAGTTTAATTCTGCTTGCTTATTTTTGTGGGATATTTAATTTTATCTCAATAGCCTACTATAAGTATGAGAGAGACCTACAAAATACGACCTTATTCTATTGCAAATAAGTTTCAATTTCGAACGGGCTTTCCAACCAATGGACTAGGCATCTCAAAAATCTGAAAACTTCAAATTAAGAATTCCGTTCTTGACTGTCGTTGTGTTTTTTTTTTTCCACAATAGGACACATAGAGTTAGTAAGGCGTATAGAGATAATAAAGTCATTTAATATTTATGAACAGCTTTGGCCTCATGTATAGATTTTATTGAGAGTATCTGATTCGTCGAAACAATATACACAATATTCCTTTTCATTAAGTACCATTACATTTCTGTATTAATTGTATAATTATAATATCTATTAATTATATTCAGTACTTATGTATATTTTTGAACGGAAAGGTGAGCAACAAGATTCAGAGCTATAACCGCGAAAATAGAAGTTCGCAAATTGCGAGCATTTTTCTCTGTCACTCTAATTACGCCTTCATTGGAGTAAAAGAGAAAATCCCCGCAAATTGCGAATTTCGGTTTTCGCGGTAGCCCCTCCTGTTACGAGAAAATAATTTTGGAAGACATTAATAGTATATGACAGTTAAATATCACAGTTTTTAGAAACAAAGGTAAAATTGACGAAATATTTAAAGTAAGTCGATCTTCTTTTTTAGCAGTTCTAAATAATATTAAAGTCTATATATATGGCATAGAACTAGAAACAAAATCAAATAAAAAATAATAATGAGTTCTAAATTCAAATTGAAGGAGTATACATTTAAGGTATTATAGGCCGAGCGCGCACGATATTACGATATTAATTTTTGCGACACGATTTTAGAATCGCGCTGTAATATAAGTATCGCAGAAAATTCACTGCGCGCACTGCGATGAAAAAGTCGACGATTTGTTCATTCTCAACATGGATTTCGTACCAGTCGCTTGTCATGAAACGTGTCTTTAATATGCGATTGCTGTATGACTTTGAGCATTTATAACACAAAGGTGATCCCCGTCTATTTCAATAATTGAATGGTCAACATCTAGCGTCTCATTTTGAGACTCCATTGGAGATGCAGGTGCCGAGATGTTGGGGTTTGGAGAGCGAAATGCCGACTGAGGTCCGGCCGGGGTGCGATTTTATTATTATAGTGCGCGCGGGGCCATACAACTCCGCATGCTGCAATTCACTTTGCGACAATCGCGTCTCGAACAATCGCGGAAAAATGTGATAAATCACAATCTTAAAATCACTGCGATTTTGTTGTCGCATATGCGCGCACTAACATATAAACACATACGTTGCATTTCTGCGACAAAATTATCGCAGGACAAAAAATCGTGGTGCGCGCTTGGCCTTACTCTAAATTATTATAATACATCAAGCATTCGCGAGATGCTCGACTTCGGTATTCAAACACAAAGCAATAGTACAAGAATCTAACTAAATGCAAAGGCCGAAGGAGCGATTCGAAGATCCGAAGCGTCCGACAGACGCGCGCCTCCCGTAACTTTTCCAAGTATTTTTAAGTACAAGTGTCTAAGTCGCAAGATCCAAAGGCTGAAGTCGCATTGGGCCGAAAGTCCGAAGCATCCAGTAGGTCAGTTCTAAACACAGGTAATTAATACAAGTGTCTAAATGCGAAGGCCGGAGGCCGAGCTCCGCGTAGGGCCGAAGGCCCGAAGCCTGCAAGATGTCAGTGGTTAAACACATAACTGACAGCCTGGACGCTTCGGGCCTTCGGCCCAACGCGGAGCTCGGCCTTCGGCCTTCGCCTTTAGATACTTATACTATTGTTCTGTGTTTAAGTACTAACATCCTGGAAGCTTCGGGCCTTCGGCCCTACGCGGAGCTCGACCTTCGGCTTTCGCATTTAGACACTTGTACTAAATATTGTTCTGTGTTAAAGCACTGACATCCTGGACGCTTCGGGCCTTCGGGCTACGCGGAGGTCGGCCTTTGGCCTTCACATTTAGACACTTGTACTATTGCTCTGTGCTAAAGCGATGACATTTTGCTAAAGCTCGGCCTTCGGCCTTCGCACTTAGACACTTTGTACTATTGTTCTGTGTGTGTAGTTGAATACGGTATCCTAAAAACAGGCAAACAACCTCTGTAAAATGTAACGATGCGAGCGGTACGGCTACCATCAGTTTGGCATTGACATAAACGCTACCGTGGGCGTGAACGTAATTTACTTTCTATGTATCTCGCTCGTACTGACATATTAGTGCGAAAGAGATATACCTATAGGAAGTAAATTACGTTCACGATATCGTTTATGTCAATGCCAAACTGATGGTAGCCGTACGGAACACTAAATGTCTCGAGCTATCTCGGACTTGGCCAAATTATTTATTTCATTAACTTTGGGGTCATGATTTCGTTACTATTTGAAGTCACTTTAAATTACTTTTGCGGCTTTGGAACGCGTACGTCGGGCTACGCCCAACTCTCTTAGTATGAGGGCACCGAAGGCACCCGGCTTTGGAACGCGTACGTCGGGCTACGCCCAACTCTCTTAGTATGAGGGCACCGAAGGCACCCGGCTTTGGAACGCGTACGACGGGCTACGCCCGACTCTTTTAGTATGAAGGCGCCTTCGGCGCCCGGTTTTGGAACGCGTACGTCGGGCTACGCCCGACTCTTTTAGTATAAGGGCGCCGAAGGCGCCCGGCTTTGGAACGCGTACGTCGGGCTACGCCCAACTCTCTTAGTATGAGGGCGCCGAAGGCGCCCGGCTTTGGAACGCGTACGTCGGGCCACGCCCAACTCTTTTAGTATGAGGGCGCCGAAGGCGCCCGGCTTTGGAACGCGTACGTCGGGCTACGCCCGTTTCTTTTAGTATGAGGGCGCCGAAGGCGCCCGGCTTTGGACCGCGTACAGTGCGCCACGTACATCGGGCTATGCCTGACCCTTTTTGTGTGGGGACGCCTTTTGGGCAGAGTCCGTTGCGTTTCAGTATGCTTCGCCTGACTAACTGCGAAGGCGTTTTTTTTGTCCTGCAATATTTTACGTAGTGAATATATACGAAGCAACAAAAACCTTGTATCGCCGTAGTCGCGTAACACGCGGATAGAATCCAGAGCGCTTGTAGATTCATACGGCCCTATTCGGGAAATGAATTAGAGATGAACTAGATACGATAATTATAGTAAAGATATGTGACGTCCCACGGTAAAGGGACCTTATGGCGGTTGGCGCTTACGCTATTATTAACGCTGCTCCAATATTATTTCGGCGCTATGCAGCCGCCATATAAGGGTACCTTTTGTCGTGGAACGTCGCATATCGTTACTAATTCACATCTAGTGAATCTCTAATTCATTTCTCGAATCGCGGCAATAGTTCGTATTACCTAACCGATAAATCAATGTTTTATCTGGCGAATGCAAACAAAGCCGGGTGCAAAAGCTAACAATATTTATATATTTCAAATGTGCTAATTGAGCTCTTTGAAATGATGTATAACACGGCATCATTACTTATTTTTACCCGACTACGGCAACGCAAAAGGAGGGTTATGATTTTGATCGGTATGTATGTGGGTATGTATGTATGTATGTATGTTCATCTGTTCCCTCATAACTTCTAAAGTACTTATTATAATTTAATAAACGATGTGTCATTCGAATCGTCTTAATTGTCCGCTGGTTATAGGCTATATGGCGTCACAAAAAATAGAACTCTGCGCCCTCTAGTGGTCATAAAGTCACGAACCAAAAAACTAAAATTAAGTAATGATGATGTGTTATACATCATTGAAAAGAACTCAATTAGCACATTTCAAATATATAAATATTGTTAGCGTTTGCACCCGGCTTTGCTTGCATGCGCCAGATAAAACATTAAATTTTCGGTTAGGTTATTCGAACTATGAATCTACAAGCGCTCTGGATTCTATCCGCGTGTTACGCGACTACGGCGATACAAGAAGGTTTTTGCAAAAGAAATTTGTTTGGCCGCTTGTAACGTTGCACGTTACTATAGGTAGGTAATTGAATTAAACCTAAACTTAAACTCAACTAACACTTAAAATAAGAATAAATAAGTACTATAATTATAGGCTTAAATATAGATTTAACTAAATCACTATGTTAATTTATGTAATGCACGTAACGTTTCTGTGCGCGAGTGTACTTTCCGCCGAACGACGGTGTCAGCAGTTTAACCCTACTTATACCACCGGCCATCACTTCGCGCCCGACTCCTCGTTCATTCGTCTCTAAGCATAGACGCTGCCGGTCGCGTTCACGAGCCGTGAGCCGTGTCCTCTCACGCGCCGGCGCAAATTAAAATATATTTTTCTAAATCGGCAATGCTAGCCGAATAAACTTTTAAATTTTTGCTATAAGCAAATGAGTGTTAAATAATTTATTATCCGTCCTGCACCCCGTATGGGGTGCAATTAGACGGCTTACAACTACGGCGGCAGGAGGGACCTGCTGATCCGACCGCAGAGTAGGAGGCCCTCCAGAGGCTTCCCGGCTTCACGCACCAGCTGACCTCGGCGCTTCCCGAGACGTCCCGGCTACCGACCACAAGGCCTGCACGACCACCTTGCCACGTCAGGGGAGTCCCACCTACGTCAGTGGAACCAGACAGGCTAATTTAAAATTAACGGACCACTACCACGACCACCGCTCGGGTTACTTTTAGAATAAAATACCTTATAGAAAGCGTTTGGGCCTTTAATTTAAATCTTCCAACCCTAACCGCTTCATTGGCGCCCTTTAACGTGGTCAAAGTCTGGTTTCACTGCGTAGAAGTAGTTGGTGTTTGTTTTGTTTTCTTGTGAAACGTTTTGCTTTGTGTTTTTTGGTTGCAGCAACTAGTGTGTACGAATTTTATTGTTAATTATTGTAGTGTTTTTTTTACAAATTTTGATGAATTTTATGAATTTTATACGGTATTTTAAGAATTTTATCGCATTTTAATGATTTTATTGTGGAATTATTTATTACAGTTTTATTTTTAAATTATTAACTTTATTGTTGTCTTTAAAGGCCAGTCAATAATTAATCATTTTATCGTAACGACTAAGCTACTTTGTTACATTGAATCGCATTCCAAGTTTTGCTCTGTGTTCTTCGATACTCTGTGTTGTTTTGCATCTTTTGTACAGTAATCACCACAAGTGTTACGGATTTTATACTGTGATATATTTATTTTTTCTAATTGTTTTATTTTATTGAATTTTAATTAATTTTAGCTGTAGAACTCTAGTTCAGTTGAGTCACGCAAGCGATAATATTATTATTATTATTTTATTGAATTTTATTATTGTGACAGTACACACTAGTTGCATTTATTTTTATTTTTTTGCTTTCTGTTGCGCTGCTTCCTTCTTCTCTGTGGTGGCGTTGTTATTTTTTTCCTAGCCAGTCATTAATATCTATACATCATATCAACCATAACGTTATCATCATTTCATTTTGTGACAGAACGGAGTAGGTATAATCTTGTAGCGCTCAACACTTATCCTTCACGGTTGCGGAGTGCCTTCGTAGTTGATTTAAATAAATTAGTTAAAAGTTTTTTTTTGTAACATTAACATGGCATTCCGAGTAAAATTTTTGTCGTTGCAAAAATCGGAATTAGAGTACGAGGTTGCGATTCGTGGCGAAACTCCGGGCAGTAACGTTACAAAATTACGCGAACAAATAGCCAAGCTAGGGCCTTTGTTTCCTTCTGAGGACATTTTAGAGAGCGTGCTATCTGTCGGCGATGATTTAAAGGGTGTGAGCGATGCTTTGACTAAGCTCAGGGCACTTATCAATCCACCTCAGGACAGGAATGCGTTGTTGCGTGCACAAAACCTCATTAGTCACCTGTATCACCGACTTAATCGCATAATTTATGATAGTGCGACTCAGCAGGCTTTCGAATCATGCGTTGCTGAATATAAGACCCTTACGGAGCGTTACAATGCTATTAAGGATTCCGGAACCGATTATTTTGCCTCGGCATCTAACGAGACGCAGTCCGTTTCTCCGCCTCTTAATGTAAGCGTCACCTGTGAACGCAGTGTGTCCGGGGAGATAACTAAATTCAAGTTTGACGGGAAGTCGTGTGTACGATCCTTTATTGAGCGCATTACCGATTTTGCTAAGGCTAGGAATATAGGCGGGGCAAAACTGCTGTCGTACTCTACAGAGATTTTTACTGGCGTGGCCTTGCATTGGTACCGTACCGTCCAGAATCAGGTGTCTAGTTGGGAGGACTTAGCTGCTCGCCTTAAGGCTGATTTCAGTCAAGATGATTACGACTTCAGGCTGGGTAATGAGATTAGGGCCAGAACACAGGGCGAGTCGGAAAACATTACGGTGTATTTGTCCATTATGGCGGGATTATTTTCTCGGCTATCAAAGAGTATGTCTGAGGAGGAGAAGCTAGAGACACTTTTGCATAACATCCGCCCTTGCTACGCCAGCACGTTGGCTTCTGCTCCTAAGATTACAGATATAGAAACATTGCGCACACTCTGTCGTAATTACGAGAGTATCCAGGCTCGGATGGTAGGGTTTCATGAACCTCCGAAGGTTTCGCAAAGTACACTGGCTCCTGAGTTTGCTTATACTGGTCAGTCGGCAAGTAAATTTAATGGTGTTAGTAATAGCTACTCAAACAGACCTAATAATAATAATGGTGGTAGTTTCAACAAGTATAGATATAATAATAATAATAGTTTTTACTACAAGAACAGAGATAAATCTAACTCGGATGGTAAGGCTGTTTCTGAGGGTAACAATTTTGTTCATGCGTTGCAGCGCACAGAGGGTAAACCGGTTTATTGTCCTAGGTGTCGTAATAACACCCATAGTCTTCGTCAGTGTAGGGCAAGCAGGGACAAAATCATTTGTTTTAGCTGTGGGGAAGTTGGTGTTAAGGCACCAGATTGTCCCAAATGTGGCAAGGGTAAACCCAACGCGCCAAAAAACTAATTCACCAGCAGGATTGTGCCAGTACTCTAAATTCACCTAAGTTTGATAATGAGGATTGGCAGCAATGGCTCCGAACCCTCAACGTTTATTTTAATGCTTACAAGATTAGTACAGTCCTGCTGAATAAACCATTGCATGACACAAGGCCTTATGCTCGTGTCAAAGTAAACAGTTTTGAGCTTCATGGTCTCCTCGACTCAGGGGCCGCGGTGTCTCTTTTCGGTACTGCTATTTATAAGAAATTACTGGATGAAGGTTTTCAATTATACACGGATGATACTATTTCGGTAACCGTTGCGGGCGATCATAGGATGTTTAGCATTGGTTACATGAATTTACCTATACAGTTTGAGGATGATCTTCGCATCATCAAAACTTTTGTGGTGCCAGACGTCAATATTGATTTCATTTTAGGCTTTGATTTTTGGCTCGCGTTTGATATTTTTCCAAAGCATTTAAAGAGCATTACCTTCTCTAGCAATCCAGTAGTAATTGCTAGTATTAAGGATGAGCGTCCTGTTTTCATACAAGCTTATGATAACCTATCTGAATCGGAGAAGTCGGTGGCGGACGACGTTATTTCGCAATTTGGTGACATTTCTTTCAAGACTCGTGGTTTGGGGAAGACAACAGTGATCACTCATCGTATAGATACAGGTGACTCCGAGCCAGTTCGGCAGAGGTACTATAGGCTGTCACCTGAGAAGCAACGAATTTTGGCAGAACAGGTCGACGAGATGCTGGCGTTGGACGTGATTGAGCAGTGCGAGAGTGCTTGGTCTTCTCCCGTTCTTATTGTCACTAAAAAGAATGGTCAACCTCGGTTTTGTCTCGACAGCCGCAAACTTAACTCTGTAACGAAGCGCGACGCCTATAATATTCCTTATATCTCCGAGATTTTGGACAGTCTTCGTGATGCTCGTTACTTGTCTAGTATAGATTTGTCTAAAGCGTTTTGGCAGATCCCGATAGCTGAGGAGGACCGCGAAAAGACTGCGTTTTTCGTTCCAAATCGAGGCACCTACCAGTTTAAACGTACCGCTTTTGGCTTGACTAACGCGCCTGCCACTCAGCAGAGATTGGTAGACCTGTTATTTAGGGAATTCGACTTTAAGGTCTTCGCATACCTCGACGACATCATTATCGTTTCGAATGACTTTAATTCCCACGTTTCACTTCTACTTCGGGTTTTTAATAAGCTCAAACAGGCGAACCTTACCGTTAATCTAGAGAAGTGTCAGTTCTTCCGTAGTCAGCTTAAGTACCTTGGCTATGTTGTAGATAGTTGTGGGCTACGTACCGATCCCGAGAAGGTTCACGCTATCCTTAATTATCCGACACCTTCTTGTCGGAAGGACATTCAGCGTTTTATCGGGACTGCTACATGGTATCGTCGCTTTGTTCCCAACTTTAGTACGATAGCGGGTCCTCTACACAAGTTGACTTCGAATAAGAAAGGTGGAACTCCCTTTGTATGGTCTGCTGAAGCTGATACTGCCTTCAAGAAGTTAAAGGAGTGCTTGGTAACCGCTCCTGTCCTTTCCTGCCCCGACTATGACAGAGCCTTCGAGGTGCATACTGATGCGAGTAACTACGGCGTCGGCGCGATGCTGACCCAGACCATAGACGGTAAGGAGCACCCCATTGCGTATATGAGCAAATCGTTGTCGGCTGCAGAAAAGAATTACAGTATTACGGAACGTGAAACCTTGGCCGTAGTGATCGCATTGGAACACTGGAGGTGCTATTTAGAGAACGGGAAGCCATTCACTGTTTACACAGACCACAGTGCTTTAAAATGGTTCCTGTCCCTTAAGAACCCAACAGGTAGGTTGGCTCGCTGGGGTGTAAGATTGTCCTCGTTTAACCTTGAGTTTAAACATCGTAGAGGTGTGGACAATGTTATTCCCGATGCCCTTTCCAGAGCTCTTCCAGTTGCTGCGATAAACACTTCGGGGTCGAACCTAGTAACGACGGATCCTTGGTATAAAAACATTTTTAACTCTTGTCAGACCAAGCCGCAATCGTACTCGAATTTCATTATTAAGGAGGGCAGGGTGTTCAGACGCGCTAAGTCTAGTCACTCACTCGCTTCCGAGTTCGCATGGAAAGAGGTCGTACCTCTCGAGTTGCGTGATCAGATCATGGCCGAGAATCATGCTGAACCTACAGCTGGACACCTTGGTGTTTTTAAAACATATCACCGTCTGGCGTTACGCTATTTTTGGCCTGGTATGTATCGGGACGTCGTGGAATTTGTGAAGGCTTGTGATAAGTGTTTATCTTATAAAGTTCAGAACCATCGGACCTTAGGTGAGATGGGTCGGCCTAAGCAATGTGCCAGGCCTTTTCAAATGGTTTCCATTGACCTTATGGGTCCCTTGCCGGTTACTAGAAAGCAAAATAGCTATATTTTCGTCATCACTTGCTGTTTCACGAAGTTCTGTTTAATTTTCCCACTTCGGAGTGCTACTGCTAGTGCAGTTACGAAGATTTTGGAAGAATCTGTCTTTCTTGTCCATGGAGTACCTCAGACTATTTTTCTAGACAACGGCAGCCAGTTTATCAGTAGGATGACAGAGTCTCTGTTCCAGCGTTATAAAATTCCAAATGTCTTCTTTACGCCAAAGTACACGCCACAGGTCAACCTCGTTGAACGCCATAATAGGACAATAATTACGTGTCTCTCAACTTTCGTTAATAACGATCATCGCAGTTGGGATACATTTATTCCTAGAGTGCAGTTTGCTCTAAATAATTCAAGGTGTGAGGTGACGAGCTACTCTCCTTCATTTTTAGTGTTTGGCAGGGAACTCGTGACTTGTGGTTCACATTACTTAGATAATGATTTAGGCGATGAGGTATTGTTCTTACCACGCGACATCTACGCCGAAAACCTAGGTTGCCTTAGGGACGTTTTCGACGACGTGCAAGCGAAACTGTGGCACGCTCATGCAAAGAATGCTTCTCACTATAATCTTCGTCGCAAGCCATCAGAATTCAACATTGGTGATGTCGTAATGAAACGGGCTTATGTTTTAAGTGATACGGATAGGTTTTTTAGTAAGAAGCTCGCGCCTAAATTCATCAAGTGCCGTGTCATCGATAAAAAATCTCCTTTGGTTTACGTATTAGGCGATATGTCGGGGAAAAATCTGGGGACCTGGCACATCAAAGACATTAAGTTGGTGAATAATAATAACTAATACAAATTACTAACCACGTTAGTTGGTAGAATTTAGTTAGCATTTACGTTACCCTTAGAGTCACTTTTTCCCACCTGTTGTTCTTAGTATTTGTATGGGTCTCTTGTCGGATAGAATAGACAGTGCACCTTACCAATGGCAGAATGCGTAATAATCTACTAGAATTATTTCCGCTTGTTTGAAAGTACGAAGATTGAGAGTTTTTTTTTGAAAGGATAATACAAATACGTACTCGAAAGAGCGGATTTTATTATTTAAGAGGAATAAAATCCTTCGGTTGCGCGCGGGGTAATGTAACGTTGCACGTTACTATAGGTAGGTAATTGAATTAAACCTAAACTTAAACTCAACTAACACTTAAAATAAGAATAAATAAGTACTATAATTATAGGCTTAAATATAGATTTAACTAAATCACTATGTTAATTTATGTAATGCACGTAACGTTTCTGTGCGCGAGTGTACTTTCCGCCGAACGACGGTGTCAGCAGTTTAACCCTACTTATACCACCGGCCATCACTTCGCGCCCGACTCCTCGTTCATTCGTCTCTAAGCATAGACGCTGCCGGTCGCGTTCACGAGCCGTGAGCCGTGTCCTCTCACGCGCCGGCGCAAATTAAAATATATTTTTCTAAATCGGCAATGCTAGCCGAATAAACTTTTAAATTTTTGCTATAAGCAAATGAGTGTTAAATAATTTATTATCCGTCCTGCACCCCGTATGGGGTGCAATTAGACGGCTTACAACTACGGCGGCAGGAGGGACCTGCTGATCCGACCGCAGAGTAGGAGGCCCTCCAGAGGCTTCCCGGCTTCACGCACCAGCTGACCTCGGCGCTTCCCGAGACGTCCCGGCTACCGACCACAAGGCCTGCACGACCACCTTGCCACGTCAGGGGAGTCCCACCTACGTCAGTGGAACCAGACAGGCTAATTTAAAATTAACGGACCACTACCATGACCACCGCTCGGGTTACTTTTAGAATAAAATACCTTATAGAAAGCGTTTGGGCCTTTAATTTAAATCTTCCAACCCTAACCGCTTTTGTTTTTGTTGTTTTGCGTGTTTTTTTAATGTCCTGCAACATTTTATAACGTGAATAGGTATAGAAGTCCTGATCAGCCAAAATGTATGAACAGTCAATTTTTTTACAAGATACGTACGCGTTCCAGAGCCGGGCGCCTTCGGCGCCCTCATACTAAACGTGTCGAGCGTAGCCCGACGTACGCCTTCCAATACTAAAAGTGTCGAGCGTAGCCCGACATACGCGTTCCAAAGACGGCCGCCATCGGCGCCCTCATAGGCACTAAAGGAGTTGGGCGTAGCCCGATATAGGCGGCGCTCTGCGTGCATTTCTGTACTGAGGACGCCCTCGCAAAAGTAATATAAAGTGACTTCAAAAAGTTAGTAACGAAATCATGACCCCAAAATTAATTAAATAAAAAATAAGTTCAAAAACTAAAACCCGACTACTGCAAATCGCGCTCTAAAAAGTATGAAACAAGATAGAATTCTTATCTAAAATTATCAAGCAGGAAATATTATAAATGTTACCATTTTTTTTATATAAAATACAACGTAATATAATTTACTGTTTTTTTATATATTTACAGAGATTCAGAGGATAGCCGTGGTCGTATGCCACATTACTTTTAAGTTTATAATCGTGGCATACGACCACGGCGATCCTAATTGAACGTAATTTACTTCCTATAGGTATATCTCTTTCGCACTAATATGTCAGTACGAGCGAGATACATAGAAAGTAAATTACGTTCACGCCCACGGTAGCGTTTATGTCAATGCCAAACTGATGGTAGCCGTACCGCTCGCATCGTTACATTTTACAGAGGTTGTTTGCCTGTTTTTAGGATACCGTATTCAACTACACACACAGAACAATAGTACAAAGTGTCTAAGTGCGAAGGCCGAAGGCCGAGCTTTAGCAAAATGTCATCGCTTTAGCACAGAGCAATAGTACAAGTGTCTAAATGTGAAGGCCAAAGGCCGACCTCCGCGTAGCCCGAAGGCCCGAAGCGTCCAGGATGTCAGTGCTTTAACACAGAACAATATTTAGTACAAGTGTCTAAATGCGAAAGCCGAAGGTTGAGCTCCGCGTAGGGCCGAAGGCCCGAAGCTTCCAGGATGTTAGTACTTAAACACAGAACAATAGTATAAGTATCTAAAGGCGAAGGCCGAAGGCCGAGCTCCACGTTGGGCCGAAGGCCCGAAGCGTCCAGGCTGTCAGTTATGTGTTTAACCACTGACATCTTGCAGGCTTCGGGCCTTCGGCCCTACGCGGAGCTCGGCCTCCGGCCTTCGCATTTAGACACTTGTATTAATTACCTGTGTTTAGAACTGACCTCCTGGATGGTTCGGACTTTCGGCCCAATGCGACTTCAGCCTTTGGATCTTGCGACTTAGACGCTTGTACTTAAAAATACTTGGAAAAGTTACGGGAGGCGCGCGTCTGTCGGACGCTTCGGATCTTCGAATCGCTCGTTCGGCCTTTGCATTTAGTTAGATTCTTGTACTATTGCTTTGTGTTTGAATACCGAAGTCGAGCATCTCGCGAATGCTTGATGTATTATAATAATTTAGAGTAAGGCCAAGCGCGCACCACGATTTTTTGTCCTGCGATAATTTTGTCGCAGAAATGCAACGTATGTGTTTATATGTTAGTGCGCGCATATGCGACAAAAAAATCGCAGCGATTTTAAAATTGTGATTTATCACATTTTTCCGCGATTGTTCGAGACGCGATTGTCGCAAAGTGAATTGCAGCATGCGGAGTTGTATGGCCCCGCGCGCACTATAATAATAAAATCGCAATATCGTGCGCGCTTGGCCTATAATACCTTAAATGTATACTCCTTCAATTTGAATTTAGAACTCATTATTATTTTTTATTTGATTTTGTTTCTAGTTCTATGCCATATATATAGACTTTAATATTATTTAGAACTGCTAAAAAAGAAGATCGGCTTACTTTAAATATTTCGTCAATTTTACCTTTGTTTCTAAAAACTGTGATATTTAACTGTCATATACTATTAATGTCTTCCAAAATTATTTTCTCGTAACAGGAGGGGCTACCGCGAAAACCGAAATTCGCAATTTGCGGGGATTTTCTCTTTTACTCCAATGAAGGCGTAATTAGAGTGACAGAGAAAAATGCTCGCAATTTGCGAACTTCTATTTTCGCGGTTATAGCTCTGAATCTTGTTGCTCACCTTTCCGTTCAAAAATATACATAAGTACTGAATATAATTAATAGATATTATAATTATACAATTAATACAGAAATGTAATGGTACTTAATGTAAAGGAATATTGTGTATATTGTTTCGACGAATCAGATACTCTCAATAAAATCTATACATGAGGCCAAAGCTGTTCATAAATATTAAATGACTTTATTATCTCTATACGCCTTACTAACTCTATGTGTCCTATTGTGAAAAAAAAAACAACGACAGTCAAGAACGGAATTCTTAATTTGAATTTTTCAGATTTTTGAGATGCCTAGTCCATTGGTTGGAAAGCCCGTTCGAAATTGAAACTTATTTGCAATAGAATAAGGTCGTATTTTGTAGATCTCTCTCATACTTATAGTAGGCTATTGAGATAAAATTAAATATCCCACAAAAATAAGCAAGCAGAATTAAACTTTGTGTCAAAGACATAAGTCATAAATTTCAATGCCAAAGTTTTAACTAAGGATGTTTCTCGCCTAATATGAATTGACCAGTGTAAGCATCAGTTAGCTAGCCCTAAGCAACCAAAGGTCAAGCTGCAGTTGAAAAACTAATAAAGATAAAGTTAAGCTGATAATTTTCCCGCCGTCTCCATGCTTCTTTAAGTTGGGTATTGACTGGTCAGCTGCCTGTTAGCTATAGTTTTCACGAAAATCGCCAGGACAGAGGTGAAAATTTTTGTATGAAAACTTGCAACTTTAAATGCATTTTTTGACGAAACTATTGCAGTCTAAAATGAAGTCAAAATCAGTCCATCGACTCAATTTTTTGCAAGCTTTCTAATGGTACCTCACACGATTCTTACAAATGAAAAAAGTTTCAGCCTACCCCTCTCAACCCCCTAAATTTCCCCCTTTAATAAGAAATAAGCAGTTTTGACTTATTTACAATATGAGTGGTGGTAATTGCTATAACTGTTCCAAATTTTAGGTATCTATGTCAAACGGTCTCTGAGAAAAACGTATTTAACTGATTTGCAAGACCGAAGTGATCCCATAAGTGTTCCGTAAACAAAGTTTTGTACGGAACACTAAAAATACAGACACAAAACCCAAAAAACATATTTAAAAAGCGAAGCGCAAGGGTATATACTTTAATTTTTTGTCACGAATATACGCTCTCTACTCTACTCTTATGACATTTTACACTACTAACCTGGAGCATAGCTTCCGCTCTTGCGACTTTTAGTCTGTTTGAGATCCTGAAAACAGTAAAAAATAAAGATACTACCCCTAAAAATACGTGTGATACCTCATTAGATTCGTCATGATGTCAAGAAAAATGTATTCGAAGCGTGTATTAGCACACAAAAATATTTTATTTATACACCTTTTTTTTTTAATTTTTCAATGAATATTTAATACCTTTAAAATTATATTTAATGTTACGTAATCGTTTTTTCACGCCGCGCGCGTTTCTCGAAAATGAGGCGCGGAGGGCTGTGTTCAGCGTTGAATAAAAAGTATAAATAATGGAGATACGGTTCTGCAAGTATGGAATGTTTGATTGGAAATATCCTCCTCTTTTATAATATTCATTTTGGTTTCTTAAATATTAATATCTTTTCAGATATTGGGGAAATAAAAAATAACTACTTTTTCCTCCCTTTTTTATTTATAACTTTTGATATTTTTTGTGTGCTATACACGCTTCGAATACATTTTTCTAGACATCATGACGAATCTAATGAGGTATCACACGTATTTTTAGTAGTAGTATCTTTATTTTTCACCGTTTTCACAGGATCTCGAATAGACTATTTACTCGGGCCGGCCGGTGAAGGCAAGCACAGAGGCGAGGGCCAGATGAAACTGCCCTCTGGAATAGGGGTCCGCGGTGTCGCCACTTACCGCCAGCTCGCTACAAGTTACCCCCGCGGGTTTATTGTTATTCCGTTTATTTATTTTTGATCGTAAGTTAGGTTGTTTATAACATGTATATAAAAGTAAAATGCAAAAGCATATAAAAAACATTATTGTTATTATGTCTGTCTCTTACAAATTCTCGGGACCACGGGGTCCTGGACATTTGGAAGGCGTGCGTGGGGCCAAAGCCAACACGTAGAGGTCCTTTGTAATAAGACAATTTACTCTAAATGTAATGTGATACCAACCGAAGATTATCCCTACAGTAGTGCACCCAAGGACAAGCCCCGGATAGTGTAGGACTATTGTAAGAAAAAAGTACAAAAACAAACCGGGCTGTTTGGGTTGAGTTGCTAGTTAGCGGTTTGTTACTGCACGCCGTTGTATGGGAACCTTGCACTTTGCCCCAGCAAACATTTTTGTTTAATATTCCGAAAAAGACACCTATTTTAGGTCGCACAATTTAGGGGACCAAAACGAGGAACGTCGAATCGACGTCGTCGGCACGTCGAGTCGACATAAATGGGGAAAAAACACACGTGCCGGCGACGTATTTATTGACGGTAAATTAGTGATCACAACCATTAGGTCAACACTAGGTCATGTTTCCGACGTGGATTCGACGTCGCCACGACGTGCCGCGTAGTTGAAATGTACTAAATTGGTAATCTTTACCACCTTTAGACGTGATGGTGACATATTTTTATCCATATAATTACTCTGCGAGGCAATATTTAGATGAGACGCGATGAAGAGAAAAAGACACAAACATTATGCTTATATATTCTTTTCACTCAGGAACAAAATGTCTAACAAGAAAACAACAAGTTCTGAAATGATAATGGCGGCCACTAAGTCATGTAAAATAATTTAGGCCGATTACGCAGATGAAGAACGATGAAATCTAGTGCACAGAATTTTTTTTCGTGCAGTATGTTAGGTTTACATACAAAACTATCGATGGGCTTTTGAAATATTTAATTTTTCAACAATTTATAAAATCAAAATGCATATATTTGCTTGTAATTGAGTGTTGTAATTGAATATTTGTGTGTGTGAGTGTATTGACTCGATCAAAAATATTGTTTTATTTTGAATATTAGCACAATGAAGTACCGTGCGATGGCACCATTCAAGATATAACAACTTAAATTATGCAATTACATATTTAGCAGCTCGTTATAATGAAATAAAATGGCGGCACAACCTTATGGTATTGATAGTACTTTACAAGTGATTTTAACTATATGGTCGCAATTTGGTATCTATTTGAAGTAACATTTACCTAAAATTAGTAGTTAAATCGACATAAAATCGACGACCTAAAGGTCTCCTTATAAGAAATAATTACGTCGCAAAAACACCTAAAACGTCTTATTAGTACATTTGACCTATTGGTCTGACTTTGCAGTTAATTTTACCTAATATTTCGACTTATTTTCAACCATTAAGACCCTGACTCCATGGTCCCCGTATAAGAAATAATTACGTCGCATATACACCTAAAATGCCTTATTAGTACATTTGACCTATTGGCAGGGTTCGAAGTTAATTTTACCTAATATTTCGACTGATTTTCAACCATTAAGTCCCTGACTTCATGGTCTCCGTATAAGAAATAATTACGTCGCATATACACCTACAAGGCCTTATTAGTAAATTTGACCTATTGGTCAGGGTACGAAGTAAATTTTACCTAGTAATTCGACTTATTTTCAACCATTAAGTCCGTGACTTCGTAGTCCCCGTATAAGTAATAATTACGTCGCAAATACACCTAAAGTACCTTATTAGTAGATTTGACCTATTGGTCAGGGTTTAAGGTTAATTTTACCTAGTAATTCGACTTATTTTCAACCCCTAAGTCCCTGACTTCATGGTGTATTTATGAAGTGAAATTTACGTTTTATTGTCCCTATATTTTGACTTGGAAATAAAAGTGTACAATACGTAAAATAATTGGTGACTTAGGACGTAATTTTTACTTAAATTGGTAATATCTTCTTCGAGCCTAGGAAAAAATACTTAAAATGTTTGCTGGGGCGACTATGCGCTGAAACCTGGCACAGTTGGTTCTTAGCTGGTCTTAAGCTTGAATCCAAGAAGTAAACTGCTGCAAAACCACAATGATAATGGGCTGCGTTCTGAGTTGTTGGCATATGAGTCTCAATGGGTCAAACAGATCACTGTGTTATGTCTTTCCTGTAGACATACACAAGAGTTAAGGGCTATAAAGGTTAATTTTCTTATTTAACCCTTATCCATGTGAAAAGGTCCTCCTTTTATTTAAATCATTACTTACATGCCCACAAGCTGTTAACTATTGCCCACAGGAGAGAAAACTAGTGTGTTCTCGCGAACTGTACATTTTTACCTTTATAGCCCTTAACTCTTGTGTATGTCTGTTTGACCCCAATATTGGTCAAAGCTGGCGGACGCACGGCGTTGCCATGTAAATAGCACTATTGAGAACACTAGCGATAAGTAATATGTGTCGCACTATCTGGCGAGTAATATCGTCTGAGACCTGCAGTGACAATAAAAACAGGAGCGCGGTGCTCGACATACTCATCAAGGAGTCGGCCGGTACCTGTCGCGATACTCGAGCTGCGGCAGCCGCCGCGCTGCTTAATCACTACTACATCGATACAAATGTAAACAATAGACAACCGTGTAGCGACGTCGCTTTGGAATACTTGGTCAAACACTTACAACAATTGCCTCCGAGATTCCAATTTACACATTTCACCCTACATGAAATGATAAAGGTGTGCAAAAGTATTAAACGAAAGGACTCAAAAGATATAAACGATATGTCGACCCGCGTGCTTGACTACCTTCCTCCAGTCGTTACTGTTAATGTTATTTAACCAATGTATTGATATAGGTAGATATCCTGACATTCTCAAACAAGTAAAAATTCAACCTGTATATACACGTAAAGGTGATATGCACGAACCTAAAAATTACCGCCCAATCTCAATAATCCCAGTCATGTCAAAAGTATTTGAGAGTTTGTTGTGTAAAAAAATAATGTATCACATAAGCACAAATGACCTACTGAATTGTCACCAGTATGCATACCAACCTGGTCGATCGACGTCGGACGCGGCTCGTGATGTGGTCTCGCGGGTTCTGGCCCACCTCGAGGGCGGGCGACAGGTCGCAGCGGTCTTCTGCGACCTGTCGCGCGCGTTCGAGATGATAGACCACTCCCTCCTCCTTAAAAAGCTATCTGTCTACGGCTTTGATGGAAGCTTCCACGACACAATCGCTTCCTTTTTAAAGAACCGTAAAAAAAGTACTTGCGTCCAAAACGCAAGGTCTCTGCTGGAACCAGTAGGCGGATGCGCAATACCCCAAGGCTCGAGCATGGGAAACAACCAATTTCTCATGCTAATAAACGATATCACCTCTGCATCGTTGCACCTCTGCTCTGAGCCTGAATACGTTATATACTTATGCCGACGATACATGTATCATACTACACGCTGAAAACATTGGTGATCTGGTTTCAAAACTGAGTCAAACCATGATAAGTGGTCGATAAGTGGTTTTCTGCAAACGGAATGCTCCTCAATCCAGACAAAACAAACATTGTGCACTTCAGGTTAAGGAGCACTGACATATCCCAGCTAAATATTAAAATAAATAACATTAAAGTCCCACAAGTAAACCAAACTAAATATCTGGGATACTTAATCGACTCTGGACTTACATGGTCCCCGCACATACAGATCAGTTGCGCAATTCGCTTTCGTCGGCATGTTTTGCCTTGTCTAGGCTCGCGCCCACCCTATCGGCAGATAACCTAAGAAAGGCCTATTATGGGTACTTCCACTCGGTTGCAATCCGCGGTGTTGACCTTTGGGGCCTGGCTGCGAGTCGGGACAGTGTATTCAAAGTACAAAAGGGGGCGCTGCGGATAATATCTAAGAAACCTTACGACCACCCAGCTAAGGAACTATTCATACACAACAAACTCTAGCATCGGTCTACATATTAGCAGCGTGTCAGTACGTCAGGTCAAACCTCGCTAGGTATAAAACTAATTGTAGCCGCGCTGGGAATAACCGCAGACAGCCAATGCTGGTTGCCCTCGTAAAGAGACTAGCCAAACTCAGGAACTCACTCAGAGTCATTGGGGCAAAAATCTACAATTCAGTTCCACCCACAGACTTGAATATACCCTAGATGACGCAAATGCATCTACTTCGCGTGTCCGAACTCCGACCAAGCGTCGAGGTTGGCCGTCGCTATTGACAGTCCACGCACGTCAGTTGTAGCAGCCGATAGTCCGTAAAAAATTAAAAAATGCCTCGTTGCGTGACAATTAACTGCAACAGCCCAAAAATTGCAAGCACTCAAGGGCAAGGACATATTTCCTATCACAGGTAAGTAATTTTAAAATGATATTATGCGTGAATTCATTTTAAACAATGTTTTAAGTATTTCAGGTTATGTTTGCAATAATGTACCTAAGTAACTACAGATTAACGTTACAAAACTATATTTACATTACATTGCGCGTTTGCTTTGAGCGTTTGATCTGACGTTGTGTGTTAAAGAGTCGATGAATATCGGAACAGCGATACTGTCGCGCATAGCTATGACTTCGGGGTACAGCCCATTTATCATTCGTCTGTCAAATTTAGCGACTAGTGTTGTTCGTTCTACCGATCGCTTCTAATAAACGATTTTAATCGATATCGGACAGATGAATGATAACTATTATAAAAAATGTTTCAGTAGTTATTGATTAAAAAAAACGTCCTAATTTTACACACCTTTAAAAATGAGGGCAATTTGAACATACCTATACGATTACATGTTTATACGTTTAGTATGTTTATAAATTTCTATAGTGTTAAAAAAACTTTCATCATTTTTGTTTTCCACATGATCCAGTCATAGATTTTGAAAATACTAGTTTCATTGAAGGGAAAAGTTGGGAAGAAGCTTTTCGTCTGTTCATTCGTCTGTCACAAAATCGATGTCATTCATGACAATCGATTTGTGATTTTTGGCGTGGTTCGCGGGGGAGCGGGGAGTGAGCGAGCGAGACCGCAGATATAAAATCTATGAGTATGAGCAAGACAGTTGATTCGTAGCGGGGCAGAGGGGCGTTGGTGTCTTTGAATCGGTTAGGATTTCCCATCACTAAATTGCGGCTGTGACGTCACAGTAGGTGGTAAAAAGTCGGCACGCTTGGTTTCAATACAAATCGTGACATTTGCTTCATCTAGGGTATATTTAAGTCTGTGGTTCCACCCGATATAAAATAAGCGAAAAGTGACATTGAGTTTACCAGGAAACTTAAATCGCTACTAATTGCGCAGGCGTGTTACAGCGTAGGCGAGTTTCTTCGTGGAGATCATTCAATGAATGTATAAGTAGCTTTAAGTAGAAATTGTAATATTATTATTTAATGGTGTTGAATGAATTATGTAGTTTAAGACTTGGTTGTAAATGTTATAATTTGTAAATATTAGTATTTTAATCTCATTATGTAAATATGTACAAAAACTTGACTTGTAAAACAACTAATTTTACCAATAAATAAATCAATCAATGAGCAGATACAGACCGGGAGACGTCGAGCAAAAAAAGTAGCACTTATTTTATGACAAATCTGAAATAGATTATTTAGGTAAACGATATTTTTTGCTATGGGCTTAGTTTACGAGTTATTTACGAAAAACTAAAAAAAATGTACGATTGTAGAACAAATTAAAAGTATCATTTTCACCTTACTATAGAATCACTGTCAGTCAGGCTTAATATATTTTTATATCACCCATTTATCAACAGATTTGTATAAAAGACTATATATTTTTTAAACGTATAAGTGTAACTTTATGACTATTTTTTTTGTTTTCTTATTTCTGCTACACTTTAAAAAAATGGTAATTATGAAAAAATGTAAAATACGTTTATTTAATTTTTCTACTTTATCCTTTTTTTTTGTTTATTGTTTATTTACAAAATATATAAGCATTACAGTCAATAAAAACCAAGTCGCTAGGACAATTATTCATAATACATACATCATCATTAAGAATTCAATTATAATTACATCAATTTAAAAAAAAACCTTTTCACCTCAGCAGCTCGAACAAGGGTACTTTGCTACTTAAAAACAGTGAGCAAAATCACATTTTGCTCACTGAGTGAGACAAAATGACATTCAAGTGACCTTCATATTCATATGTCACTTCAACATGCGGGGCCTAATACAAGGTCGAAATACTTGGATTCTATTCGCTATGTGGGATATGTCCCTTTCACTTCGTGGGTGAAAAGAGTGAGACATAAAATAATGAAATTCATCCAATCGTATAACTGAACTTTCATAATAGACCCCCAGAAAAAAAGTTTGAATGAATCGTTCCGAACACGTAAGACTATGAAAGCAAATAATTCGTAAGTATCATTGACTTTAAAATATATAAATTAGAATCTTAATAAATATACTAATATTCAAATTTTCAACTATTTTATCGTAAAATATAAACACCACAGCCAAAAATACTCACAGAATATTACTTAAAAACGTTTTTATACATTACCTTTTTATTATTGTTTTGGAACATGTATTAGTATCTGAACGCTTCGCGCAATAAAAAAAAAATTGCGCGGTTCTTCATGGCCGTTTGAAAAAAATTCTTGGTTGTTCTGATGGTTTCTGTCGTGAAATTTATATGAATTTATATAAATAAATATGAGCGATAGTAGTGAGGAGGAATTAATTTTAACTCCGCAGGAGTTAAGAGATACTATAAAGAATGCGGAATTAAGTTTTCTCCCGGATAAATCTCGCGAGAAGTATATGAAAGCGTACGATAATTTCAATAAATGGAGAATGGAAAAGGGAGCAAATTCTTTGTCGGAAACAGTTATTTTATCGTATTTCATACAAATGTCTGAAACAAAACAACCTTCTACAATGTGGAGTATTTTTTCAATGTTGAAGGCTACAATAAAAACTAAAAACGACGTGCACATCGAAAAATATTCCAAAGTCGTAGCATATTTAAAAAGGATATCCGTAGGACATAAATCTAAAAAGTCTAAAGTCCTTACGGCCTCTAACATAGAGAAATTCATTAATGAAGCTCCGGACAACTATTTTCTGGCGGCAAAAGTAAGTACCTCGTTGGGTTGACACGACTGATTTTTACAAGGTTTTATATATGTACATCCCTTTGAACGCCACGCCTGTCGTGCGTGGTGCGTCATCGTGAAACTTGTTAGAATGCACGAAGGTTAGTAGTAGCCGCGCGCGCGGCGTGCATCAGTTGACGTCTTTGACGGTCAAAGGGATGTATACAAATTCAATCTGTTACTGTTAATTATACGCGCATTAGTGTTATTTGAATTATAGTGTTAGCAATTTTGTCGGTAAAAAATTGTAATTACTTACATTATATGTGTTTACCTATTTTATTGCAGGTCATCCTCATAATTGGAATAAATGGAGCATGTCGTACGAATGAACTCTTGAATATGACTACTGATGCAATTGAAAAGCATTCAGACAAAGTGATATTAATAAAGTTGCCAAATACAAAAACAAATATCGACAGGTCCTTTGTTGTGCGCGACGAGTACGTGGAATTAGTAGAAAGGTATAAATCATTGCGTCCAGCAAATACAAAGACAGACCGTTTTTTCCTGCAGTATCATAACGCCAAATGCACCAGACAACCAATGGGTATTAATAAGCTGGGTGCGACTCCCCGAGAAATCGCAACTTTTTTGAAGTTAGCTGAACCACACCTTTACACCGGACACTGCTTTCGGCGCACCTCGGCCACACTTTTAGCAGATTCGGGAGCTGATCTCACTACGCTTAAGCGCCATGGCGGCTGGAGGTCTAACACAGTAGCCGAAGGCTATATTGAAGACTCTGTAGAGAATAAATCAAAAATCTGCCAACGAATAGTACAATCCATACATGTGAAGAGCTCAGACGCCTCAGACCCTTGGTCGCGTCCGGGAACATCGGCACAAGCTTTTACGAGTTCGACACCAGCACGACCGGAATTCCCTACGTTTACCAACGAAGATGAAAATACGGACCCTGCCCACTCTGTACAGTAGGGTGGGTCGTTTGAGTAAATATTGGAAATAAGCAATGTAATACCACCTAAAAGATGCGTAATTTTATGTAAATAACGAGAAAAATAATTTAAAAAATCTAGCTATTTACTTTGAGCCCTCTACCAACGATTAAGTGTAAAAATTAAATATATTTTTTTAAATAAAATTTCATTATAATTTTTTTCAATTTTTCTTTTTTGTTTTAAGAAAGCAATGCCTTAAGCATCCGACATGATTTTAACGTTCGTCGATTACACTCCTAAACATTTTTTTCTGAAGTCGAAAAAGTACTCGTAAATTGCGTTTTTCGGAAAAAAACTTTTTAATATATGGCAGACGCCCAAATTTGTATTTGAATCCTATTCTAGGCCCATTAGTGAACAATAAAATAAAATAGATCATAAAAATATATACTGTTTATAGCAAACCAATGAGAAAAAGCACATCGTAATATGCCTGAATTGGCATAAAACGCAACTTTTGCCTAAGTTTACAAAAATAGGAATAATTGTAAAAATGCATAATAAAAATGCCAAAAACTGTTTTTGTCATATTTAAGCAGTTCTACTTTCATATTCAATATAAACTAAAAATTTATTGTATATATTAACGACCCTTCTCGTATTTCATGCGATAAAGTGATAATTGTATTTTATATGAACTGTTGGGGTGTTATATTAATATGATTTTAGTGAAAATTAAGAGCTAAATACTACTGAATTAGGTTAGTTAATGGTCTATTTATGTTATATTATAATAATTTTAATAAATAAGAGCCATCCAATATTATTATTTTTTTATTCTTCGTCGGCTGGTAGAGGGCTAAAAATAATACCTATTTTGATTATTTTTGCTGGAACTGTAATCTACGCATTATTACGCAACTTTTGATACCTATTACGATATGAGTTTTGAATATTTATTTTCTTCCATACAAAATCGACCCACCCTACTGTACAGTCACAAAATACGGATCCTGCCCACTCTGTTCAGTCACAAAATACGGATCCTGCCCACTCTGTTCAGTCACAAAATACGCAGATTGCCAATATAAATGTCCCAAACAAAAAGATTACTTACTTGTCCATATCTAACTGCAGTAACTGTACATTTAACTTTTAATTTACTATTACCGATATCTTGTAAACTATGAGATTTTCATTAAAGATAAATTTGCTTAATCTTGTAGTCCATTAGCTGTTATATGTACCTATAAGCCCTTTAAGTCTTGCGTTGATTTTAGGAACACTCGATATAATATGCGTATATTATATAATATACTAATTAAAGCTTTAGTTTCAATTATATTACCATTTTTTCTTTCTTATTTTATTTAGTCTTGTTCTCACTGTTGAGGTGAAAAGTTGTATGTACAACACGAGATCAAAGTTATTTACATCTCGTGCGCTTTTGAGTCCCTCACTACGCTCAAGATTCTAAATTAGATTCACTCGCTTCGCTCGTGAATCTATTATAGAATCTTTCGCTTGCACGGGACTCAAAATAAGCACTCGAAGAAATATCAAACTTTGCTCTCTTGTTGTACAAATAACTATAGAAAAACTACATACAATTGTTATTTAAGTAAATTAAAAGTTTTTGGCCAAATCCACCAACACTATCCGCAAACATGTAAGGCCTAGCAATGGGGTGAGATGGAAAAATTGTTAGAGTTGACACTATCGGATCAAGACAATAAATAGCTCGACTTGTCAAGAGAATTTTTTATTAATGTAGCAAAATTATGTTTTATTTATGCTTCTACCTAAACTGGTTAAGTGTTTCCTCTAAGTAGTGACCCTTATTTTTATGACGTACTAATAACTAGTTATTTAGATCAATTTATAAAAATATTTTTGATCTATATGGAATGAGTAAGGTGAATCCCATGAAAAACATTAATATGAAATTAATGACCTGCATGACACACTATGACACGTCGACAGACAGAAACGTCTATCGCCGTAGTGTGCAAACACATGACTAGCATGACACTGCGTTGTCAGAATGGACGTCTTTCGACGTAGTGTCGTATTTAAGTATGCAAATGCATGATCAGCGCAGCACATTGCATATTGACATTTAATCATGGTCAGATATCGACTACCGACTTCCATAATTACTGTATGAAATAAATAAAATGCAATTTATTTAATTCCTTCGCAACTTCAATATTTTTTAACGTGAAACGTCTTTAAAAAGCCGTAGTAGAGGTGCCGGACCAAAAACCAAGTGTAACGAAAAGTGTTATGGCGCGGCGGCTTATATCTCAGAAACTATAATACCTACAAACATAGTTTTGGTACAGATATATAGAAGAAAGTAGCTATTACTCGGAACAGTACGTGCCGCTGACATAGATGGCGTCGATTCTGCGCTAGACACGACGTATTCGGAGCTAAAATGACCGCTATTTTCAGTGTTCATTTAGTAATGACTCATCAGCCCAATAACCGATTTCGGTAAAATTCGTGCCATTTTATAGAACTTATTTTATTTTAATGAAATATGAGTAAAATTAAGTACGTGGAATTATAATAAGCTGCTAAAACATAAAAATGTGACAGTTTTTACAGAATTTTTATCACTGCTCTTGTTTGAGGCCACCGTGTGCGAAAATTAAGGCACAAAACCGACGCAGTTCTTTGAATACCACTTTTATCCAAGTAATACATGCAAATATACTCAAATAATGCATTAGAATCTATGGCGGCGCGGCGGCGCGAGTTACTTTGATAGAACACATAGAACGTATGACGGATGCTTGACAATCTCGAGTTCTTATTGCTAATTAGGTACTATCTATCTTAGTTGGGTACTTTCTGATGTACCTGGGTAAAACATATTTTAGAATAGGTCACTTCTGTGGACAATACTATAAAAGGTAACGTCTGTAGTACATATATATCTGGCTACAGGAAACATACGAACGGATTTGCTATAAAACGTGTATTACCCTATAAAATAGCTATTCTCGTAATTTTGGTGCGTTATTTACAAAAAAAAACTGGTCAAGTGCGAGTCGGAGTCGCGTTTCAAGGGTTCCGTACATCACACAATTTTCAACAATTTTTTTTTGTACGTGTAACGTGACGTGATTGAAACGTCTTGAAAAACCCGAATGGTCCAATCAAGTTTTCAACACATGTAATATGAAGTTTTCTGGCGTGGTGGCTTATATCTCTGCAAATATGCAAAGTAGCTTAGATAGGAAATTAAATGCTGAAAAATAGTACAAGTGTCTAAATGCGAAGACTGAAGACCGAGCTCCGCCAGGCGTGTCTCACTCCGCGATTTCGTCGCTTTGCTACAGGTAGCTAAAAGCACATCCGTTCGACCCCAATTTTGGGGTTTGCCATAAGCCGCGCGTGGCGCTGTCGCCACCTAGCGGCCATATCTGTGCTGATCGTGACCAACGCGTTTTGTTAGAGAGTGAGTCTTCTGTACCTAGTACTATTATTTATTCTGTGGCTCCGCGTAGAGCTTAAAACTCGGAGCGTCCGACGGGTCGCGCTTCCTACAACTTCCGCAAGTGTTTTAAAAGCGAAGGCCGAAGAGAGATAATACCTACAGGTGGCCAAATATACGCACATTCCCGTAGCCAGGGAGGTTTTGGGATTATACCTACTGAGCAACATTTACTACGGGACCCGAAATCGCGAAAAAAAATGTATCCTCCCATAGAAAACGGACCAGCCAAAACGTATGAAACAGCCAAATTTTTCTTCGCGATTTCGGGGTTGCACGTCGGCAACGGGAATACACTTAGTTTATTTTTTGGCCACCCTGTATAGTGCTTTTTAAAACACGTGACAATACCTAGTAACCTAATCAACCAGTACTACAAGTACAATTGCGGCTGTGTGCCAGATACAGCCTAGTCGCATGTTTTTATCTACAGTCCAACTCACGCTTGAAGCTAAAGGCACGCCTCTTCGGGACGCTTCGGGTCTTCGGCCTTATGCGGATATCGGCCTAGGGCCTTCGCAATAGCTGTCTACATCATGTTTCACTGAAAGTATTGCGGCTGTGTCCCTAAAAAACCTAAACCGCATTTTTGTTTTTAAATCCGACTCACGCTTGACTCTAGATTTCTAATAAGTTTTCCTGTCATCTTTAGGTAAAGGACTATTTTCTGTATTTTTTTCAGAATTTTAGACTTAGTAGTTTCGGATATAGAGGGGGGGGAATGGTCATTTTTTGTCTATTTTCTTGAATAACTTCTAAAATTTTTATCGTAAATTTATAAAAAAAATAAATTTGATATTCTCACAATGAGCTCTTTCGTTTGATATGTAACACGACATAGTTTGCAAAACCTTGATTTTTAATTTTATGGTTTACCCCCCAAAAGTAGCCCCTATGTTTAAAATTCATTTGTTGACGTTACATATTCGTTTTTGGGTCACAGACTTACATATGTGTACGAAATTTCAACTTAATTGGTCCAGTAGTTTCGGAGCAAATTGGCTGTGACAGACGGACGGACAGACAGACGCACGAGTGATCCTATAAGGGTTCCGTTTTTTCCTTTTGAGGTACGGAACCCGAAAAAATAAACCTAATCGTTACATTCTCTAAAATGAATTGATCATTTCATTAAATAGGTGTGACGCTGTAATTAATTAGTTTAAAATTACCCATCAAATGATGTATTCAAGTTCATTCAGATACAGAGAATCATTATGACGCCAAAATAATCTTTACAGATAAAATTTAAGATATTATTCAAAATTATTATAATCACGCATTCACGAGATGCGCGATTTCGGTATTCAAACACAAAGCTATAGTACAAGAGTCTAACTAAATGCGAAGGCCGAAGGCCGAGCTCCGCGTAGGGCCGAAGCGGTCAGTCTGTCAGTTCTGTGTTTAACCACTGACATCCTAGACGCTTCGGGCCTTCGGCCCTACGCGGAGCTCGGCCTTCGGCCTTCGCATTGACACTTGTACCAGGTACAATGTACCTACTATTGTTCTGTGATAAAGCACTGACATCCTGGACATTTCGAGCCTTCGGTCCTGTGCAGTGCTTGGCCTTCGGCCTTTGCACTTAGACATTTATACTATTGTTCTGTATTAAAGCACTAACATCCTGGACGCATCGGGCCTTTCCTACGCGGAGCTTGGCCGTCGCGTTTAGACACTTGTAATATTGTTCTATGCTAAAGCACTTATGTCCTGGACGCTTCAGGCCTTCGGCCCTACGCGGAGCTCGGCCTTTGGCCTTCGCATTTAGACACTTGTACTATTGTACTTGCCTATGTAGGCCTATGTCCAGCAGTGGACGTCTTCAGGCTTGTATGATGATGATGACTATTGTTCTGTGTTAAAGCACTAACATCCTGGACGCTTCGGGCCTACGGCCCTAGGCGGAGCTCGGCCTTCGGCCTTCGCATTTAGACACTTGTACTGTTGCTCTGTGCTAAAGCACTAACATCTTGGACGCTTCGGGCCTTTGGCCCTACGTGGAGTGTACGACTAAGGAGGAGGACTTAGTTCTGTGCTAAAGCACTGATGTTCTGGACGCTTCGGGCCTTCGGCCCTACGCGGAGCTCGGCCTTCGGGCTTCGCATTTAGACACTTGTACTGTTGCTCTGTGCTAAAGCACTAACATACTGGACGCTTCGGGCCTTCGGCCCTACGCGGAGCTCGGCCTTCGGCCACGCTTGACTCTAGATTTCTAATAAGTTTTCCTGTCATCTTTAGGTAAAGGACTATTTTCTGTATTTTTTTCAGAATTTTAGACTTAGTAGTTTCGGATATAGAGGGGGGGGGGAATGGTCATTTTTTGTCTATTTTCTTGAATAACTTCTAAAATTTTTATCGTAAATTTATAAAAAAAATAAATTTGAGATTCTCACAATGAGCTCTTTCGTTTGATATGTAACACGACATAGTTTGCAAAACCTTGATTTTTAATTTTATGGTTTACCCCCCAAAAGTAGCCCCTATGTTTAAAATTCATTTGTTGACGTTACATATTCGTTTTTGGGTCACAGACTTACATATGTGTACGAAATTTCAACTTAATTGGTCCAGTAGTTTCGGAGCAAATTGGCTGTGACAGACGGACGGACAGACAGACGCACGAGTGATCCTATAAGGGTTCCGTTTTTTCCTTTTGAGGTACGGAACCCGAAAAAATAAACCTAATCGTTACATTCTCCAAAATGAATTGATCATTTCATTAAATAGGTGTGACGCTGTAATTAATTAGTTTAAAATTACCCATCAAATGATGTATTCAAGTTCATTCAGATACAGAGAATCATTATGACGCCAAAATAATCTTTACAGATAAAATTTAAGATATTATTCAAAATTATTATAATCACGCATTCACGAGATGCGCGATTTCGGTATTCAAACACAAAGCTATAGTACAAGAGTCTAACTAAATGCGAAGGCCGAAGGCCGAGCTCCGCGTAGGGCCGAAGCGGTCAGTCTGTCAGTTCTGTGTTTAACCACTGACATCCTAGACGCTTCGGGCCTTCGGCCCTACGCGGAGCTCGGCCTTCGGCCTTCGCATTGACACTTGTACCAGGTACAATGTACCTACTATTGTTCTGTGATAAAGCACTGACATCCTGGACATTTCGAGCCTTCGGTCCTGTGCAGTGCTTGGCCTTCGGCCTTTGCACTTAGACATTTATACTATTGTTCTGTATTAAAGCACTAACATCCTGGACGCATCGGGCCTTTCCTACGCGGAGCTTGGCCGTCGCGTTTAGACACTTGTAATATTGTTCTATGCTAAAGCACTTATGTCCTGGACGCTTCAGGCCTTCGGCCCTACGCGGAGCTCGGCCTTTGGCCTTCGCATTTAGACACTTGTACTATTGTACTTGCCTATGTAGGCCTATGTCCAGCAGTGGACGTCTTCAGGCTTGTATGATGATGATGACTATTGTTCTGTGTTAAAGCACTAACATCCTGGACGCTTCGGGCCTACGGCCCTAGGCGGAGCTCGGCCTTCGGCCTTCGCATTTAGACACTTGTACTGTTGCTCTGTGCTAAAGCACTAACATCTTGGACGCTTCGGGCCTTTGGCCCTACGTGGAGTGTACGACTAAGGAGGAGGACTTAGTTCTGTGCTAAAGCACTGATGTTCTGGACGCTTCGGGCCTTCGGCCCTACGCGGAGCTCGGCCTTCGGGCTTCGCATTTAGACACTTGTACTGTTGCTCTGTGCTAAAGCACTAACATACTGGACGCTTCGGGCCTTCGGCCCTACGCGGAGCTCGGCCTTCGGCCTTCGCATTTAGACACTTGTATTATTGTTCTGTGCTACAGCACTGATGTCCTGGACGCTTCGGGCCTTCGGCCCTACGCGGAGCTCGGCCTTCAGCCTTCACATTTAGACACTTGTACTATTGTTCTTAGTTAAAGCACTAACATCCTGGACGCTTCGGGCCTTCGGCCCTACGCGGAGCTCGGCCTTCGGCCTTCGCATTTAGACACTTGTATTATTGTTCTGTGCTACAGCACTGATGTCCTGGACGCTTCGGGCCTTCGGCCCTACGCGGAGCTCGGCCTTCAGCCTTCACATTTAGACACTTGTACTATTGTTCTTAGTTAAAGCACTAACATTCTGGATGCTTCGGGTCCGCGGCCCTACGCGTAGCTCGGCCTTCGGCCTTCGCATTTAGACACTTGTACTGTTGCTCTGTGCTTAAGCACTTACATCCTTGACGCTCCGGGCCTTCGGCCCTACGCGGAGTTCGGCCTTCGGCCTTGGCAGTTAGACACTTGTACTATTGTTCTGTGCTACAGCTCTGAAGTCCTGGACGCTTCGGGCCTTCGGCCCCACGCGGAGTTCGGCCTTCGGCCTTCGCATTTAGACACTTGTACTATTGTTCTGTGTTAAAGCACTAACATCCTGGACGCTTCGGGCCTTCGGCCCTACGCGGAGCTTGGCCTTCGGCCTTCGCATTTAGACACTTGTACTATTGCTCTGTGGTAAAGCATTATCATCCTGGACGCTTCGGGCCTTCGGCCCTATGCGGAGCTCGGCCTTCGGCCTTCGCATTTAGACACTTGTACTATTGTTCTTAATGAACTCCTTCTTTAAGAAACAGCCTCAAAGGAAGTGGACATGGCAAAGCCCCGACACTGTGACTAAAAATGAGATCGACTTCATCATGACGGATAGCAGGCACATATTCAGAGATGTCTCAGTGATCAACAGGTTCAATACCGGATCTGATCACCGACTCCTCCGAGGCTCTCTGAATATCAACTTAAGGCTTGAAAGAAACCGTCTGATGAAGTCCACGCTCCGCCCTAACCCAATCCAAATTATGGCGGGTACCGAGAAGTTCCAGCAGCTTCTCAGGGATAGATTTTTTGCCTTGGAACCCACCAATGACGCTGACGAGACCCTACATAATCTGATCGAAACTGAGGGACGAGGGCGTCAAATTCTGCAGAACGCAGCAGACTGGCAAGAAATCCAAACTCTCGGCTGAGACCCTCGGATTGATGACAAAAAGACGGGAAACTACCCAAGCGACTTCGTCGGAGACGTCAGAGCTGAACAAGCGAATAGCGAAGATGGTACGGCGCGACCTTCGGAGCTCCAATACACGCCTCATTGAAGAGGCGATAGAGCAAAACCGAGGGTCCAAAGTATTCACTCAGCAGCTTGGCAGGAGCCACCTGACGAAGCTTAAAACTCGCGACGGGAGGACCGTATTGTCGAAGCCGGAGATCTCCGCCGAGATTGAGGATTTCTATGGCCGGTTATATGCTGCACATGCCCCTCATTCCCAACGAGACGATCATGATTCCAGAGCCACCCTGACACGCCATTACACCGACGAACTGCCAGACATCAGTCAAGACGAGATCGTGTTAACTCTGAGGCAGCTTAAAAATGGAAAAGCCCCCGGTGAGGACGGAATAACATCAGAGCTTTTGAAAGCTGGAGGAACCCCTGTTATACAGGAATTACAGAACCTCTTCAACGCCGTCCTTCACAGTGGGAGAACTCCAAAGGCGTGGAGCGGGAGTTTGGTGGTGCTCTTTTTTAAGAAGGGGGACAAAACCCTCCTTAAAAATTACAGACCCATCTCGCTCCTGAGTCACGTCTATAAGCTGTTCTCACGAGTGGTCACGAACCGTCTCGCCAGGAGACTCGACGAGTTCCAGCCGCCAGAGCAGGCAGGGTTTCGCGGAGGATATGGCACCATAGACCACATTCACACAGTGAGGCAGATTATACAAAAGTGCGAAGAATATAATCAGCCCCTGTGTCTAGCCTTTGTGGACTATGAGAAGGCCTTTGACTCTGTCGAGACCTGGGCTGTTCTGGAATCCTTACAGCGATGCCAAATAGACTATCGTTATATCGAGGTGTTGAGATGTCTCTACGAAGCCGCCACCATGAGTGTCCAAGTACAGGGTCAGCAGTCTAAACCTATCCAATTGCGCAGAGGGGTGAGACAGGGGGATGTTATATTGCAAATTTGTTCGAAAATACCCTCAATTTTTCACAAAAGTCGATGAACAACCACGACGATACCCTGCGAGATACAAAAATAATTTGGCAATTACAATAAATACTAACTTAAAACTGTACCAAGCAAGTCCAAACATGATGGCTATTAAGATATATAACAAGCTCCCAGATAAATTAAAAAACGAAACATCTGAAAATAAATTTATACATAAACTTAAACAATTTCTATTAAATAAGAACTACTATAGCCTTCAACAATTTATTGATGATACCGAAGAAAAATGACAAAATATCGTCGGTCTGCCTCTATTCACAGCATTGTAATGCCCCTCCGGCCCTAATAAAATAAATAATTTCCATTTATACATTATATTAATAGTTTAGCTTTATGACATTGATGAAATTAGGATCTTAAATTGTAATTTGACTTTTGTACCATTAGCATATTATTACAACCTACATAATAAGAAACGACATTACTATTAATAATAAATTGACACATTATTACAATTAATCATTGATCTATATATTGTTGACGTTATATGTACTTACTTAGACTTAGTTTTAAGCTATGACGTCATTTATTTTTAATTTAATTTGTTACTAATAAGTAAATGTTATTAATGTTATTATGTTGCCTTATAGACTAGCCTAGAATAGAATAATACTATTGTGTGCCCTAACAGGGTGTCATGATCTGACTATATATAATGTAACATCTAATGTACATGACAATACAATACGAAATAAATGAAATGAAATGAAATGAAATATCCCCGAAACTGTTCACAAGCGCGTTGGAAGATATGTTTAAGACGCTGGACTGGAAAGGTAAGGGCATTAACATAAACGGCGACTACATCTCACACCTACGATTCGCAGATGACATAGTCATATTGGCGGAGTCGCTAGAGGAGCTGAACCGGATGCTGGACAGCCTAGCTGCGGCCTCGCGACGCATCGGTCTTGGCATGAATTTGGATAAAACTAAAGTCATGATCAATGGCCACATTGATCCAATACCGATAGTCGTAAATGGCCACCTTCTCGAAATCGTTTCGGAATATACTTACCTCGGGCAGATTCTACAGTTAGGTAAAAACAATTTCGAGAAGGAGGCCAAGAGGAGGATCCAGCTGGGCTGGGCAGCCGAGCCGAAACTACGCCGAGTCTTCTCGTCATCCATACCGCAATGCTTGAAAACAAAAGTTTTCAATCAGTGCGTCCTACCCGTCATGACCTACGGAGCCGAGACATGGACACTCACGGTAGGGTTGGTCCACCAGTTCAAAGTCGCTCAGCGAGCTATGGAGAGAGCTATGCTCGGAGTTTCTCTGAAGGATAAGATTCGTAACGAATACATTCGACAGAGAACCAAAGTTATCGACATAGCTCAAAGAATTAGCAAGCTGAAGTGGCAGTGGGCTGGCCATATCGCACGAAGAACCGACAACCGCTGGGGGAAACGTGTTCTTGAGTGGAGACCGCGACTCGGCAAACGTAGTGTAGGACGCCCTCCGGCCAGGTGGGATGACGATCTGCGAAAGACTGCAGGCAGATGCTGGATGCGGCAAGCTGAAGACAGGGCGCTATGGCGCTCTTTAGGGGAGGGCTATGTCCAGCAGTGGACTAATATAGCCTGATGATGATGATGATGACTATTGTTCCATGTTAGAGCACTAACATCCTAGATGCTTCGGGCTTTCGGCCCTACGCGGAGCTCGGCCTTCGGCCTTCGCATTAAAGTGACATTCCATTTCCAACTGCAGCTGCAATACTGTTCATTTTCTATGGAAATTGACACTGACAGCGACGCGTTTCCATAGTAAAATGAACAGTATTGCAGCTGCAGTTGGAAATGGAATGTCACTCTTAGCGGTCCACACCACGTTTCACGTCAGCCATAGCGGCTGTGTCCCTGATACAGCCTCTTTCAATTTTTTTTAATAATATTTACCATTATATCATAATGTAAGACACTTTTGACTATTTATGTAAATCGACGACCCTGAACTACGATCACCAACTCCCCCCTCTATCAAACCGGTACACCCCGTTCGTAACACCAACTCTCCCCATTCATGACCCAACTGTCCCCGTTGTCGAGCCAACTCACCCCTCAGTACAAACCTGCTCTCCCCATAAAAATCCTCAAATGCGGTTGGATCGTTTTCTATGTTAAAACCATTATAAATAAAGAAAATATAACTTAAGATTTTCTGTTTCCAATAAGCCATGTAAGTATATAAACGATATCCGAAAGGTGGGATGAACACTTACTTTGGTAAACATCACTTAAAACAAAGGTAATTTCAACTAAAAATTCGCCGATTTCTAGCATCAGACAGTGAATTTGTGTTTCAAAATTGTATGATTTGGCAGCTTAGTGTTGCGAAAAGAAGAAAACATATGTCTAAAAATATAATCAAATTACTTTGAGAGCAACCTAAACCCAAAAATTAAAGTAGCTACTCAAAAATTAAATTCTGGATTCGCATAAAATATTAGTAAACATAACTAGAAATCATTATAACACAATTTTACCTACCTCAGAAAGCTCCACATTTCATTGTATATTTTTACTTTTTTATTTTACTCAACATTTTTATACTAACGCCCCACGTTTTCATTTTAGTCTGAGAAATAATTCAAATTAATACTTAATTCACCGACATAGTGTCAAAAAGTGGCGTTTAGAGTCAGACTCGAGAAATAGTACATTACTACAGAGGCCGGGACAAAAGGGGTTGCCGGCCGAAGACATATAGACGGCCGAGCGAAGCGAGGACGGATAGGTCTGAGCGCGGGCAACCCCATTTCCCGCCGAGGTATGTATAGTGCTTTTCTCAAACATGCAATGAAATAAATAAAATAAAAAATCCACGAAACCCAAGTTTTATTTATAGAAAAAACTAAAAGTAAACTACACCCAAAATATAACCAACACGTACCTATATCATTATCACGCGTATGTTTTACACGAGTTGTGTATTTTTACTACCCGTATATTTTCATGTATCTTTGATTTTTTCGCCTTGTATCCGTCTGACTGTCGTTTTCGTCACAAAGGTTTACATAGTCTTTCATGTTGATATCATGTTTCACATACATCGTTGCTTTATGCATGGAGTAAATAAGTATAATTTCCACAGTGTTGACGAATTTGTAGTTACATTCATTTAAAATATGCCACAAAACTGTTTCTAATAAACTGTAAGCCATTTTTCTTAGTTTCTCAAAGAATAAAATTGCCATAAGCAACCATATACATACTTCGTCTTTGACTTAGCGGCAGAGGCAGCAAGTTATTTAAAATCAATTCTGCTTACGCTGCCAATTCCAACACATACGATTACAATTAATATTAATTTCATTATTTCGTCGGAACTCATATTAAAGTCAAAAAATCAACAACGCACCATAAATCCAATAAAACAGAATGAATATTTTTCAACTTTACCTCCATAACAATTAAAAAAAATCATTACGCGTGTTTGAGTAGACCTTTTTACCGCTAACGTTTAGATGAAATATTTCAAAAATTTTTATTTGTGTAGTTAAATTTATAATTTAAAATTATAGAATGTATTATTTATTAAGTTCATGTTGATTTTATACAAATAAAACTGCAAATTATAGCAAACATTGTTTTTTGTTTTTTTTTTTTATAGGCGTAGTGGCAGAGTGTCATTACGAACCATAAAGCAATAACTGCCTCTAGTTTTTTTTAATGGATGAATGCCACGATGCTGTGTCACAAATATCTGTGAAATTAAAATTAAAAAAGAGGACTTTGCCGGCCTAGGCCTGCAAGATGTGTATGAAATTCCATTAACGACCTTTTGTCCTAGCCGCACCTGAAACTTCATACTTCGCAGCCTATTATAAGGAACATAACATCAATATTTCATTGCATGTTTGAGAAAACTATATTTTGCTACACGTCTTGCATGATTACTGTCCAGAAAGAAAACATAGGTAGTACAATGTTCATTATAATAGGCTGCGAAGTATGACGTTTCAGGTGCGGCTAGGAAAAAAGGTCTTGCAGGCCTAGGCCGGCAAAGTCTTCTTTTTTAATTTTCATTTCACAGATATTTGTGACACAGTCTCGTGTCATTCATCCATTTAAAAAAAAACTAGAGGCAGTATTTGCTTTATGGTTCGTAATGACACTCTGCCACTACGCCTATAAAAAAAAAACAAAAAACAAAGTTTGCTATAATTTGCAGTTTTATTTGTATAAAATCAACATGAACTTAATAAACAATACATTATTAACCAAATTCTATAATTTTAAATTATAAGTTTAACTATGTACACAAATAAAAACATTTAAAATATTTCATCTAAACGTTAGCGGTAAAAAGATCTACTCAAACACGCGCAGTTTTTTTTTTAAATAATTATGGAGGTAAAGTTGAAAAATTTTCACTCTGTTTTATTGGATTTATGGTGCGTTGTTGATTTTTTACTTTAATATGAGTTCCGACGAAATAATGAAATTAATATTAATTGTAATCGTAGGTGTTGGAATTGGCAGCGTAAGCAGATTGATTTTAAATAACTTGCTGCCTCTGCCGCCATTCAAAGACGAAGTATGTATATGGTTGCTTATGGCAATTTTATTATTTGAGAAACTAAGAAAAATGACTTACAGATTATTAGAAACAGTTTTGTGGCATATTTTAAATGAATGTATCTAAAAATTCGTCAACACTGTGGAAATTATACTTATTTACTCCATGCATAAAACAACGATGTATGTGAAATGATATCAACATGAAAGACTATGTAAACTTATGTGATGAAAACGACAGTCAGACGGATACAAGGCGAAAAAATCAAAGATATATGAAAATATACGGGTAGTAAAAATACACGACTCGTGTAAAACATACGCGAGATATTGATATAGGAACGTGTTGGTTATATTTTGGGTGTAGTTTACTTTTAGTTTTTTTGTATAAATAAAACTTGGGCTTCGTGGATTTTTTATTTTATTTATTTCATTGCATGTTTGAGAAAAGCACTATACATACCTCGGCGGGAAATTGGGTTGCCCCCGCTCAGACCTATCCGACCTCGCTTCGCTCGGCCAGCAACCCCTTTCGTCCCGGGCTCTGTAGTAATGTACTATCGTAATAATGTAATAATGTACTATATGTACTTCGGTCTTCGCATTTAGACACTTGTAATAAAACTTGTTGTGTCTGTGTTAAAGCACTGACATCCTGGACGCTTCGTGCTTTCGGCCCTACGTAGAGCTCAGCCTTCGGCGTTCACATTTCGTTAGACTGCTTTTTGTTTGAATACCGAAGTCGCGCATCTCGCGAATGCGTGATGAATTATAATAATTTTGAGTAATATCTTAAATTTTATCTGTAAAGATTATTTGGGGTCATAATGATTCACTGTATCTAAATGAACTTGAATACAGCATTTGAAGGGTAATTTTACAACAATTAATTACAGCATCACACCTCTTTAGTTAAATGATCAATTCATTTTGGAGTAATGAATGTAACGATTAGGTACATTTTTTTTGTAAATAACACACCAATATTACGAGAATATATATTTTATACGGCTAATACACGTTTTATACAAGCTCGTTCGTGTTTTTCCTGTAGCCATCGCAAATTTAAGGGAATCTAAAAGCAATTTTTCGCAGCACCTTTATAGGCAGAATATTTTATTCAGTACTTGAGACTGAAATGAGAAAAACGGGATATATATGAACCACAGTCGTTACTTTTTATAGTATTGTCCACAGAAGTGACCTTTTATGAAATATGTTTTACCCATAGTAAAAAGAATAGATAGTATAGAGGGGTCCTGTCATTGTCAATTTTGTAGCCACTGTACATTTACTGCCATCTATCGACACACGATTAAAACTTAAAATAAAATTGAAAATGTATAAAATAATCAAAATATGTTTACGGATAAATGATTCTTAATTTTTATTGTTCCATACTGACCCATGTTCTTTCACTGATATGTGTTAAAATCGTTAAATACCAAACAGTGTCGTTAACGCCATCTAGCCGAGAATAGGCCAAAGGTAATGGCGCCATCTATTCGAGAATGACTTTTCCTTGGCCGTCCGAGGCACGTTTTTTTCTTAGACTTTATTTATCTTATACGGAGTTATATATATCTCTGCCCATAGGTACATAAGAAAGTACCTAACTGAGATTACTATATACTTACTAGCAATAGGAACTCAGGATTGTCAAGCAGTCGTCATACGTTCTATGTGTTCTATCAAAGTAACTCGCGCCGCCGCGCCGCCTTAGATTTCAATCCGTTATTTGAGGAAATTAGCATGTATTACTAGGGTAAAAGTGGTATTTGAAGAACCGTTTTTGGTTTGTCTTACTACTTCAGGTATATTGCGTCAGTTTTGTGCCTTAATTTTCGCACACGGTGACCTCAAACAAGAGCTGTGATAAAAATTCTGTAAGAATTGTCACATTTTTATGTTTTAGCAGCTTATTATAATTCCACGTACTTTATTTTACACACATTTCATTAAAATAAAATAAGATTTATTAAATGGCACCAATTTTACGGAAATCGGTTAATTGGCTGATGAGTCATTACTAAATGGACACAGAAAATAGGGGTCATTTTAGCTCCGAATACGTCGTGTCTAGCGCAGAATCAGCGCCATCTATGTCAGTGACACCTGCTGTTTCGAGTAATGGCTATTTTCTTCTATATATCTGTACTAAAACTATGTTAGTAGGTATTATAGTTTTGGAGATATAAGCCGCCGCGCCGTAACACTTTTTCGTTACATCCGTTTTTGATCCGAGCCCCTCTACGGGTTTTTTTCTACCTACGTTTCACTTCAAAAAAACCGTCAATCGGGACATATTTCAAGCTAAAAGTGGGGGTTGCGTCAGGGGGAGGGCATGGAACACTAGTGTGCGTAAAGCACAATATCCAAAGGTATCATACGAGGGGCGACTGATTAGTTCACGGCCTCAGAAAAAAATTGAAAGAGAGTATTCAAGTAAATGTTTTTATTTTTCAATATACATAGCCCCCATAGAGTATAACCACTTTTCGCTTCGAGCGAACAATGCTTTAATGCACCGAAAAAATAATCTTTTTTCTTCGCTTCAAAATGGCTCTCTACCGCAGCCTTGATCTGATTTTCATCGGCAAACCGGCGACCACGTAAGTCTTTTTTCAAATTTGAAAATAGGAAATAGTCGCTCGGAGCCGGGTCTGGACTGTAGAGTGGATGATTGATTTCTCCAAAACCAGTGTCTTTTAGAGCCTGGTACGGAACCCTTCGTGCGCGAGTCCGACTCGCACTTGCCCGGTTTTTTTCTAACTTAGGCCGAGCACTTCAGCCGCCCCTCGTACTACATTCATTGAATGCTGGCTATAATTTGTTACATAAGAACACAACTTGACCGAATTGATTCGGTCAAATTGTATTTTTTGAAAAACATATAGCCAGCATTCAATGAATGTAGTATATATACCTTTGACGGAATCAAATCGCGCCGTGAGTACCCACCTAATAAATATGTAAGTATGATAATCCCTAATCTGAACGGGTACTGTGTATGTAGAAATTTTGGAATCTAACGTCGTTAGAGTAAGTACCTACAAATGTGAATCGAAAGGATTGTCTTTTGAGATAAGTAGATGAGAGCAGGAACTGACCTTTCTTTTGGTTTCGAGTCGCATTTGTCGCAGTCTTGCGTTCGTTTTTCTAATTGCTTCAGCATGCTGTCGTCGTAGTAGTCGGGGGCCGAGCCCAGCAGCGCGCAGTTGGGGCCCAGATTGTCGGGGCAGGAGTCGAACCCGAGGTACTCCGCAATGTCTTTGTTCAATAGAGTGCCTTTGCCCACGACGATATCGTCGGCTGCGAGCAGTGACAGGCTGCCACCGCCCCAGACGCCTGTCCTAATGGATTTAGGCTCCAGCCCGTAGCCCTTCGTGGAGTTGTACCAGTAAGGGAAGTAGCCCGGGTTCTGCTCCTGCTTCTCTTCGTAGGCATGTGTGTTGTTGACCATCGACTGTGGCATATCGCTGTAAAATTATTTTATTAGTAACGATGAAGGACACGAGTAGACATCACTCAAATGCCGCAATCTGGTTCGAAATGTTCGAATCCTGGTAAGAGCATTTATTCTATTAGTGCTAGCGGTTGACCAAAATCAGCTGCAAATGGTGTTAGAGGTATGAAAATCGGCACGATTAATCTTTAGACCATTTAAATCAATTTGACCCGTAGCACCAAAAACAAAAAACAAACGGAAAGGAGTTATGACGTCGTCTTTTTAGGGTTCCGTACCCAAAGGGTAAAACGGGACCCTATTACTAAGACTTCGCTGTCCGTCCGTCCGTCCGTCCGTCCGTCCGTCTGTCACCAGGCTGTATCTCACGAACCGTGATAGCTAGACAGTTGAAATTTTCACAGATGATGTATTTCTGTTGCCGCTATAAAAACAAATACTAAAAACAGAATAAAATAAAGATTTAAATGGGGCTCCCATACAACAAACGTGATTTTTGACCAAAGTTAAGCAACGTCGGGAGTGGTCAGTACTTGGATGGGTGACCGTTGTAGCGATGCTACGTATTTGCCTAGGATAAATACATGTTTTTCCATACAAGATAACCGGTACAACATGACTGTCGCATTTCCAACAAAATAACATGCACCGGAGTGTGACGCTTGGGTAAGGCTATAGTGTACCTTCTCAGCTGTAGGTTGAGTGGCGTATCCTGCCTCCTGGTTAACTGGTTTCGAAGAGGCAGGTCTGAAGAGTGTGCCGCTTGGGCGGAGCTTGTCACCCGGATTGCGCGGAGGTTGGTGAACCAAACCTGGCTTCATGCATGTCAAAGTGATCCTCCTAGTCTGCCTAAACTGCCCAAATGGGTCACTTCCTGGTTTGATTGGTATTTTGGAGTCATTTTCGGAATTTTTATGAAACATAAATAAGGTTGAAATTTTGACAGGAGAACTGTCAGAGAGTAGACTATGCGTTTAGTTACCGCATCGGAAAGAAGGTATTCTGAATGAAACAAGGTAGAAAACGTACAATAAAAATATAATTATTAGTAATTATTATTAACCACTTAAAATATTACAAGTATTAATGAGCATTGATATTTTTTCGAGAGTCATATGATTTGGAAAAGGTTTAAGTTGGTTTGACGTTTGATGCGTCGATATGGATCGAAACGGAGGGCTGGGGATTTTGCTAGAATCGACAATGGATGGAGAGTTGGTACAGGGGCACGCTAGCATTTATACAGCTCCTAATTGAATATCGAAATAAACCGCCTCGCCCCCTTCCGCCGCCTGCCCTGGCCGGTGGAAGATTGGGATATATGTAAAGTGCGCCGTGTGTGTGTGTGTTGTGCGCGAAAAGGGCGTAGCCCACCGAGTGCTTTCCGTGCCGCCGGCGAGCGCAAGCATGGCCGACGGTCGTGTTGCTCCGAGCGCCGTTGCGCGCTCCCTGATGTGCTGAGCGTCGTGGGGACGCTGGTTTTCACCGCAGGGCGCAGTTTCCAAGGCCTGTGGACTGCGTGCCGCCTGGCGATCCCGAGGTGCTTCACACAGGCCTCCCCTTCACTTGCGTGGCCTGTCGACTCCGAGGCGCGACACGTTGGCGCCACCATCAAGCCGTAGGGCACGGCCTTGACCCGCGAGCCGTGTGCCGGACAGCCTTGCCGCGGTCCGACGACCCCAAGGTCTCATCGCGCGGGTCCTTCTTGTGGAACTCCTGAGCGCCGCGGGTTGTTCTCGCCCGGGCTTGCCAAAGCCGGAGCTTGAGGAACGCCCGCCGCCCACCGTCGGCGATCCGCCTGCTGCGTTAAATACCAGCGGGCCTGTGGATGATAGCTACGTTCGGTACCCGTGAGTGCACTAGACTTTTATCCCAGGTTTTGGCCAAGACCCCGCGTCTCGTCCTTCTCGCGATCGTAGATTAAGGTTTACTATAGTGTCATCCCATAACCGCCGACAGTTTAGAGAAACCGACTGTATTCTGGGCAGCGCCCGCCCTGAAGCGGAGTGCATTGTAGTAGTTAGCGAATTGTATTAAATTGCATGTCATATATTTGGTTTTATCTTTTCAACATCCTATCAAGTTCCCATTAACCAGGTTAGAGCAACAAGAGGACCCTTGCACTCCAATAGTCCAATGTTTCACTGCGGATCTTATCCGAGGCACTATTTCCATTAATTATTTAAACATTTTAAAAACCTTATTATTTCTTAACAACAACAATATTATTTTTTATACACGACAATGGCGCCCGAAAAAAAGTTTTAAATATCAACCTGGTTGCTGTGAGCTTGGGAGAGCGATAAGATAAATGTATAAAATTAGTATCAGTTAAAAAAAAAAAGAATTAAATGCAATTATTGGTCTTAAAAAAATACAATACCATTTAATTTGTAACTTTACTTGTGACAGAGTAGCAAATTTATTATTTATTGTAATTATTATTAGGCTACACTATGAATAGTTAGCATAGCGCTTAGCCACAAATTATTTTTTCTACCACGCTCCAGTCGAGAGCATAGTGGTAGTTTACTTCAATACTTCATATATCTACCGAAGTGTTATTAGCTTATAATACTTAGGTGCACACCCTGACACAAGTAAAGCAGCAATCTTACCGACATGTCGGAGGAGGAAGGGGACGAATTCCATGACACAGGTGCGAGGGAAGTTAAACCCCCCACCACTACTCGTGAATTAACAGGATTCAATCCTTCGTATGTCAATACACGACCGCGGGGTGCTGCTGCAGACGCCCACCTACCCGGCCCATCCACGCCAAAACCACTAGAGTCTATTTTACCATATTTGGGGGCTCCGGGCCTTGTCCGTCAAACCAACTCAACCTTAACGGGGGCAGTCACTACAACCCCTACGACGGGGACTACAGGCAGTACAGAACGCATCGTGCATGTATTGCGCGAGGACCATTTGCGGTCGTGGAATTTGAAATTTTCAGGTGACTCAGATGTCACCGACTTCTTCCTTAGGATTGATGACTACAGACGTAGCCGAGACACTCCGGAGCGCAAAGTGCTTAAATGTTTTGCAGATTTACTAAGCGGTAAAGCCTTAGATTACTATAGGCACATACGCGACGGAGTCTCCTCGTTGTCGGAATTGCAAGATCTTTTCAGATCGTTTTTTACATCAATAGACAATGATTATACTTTAGAAAAAACTATTCGAGAACACCGACAATCACCAGGCCAGTCATTACATTTTTACATATTGGAGATGCAAACTATGAATGCGCGGCTGACAACAAAATTATCGGAAACAACCTTACTGCAGATAATTAAACATAACATTTTGCCATCATATGGGCACCTGTTGGCTGTCGACGACTCGAATAGCATCCAAAATCTTATTGCTATAGGCAAACGTTTTGAAGCTTATTCAGGCTTACCTGGGTCTACAAATAATTCCAAAACAACAAAACAAATAAAACAAATTAACGAAATTAAAACTTATAATCAGAGAAATTTCAAGAGCAATAATACACAAAGACAGGTAAATAATAAAAACAACCAACTCACTTGTAAAAAATGTAAAAAATCGGGACATTCATACCAACAATGCCGCACTATTCCAGGCATTGTTTGCTTTCAGTGCGGTCAGAAAAATGTGCTTACAAGCACTTGCCACAAATGTAATCCTGCCAAGGGCAGACCAGCGCCGGAAGCAGACAATGTCCAAAAAAACTAGATAGACCAGGAGCCATCAAAACAATATCAAACACACTATATTTAGGTGCGGTGACTCCTGGTGTAAAGGCGGTTGAAGGAGATAACCGAATTTACATTGATTTTGAGGTACGAGAACGAATATATACAGGTCTAATGGACTCAGGAGCAAATTTAAGTATAATAGGGAACAATTACCATAAACATTTCTTAAACTTAGGATTTAATTTAATAGATTACACTACAACTGCGACTTGTGCAAACCGTTCTGTCGTTGAGGTCATAGGTAAAATCCTATTACCAATCAATTTCAGAGGGATGCTTTATAATATCATGTTTATGGTAATCCCAGAAGTATCTGATGACTTCATTTTTGGCATGGATTCTATATTAACACTAGAATTAATAGATATTTTTAAATTAAAAGATATTCACCTTCTAAAAAGGAAAACATTACTTAGGCCGGAGTCACTAAAAACATTATGTGCCATAGTACCAAAACATGATCTCTCCCCTCTCGAATCAATTCAACTGGACAAAGTAATAAATGAATTTAAGTCAATCAGTACAGAGGAGCGAGGTCTGGGTAAAACATCTCTAGTAGAGCACAAGATCACAACAACGGGGCCACCAATAAAACAACGATATTATCCGCTTTCACCGGTTAAACTGAAGGCTTTAAATGACGAAGTAGACCGGATGCTTCAGCTGGGCGTGATAGCACCATCTAAATCACCATGGTCTAACCCCGTTGTTATGACCCCAAAAAAAGACGGTTCCTGGAGATTTTGTTTAGACGCCAGGAAACTCGCGATCGTAGATTAAGGTTTACTATAGTGTCATCCCATAACCGCCGACAGTTTAGAGAAACCGACTGTATTCTGGGCAGCGCCCGCCCTGAAGCGGAGTGCATTGTAGTAGTTAGCGAATTGTATTAAATTGCATGTCATATATTTGGTTTTATCTTTTCAACATCCTATCAAGTTCCCATTAACCAGGTTAGAGCAACAAGAGGACCCTTGCACTCCAATAGTCCAATGTTTCACTGCGGATCTTATCCGAGGCACTATTTCCATTAATTATTTAAACATTTTAAAAACCTTATTATTTCTTAACAACAACAATATTATTTTTTATACACGACACCGTTTTGTTTTTTTTTTGCATTATGATACGGAACCCTTCGTGCGCGAGTCCGACTCGCACTTGCCCGGTTTTTTTGTATGGAAATAGAAAAAAAAATGTTCAGAAACCTATCGTGCGTGGTATTAAATGAAAGGGCATTTTGAGCCGGTTCTAAAAATATTTATTTATTTATTTATTTATTTAAACTTTATTGCACAAAACATAAAAATAATGTACAAATGGCGAACTTAATGCCTAATGGCATTCTCTACCAGTCAACCATCGGGCCAAACAGAGACATGTAAAAATGGTGCAAGGAGAACAGGGGCATTTATTAGAACATTGGAAAACAACTGAGCAACGAACAACTAATAATTCTGATAAACTACATATAGAATACACAAATAAATATACTAGAATATATATAATTAATATACTACTACATATTTCATACATACTCATAATATATAATATATAATGATGGACACTACTCGAACTCTTGTTTCAGCAGATACTTATGTAGCAACCGCTTGAAAGCTAACTTGCTCGGGGCTTGTCTAATATTGAGAGGGAGTGAATTCCAGAGACGACTCGCCTGGACAGCAAAGGAGTTAGTCGTAAACCCAGTGCGGTGAGCAGGAATTGAGAGTTTGAGAACACGAGATGTACGCAGCTCACAGCCGGGACGAGGAGTATCAAACAGGAACTTATTCTTTAGGTATCCAGGAGCAGAAGGCTCAAACAAGATTGAAAATAGAGTACAAAGTATTCGAAGCGATCTACGGCGACGGATGGAGAGCCAATTGAGCTGGCGACGGTAATAGGAAACACGATCGTATTTACGCAGGCCAAAGATAAATCGTATGCCGTTGTTGAGGAGACGTTCAAGTTTATTAAGGGACTCTTGAGTGGCATTCGTTGTACACACATCGCCATAATCAATAATTGGCAAAATTAACGCCTGCACCAACATCTTCTTTGTATTTACTGGGAGAAAATTCTTAAATTTATACAAAGTCCTTAGTGTGCCTGAGACCTTACGACTCACATCAGCTACCTGGCTGCTCCAGGAAAGGGTAGAATCAAAAATTAATCCTAAATTCTTAGCCTTAGTGCACACGGGAATGACAGACTCATCAAACAGGATTGGTGCGATAGCGACTGTACTAAGCTTTGAGATTTGGCGCTGGCTCCCCAGAATTACGGCTTGACACTTGGATGGATTAACACTAACACCAAAACTGCCAGACCATTCAGCGATGTGTTCTAGATCAGCGTTTAGCAAAGAAATGGCAGAATTGATATCATTCACATCAGCTTGAGCATACAGCTGTAGGTCGTCCGCATACAAATGGTAAGAGCTACGAATATTGGTGGTAATCAAATTAATAAATACGGAAAACAAAAAGGGCGAAAGAATACCACCTTGAGGAACACCGGTGTTCAGTGCACACCAATCAGATAGTGAGCGGCTAGCACGGACTGCCTGGACACGATCCGATAAATATGAGGAGAACCACTTTGTCGCCTCTACAGATACCCGCAAGTGAGTCAAATATATCACATTATTATATTTCCGTCACTTGCATTCAATAAAAATAAAAATAATTTTCAAAACATACCAAGTTTGGGCTCCTCCATATACGAAACCGTTGAATTATTTTTTGTAAAATATACCTCAAGTAATACCCAATATCCTCATATCTAACCCTAAGAAATTGATTTCGAAAATATTTAGTTTTAGTATTTATTTTTTTATTATTACAAATTGTGATCTATCAATCTATCAATGAAACGACCTCCTAGCCTAGTTGATAGTGACCCTGCCTATGAAGCAGGAGGTCCCAGGTTCGAATCCTGGTAAGGGCATTTATTTGTGTGTTCATCATCATCATCACACAAATAAATATCATTACCAGAGCTTGTATATATGTGTATATGGGCATTTATTTGTGTGATGATGATGATGAACAGACAAATAAATGCCCTTACCAGGATTCGAACCTGGGACCTCCTGCTTCATAGGCAGGGTCACTATCGACTAGGCTAGGAGGCCGTTTCATTGATAGATTGATAGATCACAATTAGTAATGATAAAATTAAAAAAAATATATACTAACCCTAAATATTTTCGAAATTAATTTCTTGGGGTTAGATATGAGGATATTGGGTATTACTTGAAGTATATTTTACACTAAATAATTCAACGGTTTCCTATCTGGAGGAGCCAAAACTTGGTATATTTTGAAAATTATTTTAATTTTAATTGAATGCAGTGACGGAAATATAATAATGTGATATATTTTTAGAACCGGCTCAAAATGCCCTTTCATTTAATACCACACACGATAGATTTATGAACAATTTTATTTTTTTTCCATACAAAAAAAACATGACGTCATAACTCCTTTCCGTTTGTTTTTTGTCTTTTTTCAAATTGATTCAAATGGTCTAAAGATTAATCGTGCCGATTTTCATACCTCTAACACCATTTGCAGCTGATTCCCGAATTTCACGGTGTACCGCTATTACTATATCACAAATATTTGTTTCTGAGTTATGATACATGTAAGTATGTAAGTATTTAAGTACAACTATACAGATTGATTAATGAGACGTGAGCAGGACTTGTCCGCACTGAGTGCCTAGCTGATAATTGATCGATCACCGTCGTATTTAGGTGAAACAACCACACTTTTTCCTATTTTTTTACTTTTTGGTGAGGACAAATTTATTTCTCTACACTCATGGTCACCCTACAAGACCTAATTAATAAACATAAAACCTCTGTAATGACAGCATTTAGATTACAAAGAAAATAAACTGTCAAACTTGAGTGAGATACGAGTTTTCAAAAGTGTGAGCAAAAAACGTGCCTCGGAAATTAAGAAAAAGTGATTCTCGGATCGATGCCACACACACCTTTAGCCTATGCTCGGCTAGATGGCGTGACGACACCGTTTCATATTTAACAATTTTAACACATAGATATCAGTGAATAAACATGGATCGAAATGATATAAAAATAATAAAATCATTTACCCATATATATATAAATCTTTTTATTAATTTTATACGTTTTCATTTTGAGTTTAGTCGTGTGTCGATAGATGGCAGTAAATTTACTGTGACTACAAAATTTACAATGACAGGACCCCTCTATACTATCTATTATTTTTGCTGATACGAAGCAGTTGCTTATAATTTACAAAATTCGCACAGTGTTAGTCCTGTTCACGTCTCCTGAATGCCCCCACGATCTCGAGCGAATGTCCCCTATTGTGTATATATATATATCTGTCGGAAAATGGCTGAAATGTGCCATCTATCGCCTTCAAGAGGCGTTTTATCATGCAAACCTTGACAAATAGAGCAAACCAGGGTGTTGACGTACACCTGAGCGGCGTTCGACGCAGTTCTGCCAAGACGTAATAGAGTGCGCTGTTAAAACAATTGAAGTCCAGAACAATTGAAGTTATGCTGTCAATGAATCTTCAGAAGGTCAAGTAACAATTTGTGGTTCTATAGTAGTCGATAGAACGTTTCCCAAATACCACCTAAGGTCCTATAAAAGACCTAAGAAGATTGTATAAAGCCGAAATGGCGCATCTTATGTGTCATTCAGTGATATAGTAGACCTGTAGCAGTGTCAGTCGTGACGTTTTAGGTCTATAAAAGTGATGTTTACATTACAATGGTGACTCTTGTGCTAATTTGTTGCCAGTAACGCCATTAAAGTGTTAATTTATAATATACACTCGGCGTCAAAAAAATCGCACCTCGCCAAAAATTAGTTTCAAGCAAATATAGCTCTTATCTAATGCATTGCACCCTGTCAATATTAGTATCATTTGAAAGAGCAATTAATGAACTTTATAAAGATAAATCGTTATTGTCAGTAAAAATAACCATCGCCGAACATAGGCGTTTTGTTTAAAAAAGGGCCGAGATCCAATTTTAATCGGTCCGTTGTTGTGCAATCCGGGACGGGTTAAAATGGAGGCTAATGGTTAGTTATGGGTCATTTGCTCTCCAGAGGTTACTGAGGTCACTAATGAACCGTTACAGTAAGAAAAATCTCTTGGACGTGGATACCAGGCCAGAAGGAGCAGCTCAAGAGGTAGCACTGCTGCAAACAAGACTATGGCAGTAAGAAGTTGCTGAAAGATTTAACATAAGCGGTTTCCGAGAGCGTCGCGTCTTGTTGGGGTTCCAGGTGACTGGTGTTTACATCAGGAGGCTTGGACCTGGAAGAAGACAACACGACTGCTCTTGTTGTGCAAATGTTTCGACTTTGTGTCGACTCTGGGGGCCTAGCCAAAACACATTTCGAAAAAAGATATCGCTAACGAATCGATAAAAAATGTATGGGAATGACAGGTACCGTAGATGAGTCTGTCGAAAAATATTAACGAATACAAAAATGTTAGCCAAGTTGCAATGTTGTAACGAAACGCAAAACTTTCGTTACCGGGATTCGCCATCTGTCATACATTGCCTAGCCAAGTGACACTTTTGACAAGCGAAATCACATCGTTATCGCCTCCTAGGTGTAGCTAAGTAGCGCGAGCTATCCCCTTGCAGATAACTTATCGAAGCACAAGAAAATACCGAATAATAGTGTTTGTAAATTAGAATTTGTAGTAAAAAGCATACTTCAACATCATTGTGGGCGGCGAACAACGCGGAAGTGTCGCTTAGACGCAGGCGCCGTCTGAAAAATCGCCTCTATTGAAACTGCTTAGGAAAGGACTGCTACGATCAAAGGATTGTGGGCCGTACGCAGCATTTCACCCAAAGGATCCAATGTGACCGAGGCGCTGAATATCTACCTATCTATAGTGATAGTGTCATGGAAAAATGGATTATGCACCCACAAATGCAACACGTAACAACGTCCCTACAAAGATAAGAGTGAGTCAATAACTTATCCCTACTATACCTACTAATAAGTATATAAAATATGTTATTAATGCTAAAATAACAAATGTGTTCCTGTTACGTCATCAAATATAAACCGATGAACGGTGTAGATTAAATTTGGTACCCATATGCACAATTGCAAGCACTTGTTTTTCAATAGGAAAGTGAATTGAATGTGTAAAGGCAAAGGTATATAGGTAAAGGCTTTACAAATATAGATAAAGACTCGGGAACAAATGTTCTTCACACAAATAAATGCCCTTCCCGGGAAGCAAAACCATCACCTTCATAGGCAAGGTCACTAACAACTAGCAATATTGTATTGTCATCCCATTTTCTTAAATTGATTTGAAAGGGACGAGACTACAGTGTTGCTACTTTTTAATTTCTACAATTTCTTGTCGGACTGTACAGTAAGCTCAAGAAGACTTATGTTGTGGGTACTTAGGGTACTTAGATAACTATATATAGATGGTCAAACCAATTTGTCAGTCAGTAAGAACCAGGAAAACTATACTCATAGTTATCTTTTGGGTGCTAGTACTAGTATATGACAAAGCTAGTATGATTCTCTCTGTCTTTGTTTGAAATGAGACAGTCCTTTGACAAACTATACTTAAATACATAGACAACACCCATGACTCAGGTACAAAATATCTGTGCTCATTACACAAATTTCCTTACCGGAGATTCAAACTCAGGATTATCAGCTTAACTGGCAGGGTCACTAGTCACTACCAACTAGGCCAGACGGGCTGTTGTCATACATATCAATTATCAACCATATTATTGAAACTTTTTCATATTATGAAACATATTGTATATGACTTCTTTTGGCAGGCACAGGTACAGTCAGCTGAAGAGAAAAGGTACCACCCCTGCATACAAACTTCTATGTAGCGGTGGTACCTTTTCTCTGCAGCTGACTGTACCTACACACTATATAAACATAATCTTAACATATACTTACACAAAACATTTAGTTTTTTTTGTCATATGACTGGTAGAGAATAAGTATTATAACCAATGTTACAAAATTTGTTGAAAAACTAAGCATTCATTTTGTTTCAGGTGACTTGGATATTCATTGCAGCCTTGGCATATGAACCAATACTTTATGGTGCTCCAAAGCCAGGGTCAAGGGAAGAAACTATGTCACATGTACAACCACAAAAATATATTGAGTGTTGTTTTACTATTTTAAAACACTGTACATAATATATGTACAAACAAGAAAAGAATGCTTGGCTACTGATTTCATGCTGCCGGCAAAAAATACCTGCTGCATCTTTCATTAACAGAATTTCAATAAAATAGATTAACTTTTTAACCCAATCATTGTTTCATTTATTTATGGTGGTTACCACCTTAACTTTTGGTATGCTTAGGAGCAGATCTGCTCCCATGTATATACTTACCTATATTCAACTTTAAAAAAATGCATTAATATTTAAAAGTTGTCTTTAAAAAACGACCGGTCTGGCCTAGTGGGTATTGACCCTGCCTGCTAAGCCGATGGTCCTGGGTTCGAATCCCAGTAAGGGCATTTATTTGTGTGATGAACACTAATATTTGTTCCTGAGTCATGGGTGTTTTCTATGTATATAAGTATGTATTTGTCTATATAAGTATGTGTATCGTCCCCAATATTTATTTATTTATTTTATTTTATTATGATTGATATATAAATTACAATTTTTTGACAGGAGCATACAAAAGGTTAAATATGAACAAAAAGCAAAGACAGTAGGTAATAAAAAAATAATATTAAGTAACAATATGATTTATTAGTTTTGGTTTCACAGGCAGCTTTTATCTTATCTAATGCATAACATCTATGTATTCAATGTCCGCTTGACTTTTGTTAATTTCGAAAATGTTTGAAGTCTATGAAGTAAATGATTTCACTGATGTTACACTGATTCGGGCAAACCTGTCCACAATTTCACTTCACGGTTTGAATCATTACTAACGCTTAAAGTATTGTCTCTTCTGGTCAAGTAAGCCAGCAGTGTATGTCCTTAGCACTGGTAACTGCCATGAAGATTGCAGCGGCAGCTTTGACTGTACGTGCCAACTTGGCGAGGACTTCTCAGCGTGGAAGAAGAGCCCGCGGAGCCCGCTCTTGCCCGCTCTGGCTGCGCCGCCGCCTTGGTTGGGGCTGCGGGGACGACGGCTGTCTGAAATTGTTAAACTTTAGGTCAAAATTATATGCAATTAACAACACACTCTTCAAATATTACACTATATAGAGTTATTTTATGACGAAATTGTGATTAACTAAGTTAGACAAATACCAAAATATTTAATTTGCTTACCGATAAAACAATTATTTTCTCCAAAATTAGATTCGCTGTTCACTTGACACTCTTGACAGATGACAGATGACGTTTCTTGACGGTTTTGAACGAGAACCACAGACAAAAATTATTTTTTACCGACTTGGCGCGTCGAATGAGCGTTAACTAAAAATATTGCCTCTTGGCTAGGTTATTATAAACATTATCGACCAGTCGCTCGCGATCGTAGAGATCGAATCGACACGGAGCGAATGTAATTTGGCTACGGGCCCTGTGTAGACACATGACACGCGCTGTCAAAAGTAATAACAAAGTTACTGGATTTGCAAAATGGCTCCTTGTGTTCATTTGTTTTCAGATATTCTCAAAGTATAAAAATGCCGTGGTCAGAGATGGGACTAAGGCCCACTTGCACCATTCCACTAACCCGTAATTAAGCGGTTAAACATTTAACTTAATGTCAAATTGTACTGGTAACCATGGTAACGCCAAGTTTATCCGGTTAACCTAGGGTTGCCAGATCGAAAGGCGCTATTATCGGGAAAAAATATCAATTTTTCGGGATTTTGGGACTGAGTCGGGAAAAAAATACTTTCAAATTAAAGTAATTGTATTAAAAACAACGATATTTTACATTATTGGTAATCGTTAGCTACGCGCTCCACGCCGGTTGTTCGCTCGCTCGACGACAGTTCGGAACATGAAATTATTGTTTTATAACGTGAAGCTGTTTTTCGGGACAATTTTTACTTCGTCGGGAATCGGGAACACGTGATAAAAATCGGGAGAATCCCGCCAAATCCCGACCATCTGGCAACCCTAGGTTAACCCCGGGTTTGTGGAATGGTGCAAGTGGGCCTAATAGATTAACTGTTTATTCGACTAATTAATGGAATAAAAAAAGTTAATCCTCACATTTTAATCGCGATTAGTTTAGTCGACCTAACATAGATTGAAATTGAATTAATCTGAATATTAATCGAATAAATTATCGATTAAATCTCGATTGAAAGTTGACAGGGGGACATTTTTGTACGTAAATGGAATAGGATTTGCATGTAAATATTTCCCACCTTTTCGGGGCGGGGACAAATTTTGGATGTATTCCCATTTATTCCCCAGGGAACAGATGGAATAGGATTTGAAAGTAAATATTTCCCATTTTTTCCCACCTTATCGGGGTGGGGACAAATGGGAACACACAATTTTCGGATGTAATCCCATTTATCCCCGCAGGCAACAGATGGAATAGTATTTGCATGTAAATATTTCCCATTTTTTCCCCCCTTATCGGGGTGGGGACCAACAATGGGATCACACAATTTTTATATGTAATCCCGTTTATCTCCGCAGGGAAAAGATGGAATAGGATTTGCATGTAAATATTTCCCATTTTTTCCCACCTTATCGGGGTGGGGACAAATGGGATCACACAAGTTTTAGATGTAATCCCATTTATTCCCGCAGGGAAAAGATGGAATAGTATTTCCATGTAAATATTTCCCATTTTTCCCACCTTTTCGGGGTGGGGACAAATGGGAACACACAATTGGGTAGGTAAAGTTTTTTGAAGATAGGCAAATTATATTTTTTCCCGATAGTATTCATTATAGCGATCACGGAAATGCAGCTCTTTTATTTTTATATTATTTTATTGATTAAATATAATTTTTTAAATGATCGATATGACGTTTGTGAGGTGGAATGGCAGATTCGAGTAATTAATTCCTTTGCCGTAGTAAATGGGACGAGATAGAAAAAAAATCGATGTCAACTGTCAGTGTCATTCTTGGAAAATAACTTGCAAATAATTGGAAAATAATGGTCGGACGAAACATTTGTGTTTTCTTGTAATTGGATGTCGGTGTGATTTCTAGAATAAGTATTTTTAACGTCCCTAGCACGCTCAACACGGATATTTTGATAATGATAACGATTGCTTTCGACTACTTGGCACTGCTTCTTGGAGAACATTTTCATTAACGCCTTCACCACGACTCTTGGACTGCTACACGAGTCATTTTGGTTCTCAGTATCAACACAATAGATGGAGACGATCCCGGAAACGTTCGAATGGAAATAGAATATTACAGAGATGAACTCAAAGTGCGTCGTACCGTCTACAAGACAGTACAGACGTTACTTTCCAAATTCAGCGTATTTGAGCACACCAAAGTCTTTAACAGCGATTCGGTGCCAAGCTTTGAAGATATATTGGCCAAAATGGTAATACGTTTGTGAGGACTATATAAACGTGATTGTTGTATTATACATACATAATGATTAAGATTGTAATAGTCTTATAACTAGGTCGTTATTGGCTATTATATATGGGCTCGGCAAGGTGTTCACAATATCTGAACACGCACGCCCTGATAATAGAGGCGTGTTCAGATATTTATGAGCACCCTAGCTGCACCAATATATCTGATGGCGACTGTACTTTAGAAAACTTATAATATAAATCCAAAACACGTTACGCGCAGGGAAGACGACGCCATGGAGAGGCTGGTAGTTCAAGGCAGAGTGGATGGAACAAGACCCAGATTGCGGCCTTCAATGCGCTGGACCGACCAAATTAAAACTCTCACCGGGTCACCTTTAAATCTGTGCGTGCGGAATGCAATAAATAGAGAAGCATGGCGGGAAACAACAAAAAAGGCCGTACAACGACCTCAATGACCACGACTGCTCTGACAAGAGTATCCGACTAAGAAGAAGCAGAAGAAGATAAATCCAAAATAATATAATATAAATCCAGTAAATTCCGTTTCGTTTTATTTTATAAATCCACAAATTATTATCCTTAAGCATTAACATTACATTACAGTATATAGGATCACGCTGTGTGGCGTGCCCTTGAAGAGAGTTGAAAGGTTCAAATATGGTCAATATGGATAAGTATGTCTGTAGGGTAAATGTGCTTCACGTTGGGGCCTGTTTACATATTGATTAGTGTTGATTGCGGGTTTAATACATTTGCCACTATACACACACAAGTGTATCAACTCGCAAAAATACTACATTTTTGCTTCCATTGAGGTATACATAGTAAGCACTATTCTCAAATTATGTGAGGAAATAAAACAAATTCAATTTAGTAAAGCGTATTTAATAGGGGTAAAGTGACGCGAATACAATTAAAAAAACAACGCATATTCTTAGTTTATATTAAATGTAGATGGCTTTTTAGTTTTCACTTGGTCACAGAAATACGCTAAAAACCACTTTCAGAGTAGGTGTTTCTTGCGTTTTGGCTGTCCTTCTTGTGTCCTTCCACAGCATGAGCATGTCGTAAGTCCTGTTGTATTTGTCCCTGGACTTAGCAGGAAGCTAGTTATTCATTATTAAGTTTGCTTCTGCTTTCAAATGAGGCGGTGTGCCGTCTATTCCAGGTCGTTTTCGTCACTTGAACTCATTTTGTTTATTACGAGTATTAAAATAACAAGCGGTAACTTATTGAGTATTGCACAACGAATAAACTTTGCCGCCTTTTATTTGCATATTTTTTAAAATTATATTACCATAGATACTAAGCATACGGTACGCGCATGCGTCAATCCGCGCGCACCGCGCAGCGCCCTTTCGCGGTGCTAAAGCGGTGTCCAGACGGGACTGATAAAATCGGTCGATTTGATCAGAAATGAAATTGGCGTCAATCTCCAATTTTAGATTTATGGTGATATTAGAGACATTTAAATTGAAAAAATGCCCCATAACGAAAATACTAGCCTCACAAATTGGTGTTCTTGTGTCCGCACCTCATTTTATCGGTCATTATCGGCGGTTGAATTCGGCGAGCCAAATTGGCGTTTGCGTCCGTACGTCCCGATTCGATCGGGCAATTTAATCAGATTGGCGAAAAATTGACTAATCTGGATACGCCTTAAGCAACATCGAGTTCACGATAATTTGACATATAATAATAATAGATTTTTAGCATAAGTTGCATTTCATAAAACTTAACCCAAATCATTTGTACATTTTCAAGTCAAAGATAAAGACATGTTGGTTTTAAAATTTTAATAAGTATAGACCATAACATTGTCATGATCTTGTAACATTGTTAAAATAAGAGAGTCTCCCATTTACATTTTATTGCATTTTTTATAAAATGTCTTTAGATTCTCGGGATATCTTGGTCCTAATTCGATTGCTCTTTTTTATGGAAATAATTATATCCTTCAGATTCACAGGATGCTCGAGGCTTAGCCGAATAACACTGCAAGGAAGTATGTCATGGCTCAATGGTTCTAATTAGTCATCAGTATAATACCGCCAATGAATGTTTACATCCACCTGAAAATAAGAACAACATTCATAAAATGAGGATAACCACACAAAACTAACAGATGGTTGAAATTGTTAGAAAAAATTAGACCGATTTCTTGTTTACGAACTTAACAGCTCATGGCAATTTAATAATAAAAATCAAAACACAAGTGAAGATAGTTTTATGTACCTATGTATTTCACGGATACGTACTCCTGTACGGCCATTGCTCCTCTAATTCAACGGCATTGTGCTTATCACTGTTATGATAATAATTTCAAATTTGTAGAATCTGCTCGCAATCTCGTATGAACTCGCTTATTTTTCTTGCAAAACTCTGTCCAAGGGTCAGCGCAGGGGCCGTCGTGTAGGGGTGGGGAAGAAAACGTTGTCCAATAATTATGCAGTGCCAAGTTATCGAAAGTAAATTCAATCTTTGTCCAAATACGCGCAGATGTCGTGGGGAATCAGAAGTCCGTGGGTCGTGCTGAGGTCGTCGAAAATCTCAATAATAACATTAATAGCAATTCGCAAGGTAACATGAGGCTTGTCCGTTATTTTTCGGGAATGAGAGCTAAGTGACACTGACAGTTGACATCGTTTTTTTTTCTATCTCGTACCATTTACGACGCGCAAAGGAATTATTGGGATCTGCCATTCCACCTCACAAACGTCATATCGATCATTTAAAAAATTATATTTAATCAATAAAATGAAATAAAAATAAAAGAGCTGCATTTCCGTGATTGCTATAATGAATACTATCGGAAAAAAATATAATTTGCCTATCTTCAAAAAACTTTACCTACCCAATTGTCAGATGTAATTCCATTTATCCCCGCAGGGAACAGATGGAATGGTATTTGCATGTAAATATTTCCCATTTTTTTCCCACCTTATTGGGGGTGAGAACAAATGGGAACACACAATTTTCGGATGTAATCCCATTTATCCTCGCAGGGAACAGATGAAATAGGATTTGCATGTAAATATTTCCCATTTTTTCCCACCTTATTGGGGGTGGGGACAAATGGGAACACAATTTTCGGATGTAATCCCATTTATCCCCGCAGGGAACAGATGGAATAGGATTTGCATGTAAATATTTCCCATTTCTTCCACCTTATCGGGGTGGGGACAAATGGGATCACACAATTTTTAGATGTAATCCCATTTATCCCCGCAGGGAAAAGATGGAATAGTATTTCCATATACAGTGGTACAGTGGTAACATAACAACACGAGTTACTGATAAGAGTTGTGCATAACCAACTTGACATTCAGAGATTCCAGGAGTCCCCGCACTAGGCTAGGCCTGTATCGCGGGAGACCAGATGTACATTGTATGTCATGCAAGTCAACTTAAGATAAGTAAAATAATTTTAATTATAACATTTTTGTAATCTGTTATAACATTACTATTAATTTTTGTTTCTAGGTTCAACTTTAGTATCAGTTAATAATATCTTAGTCTAATAACAAAACTGTCGCGTTACGCGCTCTGCCAATGAATTGGTAGAGCACGCAACTGAGCAGCTGGAAGGATGAAGGGTGAAGAAATGAAAAGTAAAGACTCAGGGGTAGGTAACGTTTATTTTCCAGGTATAAGTGGTGGGTCAATATGGCACGGCTGGGAACTTAAATTGTCCAACAACACCGGGAAGTTGTAGTAGCGTGGTAGCACGGTGCTCCGGGGTGCAGTGCCTGGGAAACGCGTTCCCACGCACCGGCGCGCGGCGTCAAGGAGGGCGCGATCAGGCGCGCGGCGTCAAGGAGGGCGCGCACAGGCGCGCGGCGTCGAAGAGGGCGCGAACAGGCGCGCGGCGTCAAGGAGGGCGCGCACAGGCGCGCGGCGTCGAGGAGGGCGCGCACAGGCGCGCGGCGTCGAGGAGGGCGCGCACAGGCGCGCGGCGTCGAGGAGGGCGCGCACAGGCACGCACAGGCGCGCGGCGTCGAAGAGGGCGCGAACAGGCGCGCGGCGTCAAGGAGGGCGCGCACAGGCGCGCGGAAACAAGTAGGGCGCGCACAGGCGCGCAGCCACGAGGAGGGCACGAACGGGCGCGCGACGTGAAGGTGGGTGCGCACAGGCGTTCAGCGAGGGTCACCAAATCAGAGGCTTGTAGTAGATTTGCGTTTATAATTTATAGTGAAAGTAAAGTATTTATATAGTAAGTTACGCCAGGAAGAGGAGGGTTTCTTGAAGGTGCGGGGCCTCACTTGGCCCCGCACGGACCCTTAATTTAGAAAATGCTCAGATGAGAGCTGGCGATAAACTAAAGTGCGTCAAGCAAATCTTGTCAGTAGCAATGTAAAGCAAACTAAAGTAGGGCAACACTCAAAGAGTAGTATTGCGCTAAGAAAAGCAGCAATGTACAATGTACATCGAACCAAAACTTTTTTTTCCGCTGAGCGCGCCTTGTCACGTACGTCAATTCAAATCGTCACTCGCGGATTCTCTATTGAAAATGTTTGAAATTGTTATTAATACCTACGTATGGACGGACAATTTAAAAGCGGTGTGTGATGTTGATAAAAATGATTAACTAATTTGAAGATCTCAAAATAAAATTGTAACTGGACTATGCCGTTAAACAAGAATGTATGAATAAAATCATTGCTTCAGCAGGTAGATGTCATACTGGATTTTCATATTTTATTAGTTTATTATTTTATTAGTTTTCTCAGTTGGCACTGTAGGCATTGTAGGCACCTTAGCTTTAATTAAGCACAGTCTTATTTAATATATTGGTATTTAATGGTGACACATCAGAAATATCTCTTGAAATAGAATCTATTCAGAATGTAAACATTGTAAACCATTTGTAAACAAACAAGATGATGGCTGTCATTCGCGATCCACATTCCACAGATAAAACACAGGTGACACGCGATTTTCGAATTATTCGAACACAGTGTTGCTAACCCGCGATTTTTCAAATTTGCCGCCGTTTGCTACTGACAAGATTTGCTTGACCCAGATTAAAATCAGAATGTCGGTTGTACCGCTTTTATACCTGATTCTTTGGAACATCTAAAGAATCAGATTTACAAGATTTCAAATTTAAAAATAGTCGAGTACCAGTTATGATTTTACCAAAATTTTGAATAACCTTTGCCGAAAGTATACATACTAGTCTTTTTAGTTGTGAAATCCGAACAGTTGAAGAGTGATTGACGGGTAACGTCAATCATCTTACAAAATGTAAACAATGAAAGAATCCCGAAAAATACAGCGATAATATTAACAAAAATCCCCTAGATTTATATAAAATAGTTGGAAAACCCTAAAGGTATGTATTTAGGTGGCTTAGAGCCGCATTGCATATGAAAAGTTATAAAAATAATAGCCCAAAGTAAGCCAGGCAGAAGTCCCAGTCTTCCCATGCATCCTGAGGGTTGAAAAGGACTTTAAGAGTCTTATTAGAGTCTGTAAATTTCAGATACAATTCAAGAAGTATCATAATGTGATCGGAGCCATAATAAGCAAGTCAGAATGATCGGACTTGGAAAGCTAAATGCAGGAATTCTAATAAAGGAACGGAAAAAAAGAAGGAGGTAATTCCAAGGTAAATGCTACATTACCGTGATTAGACTAAGATATTATTAACTGATACTAAAGTTGAACCTAGAAACAAAAATTAATAGTAATGTTATAACAGATTACAAAAATGTTATAATTAAAATTATTTTACTTATCTTAAGTTGACTTGCATGACATACAATGTACATCTGGTCTCCCGCGATACAGGCCTAGCCTAGTGCGGGGACTCCTGGAATCTCTGAATGGCAAGTTGGTTATGCACAACTCTTATCAGTAACTCGTGTTGTTATGTTACCACTGTATTCTTTCTGTGCAATAAAAATATTTTTTACTTTACTTTATATAAATATTTCCCATTTATTCCCACCTTTTCGGGGTGGGGACAAATGGGAACACACAATTATCAGATGTAATTCCATTTATCCTCGTAGGGAACAGATGGAATAGTATTTGCATGTAAATATTTCCCATTTTTTCCCACCTTATTGGGGGTGGGGACAAATGGGAACACAAATTTTCGGATGTAATCCCATTTATCCCCGCAGGGAACAGATGGAATAGGATTTGCATGTAAATATTTCCCATTTTTTCCCACCTTATCGGGGTGGGGACAAATGGGATCACACAATTTTTAGATGTAATCCCATTTATCCCCGCAGGGAAAAGATGGAATAGTATTTCCATGTAAATATTTCCCATTTATTCCCACCTTTTCGGGGTGGGGACAAATGGGAACACACAATTATCAGATGTAATTCCATTTATCCCCGTAGGGAACAGATGGAATAGGATTTGCATGTAAATATTTCCCAATTTTCCCACCTTTTCGGGGTGGGGACAAATGGGAACACACAATTTTCAGATGTAATCCCATTTATCACCGCAGGGAACAGATTGAATAGAATTCGCATGTAAATATTTCCCATTTTTTCCACCTTATCGGGGTGGGGACAAATGGGAACACACAATTATCAGATGTAATTCCATTTATCCCCGCAGGGAACAGATGGAATAGTATTTGCATGTAAATATTTCCCATTTTTCCCACCTTATTGAGGGTGGGGACAAATGGGAACACACAATTTTCGGATGTGTTCCCATTTATCTCCGTAGGGAACAGATGGAATAGGATTTTCATGTAAATATTTCCCATTTTTTCCCACCTTATCGGGATGGGGACAAATGGGAACACACAATTTTCAGATGTACTCCCTGGCGTGACAATGTGACGTAACGTGACAGATGCGACATTCCGACAAGTCTCATTGTTGCTGACGTCACAGGCATCCATGGGCTACGGTTATCGCTTACCATCAGGCGGGCCGTATTCCTGTTTGTCACCATCATTGTATTATTTTTAAAAACTTTATTATATCGGCAAAAACAGATATTTGTTTTGCGATGTTTATGATGATAATGATGAAAATTGTCACAAGATTTCAAAGAACTTTCGGTAATTCTTGAGTTCTGTGTCGGAATTTTTGTCGTATTTCTTGTGACAAATGTCATTAGCTTCGCAAAATAAGTACTTATTAACTGGCGATATAGTGGAGTTTTTTTTTAATTAACATGATGGTGGCAAACAACCACACCGCCCGTCTGATGGTAAGCGATTACCGTAGCCCATGGAGGCCTGTGACGTCAATTACAGTGATGTAGACAATTGTTGGACCTGTCACGTCCTAAAACCTATAAAACGATATTCATGACGACTTTTATGACAAAATGCGTAGCCGCCATCTTGGATTATAAAATGGTCATCATTTTCGAATTCTGCACTCCCTAAAACCTATAAATCGACATCCGTGACGACGCAAGTTATCTTTATTTTCAGATCTAAATCTAACCAATTGCTACAGAATACAGAGGACAAAAAAAGAAGCAAGGAGGTAATGAAACAAGCAAAAATACTGATGATTCCTCGACGCAATTGGATGATTCTTAAATTGTGTCCAGATTTTCTTGTCATAAAAGTTTTTATTTTTCACATATAACTCACACAAGCTCCGTGACATTTCGACCTTGTAATTTTTTTAATGTTTTTGTTTATACAGTGAGTAAATCTAATACAGGCGATAAATTAAATCGGATATAGTATTCATTAGTGTAATCATGAAGTAAAAGGTTTTTTTGAGTTGCAGTTCATTACGACCCCATAATTAATTTTTTAAAAATTTCTCAGCAGCAATGTACTGTAAACATGGTTGTGGTACCGAAATGTCAAATGTTCATTAGCAATACAACAATAGCATTTACAAACTTACCTATCTGGAGGAACATTCACAATACATGTTAGCATTACACTGCTTTTAATGTTTTGTAGTTATTTTGGTAGATAAAAGTACTACTAGGCGTGTTAAAAGATATTAAATCTTATTTATGTATCATGTTTATCAACAAGAAACTGACTTCATTTTAATCAGTCACGATGACAGCACTTGACGTGATTATTTCTAATCTGAGCAATAGACAAGCACCTTTGATAGCATACCCTTTTTGAAAATTCATCTAATATCAGTATCTCATAAGTGATTATTGTGTATTCATTTCGTATTTAATTTGCCTGTTTTTTTATACCAGGATGGCGGAAAATAAGCATACGGCCCGCCTAATAGTTGTACAGTTATTACCAAAGTTATTTCGAGAATTAACTAAACCGTCTAAACACCACACAACTTGGTTGGTACACTGTGTGAAAACGTGGCAAACTCTTTGGTGGAATTGCAAGTTTCTTATTTTATTTCAACTCTGATTTGACAATGTCAGTCGTTCGATTCAAAAGTAATCGTATGTTACAAAAATGCCTCGTTTAACAACTTTTACTATTCCTGAATTAATGGACATGATTTTAATTTACGGTGAAACACTACAAAATGGTCATCGAGCGCTAGCTGTGTACAGAGAGCGATTCCCTCATCGGGTTGTACCAAGAAACGCTCGAGTAATTGTAAACGCGATACAGCGAGCTCGCGAAGGATTGCCCGTAACTGGAAGGGTGGAGGGGGCAAAACTAAACTCAGGTTTCTCAGAATTTGTATCGTTGTAAATTGTGTTTTTTAGTTTTCTTTTTTAGTTGGTTTTCTTTAGGTAAGTATTTCAGCAACTTCAGTACGTTTCAGTTGTAATTTCAATGGGTCGTTATTAAAATAAATGATTGCTTTAATAAGATTTTTTCATGTAATTTAATTTTAAACTAGGTAGTAATTTCGTCCGATAAAAAACATCATACTTATTTATTATTTACCCACTCATGACAGTTAATGACATTACATACGCAATAGGAGTTTTTGAAAGTAACTGTCAACGAGCGTTTAACGTGAGTGTGTTTGCATTACATTGCGGGCTGAATTATTTTGTATAGACAAAATTATTGTTGCAACTTTAAGTAAATGTTATCTAATTACCTTTACTTTGTCCTATACTAACCACCGTTAAGAGATTCGCCCGTATTAGATTTACTCACTGTATATGCGTATCTCACTAGAACAATATAATCAAGGTATGTTTATGTTTGATGATTGAAATAGTAACTCTAAAAATTATATTTTTAATACAGTTGCTCAAAAAGTGCTACTTTACGTAGCTGTTTAGCGTGCGGAAAGTTGGTTATCTCGAACTAGTGCTTTTTACTTTTCCAATTTTTTTAAATTTATACTTGTTCCTATTCACGACTACTTATAATACACTTATTATGTTAATATTAGTTTCCTTTAAACGTCGTAATCAGCATAAAAACCTACCGTTAATGTAAGAATACGAAAAATATTACATATTTCATATTTAATTACTTACCTCTTCATCATTATAACACGTTTATTTTTTAATATTCAATATTGAAAATTCCGTTCTTAATAAGTTGACTGAATGGAACGGAATAGCTGCCAAACGCCCATAGATATAATATACTTAAAGACGACGTCTAACCGAGCTGTCACTGTTACCACTTTTGTTTAGTGTACGATTAACAATGTTTTTCTTATTTTTTCGCAACTGTATTAAAAAACGTCGTTCGATACACGTGCGGAAATGTCATTCTTCACTCGTCCCGAGTCTTGCCACTCGCCTGCGGCTCGTGGCAAGATATCTCGGTACTCGTGAAGTAATGACATACCTTCCGCACTAGCATCGAAATGTACTATTGTGTCTTATATTCCTGCCGAAGACTTTTATTTTTCCTTTTCCTTCTACACAAGTTAGGCCAAGTAATGAGAATTTAGGGCTCTCAATTTTATCTTGACTTCTACATCAGTAAAGCTACGAGGCCATGTTTGGTATCGTTTTCGTATAAATTCACAGTACCAAATTTAGTTATGGTATCACATTGACACCATTCCGAAGTAAAAACATATAAACTTATTAAAATACTTTCTTTTAAACTCCTCTTCACGCTTAAAGTGCTGAACAGTTTTAATTTAAAGGTACACATATATTTTGGGTCCCGAGACAGGACATAAGTAATAAGTTACCTCAAAAATCATCCTTTAAAGGTGTGAAATGTGGTGCAGGGGGAATTCAGAATTGAATTCTTGAAGTTAATACTTACTGTTTAAGTTTAGGTTTGAAGTCATGTTTTTTATCATTTTCAACTAAATCAAAGATGTAGAATTGTAGACCATCCCAAATTTCATATAAATCGGTTCAGCGGTTATTGATTTTCCGTACAAATTTTCACGCCACTTTTCACACCTTCAAAAGATGATTTTGGTTATAAGATCTATCCTATGTCCTGTTCCGGGACGCACACTATTTCTATACCAAATTTCAACGAAATCGGTTCAGCGGTTAAGCGTCAAGAGGAGTTTAAAAAATACCGGCCAAGTGCGAGCCGGACTCGCGTATTAAGGGTTCCGTAAATTAAGTCCGCCTCGCGCTTGGCTGCACATGTCTAATAGATTTTCCTGTCATCTTAATAATCGTGATAGGTAAAGGACTATTTTGTGTATTTTTTTCAAAATTTAAGACCTAGTAGTTTTGGAGATAAAGGGGGGGGGGGGCAATGGTCATTTTTTGGGTATAAAATCAATTTGTTTACGTTACATGTCCGTCTTTGGGTCCCTAATTTACATATATGTACCAAATTTCAACTTAATTGGTCCAGTAGTTTCCGAGAAAATAGGCTGTGACAGACGGAGAGACATACAGACGCACGAGTGATCCTATAAGGGTTCCATTTTTTCCTTTTGAGGTACGGAACCCTTAATTTTTTATTTTTAGTGTTCCGTACAAAACTTTGTTTACGGAACACTTATGGGATCACTTCGGTCTTGAAAATCAGTTAAATACGTTTTTCTCAGAGACCGTTTGACATAGATACCTAAAATTTGGAACAGTTATAGCAATTACCACCACTCATATTGTAAATAAGTCAAAACTGCTTATTTCTTATTAAAGGGGGAAATTTAGGGGGTTGAGAGGGGTAGGCTGAAACTTTTTTCATTTGTAAGAATCGTGTGGGGTACCATTAGAAAGCTTGCAAAAAATTGAGTCGATGGACTGATTTTGACTTCATTTTAGACTGCAATAGTTTCGTCAAAAAATGCATTTAAAGTTGCAAGTTTTCATACAAAAATTTTCACCTCTGTCCTGGCGATTTTCGCGAAAACTATAGCTAACAGGCAGCTGACCAGTCAATACCCAACTTAAAGAAGCATGGAGACGGCGGGAAAATTATCAGCTTAACTTTATCTTTATTAGTTTTTCAACTGCAGCTTGACCTTTGGTTGCTTAGGGCTAGCTAACTGATGCTTACACTGGTCAATTCATATTAGGCAGTAATTTTTACGAGAAACATCCTTAGTTAAAACTTTGGCATTGAAATTTATGACTTATGTCTTTGACACAAAGTTTAATTCTGCTTGCTTATTTTTGTGGGATATTTAATTTTATCTCAATAGCCTACTATAAGTATGAGAGAGATCTACAAAATACGACCTTATTATATTGCAAATAAGTTTCAATTTCGAACGGGCTTTCCAACCAATGGACTAGGCATCTCAAAAATCTGAAAAATTCAAATTAAGAATTCCGTTCTTGACTGTCGTTGTGTTTTTTTTTCCACAATAGGACACATAGAGTTAGTAAGGCGTATAGAGATAATAAAGTCATCTAATATTTATGAACAGCTTTGGCCTCATGTATAGATTTTATTGAGAGTATCTGATTCGTCGAAACAATATACACAATATTCCTTTTCATTAAGTACCATTACATTTCTGTATTAATTGTATAATTATAATATCAATTAATTATATTCAGTACTTAAACTACGTAACGTACGTACGTTTATTTATTGTAAACTACGTGTATGTGAGGTGTGCAATAAAGAGTATTGTATTGTATTGTATTGTACTTATGTATATTTTTGAACGGATCGGTGAGCAACAAGATTCAGGGCTATAACCGCGAAAATAGAAGTTCAAAAATTGCGAGCATTTTTCTCTGTCACTCTAATTACGCCCTCATTGGAGTAAAAGAGAAAGATCCCCGCAAATTGTGAATTTCGTTTGTCGCGGTAGCCCCTCAGTCCTGTTACGAGAAAATAATTTTGGAAGACATTAATAGTATATGACAGTTAAATATCACAGTTTTTAGAAACAAAGGTAAAATTGACGAAATATTTAAAGTAAGCCGATCTTGTTTTTTAGCGGTTCTAAATAATATTAAAGTCTATATATATGGCATAGAACTAGAAACAAAATCAAATAAAAAAAAATAATGAGTTCTAAATTCAAATTGAAGGAGTATAGGTACATTTAAGGTATTATAGGCCAAGAGCGCACCACGATTTTAATTTTTGCGACGCGATTTTAGAATCGCGCTGTAATATATCGCAGAAAATTCATTGCGCGCACTGCGATGAAAAAGTCGACGATTTGTTCATTCTCAACATGGATTTACGTACCAGTCGCTTGTCATGAAACGTGTCTTTAATATGCGATTGCTGTATGACTTTGAGCATTTATAACACAAAAGTGATCCCCGTCTCTTTCCACAATTAAATGGTCAACATCTAGCGTCTCATTTTGAGACTCCATTGGAGATGCAGGTGCCGAGATGTTGGGGTTTGGAGAGCGCGGGGCCATACAACTCCGCATGCTGCAATTCACTTTGCGACAATCGCGCCGCGAACAATCGCGGAAAAATGTGACAAATCACAATTTTAAAATCGCTGCGATTTTTTTGTCGCAAATGTCGCGCACTAACATATAAACACATACGTTGCATTTCTGCAATAAAATTATCGCAAGACAAAAATCGTGGTGCGCGCTTGGCCTTAATCTAAATTATTATAATATTTATAATACATCAAGCATTCGCGAGATGCTCGACTTCGGTATTCAAACACAAAGCAATAGTACTTGTACTATCTAACTAAATGCAAAGGCCGAAGGAGCGATTCGAAGATCCGAAGCGTCCGACAGACGCGCGCCTCCCGTAACTTTTCCAAGTATTTTTAAGTACAAGTGTCTAAGTCGCAAGATCCAAAGGCTGAAGTCGCATTGGGCCGAAAGCCCGAAGCATCCAGGAGGTCAGTTCTAAACACAGGTAATTAATACAAGTGTCTAAATGCGAAGGCCGGAGGCCGAGCTCCGCGTAGGGCCGAAGGCCCGAAGCCTGCAAGATGTCAGTGGTTAAACACAGAACTGACTTCGGGCCTTCGGCCCTACGCGGAGCTCGGCCTTCGGCCTTCGCATTTAGATACTTATACTATTGTTCTGTGTTTAAGTACTAACATCCTGGACGCTTCGGGCCTTCGGCCCTACGCGGAGCTCGGCCTTCGGCTTTCGCATTTAGACACTTGTACTATTGTTCTGTATTAAAGCACTGACGTCCTGGACGCTTCGGGCCTTCGGGCTACGCGGAGGTCGGCCTTTGGCCTTCACATTTAGACACTTGTACTATTGCTCTGTGCTAAAGCGATGACATTTTGCTAAAGCTCGGCCTTCGGCCTTCGCACTTAGACACTTTGTACTATTGTTCTGTGTGTGTAGTTGAATACGGTATCCTAAAAACAGGCAAACAACCTCTGTAAAATGTAACGATGCGAGCGGTACGGCTACCATCAGTTTGGTATTGACATAAACGCTACCGTGGGCGTGAACGTAATTTACTTTCTATGCATCTCGCTCGTACTGACATATTAGTGCGAAAGAGATATACCTATAGGAAGTAAATTACGTTCACGATATCGTTTATGTCAATGCCAAACTGATGGTAGCCGTACGGAGCACTAAATGCCTCGAGCTATCTCGGGCTTGGCCAAATTATTTATTTTGTTTAACACGGCCTAGCACCTTCACTGATGTAGAAATCAAGATAAAATTGAGAGCCCTAAATAAAGTTTCAAGAGCGGATATCTCAAAAACTATTCAATATATGGAAAAAATTGACTAAATAAACTTGTAACAAATTAAATTAACTTTCATTTTGTATAAGTGGCCATGTCGCTACGATGCATAGTTTCCGAGATATAATCGAAAAACCGGAAAATGGGACCTTCAAAGCCCCCTCTCTCCCCCCGCTCAAAGGCTACGGCCGAGGACTTTTGATAGCCACGTCAAATTAAGCCGAATTTGGGCAAGCTGCGGAAATACTAACCACACGCACGTATAATTAAATACTTTGGTGATACATAGGTGGTAAAATATCACTAATGGTAAGCGGACGGGCACGACCGTCCGTCGCAAGATTGCTGAGAGAATGGCCGCTTCCGGCCCCACTACTCCGCGCCCCGCACCATGCATTGCGTCGGCGACGGCTCCCGAAGATTCCCGAGCAAAGACGAGGCGTTAACATCCTCCGCGGCGTTGAAAGCATACTGCTTTCAAGGGATCAGATGCTGAAGACTGAATTTTAGGGATCGGCTTGATCATCCTTTGACTTGTTGTCCTCGTCATCGGGTTCAGGATCAGTTGGCAGAAGACACATCTTGTTTACGGCCCTTTTGATTGGACCTTTCTCCGTCAATATATCGGCGACCCGACAAACACCGTCAGGGCCATTGTAGAGATGAATGACGCGCCCCATGCGCCATTGTAACGGCATCAGATTGTCTTCTTTGAGTAGTACGAGATCTCCAATCTGGATTCCTCTCTGGTTGGTTTTCCACTTTACGCGCTGTTGAAGCTCAGCCATAAATTCGCGACGCCATCTTTCCCAAAACTGCTGCCGAAGAAGCTCGATGCGCTTGTATCTGGTAACTGGATTGCCCGTGACGGGTAGAGATGGCACAGATGAAGTCAATGGCCGAGTAATTTGTGACAGCAAATGTCAATATAAAATACCTCTTGAAAACCAAGGTTTGTCAAACTACTATTAGTGTCTCGTGTGCTCGTAAGTAATTCTAGTAAGTCATCATGGGCGATGCGAATGATAAAAATCGACCAAAACCATATAAACATCCAACACCCGTCAACCTTTTACAGAAAAGTTTTTAAAGAAATGCAATACGCTACTAGGTCAGGCAACGAATGCTCAATAAAGTTGTAGAGGGAAATGCTCGGAACACAATTTTTGACTCCTTAACTTGGTTTGGACAAGTTAGGAGGTGAACATATCATAGCCTAAGCAAATTAGAAAAATCTGCGGAAATAATTCGTGTAGTTTTGAAAATTGGTACAGGCATACCTTGTGGTGTCTAGATAAACATACTAAAAGTCCTCGAGGGTAGGGGGTGTGCTGGGGGTGTAGAGGGGGGTTGAAGGTACCTTTTTTCATATTTTTGCTCATATCTCGAAAATGTGTACGAATTGCATTATAATTACTTCAGACAAAAGTTTTAACATAAAGTTTACTACAAATTTGGTTATGTTTATTTTTACTCTGCGATCAATACTTTAGGAGCTACAGGCTGTTAAAGTTAAATAAGAGATAAAAAATAGACGGTTTAAAAAAACGTCGTATTTTCATAATTGTTCATCATAAATAAAAATTTTAATTGAGAATAAGCAAGCTAAATGACCTGCTGATAAAATATAATAAAAACCGGCCAAGAGCATATCGGGTCATGCTCAGTGTAGGGTTCCGTAGTTACCCGTCCGTCAAAATAGACTATTTGCAAAAACTCAAAAACTGCTTAATCGATTAGGTTCGCTATATTTTTCTCTGAAAGTCTTTACTAAGCTTTACTTTCACGATTTTTTTCATATTTTTTGGACCCATGATTCAAATGTTAGGGGAACTAAATTAGAAAACACAACTTTTTTTCTTTCAGATTGATTATTTCCGAAAATATTAAGCAGATGAAAAAATAGTTCTCAAAGACCCGTATTCGTTTTAAAAGACCTATCCAACGACACCCCACACTATAGGGTGGAAGCGAAAAAAATTTCATCCCCTTTTTAATGTACGGCAGCCACCCTAAAAAAATATTTTTTCTAATTTATATTTTACAACTTTGTCAGCGTAACTGATTTATATATTCGTGTCAAATATAAACATGAAAACTAGAAAAAAAAAAGTTTTATGATGGTTGCCCTACATTAAAGTGGGGATGAAATTTTTTTTCGCTTCCACCCTATAGTGTGGGGTGTCGTTGGATAGGTCTTTTAAAACGAATAAGGGTCTTCAAGAACTATTTTTTGATCAACTTAATATTTTCGGAAATAATCGATCTGAAAGAAAAAAAGTTGTGATTTACCCCTTAGTTCCCCTAACTTTTGAACCATGGGTCCAAAAAATATGAAAAAAATCGTGAAAACATAACTTAGTAAATACTTTCAAGAAAAAATATAGCGAACCTAATCGGTACAGCTGTATTTGAGTTATGGCAAATAGTCTATTTTGACAGACGGGTAACTACGGAACCCTACACTGAGCATGGCCCGACATGCATATGGCCTATTTTTTTATATTTTATCAGCAGGTTGCTTAGCTTGCTTACTCTAAGCTAATTTTTTTATTTGTGATGAACAATTACAAAAAAACGACGTTTTCTTAAACCATCTATTTTTTATTACTTATTTAACTTTAACAGCCTGTAGCCCCTAAAGTATTGATCGCAGAGTAAAAATAAACATAACCAAATGTGTAGTAAATTTTATGTTAAAACTTTTGTCTTAAGTAATTATAATGCTATTCGTACAGATATTCGAGATATGAGCAAAAATATGAAAAAAAGTACCTTCAAACCCCCTCTACACCGCCAGCACACCCCCTACCCTCGATGACTTTTAGTATGTTTATCTGGACACCACAAGGTATACCTGTACCAATTTTAAAACTACACGAATTATTTCCGCAGATTTTTCTAATTTGCTTAGGCTATGATATGTTCACCTCCTAACTTGTCCAAACCAAGTTAAGGAGTCAAAAATTGTGTTCCGAGCATTTCCCTCTACAACTTTATTGAGCATTCGTTGCCTGACCTAGTAGCGTATTGCATTTCTTTAAAAACTTTTCTGTAAAAGGTTGACGGGTGTTGGATGTTTATATGGTTTTGGTCGATTTTTATCATTCGCATCGCCCATGATGACTTACTAGAATTACTTACGAGCACACGAGACACTAATAGTAGTTTGACAAACCTTGGTTTTCAAGAGGTATTTTATATTGACATTTGCTGTCACAAATTGGCTGTCAGATTTAGTCGCAAACTGCACGCAAAGTGCACACAAATGTGTCGACACCTTGTTACGGAAAAGTGTAGACACGGCGACGACACTTTGTTTCGAAACAATTCTAGACACATTGTGTGGACTCTGTTACGACACATCTGACATTTAGTTACCACTTTGATGATTCTGCGACTGGAATGGTTATATGGGCATTTCGATCGACGAGTAAACTGATCTCCTGTGCATTTCCCGCACTGAAGGTGGTCACAGCTAGGGATCCCTGACTGCTCGGCGTTACATAACGGTGTTCTTGAAGGAGCATGTGATCCCATATGATGGTTTTGTTGGACCCAACTTCCAGTTTATGCATGACAACGCCCGCTGTCACACTGCGTTGTTAGTGTGAGACTAACTGTGGAAGGTTGGGATCACCGTAATGGAGTGGCCAGCAAGGAGCCCTGACCTGAACCCAATAGAGCATCACTAGGATCAGCTAAAACGGTGGGTTCGGTCGCCTGATCCTGCTCCTGCCACTCTCGACAGGCTTCAAAACGCCATTATTGAGTTGTGGAATAACTTTCCTCAAAAACGCATCGTGGCACTCATGACTGATCGCATGGAAGCTACTCGGAGGGCAGGAGGAGGCAGCACTAGGTTTTAAGCTTAGTTTTAAGTTATTTTTTTCTGTATCTGTTGATTTCGTAGTGTTTTTATTCTTTGCAATTTTAACCTCAATACACGTTGATTCGTTTTTCCTAAAAATGTTCTTTTTGTATGGAGTAGATCGTCCATTTTACGACGTTTTCCAATAGAGGATTTCATAACCTTTTTAGCGATTTTTTTGACGCTGAGTGTAGTAGCATTTGAGATTCCATTATATGTAGTGCTTGTTTTATACTATAGTAGTACCTATTTGAAATTCTATTATAGTGCTTTTTAGGGTTCCGTAGCGAAATGGTAAAAAACGGAATTTCGTCATGTTTGTCCGTCTCTCTGTCCGTGTATGTCACAGCCAGTTATTTCCGAAACTATAAGAACTCTTGAAGCTTGGTAAGTAGATGTATTCTGTGAACCGTATTAAGATTTTCACACAAAAATAGAAAAAAAAAATTGGGGGTTCCCCATACTTAGAACTGAAACTCAAAATTTTTTTTTTCACCATGCCCATACGTGTGGGGTGTCTATGGATAGGTCTTCAAAAATTATATTAAGGTTTCAAAAAACATTTTTTTCTAAACTGAATAGTTTGCGCGAGAGGCACTTCCAAAGTGGTAAAATGTGTCCCCCCCCCTGTAACTTGTAAAATAAGAGAATGATAAATCTAAAAAAAATATATGATGTATATTACCATGCAAACTTCCAACGAAAATGGGTTTGAACGATCTAGTAAGTTTTTTTTAATACGTCATAAATCGTTAACCGCAATTTTAATATGTTACTTGCTGCTACGGAACCCTTCATGGACGAGTCCGACTCGCACTTGGCCTCTTTTCTTTGAACTTGGCTGGATACGCTACCGCGTGTCTAAATCTGTACGTGCCTCAGCGAACATCTTGGATGCACTGCAATGTCTCGGCAGCCTCAACAACATTCTGAGGATTTTGTTGTATTGCACGGGAATTGCGTTGTAGGCTCTCTGTGTAAATCTCACCCACAGACCACACGTGTAAAACGTCTGACAGTAGGCCTTGAAAAGTGCCAGTTTGACTTCGTTACTACAGCGTGCGAACACGTGCGAATCTGCGTGCGATCATATTGCCCCGTACAGCCATCGCTCACCTCTCCCTCTCCAGATCCGGATCATCGCTCAGGTCACTGGTGAGTATATGACCAAGATATTCAACCCTATCAGCTACTTTCAGAGGTACACCACACAGCGTGACTTCAGGGACAGATTCCAGGTTGTACTTATGAGCCTTGGACACTACCAGCTCGCTTTTGGTAGCGTTATACCTGAGACCATGCTGCTCAGCGTAACCCTCACATAGTTTCAGCAACTGCCTTACCGAGTTGACCGATGGCCCCACCAGCACCATATCGTCCGCGTAGCTAATGTTATTAAAACTTACACTTATCGCCCATGTGACAACCGATAGGAATCCTGCTGAGGCCATCGATCAACTCATTTACTCATTTAACTCGCTTATACAGCTTTTGTACAGCCTAACTGTACAGCTTATAGTACCTATACAAATAAACTTGAATACAGCTTATATACAGCTTGCAATGCTACTTGGGTAGGGTGTTACAGTACACCCTGAGTGGCGTCCGGCGCAATTCTGCCAAGGCGTCATAGAGTGCGCTGTAAAAACAAATAAAATCCAGAACAATTATAGTCATGCTGTCAATCAATCTTCAGTTAAATAAATTGTCCCAATAATCCCTACACAAACTCCGACTATCACTTATGGTAAGCGAAGAATATAATTATACTTATATAGGTACATATAATTCTAAGTATAAATATGTCCCATAGTTCTTAATTCGCTGACATAAGAGGTATGGGACATATTTTTGAGTACAGTCAGCAGCAGAAGTTGCTAAGCGGGCGAGGTGTTCAAAATTACCTTGACATGCTCTTATTCTCTTAACAATAAAGTCCTGTCAAGATCATTTTGAACAATTGCCAATTGGCCCGCTTAGCAACTTCTGCTTATGACTGTATGACGAAATTGATGAATGCACCCATATTATTACACTTGTTACATTTGGCTGTACTTGTAGTGTTACCTGAACATCTTTTTCATAAAAGCATCCATATCCGAATCATGTCCTCTGCGAGCGCTGTGTCCCGAGCCAAGCCGGCTTCTTTTTATCTCCAGTCCGAGTCCCGAGCCGGGCCGGCTTCTCATTATCTCTTGTCTGACTCCCGAGCCGGCCCGGCTCCTCCTTATCTCCAGTCCGAGTCCCGAGCCGGGCCGGCCCCTCCTTATCCCTTGTCTGAGTCCTGATCCGGGCCAGATCCTCCTTATCTCTTGTCTGAGTCTCGAGCCGGGCCGGCTCCTTCTTATCTCTTGTCCGAGTCTCGAGCCGGGCCGGCTTCTCCTTATCTTTTGTCTGAGTCTCGAGCCGGGCCGGCTCCTTCTTATCTCTTGTCCGAGTCTCGAGCCGGGCCGGCTTCTCTTTATCTTTTGTCTGAGTCTCGAGCCGGGCCGGCTCCTTCTTATCTCTTGTCCGAGTCCCGAGCCGGGCCAGATCCTCCTTATCTCTTGTCCGAGTCTCGAACCGGGCCGGCTCCTTCTTATCTCTTGTCCGAGTCTCGAACCGGGCCGGATCCTTCTTATCTCTTGTCTGAGTCTTGAGCCGGGCCAAATCCTCCTTATCTCTTGTCTGAGTCTCGTGCCGGGCCGGCTACTTCTTATCTCTTGTCCGAGTCCCGAGCCGGGCCAGATCCTCCTTATATCTTGTCCGAATCTCGAACCGGGCCGGCTCCTTCTTATCTCTTGTCTGAGTCGTGAGCCGGGCCGGATACTCCTTATCTCCAGTCCGAGTACCGGGCCGGGCCAGCTCCTTCTTGTCTCCAGTAGTTCTACCGTGGCCGACGGTATCGCTGCAATTATTACTCAAATTTGTTACACAGCATTAATACACCGCTAAAACTACAATAGTAGATTGTTAACCAAGGGTGGCAAGTGAACCATTTCACCCGAGGTATTTTGGCGCTCGAACGAATAGAGAGCGCCAATAGTTCGAGGGTGAGATGGTTACATTTACCCGAGTTAAACACTCTACTTTTCATTTCGACTATGAGGAAAGTCAAACACGAGAAATGTAGGTTTATTATTGGTAAGTATAATTCTTTAGAACAAATTACTAACAGATATACCGGGTGTGGCCTGTAACATGAGCAAATAATGAAAATATAGATTGGACTCCTCAAACGGTGACAATTTTGTTCAATAACTTTAAAAAATTGTGAAGTATTTAGACTCCCTATTTTTCATACAAAATAAATGTTATTTTCAATGGACGCCATTGCGACGCCATATTATTTTGATTGACGTTGCTTGTCACGCCTGAAACATAACATAACAAAATTCGCAATACATTGCGTCTTGGAATAAACTTTAAAGTGTATTAAAAATCGAAACACAGGTTATTTTTAAATGTCGCTGAACAAATGTTGGTCAGTATGAGGAGTACAGCCTACAGTAAAATTTTTTGCTCAAATTACAGGCCACACGCGGTATAGGTAAACCACATAACTATAAGTCACTCGAATCACTTGAAAATGTAAACGGCGCCAATTTCAGTCATGCGGAAGCTGATATGAGAGCTTATAATATGGCATATATTGCTGTTAGCCGTTGCTCGAAGTAAAAATAATAAAAAATTACTTTTCTCAAACATGCAATGAAATATTGATGTTATGTTCCTTATAATAGGCTGCGAAGTATGACGTTTCAGGTGCGGCTAGGACAAAAGGTCGTTAATGGAATTTCATACACATCTTGCAGGCCTATACCGGCAAAGTCCTCTTTTTTAATTTTCATCTCACAGATATTTGTGACACAGCATCGTGGCATTCATCCATTAAAAAAAAACTAGAGGCAGTATTTGCTTTATGGTTCGTAATGACACTCTGCCACTACGCCTATAAAAAAAAAACCGGGCAAGTGCGAGTCGGACTCGCGCATGAAGGGTCCGTACCATAATGAAAAAAAAACAAAAAAAAGCAAAAAAAACGGTCACCCACCCAAGTACTGACCACTCCCGACGATGCTTAACTTTGGTCAAAAATCACGTTTGTTGTATGGGAGCCCCATTTAAATCTTTATTTTATTCTGTTTTTAGTATTTGTTGTTATAGCGGCAACAGAAATACATCATCTGTGAAAATTTCAACTGTCTAGCTATCACGGTTCGTGAGATACAGCCTGGTGACAGACGGACGGACGGACGTACGGACGGACAGCGAAGTCTTAGTAATAGGGCCCCGTTTTACCCTTTGGGTACGGAACCCTAAAAAACAAAAAACAATGTTTGCTATAATTTGCAGTTTTATTTGTATAAAATCAACATGAACATAATAAATTAGTAACCAAATTCTATAATTTTAAATTATAAATTTAACTACACAAATAAAAACATTTAAAATATCTCATCTAAACCTTAGCGGTAAAAAGGTCTACTCAAACACGCGTAGTTATTTTTTTAAATTGTTATGGAGGCAAAGTTGAAAAATTTTCATTCTGTATTTCTGTTTTATTGGATTTATGGTGCGTTGGTGATTTTTTTACTTTAATGTGAGTTCCGACAAAATAATGAAATTAATATTAATTGTAATCGTAGGAGTTGGAATTGGCAGCGTAAGCAGAACTGATTTTAAATAACTTGCTGCCTCTGCCGCCAAGTCAAAGACGAAGTATGTATATGGTTGCTTATGGCAATTTTATTATTTGAGAGACTAAGAAAAATGGCTTACAGTTTATTATAAACAGTTTTGTGGCATATTTAAAAAAAATGAAAGTAACTACAAAATCGTCAACACTGTGGAAATTATACTTATTTACTCCATGCATAAAGCAACGATGTATGCGAAACGTGATATCAACATGAAAGACTATGTAAACTTATGTGACAAAAACGACAGTCAGACGGATACAAGGCGAAAAAATCAAAGATACATGAAAATATACGGGTAGTAAAAATACACGACTCGTGTAAAACATACGCGTGAATCGCGTGATAAGTGTTAGTTATATTTTGGGTGTAGTTTACTTTTAGTTTTTTCTATGAATAAAACTTGGGTTTCGTGGATTTTTTATTTTATTTATTTCATTGCATGTTTGAGAAAAGCACTATACATACCTCGACGGGAAATGGGGTCTATATGTCTTCGGCCGGCAACCCCTTTCGTCCCGGCCTCTGTAGTAATGTACTATTCCGCCCTAGGGTGGGAAATGCAATTTTCCACCCGGTTATCAGCTTATGAAAGCTAAACTTTCCGAACAGGTAAACTTTACATTGGCACAAACAGTAAAATTACGTGAGGATGTTAAGTACAACAACCTTTTTTTGTTTGATTAAAGCATAAAACTTGGCACAGCAGTTCCTTATATCAAAATAAGCCGATTTAGATCGGTAGCCCGAAGGACCCCCCCCCCCCTCTGGGGCCAGGGAGGGGGGGGGTCAAAGAACCGCTCCGCCCGGCTTCATTCTAAAAAATCTAACAGGCCCCGTTTAGCTAATAGGTCATATTTGGTATCAATTTCGGATAAATCAATAATGTAGAATTCATTTCTGTTATTAAAAAATTGCAATTTGTCGAACAAAATTAAAAATATTTTTTAAGAAAAAAAACCGACTTCTATGGGGCCCGGTGAAAGATTATGGTAGATGGTGCACTATGTAGAAAAGGAGGTAAAACCAGTACCTACTTTCTAGTAGCATTTCGTTTCCGTAAGGGTCGTAGTTATCTAGCCTAACCTAACCCACTTCTCTGATAGCAGTTCGGTTCTGTGAGGATCGCAGTTCGAACCTAATCAAACCCACTTTTCTAGTAGCATTTCGTTTCTGTAAGACTCGCAGTTCTAACCAAACCTAACCCACTTTTGTTCGGTTCTGTGAGGATCGCAGTTCAAACCTAACCTAACCCACTTAACGGCGCATGCGGTGCGGTGTACGGGAGTTTGAGCGGGAGGGGTTTGGCATCATCATACCCACATTTTATGGTAGGTAATCATAGTGGTTTATTTAGTTTAGGTATCATAGTGGTTTTCCGGGTCAAGGTCCGGGTCTCTGAGTCAGAGTCCGGGTCCGAGTCCCGGTCCAAGTCCGGGTCCGGGTCCGAGTCCGGGTCCGAGTCCGGGTCCGAGTCCGGGTCCGAGTCCGGGTCCGAGTCCGGGTCCGAGTCCGAGTCCGAGTCCGGGTCCGAACCGGATCCGGGTATGAGTCCGGGTCCCAGTCCAAGTCAAAATCGAAATTCGAAATCACCAAACATGTACTATGCGTCGTTGAAGAGTTCTGTTCTGATCATCATCAGCAGTTCCACTTCATCAAATGCGACAGTTTTTAATGTAAATGCTTGATTTTATGATGAAAATACAAAAAATTCTATACGTATGCCTTTAAGATTTGAGGAGTTCCCTCGATTCCTTATGGATCCCATCATCAGAACTCGAGCTTGACAGAAATGTGGCTTAAAAACTAAACTTGCTTAACAAACATAACGAAGAGGACAAATCGCCAAACGTGAACTATGCGTCGTTGAAGAGTTCCGTTCTGATCATCATCAGCAGTTCCACTTCATCAAATGCGACAGTTTTTAATGAAAATGCTTGATTTTCTGATGAAAATACAAAAATCTCTATACGCATGCCTTTAAAATTTGAGGAGTTCCCTCGATTTCTCATGGATCCCATCATCAGAACTTAAGCTTGATAAAATTGTGGCTTAAAAACTTAACTTGCTTAACAAACATAACGAAGAGGACAAATCGCCAAAGGTGAACTATGCGTCGTTGAAGAGTTCCGTTCTGATCATCATCAGCAGTTCCACTTCATCAAATGTCACGTTTTTGAATGTATATGCTTGATTTGTTGATAAAAACATAAAAATCACCATATGTATGCCTTTAAGATTTGAGGAGTTCCGTCGATTCCTCATGGATCCCATCATCAGAACTGGATTTTGACAAAAACGGGACCAATCTGTATGCGTATACATACAATCAAAAAAATAATTTTCAAAATCGGTCTAGTAATGACGGAGATATGGAGTAACAAACATAAAAAAAAAAAATTAAAAAAAAAAAAAAACATACAACCGAATTGATAACCTCCTCCTTTGGGATTTGGAAGTCGGTTAAAAAATTAAAAATAATCTAATTTTTCAAGTGTAATTTTTATGTTTTATTTGGTGTCAAAATTAAACTGCCTGGTTTTTCTACATACAAAAAATATGACAATAAAGCCTATTTAATGCAGATTTTAAAAACATAACTTTTATTTTACCTTTATTAAGAGAAAATTGCATAATAAAACTTATACCGTCTCGCGCCGGTGAATATCTTTTTACCGACATCGGCATCGTTATAGACAACATCCGTAGTACACACTCTGGAGACCGATTAAATGTGTTGTTTATTGTTGTAGATCCTATTATAAAGATAGAAAAGCGTACATATATTATTATTTATGTGTCGTTCAGTGAAAAACGGGACCTAGGAAAAAAATATCACAGAGTCTCGCGTTTCTATAGAGGCATACTCGTATTTAATTAGTGCCAACCACTCCAAGGACTCCATGGTCGCTGTTCTCAATGAATAAGAAGTAAACTGTAAGTATATATGTCAGTTTCAATCATATTCTGGCCACAGTAGGGTTGTCAGAACAGTTTGGAAACAGTCATTTGCTTTTTGCTTCCATTCCCAAGAAGACAGACTGAGCGTTGAGGGGGCTTTTGACACAGCAACCTTCGAGGCCGTAGAGGAAAGTCTGAAGAGGGAGGGCATCTGACCGGCAATAGCGCAATGGATAGGGAAATTGCTAAAAGGTAGATCCATGACGGCGGAGCTGGGAGGAGTAACAAAGACGATTAGTCCAAGAAGAGGGTTCCCACAAGGGGGATGCCTGTCCCCCCTGATGTGGTGCCCACTTCTAAACTCAATGGTAAAAGAGCTCAACAGAAGAGGCATGTACATGCAGGCTTACTCTGATGATGGAGTGCTGTTAGAGAGAGGAATGGTTGTCACTGCGATAAGAGATATAATGATAAGAGGTCTCAGACAGGTACTAAGATGGTGTAGAGAGAGAGGGTTGGATCTCAATCCATCGAAAACAAAGCTGGTGCTATTCACTAATAGAATAATAAAGGAGATGAAACCCATAAAGATACAAGGTATAGAACTAGACATGGTGGAGGAGTTGAAATATCTGGGCGTTACTTTAGACAGTAAACTCAGGTACAAAACTCACATCAAGGAGCAGACGGCTAAAGCTATAAGAACACTTCCAATGCAAAAGGGCAGTAGAAAAGAACTGGGGACTGAAGCCAGGAATGATCCACTGGATCTACAAGGCGATAATACTACCCAGAGTGCTATATGGAGCCGTGACATGGTGGTATAGAGCACATATTAAAGAAAACCAAAGAGACCTAAGACCTAACCAAAGTCCAGAGATTAGCGTGCCTCATGATGACGGGGGCTGTTTGAATGACCCCGACACACGCAATGGAGGTAATGCTAGGCTTGAAGCCACTCTGGACTGAGGTAGAGAAAAGAGCCACCGAACAGTGGTACAGAATGAAAGCATGCAACGAATGGAGCGGAAGCTGCGTAGACAAGAGACACGCGCTGATACAAAGAGAGGCACTATCAAAACTTGAAATGTTGATGACCAATAATGACCTTATAAAGAGGCAGGAGATATTTGACAAGAAATATAGAATACACATAGGAAACAGAGATAACTGGAAGGTGGAAGTCGGACACCCGACGACCATCTGCTTCACGGATGGCTCAAGAAGAAGCTCGATGAAACTAGCAGGAGCGAGCATAGTGATCCTGGAACTGGGAGAGAATCAGTACCACTGGGTAGATATGCTAGCGTGTTCCAAGCCGAGGTATGTGCTATAACGCGCTGCGCAAGCATAATCAAGAAGAGCGTAAAACAAGAGGGCGCTGTCGTAATATACACAGACAGCCAGGCAGCACTAAAGGCACTAAAGAAAATATCAGTTACCTCCTCTCTCGTGAGAGAATGTTGAGAGGAGCTCAACTTGATAGGCAAGCAAAGAAGTGTCACGGTGGCATGGGTTCCAGGACACCAGGGAGTAACGGGAAACGAGAAAGCTGACGAGCTGGCGAGGATAAGGGTGAAGACGGAACACATAGGTTCGGAACCGGCTCTGCCTATGTCAGCGGATGTCACGAAGGGAGTCATAGAGAAGGTAAAAGAGATGGATGCACAAAGAGAATGGGAAGAAGAGACTGGATGCAGACAGTCGAAGATGATGATCAAAGGTATAGACCACAGGAGAACCAGGTATCTTCTGAAACTAGGTAAGAGCAGTCTGAGACTATTGACAGGTATCATTACAGGTCACAATACTCTCAACAGACACCTCAAGATAATGGAAATTAGTAGAGACGCCTCCTATCCACATTGTGGTAAGGAGGAGACTAGCTTACACTTACTAGCAGAATGTACTATGTACGCGGCACCGCGATATAATACATTCGGTAGAGACACACTAAAAGAAAACGAACTAAAGGACGTCGAACTCAAAGATGTCCTTTTATTCTGCAGGAAAACAAGAAGATTTGAGGAGAATAGTGTGGGAATGCCGCCGGGACAGTAACCTGAAGCTCCAACTCCAGGGAACTGGGCTGAATGAACGCGACAAGCGATCGACAGCCCGCCTGCTTCTGACCGGGCGTCCCTACACTACATCTACATCTGAATGAATTTACTAGAGTCGGTAGTACTGCACTCTGGCGGCAGAACATTGCAGTAATATCCCATATTGAGAACAGCGACCATGGAGTCCATGGAGTGGTTGGCACTAACTAAATACGAGTATGCTTCTATACAAACGCGAGGCTCTGTGACAATTTTTTTTTTTTTTTTTTTTTATTATGAATGGGCTTACTCATGGCCACAGACTAGCCGAGGCGTAGACGTGGCCTACGATGGAGCGAGCTCGCCCAGAAGGTGCCTGTATTTGTTCCAAGGTCCCTTTTTTCACTGAACGACACATAAAAAAATATTTGTACGCTTTTCTATCTTTATAATAGGATCTACAACAATAAACAATACTTTTAATCGGTCTCCAGAGTGTGTACTTCGGATGTTGTCTATATCGATGCCGATGTCAGTAAAAAGATATTCACCGGCGCGAGACGATATAAGTTTTTTTTATGCGATTTCCTCTAAATAAAGGTATGTAAAAGTTATGTTTTTAAAATCTGCATTAAATAGGCTTTATCATCATATTTTTTTTAATGTAGAAAAACCAGGCAATTTAATTTTGACAATAAATAAGAAACAAAAATTACACTTGAAAAATTAGATACTATGAGTTTTTTTTAATTTTTTCTACAAATCGCTAAATTTTTATACCAGAAATGAATTCTGCGTTATTGATTTATCCGAAATTGATACCAAATATGACCTATTAGCTAAACGGGGCCTGTTAGAATTTTAACTATGAAGCCGGGCGGAGCGGTACTTTGACCCCCCCCCCCTCTCGGGCCCCAGAGGGGAGGCTCCTTCGGGCTACCGATCGAAATCGCCTTGTTTTGATATAAGGAACAACTGTGCCAAGTTTCATGCTTTAATCAAGAAAAAAAAGGTTCGACCTTTTTTTGTCACTTATGTGCCAGAGAAGCATCTGCCAGGGAGAACTGGCGTAGACGATTCTACTCGTCGTTCAACGTGACCACGACTGCTCTGTCAAGAGTAATTCGACGGAGAAGAAGAGAGAGGTATACTTCACTTATTGATTTAAATGCCAGTAATGACTCTTGTTAGTATAAAACCTTCTTCTAAAGTACTTTAAATGACGGAATGAGGGATTAGAGTGATGCGCTCCACTCACTATCAGTATAATGTCATTATTTTGACATTTCTTCAAAAATATTAAAAATGTTTAATAACTTCATTATCGTCCATCATTCTTTCTGTCATTTCTGATTCCATCATTCTAACCAATTCACTGTCAGTATAATGTCATTTCTAGTATCATTACTTTGACATAACTCCAATACTGACGGAAATTATTAAAATAAACTTCATTACTTGCCGTCATTCCTTCATGACACTCCCTACACTATCACTAAAAACGTCATTCCGTCAAAGTAATGTCAGTATCCATGATAGTGTCGGGGCCGTATTAGAATCCTAGCTAAGAAGAGTTACCTACCTTGAAAAATATTACATTTAAATATTGACAATTAATACAGTGCCGCATATATTATAGTTTATAGCTATTAATTTTGCAACGGACCCGATTTAATAGCGAGTTCCTCTCATATATATGCTTAATAAGATTACGTTATAAAAGTTAAAAAAAAAATAGTTTGGTAATAATGTTGTTTTAAGTTTTACAATTTTACCTAGATATTTCGATTTTTGACAATTTTCTATGTTATTCTAAAACTTATTTTAAGCAAAGTATTAACTTTATTAAAACTTTTATAATGTGATCTTATTAAACATTTATATGAGAAGGACTCTAAGCGACAAAATTTTACGATAGTTATTTATACATTTTTTTTCGTTTTCAATAAAGCAGGAAGATTCAGAAAAATTTGTTAATTAACAATTGCCTAACTTGTTGAAATAATAATTTTAAGATAAATTTCTACAAGAGGTACATTAAATTTGTTGCTGTGTTTTTAATACGCCGTATTTTTTTTTAATTTTCAATCATTATTTGATACCTTTGATATTTAATGTTACTTTGATTTGCGGGTCGACTTTGATAACAACTTTCCTCCGCCACTAAAGTGCTTGTTTTAACGAGTTGTGAAATACCTTCGCAGTATTTTTTTCTTTATTGGCAACACTGATAGTTACTTAACCACGTAGTAATCGGATGCGAGTGTAATAATTAATATTTCGTGTAGAAAAAAAGATGAATGGCGGGTACGCTTTTCTTCCTGGTTTTCTTGGTTGAAAATCTTTGACTGTATTTTTGCCAGTTGTGCCAAATGTACTAAACATGTAATATTATAGTGTCTTAGGTTAATAAATAAGTATCGTTTGAGTCAGTGCAAGAGGAAGAGGATGTAAAATTTTAAGTTTGTATGTAAGAGTTGATCTCCGGAACTGCTCATCTGATTTAAAACATTATTTTACCCTTTTTTATTGTATTGAATTAACTTTCTGGCTGGAAATTGGCTATATTTTATCCTGCGGCTTTGATTTAGGTTTTTTATCATACGTGCGTGAGGCCACCAGCCCACCAGGGTATTAATTCTACAATAAATAATAATGCATATTCTTTTATAGATATAGATACCATATCGTGTTACATATTAAATGTAAGGGCTTAGTTTGAGGATCTCAAATATATTTTTTTAATAAGGCCAAAAGTATGGAAATAACGTTGTTTTCTATAATGTCTCATGTATCTATCTTTGTTGTATATTGTATCCTAAAATTTGCATTGGGCAACCCCAAAATATTAAAAATTCCCGCTACATATCAAAATATCCTAAAATATTGTCGAAAAGATAAAAAAAAGTTAGGACAAAGATGATAGTTGAGGACAGTCTTTTCAATAGGGCTTATTTTTCGGATCTATATCTGAATCCCTAAAGTCTTTTCTCCTATCTTTGCATTCCCTAATATTGTTTGTCATAATAATCAGTTGTCCTAACACTAGTATACCCTAATTTTGGTTTCCCTATTATCGACTGGACGATATTTTTTGTCCTAATATGTTTTTCCCTAATGGCACTTTCCATATTGGGTATTTATCCTAATATTATGTAGCATAATTCTTTTTTTGCCTAGTTATTGGTAGGCCTAAAAATTATATATCCTAACCATCATGTTACCTAATTTTGCTTAGCCTATCGTTTCTTGACCTAATACTCGTATGTCCTAATTTAAATTTCCCTCCTAACCTAATCAATGGCAGCACTTCATTTTTGCGAGGATCGCAGTTCTAACCTTTTTTTTTTGTTACCCAGGGGAAATCCGTTATGGATCCCACTGGCCCGGGAGCAAAGTGGGTATGTCCGACTCCCACGGACTAAAACCCCTGGGGTGTTCCGCCGCGCGCTTTATGGACGGGGTTTCGGGAACTCCAATGTAGACCTCCGATACCCCGCCGGCGTTGTCCTTTCGGGCTCACCTTTTGGGGCTGCTCTAGCAGCCTACTCCGCTGAAGGCACCTCGGAACACTTGAGGGCCTTCCAGCTCAGAACCTCTTCAGGCGAGTGATGAGACTCCCGGCCCATCACCCGCAGGTTCCCGTTAAGGCGGCATCATTTGGGCTGCGTAGGCCCTTCGCCGCCGGCCCGGCCTCCTACGGCACTGAGGGAGCGAATTCGCATCGTCCTCGCGCATTCTTTCTGCAGCCTCCTTTTGTGTCAGGACGGTGACCCTAAAGGTGGCCACTGCCGCCCATACCTCCTCACTGCTGAGCATGCGGCGTATTAGCGCCGGCAGTGAGAGGTCTACTCCCACAGCGGACAGGGCAGTGCGAGGCTCCGCCCACGCAGGGCACTCTTCGCGTGTGTGTTGGGCCGTATCCACGGCTCCTCCGGTACAGTGGTGACACGCCGTCGTCGGCTCCCTTCCTAACCTCTCACACAGGTACCAACCGAAGCAGCCGTGCCCCGTCAGAAGCTGCGTGAGATGAAAGGAGGGTGCGCCATGCTTGCGTTCGACCCATTCTTTTAGAACAGGCCGCACAGCAGCCACTAGGTCCCGGCTAGCTCCCGGGATTTCCAGACGCTCTTACCACTGCTGGTAGAGGACGTCTTGCGCCTTTTCACGCCACTGGCGGACCTCACGAGGGGCGGGCCAGTTCTCCTTCCTCCTTGCTGCTAGCACCCGCCAAAAGACCGCGGAATGAACCTTGGCTTCAAGGTCCCATGGCGGGCTCTCTGCTAGCAGGCCAGCTGCTGCGTGCGAGTTGTCGCGGTACGCTCGAGCTACCCTGAGATCTATGGCCCGTTGCGGACGGCGCAGTAGGACCGCACTCCGAGGACTCAGGGTATCCGCCCATATTGGCACCCCGTAGAGCGCCATTGAGCGCACCACATTCAAATATAGCCTCCTGCAGGCTCCACCTGGACCGCCCAGATTTGGAAGGATCCGCCCAAGCGCTCCGGCTGCAGCCAGCAGTTTTGGAGCCAGGCGTCTGAAGTGCTCCTCAAACTTCCACCTACCGTCGAGAACGAGTCCAAGGTACTTCATCGTCGACCCGGCGGCGATGGAAGTTCCTCCCACAGTTATCTGAGTCCCCTCTGGTGGTTTATTTCGAGGCTAATGGAAAACCAGAAACTCGGATTTATGCAGAGCCACTTCTAGACCCCCACCTTCTAGACTTCTAGAGCCCGAATCCTGTGGACCACGAGTGCGACTCCGGCTAAGCAGGTAAGCAGGTAAGCGGCCTCCCTGTGGGTCCTGCCACGGGCCGACACGATAGTGTCATCAGCGTAGCGCAGTTCTAACCTAACCTAACCCACTTTTGTGACAGCAGTTCGTTGTTTCGAGGGTCACAGTTCTAACCTAACCTAACCCACTTTTGTGGCAGCAGTTCGTTTTTTTGAGGGTCACAGTTCTAACCTAACCTAACCCACTTTTGTGGCAGCAGTTTGTTTTTTCGAGGGTCACAGTTCTAACCTAACCTAACCCACTTTTGTATCAACAGTTCGTTACCATTCATTATGGAAAGTAATTGTTATGATAATTGATCAATAGGAAAAGTAACTGTTATGATAATAGATCATTAGGGCAATAGCCATTAGGTCAAAACAGTTAGAGCATGTTATTTTATGCCAAACATTGTTAGGGATTTCGAAAATATGGTAAAAAACTTTAGGGATCTTGATAGTTATGGTATAAAAGCTTAGGTCAAATGATACTTAGGCTAACCATTACATTATGGAAAATAATCGTTATGACAATTGATCGTTAGGGCATGTGCCCATTAGGACAAACCAGTTAGAGCAAGTGACTTTAGGACAAACGTTGTTAGGGATTCAGAATGACACCCTATTTTTCTATGGACAGCATACAAAAATCCTCCTCTCTATCATAGCTAGCATTTGAGTAATTTACTATTCAAATAATATATTACTTTTACCATATTGTTTTCAAATCGTCAATGAATAATATAACATCAAACTTTTCTATCAAATTATAAGCTTGTTTCCATACTTTTGGCCTTGGGGGTATATGAAATAGTTTAGAAGTTACCTATTTAAGAAAATAGGCCGCCCCCCTTAACTCCGATACTACAGGATCTAAAATTTGAAAAAAAAAAACAGAAACAGTTTGTTTTATTTTCTATGGTGACATTGGTGACTTAAATCCAGGGGAGGGGCAGTCGTATATAAAGCCCTTTATTCGAAAAAATAGCGCCATCTATATTACTTAACGCTAAACTATTAAATATGGCTTCACTTTATTTCGTCAGAACGTCTTAAAAGTCTTGTATCCAGGGCATGAAACAAACAAAAAAACATATGATAGGACTAGGGAATGCAAATCGGTTATTTTTTGTACGGAAATAATCGGTTTTTAACCGAAACCGCGGTTATTTCCATACAAAAAATAACCGATTTGCATTCCTTAGATAGGACAGATTCATCGTTGCCATGGAGGCGATTGTCACTAAAAACAACTTTGTCAAATAAAACTCAAAATATTATACCACCGTATTTATTTTCTGTACTACGACATATTTCAGATAAATAATAGTACATTTCGATGCTAGTGCGGAAGGTATGTCATTACTTCACGAGTACCGAGATATCTTGCCACGAGCCGCAGGCGAGTGGCAAGACTCGGGACGAGTGAAGAATGACATTTCCGCACGTGTATCGAACGACGTTTTTTAATACAGTTGCGAAAAAATAAGAAAAACATTGTTAATCGTACACTAAACAAAAGTGGTAACAGTGACAGCTCGGTTAGACGTCGTCTTTAAGTATATTATATCTATGGGCGTTTGGCAGCTATTCCGTTCCATTCAGTCAACTTATTAAGAACGGAATTTTCAATATTTGAATATTAAAAAATAAACGTGTTATAATGATGAAGAGGTAAGTAATTAAATATGAAATATGTAATATTTTTCGTATTCTTACATTAACGGTAGGTTTTTATGCTGATTACGACGTTTAAAGGAAACTAATATTAACACTCATCAATAAGTAGTCGTGAATTGGAACAAGTATAAATTTAAAAAAATTGGAAAAGTAAAAAGCACTAGTTCGAGATAACCAACTTTCCGCACGCTAAACAGCTACGTAAAGTAGCACTTTTTGAGCAACTGTATTAAAAAAATACTTTCGGTTTAAAAAGAAACAAAGTTTTCATACGCTATCACAGTTGCTGAGAACTTTACCAGAAAAATGAGAAAAAATCATGGTGGGTAAATTCACAACCTGCTGCGTGTAATAGTATTTCGTGGTCAATTGTGTGTTATTCCAGCCGTGTATGATAGTTACTTTATTTACATCAACAGTCAACTTAAAATTACCTGATTGGTTTTCGTGTATTAATAAATATCCTGAAAAGTTTCTTCAAAGTTGAAATTTTTTACGTTCGCAACATACTTAGACGCAATTTATGCCCCTCCCCCACTGATATTGTTGACGTTGATATTCCTGGTTAATAATTACAGATGGCTCTTCAAAATAGATGCAAAAAGTTCCACGAGAGGGCTCTCTTTGTCCTATATAAACTTGGTCAAGCCAAGCAGATCTTGTCAGTAGAAGAAAATAAATTAATTAAAAAATTAAAAACACACGACTGCAGACTTTTAAAGTTTTAAAGCGAACCGACCGAGATTTTATAAATCGAGATTTCCTATTAACGAGATTAAATCTCAAAAATACGTGCGAGATCTCGCGAGATCTCAAAATTACGAGATCTAGATTGCATTCCCTAGTCCTAGCTGAATTGGTTGTTCCATACTCGTGCTTACTCGTATTCTATGGAATGTCCAATTTGGCTAGAACCCTAAATGGCTCAACAATCACGGAACGTGACTGTACAAAATGTTCTGTATATATCCTGCCTTAATATTTAGTTAGGTAATGTCTATACTTCGTTTTTAAGCATTATTTAAAAATAGTACATATTAGTATTAATATTGTAGTTTATATATATATATATATATATATATATATCTATATATATACAGGGTGGAAAGGCACGACGATCCTTTCCGCAAAAGGCGGATTGTTTAGCCTAAGCTCTACATTTTCTCCATAGAAACTATGTTAATATGGGCAACCGTTTCTAAATTATGGCCTTTTAAACATCCATGCAAAAAACTACTTTGTTCTAACCCTAACAGGTGACAAGGTCAATGACCTTACTAGTAAACAATCTGTATACGACAGGAAATTGTACTAATTTGTTGCCATCCAACTATTCTTAGGTCTGCTTACAACACGGTAAGAATCGTTGCAGGATTTTCGCTTTCTTAGTGGTTCCACTTGTTCAATAGGTACTTGAATGAAGTAGTTATGTTATTCCTTAATATTAATAATACTAACCACAACATTGTTTACAACGACAGTTAAATTGTGACATTGACAACCACTCAAAAGTACGAAATCGTCTTATAAATATCTCTGGTTTCCTTGACTGATAAAAAGGTTTTAGTTTCTTAACACGTTTCACAAAATTATTTTCGAATAATTGGAAACTATCTAAAATAATAAAAAAATACAAGTAGGTTGTGTTTGATAGACCAAATGAATTTGCAAAAATGAAATATCTACTAAGAATACATCAAGAATAAATAGGTAAGTACTTCTTAAATACCTAACTAACAAACCTTCTTGCGTGGTAGGAAATAGACAAGACGTCTGATGTTTGAAATTAAATTGTCATTGAGCTTTACTTATCTAATGTCATATTCTTCAAATAAAAATACCGTTGTTAGATGCTCGTGGTTATTTAAATTTGTGGGACTGTGTAAAAGATATGGTGTACCAAACGGAATGTGAAACTGCGGACGAAATGAGACATTAAAGGCTAATTGCTGCTTTTGACAATCTGCGGAGGAAAAATGAGGAACATTATCAAATATCTACTACAAAACTCTTCTCTTTCTTCTTCAATGAAATGACATGTGGGCATTGATATAAACTACATGTGGGCAATGTGCGCGGGCTCGGGTGCGGGCTGCGGCGTACATTATAAGACACGGAGGTACATTTGAAAACCGTATGTGAAGAGAAGATAGTGTTAAATATTGGCAAAAAGTAATTATCTAAGGAAGTAATAAAATTGTTTGTAATATTTTTGCATTCATTTGATTTATTTGTCATTTATGCGTCATTCATACATCATTGCGATTCTGTCAACGATCGGAAAAAAGCGTAAAGTCCCGAGCTTTCCCGACGGAGATCCTTAACCTAGCCGTCATGTGCACATGCTATAGGGTTATCACCACAGTTAAAAAGTAGAAAATTTAGTATTTTTATTTTTTACTCAATTAACGATTCTTACCATTACCAATCTGCTCTGTATCACTTAAACGACCTAATACTTCCGGGAAGGATCGTCGTGCCTTTCCACCCTGTATACAATACAATATATATTACAAATATATATTGTTATATATATTGTAATATATATTGTAGTTTATAGCTTTAATTTTTAACCGAATTCCAAATCTCAAAGAAGGAGATGTTGTCTATAACGATGCCGATGTCGGTAAAAAGATATTCACCGGCGCGAGACGGTATAAGTTTTATTATGCAATTTTCTCTTAATAAAGGTAAAATAAAAGTTATGTTTTTAAAATCTGCATTAAATAGGCTTTATTGTCATATTTTTTGTATGTAGAAAAACCAGGCAGTTTAATTTTGACACCAAATAAAACATAAAAATTACACTTGAAAAATTAGATTATTTTTAATTTTTTAACCGACTTCCAAATCCCAAAGGAGGAGGTTATCAATTCGGTTGTGTTTTTTTTTTTTTAATTTTTTTTTTATGTTTGTTCCTCCATATCTCCGTCATTACTGGATCGATTTTGAAAATTCTTTTTTTGATTGAATGTATATGCATACAGATTGGTCCCGTTTTTGTCAAAACCCAGTTCTGATGATGGGATCCATGAGGAATCGAGGGAACTCCACAAATCTTAAAGGCATACATATAGTGATTTTTGGGTTTTTATCAACAAATCAAGCATATACACCCAAAAAAGTGACATTTGATGAAGTGGAACTGCTGATGATGATCAGAACGGAACTCTTTAACGACGCATAGTTCACGGTTGGCGATTTGTCCTCTTCGTTATGTTTGTTAAGCAAGTTAAGTTTTTAAGCCACATTTTTGTCAAGCTCGAGTTCTGATGATGGGATACATGAGGAATCAAGGGAACTCCTCAAATCTTAAAGGCATGCGTATAGAGATTTTTGTATTTACATCAGAAAATCAAGCATTTTCATTAAAAACTGTTGCATTTGATGAAGTGGAACTGCTGATGATGATCAGAACAGAACTCTTCAACGACGCATAGTTCACGGTTGGCGATTTGTCCTCGTCGTTATGTTTGTTAAGCAAGTTAAGTTTTTAAGCCACATTTTTGTCAAGCTCGAGTTCTGATGATGGGATCCATGAGGAATCAAGGGAACTCCTCAAATCTTAAAGGCATGCGTATAGAGATTTTTGTATTTACATTAGAAAATCAAGCATTTTCATTAAAAACTGTTGCATTTGATGAAGTAGAACTGCCGATGATGATCAGAACAGAACTCTTAAACGACGCATAGTTCACGTTTGGCGATTTTTCCTTTTCGTAATGTTCGTTAAGCAAGTTAAGTTTTTAAGCCACATTTTTGTCAAGCTCGAGTTCTGATGATGGGATCCATAAGGAATCGAGGGAACTCCTCAAATATTAAAGGCATACGTATAGATTTTTTTGTATTTTCATCATAAAATCAAGCATTTACATTAAAAACTGTCGCATTTGATGAAGTGGAACTGCTGATGATGACCAGAACAGAACTCTTCAATGACGCATGGTACACGTTTGCTGATTACGAATTTCGATTTTGACTTGGACTGGGACCCGGACTCGGACTCATACCCGTATCCGGTTCAGACCCGGATCCGGTTTGGACCCGGACCTGGACTCGGACCCGGATTCGGACTCGGACTCGGAACCGGACTCGGACCCGGACTCGGACCCGGTCTCGGACCCGGACACGGACCCTGACTCGGACCCGGACTTGGACCCGGACCCGGACTCGGACCCGGACTCGGACCCGGACTCGGACCCGGACTCGGACCCGGACTCGGACCCGGACTCGGACCCGGACTCGGACCCGGACTCGGACCCGGACTCGGACCCGGACTCGGACCCGGACCTTGATCCAGAAAACCACTATGATACCTTAACTAAATAAATAACTATGATTACCTACCATAAAATTAATGTAGGTATAAAGTACGATGATGCCAATCTTACTAGCCCCTCCCGCTTAAACCCCCGTACACCGCACGGCATGCGCCATTAAGTGGGTTAGGTTAGGTTTGAACTGCGATCCTCACAGAACCGAACAAGGATTAGGTTAGGTTAGAACTGCGAGCCTTACAGAAACTGGCTGCGTCCCTTGGAGTAGCCGGCGTTGGCCCATCCTGTAGAGGAGCCATTATACAGAAGCGAAATGCTAGTAGAAAAGTGGGTGGTTTTACCTCCTTTTCTACATAGTGTACCCATGGAAGTCGGTTTTTTTTTTCTTAAAAATTATTAGTTTAGTTTATTATTGTAATGAAATGTCATGGGTTTATGCCTTAATAAATAACATTTTTTTATTTATTATTTTATTATTTATTAACCACCAAGTACATAACTATTCGATACAGAGTTCCGTAAACGTAAGCCGCATCAAAAATTTCAATCGCAATAGATACTTAAAAGGACGCTTCATGGCAGTACCGAACGAAAAGTGACATTGTAAATTGCAAGCAGTGAGGTGCGTGCGAGCGCGAGTACGAGCGCACACGTCTGTGTGCGTGCATTACAAACACAAATACAGTCTCTCATGTCGCAGTTACGCCCCGACACCCAGACGACTTTTATGTCAAAGTGCACGGCAGACATGTCGGATTCCAAAACTGTCATCATTTTCGAAACCGGCACTCCCTGAAACCTATAAAACGACACCCATGACGACTTTTATGTCAAAGTGTACGGCAGACATGTCGGATTCCAAAACTGTCATCTTTTTCGCATTCTGCACTCCCTGAAACCTATAAAACGACACCTGTGACGACTTTTATGTCAAAGTGCACGGCAGACATGTTGGATTCCTAAACTGTCATCATTTTCGAAATCTGCTCACCTGATTCAAGTAAGGTGCATCTATATCTAGTGTAACGTAGACATTTTCTTAGATTTTTAATTAATATTTTTGGGTTGAATTCCTTTTCTTACTTATTTCAACGTTTTTAAACAATATCCCAAACTAACTCGATTGATTGCACTTCTTTGCATAATCTGTTGCATTCAGATGCACCTTTTGATGCTTATCTGTTGTCGGGGTTGTCATATAAGTAAAAATAATTAAAACTTGAGATATTTATGTTGTCACTCCAGGAAAACTGTATGATTTAGGTATGATTTTTTTAGATAAAAAATAATATTGATGTAAAACAAAACATAGAAATTACAGACTGACAAAGTGGCTCTGAAATGAAACATTATTAGATTTAATGATAAAATATATTTCTTAGGCTCAAGAAAGAGTTCTCTAGATAAATCAGTTCAGAATTTTCGAAGGACTTGTAATTTATGTAATTTAATATTTTGTCAGTGCAAAAAATAAAAATACATCTTGTAATATCATGGTTGCAATAAAATATATTAAAATATATGGCACTTACATAGACCGTTGACCAACATCGCCCAAAACAAAATATTCTTCATAATACTCTTCATTATATACCTCTGTAACCAATAAGTATATTTTAATTATTTATTAGAGCGAGTGAAGCGAGCCCTATCACTAGTTATTCGACAAACTATGCATTCCTGTGGTACACTTTACGGAAAAACTATGGCACTGTTACGTTTGTGATTGAACATAGTAATATAAATTCTAGATGTGTTATCAAACTTAAGAATATCATTTTATAAACTAAAAAAATAAAATAAAGGCATAACACTTTGTATTACTACTAACGCCATCTGTTAGCAAAATATTGAATTAACATTCGTGCTAATGTTAATTATTTCTTTCTCTAACAGATGGCGTTAGTAGTACCTAAATGAATATATAAATATTTGACATTCTTACACAAATTCACTAAGCCCAACAGTAAGCTCAAGAAGGCTTAAGTAAGTAAGTAAGTAAGTAAATACTCTTTATTGCACCACAAAGAAAAATAAAATAACAGATTTACAGTGTAAATAATGGTAGCAACAGGCGGTCTTATCGCTGTAAGCGATCTCTTCCAGACAACCTTGGGGTAGCAGGATATAAAGAATAGAAAACTTTTAAAAACAGGTAGTGCACGAAATAAGTTACAGGAATAAGAAGATTACACATTCGGTCATATACAATTATATAAATATGTACCAATAGGTACAAACAAATAGTTTAATATATATAACATACATATACATATATATAAACACATACAAAAATACAAACACAATATATATATATAAATATATAATATATACACAGGGGCACATTAAGGAAGAGATAAGTAATGATTCTTTAGAAGGTTTTTAAAGCTTTGGAGAGTTTTAGCACACCTAATGTCTAACGGCAGACTGTTCCACAGACGAACAGCTCGAAACGTAAAGGAGTCATTATAAAATTTCGTAGAAGAAGGAGGGGGAACAAGTTGATATTTCCGTGAAGGCCTGACGGAGGAGAGATAACTAAAACGTTCTTTAAGGTATGAAGGAAGCTTAATTGTGTTGTGGGTACTGAGACTGTGAGACAACGATACCTATGTATATATTGTATGTGGTATTTTCAATTTCAATAATGTGCGCCATTAACAACGATGAATACAAAAGTGTGTTATAATTTTGGATTCAGACCCACCTTGCTTCGCTTGGTATGAATCCCAATTTAGCAATTAAGTTTCTAAGAATACTAGACCATTCTATCCTACCATTCACTGCGGCAGCGGAGGTCAATTTACTCGTATGGTTAGTGACGCTGTTGAACTGTACGGTTACCATCAGTTTGTCACTGACATAAACGCCGCCGAGAACGTAATTTACTTTCTATACATCTCGCTCGCACTCGCATATTAGTGCAAACGGGATGTATAGAAAGTAAATTACGTTCTCGACGGCGTTTATGTCAGTGACAAACTGATGGTAACCGTACTGATCAATCATGTTGTGTTAGCAAACTTAAATCGGGTATTTTCAGTTCAAGAAACAGTTTTGGCGCCATTCCTTTATTATGTAAGACGATTTTGGGTTTGAAGTGTAGAACATATCATATATTATTATTTCTTACAAGGGGGAGGGAGGGGGTTTTCAATTTTCATACTTCTTATGTAGGTACTTAAGATCATTAAGATGCGATTTATTTTAATTTCTGTGAATTGTTTTTATTAATACTTCCACACCCTGTGCTATTAAACACGATGCAGAGCTTAAACAGGCT